>NW_027480423.1:25000000-25625000 GCF_051401765.1 Calliopsis andreniformis
TCTGGTGGAACAACGCCCTAGGGTGAAGCCTAGGTTGCCCGGAACGTAGAAATGACCATAACTTTTACACTGGTAGCAATTATTCGTTTTATACAAGGGAAAAACTGTTCTACTTATTTTGTATTTTATGCTTCGGGCGTTGACTTCTAAGGACCTAACTATTCGATCTGGTGGAGCAACGCCCTAGAGTGAAGCCTAGGTTGCCCGGAACGTAGAAATAACCATTACCTTCAAACTGTTTGCAATTATTTTCTTTTATACGATGGAAAAGCTGTTGTATTTATATCGTATTTTATGCTTCTGTCGTTGACTTCTATGGCCCTAGCTATTCGATCTAGTGGAGCAACGCCCTAGAGTGAAGCCTAGGTTGCCCGGAACGTAGAAATGACCATCACTTTAAAACTGGTTGCAATTAATCCTGTTATACGATGGAAAAACTGTTGTATTTTTATTGCATTTTATGCTTCGGGCGTTGACTTCTAAGGCCCTAACTATTCAATCTGTTGGAGCAACGCCCTAGAGTGAAGCCTAGGTTGCTCGGAATGTAGAAATGACCATAACTTTCACACTGGTTGCAATTATTCGTTTTATACGATGGAAAGACTGTTGTATTTATATTGTATTTTATGCTTCTGGCGTTCACTTCTTAGGCCCTAACTATTCGATCTGGTGGAACAACGCCCTAGGGTGAAGCCTAGGTTGCCCGGAACGTAGAAATGACCATAACTTTTACACTGGTAGCAATTATTCGTTTTATACAATGGAAAAACTGTTGTATTTATATTGTATTTTATGCTTCTGGCGATGACTTCTTAGGCCCTAACTATTCGATCTGGTGGAGCAATGCCTCCGAGTTAAGTCTAGGATGCCCGAAACGCCGAAATGATCATTACTTTCACGCTTGTTGCAATTATTCCTGTTATACGATGAAAAGACCGTTGTATTTTAATTGTATTTTATGCTTCAGGCGTAGGCTTCTAAGGCCGTAGCTATTGGGTATGGTGGAGCACCGCCCTAGTGTGAAGCCTAGGTTGCTCGGAATATAGAAATGACCATAACTTTCACACTGGTTGCAATTCTTCGTTTTCTTCAATGGAAAAACTGTTGTATTTATATTGTATTTTATGCTTCTGGCGTTCACTTCTTAGGGCCTAACTATTCGATCTGATGGAACAATGCCTTAGGGTGAAGCCTCGGTTGCCCGGAACGTAGAAATGACCATAACTTTTACACTGGTAGCAATTATACGTATTATACAATGGAGAAGCTCTTGTATTTATATTGTATTTTATGCCTCTGGCGTTGACTTCTAAGGCCCTAGCTATTCGATCTAGTGGAGCAACGAGCTAGAGTGAAGCCTAGGTTGCCCGGAACGTAGAAATGACCATCACTTTCAAACTGGTTCCAATTAATCCTGTTATACGATGGAAAAACTGTTGTATTTTTATTGCATTTTATGCTTCGGGCGTTGACTTCTAAGGACCTGACTATTCAATCTGTCGGAGCAACGCCCTAGAGTGAAGCCTAGGTTGCTCGGAATGTAGAAATCACCATAGCTTTCACACTGGTAGCAATTATTCGTTTTATACGATGGAAAAACTGTTGTATTTATATTGTATTTTAAGATTCTGGCGTTCACTTCCTAGGCCCTAACTATTCGATCTGGTGGAACAACGCCCTAGGGTGAAGCCTAGGTTGCCCGGAACGCAGAAATGACCATAACTTTTACACTGGTAGCAATTATTCGTTTTATACAATGGAGAAACTGTTTTATTTATTTTGTATTTTATGCTTCGGGCGTTGACTTCTAAGGCCCTAACTGTTTGATCTGGTGGAGCAACGCCCTAGGGTGAAGCCTAGGTTGCCCGGAACGTAGAATTGACCATTACCTTCACACTGTTTGCAATTATTTTCTTTTATACGATGGAAAAGCTGTTGTATTTATATCGTATTTTATGCTTCTGGCGTTGACTTCTATGGCCCTAGCTATTCGATCTAGTGGAGCAACGCCCTAGAGTGAAGCCTAGGTGGCCCGGAACGTAGAAATGACCATCACTTTCAAACTGGTTGCAATTAATCCTGTTATACGATGGAAAAACTGTTGTATTTTTATAGCATTTTATGCTTCGGGCGATGACTTCTAAGGCCCTAACTATTCAATCTGTTGGAGCAACGCCCTAGAGTGAAGCCTAGGTTGCTCGGAATGTAGAAATGACCATAACTTTCACACTGGTTGCTATTATTCGTTTTATATGATGGAAAAACTGTTGTATTTATATTGTATTTTATGCCTCTGGCGTTCACTTCTTAGGATCTAACTATTCGATCTGGTGGAACAACGGCCTAGGGTGAAGCCTAGGTTGCCCGGAAAGTAGAAATGACCATAACTTTCACACTGGTTGCTATCATTCGTTTTATATGATGGAAAAACTGTTGTATTTATATTGTATTTTATGCTTCTGGCGTTCACTTCTTAGGCCCTAACTATTCGATCTGGTGGAACAACGGCCTAGTGTGAAGCCTAGGTTGCCGGGAAAGTAGAAATGACCATAACTTTCACACTGGTAGCAATTTTTCGTTTTATACGATGGAAAAACTGTTCTATTTATTTTATATTTTATGCTTGGGGCGTTGACTTCTATGGCCCTAACTATTCGAACTGGTGGAGCAACGCCCTAGAGTGAAGCCTAGGTTGCCCGGTACGTAGAAGTGACCATCACTATCAAACTGGTTGCAATTATTTGTTTTATACGATGGAAAAGCTGTTCTATTTATTTTGTATTTTATGCTTCGGGCGTTGACATCTAAGGCCCTAACTATTCGATCTGGTAGAGTAACGCCCTAGAGTGAAGCCCAGGCAGCCCGGTACGTAGAAATGACCATAACTTTCACACTGGTTGCCAATATTCGTTTTATACAATGGAAAAACTGTTGTACTTATATTGTATTTTATTCTTATGGCGTTAAATTCTAAGTCCCTAGCTATTCGATCTGGTGGAGCAACGCCCTAGAGTGAAACCTAGGTTGCCCGGAAAGTAGAAATGACCATAACTTTCACACCGGTAGCAATTTTTCGTTTTATACGATGGAAAAGCTGTTCTATTTATTTTATATTTTATGCTTCGGGCGTTGACTTCTATGGCCCTAACTATTCGATCTGGTGGAGCAACGCCCTAAAGTGAAGCCTAGGTTGCCCGGTACGTAGAAGTGACCATCACTATCAAACTGGTTGCAATTATTTGTTTTATACGATGGAAAAGCTGTTGTATTTATATCGTATTTTATGCTTCTGGCGTCGACTTCTTAGGCCCTAACTATTCCATCTGGTGGAACTACGCCCTGGGGTGAAGCCTAGGTTGCCCGGAAAGTAGAAATGACCATAACTTTCACACTGGTAGCAATTATTCGTTTTATACGATGGAAAAACTGTTGTACTTATATTGTATTTTATTCTTATGGCGTTGAATTCTAAGTCCCTAGCTATTCGATCTGGTGGAGCAACGCCCTAGAGTGAAACCTAGGTTACCCGGAACGTAGAAATGACAAGTACTTTCATACTGTTTGCAGTTATTCCTGTTATACGATGAAAAAACTTTTGCATCTTTATTGTATTTTATGCTTCTGGCGTTGACTTCTAAGGCCCTAGCTATTCGATTTGGTGGAGCACCGCCCTAGAGTGAAGCCCAGGTTGACCGGAACGTAGAAATGACCATAACTTCCACACTGGTTGCAATTATTCGTTTTATACGATGGAAAAGCTGTTGTATTTATATCGTTTTTAATGCTCCTGGCGTCGACTTCTTAGGCCCTAACTATTCGATCTGGTGGTACAACGCCCTAGGGTGAAGCCTAGGTTGCCCGGAACGTAGAAATGACCATAACTTTCACACTGGTAGCAATTATTCGTTCTATACGATGGAAAAACTGTTCTATTTATTTTGTATTTTATGCTTCGGGCGTTGACTTCTAAGGCCCTAACTATTCGATCTGGTGGAGCAACGCCCTAGAGTTAAGCCTAGGTTTCCCGGTACGTAGAAATGACCATCACTATCAAACTGGTTACAAGTATTTGTTTTATACGATGGAAAAGCTGTTGTATTTATATCGTATTTTATGCTTCTGGCGTCGACTTCTAAGGCCCTAACTATTCGATCTGGTAGAGCAACGCCCTAGAGTGAAGCCTAGGCTGCCCGGTAAGTAGAAATGACCATAAGTTTCATACTGGTTGCAATTATTCGTTTTATACGATGGAAAAACTGTTTTATTTATTTTGTATTTTACGCTTCGGGCGTTGACTTCTAAGGCCCTAACTGTTTGATCTGGTGGAGCAACGCCCTAGGGTGAAGCCTAGGGTGCCCGGAACGTAGAAATGACCATTACCTTCACACTGTTTGCAATTATTTTCTTTTATACGATGGAAAAGCTGTTGTATTTATATCGTATTTTATGCTTCTGGCGTTGACTTCTATGGCCCTAGCTATTCGATCTAGTGGAGCAACGCCCTAGAGTGAAGCCTAGGTGGCCCGGAACGTAGAAATGACCATCACTTTCAAACTGGTTGCAATTAATCATGTTATACGATGGAAAAACTGTTGTATTTTTATTGCATTTTATGCTTCGGGCGATGACTTCTAAGGCCCTAACTATTCAATCTGTTGGAGCAACGCCCTAGAGTGAAGCCTAGGTTGCTCGGAATGTAGAAATGACCATAACTTTCACACTGGTTGCTATTATTCGTTTTATATGATGGAAAAACTGTTGTATTTATATTGTATTTTATGCCTCTGGCGTTCACTTCTTAGGCCCTAACTATTCGATCTGGTGGAACAACGGCCTAGGGTGAAGCCTAGGTTGCCCGGAAAGTAGAAATGACCATAACTTTCACACTGGTTGCTATCATTCGTTTTATATGATGGAAAAACTGTTGTATTTATATTGTATTTTATGCTTCTGGCGTTCACTTCTTAGGCCCTAACTATTCGATCTGGTGGAACAACGGCCTAGGGTGAAGCCTAGGTTGCCGGGAAAGTAGAAGTAACCATAACTTTCACACTGGTAGCAATTTTTCGTTTTATACGATGGAAAAACTGTTCTATTTATTTTATATTTTATGCTTCGGGCGTTGACTTCTATGGCCCTAACTATTCGATCTGGTGGAGCAACGCCCTAGAGTGAAGCCTAGGTTGCCCGGTACGTAGAAGTGACCATCACTATCAAACTGGTTGCAATTATTTGTTTTATACGATGGAAAAGCTGTTCTATTTATTTTGTATTTTATGCTTCTGGCGTCGACTTCTTAGGACCTAAACATTCCACCTGGTGGTACAACGCCCTAGGGTGAAGCCTAGGTTGTCCGGAAAGTAGAAATGACCATAACTTTCACACTGGTGGCAATTATTCGTTTTATACGATGGAAAAACTGTTCTATTTATTTTGTATTTTATGCTTCGGGCGTTGACTTCTAAGGCCCTAACTATGCGATCTGGTAGAGCAACGCCCTAGAGTGAAGCCTAGGTTGCCCGGTAAGTAGAAATGACCATAAGTTTCATACTGGTTGCAATTATTCGTTTTATACGATGGAAAAACTGTTTTATTTATTTTGTATTTTACGCTTCGGGCGTTGACTTCTAAGGCCCTAACTATTCGAACTGGTGGAGCAACGCCCTAGAGTGCAACCTAGGTTGCCCGGAACGTAGAAATGACCATAGCTTTCACACTGGTTGCTATCATTCGTTTTATATGATGGAAAAACTGTTGTATTTATATTGTATTTTATGCTTCTGGCGTCCACTTCTTAGGCCCTAACTTTCGACCTGGTGGAACAACGGCCTAGGGTGAAGCCTAGGTTGCCCGGAACGTAGATATGTCCATAACTTTTACACTGGTTGCAATTATTCGTTTTATACGATGGAAAAGGTGTTGTATTTATATCGTTTTTTATGCTCCTGGCGTTGACTTCTTAGGCCCTAACTATTCGATCTGGTGGTACAACGCCCTAGGGTGAAGCCTAGGTTGCCCGGAACGTAGAAATGACCATAACTTTTACTCTGGCAGCAATTATTCGTTTTATACAATGGAAAAACCGTTCTATTTATTTTGTATTTTATGCTTCGGGCGTTGACTTCTGACGCCGTTGCTATTTGATGTGGTGGAAGAACGCCATAGAGGGAAGCCCAGGTAGCCCGGATCGTAGAAATGTCCATATCTTTCACACTGTTTGCAATTTTTCGTTTTATACGGTGGAAAAACTGTTTTATTTATTTTGTATTTTACGCTTCGGGCGTTGACTTCTAAGGCCCTAACTATTCGATCTGGTGGAGCAACGCCCTAGAGTGCAGCCTAGGTTGCCCGGAACGTAGATATGTCCATAACTTTTACACTGGTTGCTATTATTCGTTTTATACGATGGAAAAACTGTTGTACTTATATTGTATTTTATTCTTATGGCGTTGAATTCTAAGTCCCTAGCTATTCGATCTGGTGGAGCAACGCCCTAGAGTGAAACCTAGGTTACCCGGAACGTAGAAATGACAAGTACTTTCATACTGTTTGCAGTTATTCCTGTTATACGATGAAAAAACTTTTGCATCTTTATTGTATTTTATGCTTCTGGCGTTGACTTCTAAGGCCCTAGCTATTCGATTTGGTGGAGCACCGCCCTAGAGTGAAGCCCAGGTTGACCGGAACGTAGAAATGACCATAACTTCCACACTGGTTGCAATTATTCGTTTTATACGATGGAAAAGCTGTTGTATTTATATCGTTTTTAATGCTCCTGGCGTCGACTTCTTAGGCCCTAACTATTCGATCTGGTGGTACAACGCCCTAGGGTGAAGCCTAGGTTGCCCGGAACGTAGAAATGACCATAACTTTCACACTGGTAGCAATTATTCGTTCTATACGATGGAAAAACTGTTCTATTTATTTTGTATTTTATGCTTCGGGCGTTGACTTCTAAGGCCCTAACTATTCGATCTGGTGGAGCAACGCCCTAGAGTTAAGCCTAGGTTGCCCGGTACGTAGAAATGACCATCACTATCAAACTGGTTACAAGTATTTGTTTTATACGATGGAAAAGCTGTTGTATTTATACCGTATTTTATGCTTCTGGCGTCGACTTCTAAGGCCCTAACTATTCGATCTGGTAGAGCAACGCCCTAGAGTGAAGCCTAGGCTGCCCGGTAAGTAGAAATGACCATAAGTTTCATACTGGTTGCAATTATTCGTTTTATACGATGGAAAAACTGTTTTATTTATTTTGTATTTTACGCTTCGGGCGTTGACTTCTAAGGCCCTAACTGTTTGATCTGGTGGAGCAACGCCCTAGGGTGAAGCCTAGGTTGCCCGGAACGTAGAAATGACCATTACCTTCACACTGTTTGCAATTATTTTCTTTTATACGATGGAAAAGCTGTTGTATTTATATCGTATTTTATGCTTCTGGCGTTGACTTCTATGGCCCTAGCTATTCGACCTGGTGGAACAACGGCCTAGGGTGAAGCCTAGGTTGCCCGGAACGTAGATATGTCCATAACTTTTACACTGGTTGCAATTATTCGTTTTATACGATGGAAAAGGTGTTGTATTTATATCGTTTTTTATGCTCCTGGCGTTGACTTCTTAGGCCCTAACTATTCGATCTGGTGGTACAACGCCCTAGGGTGAAGCCTAGGTTGCCCGGAACGTAGAAATGACCATAACTTTTACTCTGGCAGCAATTATTCGTTTTATACAATGGAAAAACCGTTCTATTTATTTTGTATTTTATGCTTCGGGCGTTGACTTCTGACGCCGTTGCTATTTGATGTGGTGGAAGAACGCCATAGAGGGAAGCCTAGGTAGCCCGGATCGTAGAAATGTCCATATCTTTCACACTGGTTGCTATTATTCGTTTTATATGATGGAAAAACTGTTGTATTTATATTGTATTTTATGCCTCTGGCGTTCACTTCTTAGGCCCTAACTATTCGATCTGGTGGAACAACGGCCTAGGGTGAAGCCTAGGTTGCCCGGAAAGTAGAAATGACCGTAACTTTCACACTGGTTGCTATCATTCGTTTTATATGATGGAAAAACTGTTGTATTTATATTGTATTTTATGCTTCTGGCGTTCACTTCTTAGGCCCTAACTATTCGATCTGGTGGAACAACGGCCTAGGGTGAAGCCTAGGTTGCCGGGAAAGTAGAAATAACCATAACTTTCACACTGGTAGCAATTTTTCGTTTTATACGATGGAAAAACTGTTCTATTTATTTTATATTTTATGCTTCGGACGTTGACTTCTATGGCCCTAACTATTCGATCTGGTGGAGCAACGCCCTAGAGTGAAGCCTAGGTTGCCCGGTACGTAGAAGTGACCATCACTATCAAACTGGTTGCAATTATTTGTTTTATACGATGGAAAAGCTGTTCTATTTATTTTGTATTTTATGCTTCGGGCGTTGACTTCTAAGGCCCTAACTATTCGATCTGGTAGAGCAACGCCCTAGAGTGAAGCCCAGGTTGCCCGGTACGTAGAAATGACCATAACTTTCACACTGGTTGCCATTATTCGTTTTATACGATGGAAAAACTGTTGTACTTATATTGTATTTTATTCTTATGGCGTTGAATTCTAAGTCCCTAGCTATTCGATCTGGTGGAGCAACGCCCTAGAGTGAAACCTAGGTTACCCGGAACGTAGAAATGACAAGTACTTTCATACTGTTTGCAGTTATTCCTGTTATACGATGAAAAAACTTTTGCATCTTTATTGTATTTTATGCTTCTGGCGTTGACTTCTAAGGCCCTAGCTATTCGATTTGGTGGAGCACCGCCCTAGAGTGAAGCCCAGGTTGCCCGGAACGTAGAAATGACCATAACTTCCACACTGGTTGCAATTATTCGTTTTATACGATGGAAAAGCTGTTGTATTTATATCGTTTTTTATGCTCCTGGCGTCGACTTCTTAGGCCCTAACTATTCGATCTGGTGGTACAACGCCCTAGGGTGAAGCCTAGGTTGCCCGGAACGTAGAAATGACCATAACTTTCACACTGGTAGCAATTATTCGTTCTATACGATGGAAAAACTGTTCTATTTATTTTGTATTTTATGCTTCGGGCGTTGACTTCTAAGGCCCTAACTATTCGATCTGGTGGAGCAACGCCCTAGAGTTAAGCCTAGGTTGCCCGGTACGTAGAAATGACCATCACTATCAAACTGGTTACAAGTATTTGTTTTATACGATGGAAAAGCTGTTGTATTTATATCGTATTTTATGCTTCTGGCGTCGACTTTTAAGGCCCTAACTATTCGATCTGGTAGAGCAACGCCCTAGAGTGAAGCCTAGGCTGCCCGGTAAGTAGAAATGACCATAAGTTTCATACTGGTTGCAATTATTCGTTTTATACGATGGAAAAACTGTTTTATTTATTTTGTATTTTACGCTTCGGGCGTTGACTTCTAAGGCCCTAACTATTCGATCTGGTGGAGCAACGCCCTAGAGTGCAGCCTAGGTTGCCCGGAACGTAGAAATGTCCATAGCTTTCACACTGGTTGCTATCATTCGTTTTATACGATGGAAAAACTGTTTTATTTATTTTGTATTTTACGCTTCGGGCGTTGACTTCTAAGGCCCTAACTATTCGATCTGGTGGAGCAACGCCCTAGAGTGCAGCCTAGGTTGCCCGGAACGTAGATATGTCCATAACTTTTACACTGGTTGCTATTATTCGTTTTATACGATGGAAAAACTGTTGTACTTATATTGTATTTTATTCTTATGGCGTTGAATTCTAAGTCCCTAGCTATTCGATCTGGTGGAGCAACGCCCTAGAGTGAAACCTAGGTTACCCGGAACGTAGAAATGACAAGTACTTTCATACTGTTTGCAGTTATTCCTGTTATACGATGAAAAAACTTTTGCATCTTTATTGTATTTTATGCTTCTGGCGTTGACTTCTAAGGCCCTAGCTATTCGATTTGGTGGAGCACCGCCCTAGAGTGAAGCCCAGGTTGCCCGGAACGTAGAAATGACCATAACTTCCACACTGGTTGCAATTATTCGTTTTATACGATGGAAAAGCTGTTGTATTTATATCGTTTTTTATGCTCCTGGCGTCGACTTCTTAGGCCCTAACTATTCGATCTGGTGGTACAACGCCCTAGGGTGAAGCCTAGGTTGTCCGGAAAGTAGAAATGACCATAACTTTCACACTGGTGGCAATTATTCGTTTTATACGATGGAAAAACTGTTCTATTTATTTTGTATTTTATGCTTCGGGCGTTGACTTCTAAGGCCCTAACTATGCGATCTGGTAGAGCAACGCCCTAGAGTGAAGCCTAGGTTGCCCGGTAAGTAGAAATGACCATAAGTTTCATACTGGTTGCAATTATTCGTTTTATACGATGGAAAAACTGTTTTATTTATTTTGTATTTTACGCTTCGGGCGTTGACTTCTAAGGCCCTAACTATTCGAACTGGTGGAGCAACGCCCTAGAGTGCAACCTAGGTTGCCCGGAACGTAGAAATGACCATAGCTTTCACACTGGTTGCTATCATTCGTTTTATATGATGGAAAAACTGTTGTATTTATATTGTATTTTATGCTTCTGGCGTCCACTTCTTAGGCCCTAACTTTCGACCTGGTGGAACAACGGCCTAGGGTGAAGCCTAGGTTGCCCGGAACGTAGATATGTCCATAACTTTTACACTGGTTGCAATTATTCGTTTTATACGATGGAAAAGGTGTTGTATTTATATCGTTTTTTATGCTCCTGGCGTTGACTTCTTAGGCCCTAACTATTCGATCTGGTGGTACAACGCCCTAGGGTGAAGCCTAGGTTGCCCGGAACGTAGAAATGACCATAACTTTTACTCTGGCAGCAATTATTCGTTTTATACAATGGAAAAACCGTTCTATTTATTTTGTATTTTATGCTTCGGGCGTTGACTTCTGACGCCGTTGCTATTTGATGTGGTGGAAGAACGCCATAGAGGGAAGCCCAGGTAGCCCGGATCGTAGAAATGTCCATATCTTTCACACTGTTTGCAATTTTTCGTTTTATACGGTGGAAAAACTGTTTTATTTATTTTGTATTTTACGCTTCGGGCGTTGACTTCTAAGGCCCTAACTATTCGATCTGGTGGAGCAACGCCCTAGAGTGCAGCCTAGGTTGCCCGGAACGTAGATATGTCCATAACTTTTACACTGGTTGCTATTATTCGTTTTATACGATGGAAAAACTGTTGTACTTATATTGTATTTTATTCTTATGGCGTTGAATTCTAAGTCCTAGCTATTCGATCTGGTGGAGCAACGCCCTAGAGTGAAACCTAGGTTACCCGGAACGTAGAAATGACCATAACTTCCACACTGGTTGCAATTATTCGTTTTATACGATGGAAAAGCTGTTGTATTTATATCGTTTTTTATGCTCCTGGCGTCGACTTCTTAGGCCCTAACTATTCGATCTGGTGGTACAACGCCCTAGGGTGAAGCCTAGGTTGCCCGGAACGTAGAAATGACCATAACTTTCACACTGGTAGCAATTATTCGTTCTATACGATGGAAAAACTGTTCTATTTATTTTGTATTTTATGCTTCGGGCGTTGACTTCTAAGGCCCTAACTATTCGATCTGGTGGAGCAACGCCCTAGAGTTAAGCCTAGGTTGCCCGGTACGTAGAAATGACCATCACTATCAAACTGGTTACAAGTATTTGTTTTATACGATGGAAAAGCTGTTGTATTTATACCGTATTTTATGCTTCTGGCGTCGACTTCTAAGGCCCTAACTATTCGATCTGGTAGAGCAACGCCCTGGAGTGAAGCCTAGGCTGCCCGGTAAGTAGAAATGACCATAAGTTTCATACTGGTTGCAATTATTCGTTTTATACGATGGAAAAACTGTTTTATTTATTTTGTATTTTACGCTTCGGGCGTTGACTTCTAAGGCCCTAACTGTTTGATCTGGTGGAGCAACGCCCTAGGGTGAAGCCTAGGTTGCCCGGAACGTAGAAATGACCATTACCTTCACACTGTTTGCAATTATTTTCTTTTATACGATGGAAAAGCTGTTGTATTTATATCGTATTTTATGCTTCTGGCGTTGACTTCTATGGCCCTAGCTATTCGACCTGGTGGAACAACGGCCTAGGGTGAAGCCTAGGTTGCCCGGAACGTAGATATGTCCATAACTTTTACACTGGTTGCAATTATTCGTTTTATACGATGGAAAAGGTGTTGTATTTATATCGTTTTTTATGCTCCTGGCGTTGACTTCTTAGGCCCTAACTATTCGATCTGGTGGTACAACGCCCTAGGGTGAAGCCTAGGTTGCCCGGAACGTAGAAATGACCATAACTTTTACTCTGGCAGCAATTATTCGTTTTATACAATGGAAAAACCGTTCTATTTATTTTGTATTTTATGCTTCGGGCGTTGACTTCTGACGCCGTTGCTATTTGATGTGGTGGAAGAACGCCATAGAGGGAAGCCTAGGTAGCCCGGATCGTAGAAATGTCCATATCTTTCACACTGGTTGCTATTATTCGTTTTATATGATGGAAAAACTGTTGTATTTATATTGTATTTTATGCCTCTGGCGTTCACTTCTTAGGCCCTAACTATTCGATCTGGTGGAACAACGGCCTAGGGTGAAGCCTAGGTTGCCCGGAAAGTAGAAATGACCGTAACTTTCACACTGGTTGCTATCATTCGTTTTATATGATGGAAAAACTGTTGTATTTATATTGTATTTTATGCTTCTGGCGTTCACTTCTTAGGCCCTAACTATTCGATCTGGTGGAACAACGGCCTAGGGTGAAGCCTAGGTTGCCGGGAAAGTAGAAATAACCATAACTTTCACACTGGTAGCAATTTTTCGTTTTATACGATGGAAAAACTGTTCTATTTATTTTATATTTTATGCTTCGGACGTTGACTTCTATGGCCCTAACTATTCGATCTGGTGGAGCAACGCCCTAGAGTGAAGCCTAGGTTGCCCGGTACGTAGAAGTGACCATCACTATCAAACTGGTTGCAATTATTTGTTTTATACGATGGAAAAGCTGTTCTCTTTATTTTGTATTTTATGCTTCGGGCGTTGACTTCTAAGGCCCTAACTATTCGATCTGGTAGAGCAACGCCCTAGAGTGAAGCCCAGGTTGCCCGGTACGTAGAAATGACCATAACTTTCACACTGGTTGCCATTATTCGTTTTATACGATGGAAAAACTGTTGTACTTATATTGTATTTTATTCTTATGGCGTTGAATTCTAAGTCCCTAGCTATTCGATCTGGTGGAGCAACGCCCTAGAGTGAAACCTAGGTTACCCGGAACGTAGAAATGACAAGTACTTTCATACTGTTTGCAGTTATTCCTGTTATACGATGAAAAAACTTTTGCATCTTTATTGTATTTTATGCTTCTGGCGTTGACTTCTAAGGCCCTAGCTATTCGATTTGGTGGAGCACCGCCCTAGAGTGAAGCCCAGGTTGCCCGGAACGTAGAAATGACCATAACTTCCACACTGGTTGCAATTATTCGTTTTATACGATGGAAAAGCTGTTGTATTTATATCGTTTTTTATGCTCCTGGCGTCGACTTCTTAGGCCCTAACTATTCGATCTGGTGGTACAACGCCCTAGGGTGAAGCCTAGGTTGCCCGGAACGTAGAAATGACCATAACTTTCACACTGGTAGCAATTATTCGTTCTATACGATGGAAAAACTGTTCTATTTATTTTGTATTTTATGCTTCGGGCGTTGACTTCTAAGGCCCTAACTATTCGATCTGGTGGAGCAACGCCCTAGAGTTAAGCCTAGGTTGCCCGGTACGTAGAAATGACCATCACTATCAAACTGGTTACAAGTATTTGTTTTATACGATGGAAAAGCTGTTGTATTTATATCGTATTTTATGCTTCTGGCGTCGACTTTTAAGGCCCTAACTATTCGATCTGGTAGAGCAACGCCCTAGAGTGAAGCCTAGGCTGCCCGGTAAGTAGAAATGACCATAAGTTTCATACTGGTTGCAATTATTCGTTTTATACGATGGAAAAACTGTTTTATATATTTTGTATTTTACGCTTCGGGCGTTGACTTCTAAGGCCCTAACTATTCGATCTGGTGGAGCAACGCCCTAGAGTGCAGCCTAGGTTGCCCGGAACGTAGAAATGACCATAGCTTTCACACTGGTTGCTATCATTCGTTTTATACGATGGAAAAACTGTTTTATTTATTTTGTATTTTACGCTTCGGGCGTTGACTTCTAAGGCCCTAACTATTCGATCTGGTGGAGCAACGCCCTAGAGTGCAGCCTAGGTTGCCCGGAACGTAGATATGTCCATAACTTTTACACTGGTTGCTATTATTCGTTTTATACGATGGAAAAACTGTTGTACTTATATTGTATTTTATTCTTATGGCGTTGAATTCTAAGTCCCTAGCTATTCGATCTGGTGGAGCAACGCCCTAGAGTGAAACCTAGGTTACCCGGAACGTAGAAATGACAAGTACTTTCATACTGTTTGCAGTTATTCCTGTTATACGATGAAAAAACTTTTGCATCTTTATTGTATTTTATGCTTCTGGCGTTGACTTCTAAGGCCCTAGCTATTCGATTTGGTGGAGCACCGCCCTAGAGTGAAGCCCAGGTTGCCCGGAACGTAGAAATGACCATAACTTCCACACTGGTTGCAATTATTCGTTTTATACGATGGAAAAGCTGTTGTATTTATATCGTTTTTTATGCTCCTGGCGTCGACTTCTTAGGCCCTAACTATTCGATCTGGTGGTACAACGCCCTAGGGTGAAGCCTAGGTTGCCCGGAACGTAGAAATGACCATAACTTTCACACTGGTAGCAATTATTCGTTCTATACGATGGAAAAACTGTTCTATTTATTTTGTATTTTATGCTTCGGGCGTTGACTTCTAAGGCCCTAACTATTCGATCTGGTGGAGCAACGCCCTAGAGTTAAGCCTAGGTTGCCCGGTACGTAGAAATGACCATCACTATCAAACTGGTTACAAGTATTTGTTTTATACGATGGAAAAGCTGTTGTATTTATATCGTATTTTATGCTTCTGGCGTCGACTTTTAAGGCCCTAACTATTCGATCTGGTAGAGCAACGCCCTAGAGTGAAGCCTAGGCTGCCCGGTAAGTAGAAATGACCATAAGTTTCATACTGGTTGCAATTATTCGTTTTATACGATGGAAAAACTGTTTTATTTATTTTGTATTTTACGATTCGGGCGTTGACTTCTAAGGCCGTAACTATTCGATCTGGTGGAGCAACGCCCTAGAGTGCAGCCTAGGTTGCCCGGAACGTAGAAATGACCATAGCTTTCACACTGGTTGCTATCATTCGTTTTATATGATGGAAAAACTGTTGTATTTATATTGTATTTTATGCTTCTGGCGTTGACTTCTTAGGCCCTAACTATTCAATCTGGTAGAGCAACGCCCTAGAGTGAAGCCCAGGTTGCCCGGTACGTAGAAATGACCATAACTGTCACACTGGTTGCTATTATTCGTTTTATACGATGGAAAAACTGTTGTACTTATATTGTATTTTATTCTTATGGCGTTGAATTCTAAGTCCCTAGCTATTCGATCCGGTGGAGCAACGCCCTAGAGTGAAACCTAGGTTACCCGGAACGTAGAAATGACAAGTACTTTCATACTGTTTGCAGTTATTCCTGTTATACGATGAAAAAACTTTTGCATCTTTATTGTATTTTATGCTTCTGGCGTTGACTTCTAAGGCCCTAGCTATTCGATTTGGTGGAGCACCGCCCTAGAGTGAAGCCTAGGTTGCCCGGAACGTAGAAATGACCATAACTTCCACACTGGTTGCAATTATTCGTTTTATACGATGGAAATGCTGTTGTATTTATATCGTTTTTTATGCTCCTGGCGTTGACTTCTTAGGACCTAACTATTCCATCTGGTGGAACAACGCACTATGGTAAAGCCCAGATTGCACGGGACGTAGAAATGACCATAACTTTCACACTGGTAGCAATTTTTCGTTTTATACGATGGAAAAACTGTTCTATTTATTTTGTATTTTATGCTTCGGGCGTTGACTTCTAAGGCCCTAACTATTCGATCTGGTGGAGCAACGCCCTAGAGTGAAGCCTAGGTTGCCCGGAACGTAGAAATGACCATTACCTTCACACTGTTTGCAATTATTTTCTTTTATACGATGGAAAAGCTGTTGTATTTATATCGTATTTTATGCTTCTGGCGTTGACTTGCATGGCCCTAGCAATTCGATCTAGTGGAGCAACGCCCTAGAGTGAAGCCTAGGTGGCCCGGAACGTAGAAATGACCATCACTTTCAAACTGGTTGCAATTAATCCTGTTATACGATGGAAAAACTGTTGTATTTTTATTGCATTTTATGCTTCGGGCGTTGACTTCTAAGGCCCTAACTATTCGATCTGGTAGAGCAACGCCCTAGTGTGAAGCCCAGGTTGCCCGCTACGTAGAAATGACCATAACTTTCACACTGGTTGCTATTATTCGTTTTATACGATGGAAAAACTGTTGTATTTGTATTGTATTTCATGCTTCTGGCGTCCACATCTTAGTCCCTAACTTTCGATCTGGTGGAACGACGGCCTAGGGTGAAGCCTAGGTTGCCCGGAACGTAGAAATGTCCATAACTATTACACTGGTTGCTATTATTCGTTTTATACGTTGGAAAAACTGTTCTATTTATTTTGTATTTTATGCTTCGGGCGTTGACTTCTGACGCCGTTGCTATTTGATGTGGTGGAAGAACGCCATAGAGGGAAGCCCAGGTAGCCCGGATCGTAGAAATGTCCATATCTTTCACACTGTTTGCAATTTTTCGTTTTATGCGGTGGAAAAACTGTTTTATTTATTTTGTATTTTACGCTTCGGGCGTTGACTTCTAAGGCCCTAACTATTCGATCTGGTGGAGCAACGCCCTAGAGTGCAGCCTAGGTTGCCCGGAACGTAGATATGTCCATAACTTTTACACTGGTTGCTATTATTCGTTTTATACGATGGAAAAACTGTTGTACTTATATTGTATTTTATTCTTATGGCGTTGAATTCTAAGTCCTAGCTATTCGATCTGGTGGAGCAACGCCCTAGAGTGAAACCTAGGTTACCCGGAACGTAGAAATGACAAGTACTTTCATACTGTTTGCAGTTATTCCTGTTATACGATGAAAAAACTTTTGCATCTTTATTGTATTATATGCTTCTGGCGTTGACTTCTAAGGCCCTAGCTATTCGATTTGGTGGAGCACCGCCCTAGAGTGAAGCCCAGGTTGCCCGGAACGTAGAAATGACCATAACTTCCACACTTGCTGCAATTATTCGTTTTATACGATGGAAAAGCTGTTGTATTTATATCGTTTTTTATGCTTCTGGCGTCGACTTCTTAGGCCCTAACTATTCGATCTGGTGGTACAACGCCCTAGGGTGAAGCCTAGGTTGCCCGGAACGTAGAAATGACCATAACTTTCACACTGGTAGAAATTATTCGTTCTATACGATGGAAAAACTGTTCTATTTATTTTGTATTTTATGCTTCGGGCGTTGACTTCTAAGGCCCTAACTATTCGATCTGGTGGAGCAACGCCCTAGAGTTAAGCCTAGGTTGCCCGGTACGTAGAAATGACCATCACTATCAAACTGGTTACAATTATTTGTTTTATACGATGGAAAAGCTGTTCTATTTATTTTGTATTTTATGCTTCGGGCGTTGACTACTAAGGCCCTAACTATTCGATCTGGTAGAGCAACGCCCTAGAGTGAAGCCCAGGTTGCCCGGTACGTAGAAATGACCATAACTTTCACACTGGTTGCCATTATTCGTTTTATACGATGGAAAAACTGTTGTACTTATATTGTATTTTATTCTTATGGCGTTGAATTCTAAGTCCCTAGCTATTCGATCTGGTGGAGCAACGCCCTAGAGTGAAACCTAGGTTACCCGGAACGTAGAAATGACAAGTACTTTCATACTGTTTGCAGTTATTCCTGTTATACGATGAAAAAACCTTTGCATCTTTATTATATTTTATGCTTCTGGCGTTGACTTCTAAGGCCCTAGCTATTCGATTTGGTGGAGCACCGCCCTAGAGTGAAGCCTAGGTTGCCCGGAACGTAGAAGTGACCATAACTTCGACACTGGTTGCAATTATTCGTTTTATACGATGGAAAAGCTGTTGTATTTATATCGTTTTTTATGCTCCTGGCGTTGACTTCTTAGGCCCTAACTATTCCATCTGGTGGAACAACGCACTAGGGTAAAGCCCAGATTGCGCGGAACGTAGAAATGACCATAACTTTCACACTGGTAGCAATTTTTCGTTCTATACGATGGAAAAACTGTTCTATTTATTTTATATTTTATGCTTCGGGCGTTGACTTCTAAGGCTCTAACTATTCGATCTGGTGGAGCAACGCCCTAGAGTTAAGCCTAGGTTGCCCGGTAAGTAGAAATGACCATCACTATCAAACTGGTTACAATTATTTGTTTTATACGATGGAAAAGCTGTTGTATTTATATCGTATTTTATGCTTCTGGCGTCGACTTCTTAGGACCTAACCATTCCACCTGGTGGTACAACGCCCTAGGGTGAAGCCTAGGTTGTCCGGAAAGTAGAAATGACCATAACTTTCACACTGGTGGCAATTATTCGTTTTATACGATGGAAAAACTGTTCTATTTATTTTGTATTTTATGCTTCGGGCGTTGACTTCTAAGGCCCTAACTATGCGATCTGGTAGAGCAACGCCCTAGAGTGAAGCCTAGGTTGCCCGGTAAGTAGAAATGACCATAAGTTTCATACTGGTTGCAATTATTCGTTTTATACGATGGAAAAACTGTTTTATTTATTTTGTATTTTACGCTTCGGGCGTTGACTTCTAAGGCCCTAACTATTCGATCTGGTGGAGCAACGCCCTAGAGTGCAGCCTAGGTTGCCCGGAACGTAGAAATGACCATAGCTTTCACACTGGTTGCTATCATTCGTTTTATACGATGGAAAAACTGTTTTATTTATTTTGTATTTTACGCTTCGGGCGTTGACTTCTAAGGCCCTAACTATTCGATCTGGTGGAGCAACGCCCTAGAGTGCAGCCTAGGTTGCCCGGAACGTAGATATGTCCATAACTTTTACACTGGTTGCTATTATTCGTTTTATACGATGGAAAAACTGTTGTACTTATATTGTATTTTATTCTTATGGCGTTGAATTCTAAGTCCCTAGCTATTCGATCTGGTGGAGCAACGCCCTAGAGAGAAACCTAGGTTACCCGGAACGTAGAAATGACAAGTACTTTCATACTGTTTGCAGTTATTCCTGTTATACGATGAAAAAACCTTTGCATCTTTATTATATTTTATGCTTCTGGCGTTGACTTCTAAGGCCCTAGCTATTCGATTTGGTGGAGCACCGCCCTAGAGTGAAGCCTAGGTTGCCCGGAACGTAGAAGTGACCATAACTTCGACACTGGTTGCAATTATTCGTTTTATACGATGGAAAAGCTGTTGTATTTATATCGTTTTTTATGCTCCTGGCGTTGACTTCTTAGGCCCTAACTATTCCATCTGGTGGAACAACGCACTAGGGTAAAGCCCAGATTGCGCGGAACGTAGAAATGACCATAACTTTCACACTGGTAGCAATTTTTCGTTCTATACGATGGAAAAACTGTTCTATTTATTTTATATTTTATGCTTCGGGCGTTGACTTCTAAGGCTCTAACTATTCGATCTGGTGGAGCAACGCCCTAGAGTTAAGCCTAGGTTGCCCGGTAAGTAGAAATGACCATCACTATCAAACTGGTTACAATTATTTGTTTTATACGATGGAAAAGCTGTTGTATTTATATCGTATTTTATGCTTCTGGCGTCGACTTCTTAGGACCTAACCATTCCACCTGGTGGTACAACGCCCTAGGGTGAAGCCTAGGTTGTCCGGAAAGTAGAAATGACCATAACTTTCACACTGGTGGCAATTATTCGTTTTATACGATGGAAAAACTGTTCTATTTATTTTGTATTTTATGCTTCGGGCGTTGACTTCTAAGGCCCTAACTATGCGATCTGGTAGAGCAACGCCCTAGAGTGAAGCCTAGGTTGCCCGGTAAGTAGAAATGACCATAAGTTTCATACTGGTTGCAATTATTCGTTTTATACGATGGAAAAACTGTTTTATTTATTTTGTATTTTACGCTTCGGGCGTTGACTTCTAAGGCCCTAACTATTCGATCTGGTGGAGCAACGCCCTAGAGTGCAGCCTAGGTTGCCCGGAACGTAGAAATGACCATAGCTTTCACACTGGTTGCTATCATTCGTTTTATACGATGGAAAAACTGTTTTATTTATTTTGTATTTTACGCTTCGGGCGTTGACTTCTAAGGCCCTAACTATTCGATCTGGTGGAGCAACGCCCTAGAGTGCAGCCTAGGTTGCCCGGAACGTAGATATGTCCATAACTTTTACACTGGTTGCTATTATTCGTTTTATACGATGGAAAAACTGTTGTACTTATATTGTATTTTATTCTTATGGCGTTGAATTCTAAGTCCCTAGCTATTCGATCTGGTGGAGCAACGCCCTAGAGTGAAACCTAGGTTACCCGGAACGTAGAAATGACAAGTACTTTCATACTGTTTGCAGTTATTCCTGTTATACGATGAAAAAACTTTTGCACCTTTATTGTATTTTATGCTTCTGGCGTTGACTTCTAAGGCCCTAGCTATTCGATTTGGTGGAGCACCGCCCTAGAGTGAAGCCCAGGTTGCCCGGAACGTAGAAATGACCATAACTTCCACACTGGTTGCAATTATTCGTTTTATACGATGGAAAAGCTGTTGTATTTATATCGTTTTTTATGCTCCTGGCGTCGACTTCTTAGGCCCTAACTATTCGATCTGGTGGTACAACGCCCTAGGGTGAAGCCTAGGTTGCCCGGAACGTAGAAATGACCATAACTTTCACACTGGTAGCAATTATTCGTTCTATACGATGGAAAAACTGTTCTATTTATTTTGTATTTTATGCTTCGGGCGTTGACTTCTAAGGCCCTAACTATTCGATCTGGTGGAGCAACGCCCTAGAGTTAAGCCTAGGTTGCCCGGTACGTAGAAATGACCATCACTATCAAACTGGTTACAAGTATTTGTTTTATACGATGGAAAAGCTGTTGTATTTATATCGTATTTTATGCTTCTGGCGTCGACTTTTAAGGCCCTAACTATTCGATCTGGTAGAGCAACGCCCTAGAGTGAAGCCTAGGCTGCCCGGTAAGTAGAAATGACCATAAGTTTCATACTGGTTGCAATTATTCGTTTTATACGATGGAAAAACTGTTTTATTTATTTTGTATTTTACGCTTCGGGCGTTGACTTCTAAGGCCCTAACTATTCGATCTGGTGGAGCAACGCCCTAGAGTGCAGCCTAGGTTGCCCGGAACGTAGAAATGACCATAGCTTTCACACTGGTTGCTATCATTCGTTTTATATGATGGAAAAACTGTTGTATTTATATTGTATTTTATGCTTCTGGCGTTGACTTCTTAGGCCCTGACTATTCAATCTGGTAGAGCAACGCCCTAGAGTGAAGCCCAGGTTGCCCGGTACGTAGAAATGACCATAACTGTCACACTGGTTGCTATTATTCGTTTTATACGATGGAAAAACTGTTGTACTTATATTGTATTTTATTCTTATGGCGTTGAATTCTAAGTCCCTAGCTATTCGATCCGGTGGAGCAACGCCCTAGAGTGAAACCTAGGTTACCCGGAACGTAGAAATGACAAGTACTTTCATACTGTTTGCAGTTATTCCTGTTATACGATGAAAAAACTTTTGCATCTTTATTGTATTTTATGCTTCTGGCGTTGACTTCTAAGGCCCTAGCTATTCGATTTGGTGGAGCACCGCCCTAGAGTGAAGCCTAGGTTGCCCGGAACGTAGAAATGACCATAACTTCCACACTGGTTGCAATTATTCGTTTTATACGATGGAAATGCTGTTGTATTTATATCGTTTTTTATGCTCCTGGCGTTGACTTCTTAGGACCTAACTATTCCATCTGGTGGAACAACGCACTATGGTAAAGCCCAGATTGCACGGAACGTAGAAATGACCATAACTTTCACACTGGTAGCAATTTTTCGTTTTATACGATGGAAAAACTGTTCTATTTATTTTGTATTTTATGCTTCGGGCGTTGACTTCTAAGGCCCTAACTATTCGATCTGGTGGAGCAACGCCCTAGAGTGAAGCCTAGGTTGCCCGGAACGTAGAAATGACCATTACCTTCACACTGTTTGCAATTATTTTCTTTTATACGATGGAAAAGCTGTTGTATTTATATCGTATTTTATGCTTCTGGCGTTGACTTGCATGGCCCTAGCAATTCGATCTAGTGGAGCAACGCCCTAGAGTGAAGCCTAGGTGGCCCGGAACGTAGAAATGACCATCACTTTCAAACTGGTTGCAATTAATCCTGTTATACGATGGAAAAACTGTTGTATTTTTATTGCATTTTATGCTTCGGGCGTTGACTTCTAAGGCCCTAACTATTCGATCTGGTAGAGCAACGCCCTAGTGTGAAGCCCAGGTTGCCCGCTACGTAGAAATGACCATAACTTTCACACTGGTTGCTATTATTCGTTTTATACGATGGAAAAACTGTTGTATTTGTATTCTATTTCATGCTTCTGGCGTCCACATCTTAGTCCCTAACTTTCGATCTGGTGGAACGACGGCCTAGGGTGAAGCCTAGGTTGCCCGGAACGTAGAAATGTCCATAACTATTACACTGGTTGCTATTATTCGTTTTATACGTTGGAAAAACTGTTCTATTTATTTTGTATTTTATGCTTCGGGCGTTGACTTCTGACGCCGTTGCTATTTGATGTGGTGGAAGAACGCCATAGAGGGAAGCCCAGGTAGCCCGGATCGTAGAAATGTCCATATCTTTCACACTGTTTGCAATTTTTCGTTTTATGCGGTGGAAAAACTGTTTTATTTATTTTGTATTTTACGCTTCGGGCGTTGACTTCTAAGGCCCTAACTATTCGATCTGGTGGAGCAACGCCCTAGAGTGCAGCCTAGGTTGCCCGGAACGTAGATATGTCCATAACTTTTACACTGGTTGCTATTATTCGTTTTATACGATGGAAAAACTGTTGTACTTATATTGTATTTTATTCTTATGGCGTTGAATTCTAAGTCCTAGCTATTCGATCTGGTGGAGCAACGCCCTAGAGTGAAACCTAGGTTACCCGGAACGTAGAAATGACAAGTACTTTCATACTGTTTGCAGTTATTCCTGTTATACGATGAAAAAACTTTTGCATCTTTATTGTATTATATGCTTCTGGCGTTGACTTCTAAGGCCCTAGCTATTCGATTTGGTGGAGCACAGCCCTAGAGTGAAGCCCAGGTTGCCCGGAACGTAGAAATGACCATAACTTCCACACTGGTTGCAATTATTCGTTTTATACGATGGAAAAGCTGTTGTATTTATATCGTTTTTTATGCTCCTGGCGTCGACTTCTTAGGCCCTAACTATTCGATCTGGTGGTACAACGCCCTAGGGTGAAGCCTAGGTTGCCCGGAACGTAGAAATGACCATAACTTTCACACTGGTAGAAATTATTCGTTCTATACGATGGAAAAACTGTTCTATTTATTTTGTATTTTATGCTTCGGGCGTTGACTTCTAAGGCCCTAACTATTCGATCTGGTGGAGCAACGCCCTAGAGTTAAGCCTAGGTTGCCCGGTACGTAGAAATGACCATCACTATCAAACTGGTTACAATTATTTGTTTTATACGATGGAAAAGCTGTTCTATTTATTTTGTATTTTATGCTTCGGGCGTTGACTTCTAAGGCCCTAACTATTCGATCTGGTAGAGCAACGCCCTAGAGTGAAGCCCAGGTTGCCCGGTACGTAGAAATGACCATAACTTTCACACTGGTTGCCATTATTCGTTTTATACGATGGAAAAACTGTTGTACTTATATTGTATTTTATTCTTATGGCGTTGAATTCTAAGTCCCTAGCTATTCGATCTGGTGGAGCAACGCCCTAGAGTGAAACCTAGGTTACCCGGAACGTAGAAATGACAAGTACTTTCATACTGTTTGCAGTTATTCCTGTTATACGATGAAAAAACCTTTGCATCTTTATTATATTTTATGCTTCTGGCGTTGACTTCTAAGGCCCTAGCTATTCGATTTGGTGGAGCACCGCCCTAGAGTGAAGCCTAGGTTGCCCGGAACGTAGAAGTGACCATAACTTCGACACTGGTTGCAATTATTCGTTTTATACGATGGAAAAGCTGTTGTATTTATATCGTTTTTTATGCTCCTGGCGTTGACTTCTTAGGCCCTAACTAT
Organism: Calliopsis andreniformis; assembly: GCF_051401765.1. Taxonomy (NCBI): domain Eukaryota; kingdom Metazoa; phylum Arthropoda; class Insecta; order Hymenoptera; family Andrenidae; genus Calliopsis; species Calliopsis andreniformis. The sequence continues at coordinate 25,024,399 of NW_027480423.1, forward strand.
TCCATCTGGTGGAACAACGCACTAGGGTAAAGCCCAGATTGCGCGGAACGTAGAAATGACCATAACTTTCACACTGGTAGCAATTTTTCGTTCTATACGATGGAAAAACTGTTCTATTTATTTTATATTTTATGCTTCGGGCGTTGACTTCTAAGGCTCTAACTATTCGATCTGGTGGAGCAACGCCCTAGAGTTAAGCCTAGGTTGCCCGGTAAGTAGAAATGACCATCACTATCAAACTGGTTACAATTATTTGTTTTATACGATGGAAAAGCTGTTGTATTTATATCGTATTTTATGCTTCTGGCGTCGACTTCTTAGGACCTAACCATTCCACCTGGTGGTACAACGCCCTAGGGTGAAGCCTAGGTTGTCCGGAAAGTAGAAATGACCATAACTTTCACACTGGTGGCAATTATTCGTTTTATACGATGGAAAAACTGTTCTATTTATTTTGTATTTTATGCTTCGGGCGTTGACTTCTAAGGCCCTAACTATGCGATCTGGTAGAGCAACGCCCTAGAGTGAAGCCTAGGTTGCCCGGTAAGTAGAAATGACCATAAGTTTCATACTGGTTGCAATTATTCGTTTTATACGATGGAAAAACTGTTTTATTTATTTTGTATTTTACGCTTCGGGCGTTGACTTCTAAGGCCCTAACTATTCGATCTGGTGGAGCAACGCCCTAGACTGCAGCCTAGGTTGCCCGGAACGTAGAAATGACCATAGCTTTCACACTGGTTGCTATCATTCGTTTTATACGATGGAAAAACTGTTTTATTTATTTTGTATTTTACGCTTCGGGCGTTGACTTCTAAGGCCCTAACTATTCGATCTGGTGGAGCAACGCCCTAGAGTGCAGCCTAGGTTGCCCGGAACGTAGATATGTCCATAACTTTTACACTGGTTGCTATTATTCGTTTTATACGATGGAAAAACTGTTGTACTTATATTGTATTTTATTCTTATGGCGTTGAATTCTAAGTCCCTAGCTATTCGATCTGGTGGAGCAACGCCCTAGAGTGAAACCTAGGTTACCCGGAACGTAGAAATGACATGTACTTTCATACTGTTTGCAGTTATTCCTGTTACACGATGGAAAAACTGTTGCACCTTTATTGTATTTTAGCTTCTGGCGTTGACTTCATAGGCCCTAACTATTCGATCTGGTGGAGCAACGTCCTAGAGTGAAGCCTAGGTTGACCGGAACGTAGAAATGACAATAACTTTCACACTGGTTACCATTATTCGTTTTATACGATGGAAAAGCTGTTGTATTTATATTGTATTTTATGCTTCTGGCGTTGACTTCTAAGGCACTAACTATTCGATCTGGTGGAGCAACGCCCTAGAGTGAAGCCTAGATTACACGGAACGTAGTAATGACCAGTACTATCACACTGTTTGCAGTTATTCCTGTTATACGATGGAAAAACTGTTGCACCTTTATTGTATTTTAGCTTCTGGCGTTGACTTCATAGGCCCTAACTATTCGATCTGGTGGAGCAACGTCCTAGAGTGAAGCCTAGGTTACCCGGAACGTAGAAATAACCAGTACTTTCAGACTGGTTGCAGTTATTCGTTTTATACAATGGAAAAAGTGTTCCATTTATTTTGCATTTTATGCTTCGGGCGTTGAATTCTAAGTCCCTAGCAATTCCATCTGGTGGAGCAACACCCTAGAGTGCAGCCTAGGTTGCCCGGAACGTAGAAATGACCATTACTTTCACATTGTTTGCAATTATTCATTTTATACGATGGAAAAGCTGTTGTATTTATATTGTATTTTATGCTCCTGGCGTCGACTTCTAAAGCCGTAGCTATTATATGTGGTGGAGCAACGCCCTAGAGTGACACCTGGGTTGACCGGAACGTAGAAATGGCCATTACTTTCACAATGTCTGCAATTATTCATTTTATACGATGGAAAAACTTTTGTACTTATATTGTATTTTATCCTTCTGGCGTTGAGTTCGAAGACCCTAGCTATTCGATCTGGTGGAGCAACGCCCTAGTGTGAAACCTAGGTTACCCGGAACGTAGAAATGACCAGTACTTTCAGACTGGTTGCAGTTATTCGTTTTATACAATGGAAAAACTGTTCTATTTATTTTGCATTTTATGCTTCGGGCGTTGAATTCTAAGTCCCTAGCAATTCCATCTGGTGGAGCAACACCCTAGAGTGAAGCCTAGGTTGCCCGGAACGTAGAAATGACCATTACTTCCACACTGTTTGCAAATATACATTATGTACAATGGAAAAGCTGTTGTACTTATATTGTAATTTATGCTTCTGGCGTTGACTTCTTAGGCCCTAGCTATTTGATCTGGTGGCGCAACGCCCTAGAGTGAAGCCTAGGTTGCCCGGAACGTTGAAATGACCATTACTTTCACACTGTTTGCAATTATTCCTTTTATACGTTGGATAAGCTGCTGTATTTATATCGTATTTTATGCTTCTGGCGTTGACTTCTAAGGACCTAACTATTCGATCTGGTGGAGCAACGCCCTAGAGTGAAGCCTAGGTTGCTCGGAATGTAGAAATAACCATAACTTTCACACTGGTTGCAATTATACGTTCTTTACGATGGAAAAACTGTTGCATTTATATTGTACTTTATGCTTCTGGCGTTCACTTGTTAGGCCCTAACTATTCGATCTGGTGGAACAGCGCCCTAGGGTGAAGCCTAGGCTGCCCGGAACGTAGAAATGACCATCACTTTCACACGGGTTGCAATTATTCCTGTTATAGGATGGAAAGACTGTTGCATTTTTATTGTATTTTATGCTTCAGGCGTTGACTTCTGAGGCCGTAGCTATTCGAAGTGGTGGAAGAACGCCATAGAGTGAAGCGTAGGTTGCCCGGAACGTAGAAATGTCCATATCTTTCTCACTGTTTGCAATTGTTCATTTTATACGATGGCAAAGCTGTTGTATTTATATCGTATTTTATGCTTCTGGCGTTGACTTCTTAGGCCCTAACTATTCGATCTGGTGGAGCAATTCCTCAGAGTTAAGTCTAGGATGCCCGAAACGCCGAAATGATCATTACTTTCACGGTTGATGCAATTATTCCTGTTATACGATGAAAAGACCGTTGCATTTATATCGTATTTTATGCTTCTGGCGTCGTCTTCTAAGGCCCTAGCTATTCGATCTAGTGGAGCAACGCCTTAGAGTGAAGCCTAGGCTGCCCGGAACGTAGAAATGACCATTACATTCACACTGGTTGCAATTATTCGATTTATACGATGGACAAACTGTTGTATTTATATTGTATTTTATGCTTCTGGCGTTCACTTGTTAGTCCCTAACTATTCGATCTGGTGGAACAACGCCCTAGGGTGAAGCCTAGGTTACCCGGAAGGTAGAAATGACCACCACTCTCACACGGGTTGCAATTATTCCTGTTATAGGATGGAAAAGCTGTTGTATTTACATCGTATTTTATGCTTCTGGCGTTGTCTTCTAAGGCCCTAGCTATTCGATCTAGTGGAGCAACGCCCTAGAGTGAAGCCTATGTTGCCCGGAACGTAGAAATGACCATCACTTTCAAACTGGTTGCAATTAAACCTGTTATACGATGGAAAAACTGTTGTATTTTTATTGCATTTTATGCTTCGGGCGTTGACTTCTAAGGCCCTAACTATTCAATCTGTTGGTGCAACGCCCTAGAGTGAAGCCTAGGTTGCTCGGAATGTAGAAATGACCATTACTTTCACACTGGTTGCAATTACTCGTTTTATACGATGGAAAAAGTGTTGTATTTATATTGTATTTTATGCTTCTGGCGTTCACTTGTTAGGCCCTAACTATTCGATCTTGTGGAACAACGCCCTAGGGTGAAGCCTAGGCTGCCCGGAACGTAGAAATGACCATCACTTTCACACGGGTTGCAATTATTCCTGTTATACGATGGAAAAACTGTTGTATTTTTATTGTATTTAATGCTTCTGGCGTTCACTTCTTAGGCCCTAACTATTCGAGCTGGTGGAACAACGCCCTAGAGTGAAGCCTAGGTTGCTCGGAATGTAGAAATTACCATTACTTTCACACTGGTTGCAATTATTCGTTTTATACGATGGAAGAACTGTTGTATTTATATTGTATTTTATGCTTCTGGCGTTCACTTCTTAGGCCCTAACTATTCGATCTGGTGGAACAACGCCCTAGGGTGAAGCCTAGGTTGCCTGGAACGTAGAAATGACCATAACTTTTACACTGGTAGCAATTATTCGTTTTATACAATGGAAAAACTGTTCTATTTATTTTGTATTTTATGCTTCGGGCGTTGACTTCTAAGGCCCTAACTGTTTAATCTGGTGGAGCAACGCCCTAAGGTGAAGCCTAGGTTGCCCGGAACGTAGAAATGACCATTACTTTCACACTGTTTGCAATTATTCGTTTTATATGATTGAAAAGCTGTTGTATTTATATCGTATTTTATGCTTCTGGCGTTGACTTCTTAGGCCCTAACACTTCGATCTGGTGGAGCAACGCCCTACAGTGAAGCCTAGGTTGCCCGGAACGTAGGTATGAAAATAACCTTCACACAGGTTGCAATTATTCGTTTTATACGGTGTAAAGGCTGTTGTATTTATTTTGTATTTTATTCTTCTGGAGTTGACTTCTTAGGCCCTAACTATTCGATCTGGTAGAACAACGCCGTAGAGTGAAGCCTAGGTTGCCCGGAACGTAGAAATGACCATTACTTTCACACTGTTTGCAATTATTCCTTTTATACGATTGAAAAGCTGTTGTATTTATATCGTATTTTATGCTTCTGGCGTTGACTTCTATGGCCCTAACTATTCGATCTAGTGGAGCAACGCCCTAGGGTGAAGCCTAGGTTGCCCGGAACGAAGAAATGATCATAACTTCTACACTGGTAGCAATTATTCGTTTTATACATTGGAAAAACTGTTGTATTTATATTGTATTTAATGCTTCTGGCGTTGACTTCTTAGGCCCTAACTATTCGATCTGGTGGAGCAATGCCTCAGAGTTAAGTCTAGGATGCCCGAAACGTCGAAATGATCATTACTTTCACGCTTGTTGCAATTATTCCTGTTATACGATGAAAAGACCGTTGTATTTTTATTGTATTTTATGCTTCAGGCGTAGGCTTCTAAGGCCGTAGCTATTCGATATGGTGGAGCACCGCCCTAGAGTGAAGCCTAGGTTGCACGGAACGTAGAAATGACCATAACTTTTACACTGGTAGCAATTATTCGTTTTATACCATGGAAAAACTGTTCTATATATTGTGTGTTTTATGCTTCGGGCGTTGACTTCTAAGGCGCTAACTGTTTGATCTGGTGGAGTAACGCCCTAGAGTGAAGCCTAGGTTGCCCGGAACGTAGAAATGATCATTACTTTGACACTGGGTACAATTATTCCTTTTATGCGGTGGAAAGGCTGTTGTATTTATATTGTATTTTATGCTTCTGGCATTCACTTCTTAGGCCCTAACTATTCGATTTGGTGGAACAACGCCCTAGGGTGAAGCCTAGGTTGCCCGGAACGTAGAAATGATCATAACTTTTACACTGGTAGCAATTATCCGTTTTATACAATGGAAAAACTGTTCTATTTATTTTGTATTTTATGCTTCGGGCATTGACTTCTAAGGCCCTAACTGTTTGATCTGGTGGAGCAACGCCCTAGAGTGAAGCCTAGGTTGCCCGGAACGTAGAAATGACCATTACTTTCACACTGTTTGCAATTATTCCTTTTATACGATGGAAATGCTGTTGTATTTATATCGTATTTTATGCTTCTGGCGTCGTCTTCTAAGGCCCTAGCTATTCGATCTGGTGGAGCAATGCCTCAGAGTTAAGTCTAGGATGCTCGAAACGCCCAAATGATCATTACTTTCACGCTTGTTGCAATTATTCCTGTTATACGATGAAAAGACCGTTGAATTTTTATTGTATTTTATGCTTCAGGCGTAGGCTTCTAAGGCCGTAGCTATTCGATATGGTGCAGCACCGCCCTAGAGTGAAGCATAGGTTGCCCGGAACGTAGAAATGACCATCACTTTGAAACTGGTTGCAATTAATCCTGTTATACGATGGAAAAACTGTTGTATTTTTATTGCATTTTATGCTTCGGGCGTTGACTTCTAAGGCCCTAACTATTCAATCTGTTGGTGCAACGCCCTAGAGTGAAGCCTAGGTTGCTCGGAATGCAGATATGACCATTACTTTCACACTGGTTGCAATTATTCGTTTTATACGATGGAAAAACTGTTGTATTTATATTGTATTTTATGCTTCTGGCGTTCACTTGTTAGGCCCTAACTATTCGATCTGGTGGAACAACGCCCTAGGGTGAACCCTAGGCTGCCCGGAACGTAGAAATGACCATCACTTTCGCGCGGGTTGCAATTATTCCTGTTATAGAATGTAAAGACTGTTGCATTTTTATTGTATTTTATGCTTCAGGCGTTGACTTCTGAGGCCGTAGCTATTCGAAGTGGTGGAAGAACGCCATAGAGTGAAGCGTAGGTTGCCCGGAACGTAGAAATGTCCATATCTTTCTCACTGTTTGCAATTGTTCATTTTATACGATGGCAAAGCTGTTGTATTTATATTGTATTTTATGCTTCTGGCGTTGACTTCTTAGGCCCTAACTATTCGATCTGGTGGAGCAATTCCTCAGAGTTAAGTCTAGGATGCCCGAAACGCCGAAATGATCATTACTTTCACGCTTGATGCAATTATTCCTGTTATACGATGAAAAGACCGTTGTATTTTTATTGTATTTTATGCTTCAGGCGTAGGCTTCAAAGGCCGTAGCTATTCGATATGGTGGAGCACCGCCCTAGATTGAGGCCTAGGTTGCCCGGAACGTAGAAATGACCATCACTATCAAACTGGTTGCCATTATTTGTTTTATACGATGGAAAAGCTGTTGTATTTATATCGTATTTTATGCTTCTGGCGTTGACTTCTTAGGCCCTAACTATTCCATCTGGTGGAACAACGCCCTAGGGTGAAGCCTAGGTTGCCCGGGACGTAGAAATGACCATAACTTTTACACTGGCAGCAATTATTCGTTTTATACAATGGAAAAACCGTTCTATTTATTTTGTATTTTATGCTTCGGGCGTTGACTTCTAAGGCGCTAACTATTCGATCTGGTGGAGCAACGCCCTAGAGTGAAACCTAGGTTGCTCGGAAAGTACAAATGACCATAACTTTCACACTGGTAGCAATTATTCGTTTTATACGATGGAAAAACTGTTGTATTTTTATTGCATTTTATGCTTCGGGCGTTGACTTCTAAGGCCCTAACTATTCAATCTGTTGGAGCAACGCCCTAGAGTGAAGCCTAGGTTGCTCGGACTGTAGAAGTGACCATAACTTTCACACTGGTTGCAATTATTCGTTTTATACGATGGAAAAACTGTTGTATTTATATTGTATTTTATGCTTCTGGCGTTCACTTCTTAGGCCCTAACTATTCAATCTGGTGGAACAACGCCCTAGGGTGAAGCCTAGGTTGACCGGAACGTAGAAATGACCATCACTTTGAAACTGGTTGCAATTAATCCTGTTATACGATGGAAAAACTGTTGTATTTTTATTGCATTTTATGCTTCGGGCGTTGACTTCTAAGGCCCTAACTATTCAATCTGTTGGTGCAACGCCCTAGAGTGAAGCCTAGGTTGCTCGGAATGCAGATATGACCATTACTTTCACACTGGTTGCAATTATTCGTTTTATACGATGGAAAAACTGTTGTATTTATATTGTATTTTATGCTTCTGGCGTTCACTTGTTAGGCCCTAACTATTCGATCTGGTGGAACAACGCCCTAGGGTGAAGCCTAGGCTGCCCGGAACGTAGAAATGACCATCACTTTCGCGCGGGTTGCAATTATTCCTGTTATAGAATGTAAAGACTGTTGCATTTTTATTGTATTTTATGCTTCAGGCGTTGACTTCTGAGGCCGTAGCTATTCGAAGTGGTGGAAGAACGCCATAGAGTGAAGCGTAGGTTGCCCGGAACGTAGAAATGTCCATATCTTTCTCACTGTTTGCAATTGTTCATTTTATACGATGGCAAAGCTGTTGTATTTATATTGTATTTTATGCTTCTGGCGTTGACTTCTTAGGCCCTAACTATTCGATCTGGTGGAGCAATTCCTCAGAGTTAAGTCTAGGATGCCCGAAACGCCGAAATGATCATTACTTTCACGCTTGATGCAATTATTCCTGTTATACGATGAAAAGACCGTTGTATTTTTATTGTATTTTATGCTTCAGGCGTAGGCTTCAAAGGCCGTAGCTATTCGATATGGTGGAGCACCGCCCTAGATTGAGGCCTAGGTTGCCCGGAACGTAGAAATGACCATCACTATCAAACTGGTTGCCATTATTTGTTTTATACGATGGAAAAGCTGTTGTATTTATATCGTATTTTATGCTTCTGGCGTTGACTTCTTAGGCCCTAACTATTCAATCTGGTGGAACAACGCCCTAGGGTGAAGCCTAGGTTGACCGGAACGTAGAAATGACCATAACTTTTACACTGGTAGCAATTATTCGTTTGATACAATGGAAAAACTGTTGTATTTATATGGTATTTTATGCTTCTGGCGTTGACTTCTTAGGCCCTAACTATTCGATCTGGTGGAGCAATGCCTCAGAGTTAAGTCTAGGATGCCCGAAACGCCGAAATGATCATTACTTTCACGCTTGTTGCAATTATTCCTGTTATACGATGAAAAGACCGTTGAATTTTTATTGTATTTTATGCTTCAGGCGTAGGCTTCTAAGGCGGTAACTATTCGATATGGTGGAGCACCGCCCTAGAGTGAAGCCTAGGTTGGCCGGAACGTAGAAATGACCATAACTTTTACACTGGTAGCAATTATTCGTTTTATACGATGGAAAAGCTGTTGTATTTATATTGTATTTTATGCTTCTGGCGTTCACTTCTTAGGCCCTAACTATTCGATCTGGTGGAACAACGCCCTAGGGTGAAGCCAAGGTTTCCCGGAACGTAGAAATGACCATCACTTTCAAACTGGTTGCAATTAATCCTGTTATACGATGGAAAAACTGTTGTATTTATATTGTATTTTATGCTACTGGCGTTGACTTCTAAGGACCTAACTATTCGATCTGGTGGAGCAACGCCCTAGAGTGAAGACTAGGTTGCCCGGTACGTAGAAGTGACCATCACTATCAAACTGGTTGCAATTATTTGTTTCATACGATGGAAAAGCTGTTGTATTTATATCGTATTTTATGCTTCCGGCGTTGACTTCTTAGGCCCTAACTATTCCATCTGGTGGAACCACGCCCTAGGGTGAAGCCTAGGTTGCCCGGAAAGTAGAAATGACCATAACTTTCACACTGGTAGCAATTATTCGTTTTATACGATGGAAAAACTGTTCTATTTATTTTGTATTTTACGCTTCGGGCGTTGACTTCTAAGGCCCTAACTATTCGATCTGGTGGAGCAACGCCCTAGAGTGAAGCCTAGGTTGCCAGGTACGTACAAATGACCATCACTATCAAACTGGTTGCAATTATTTGTTTTATACGATGGAAAAGCTGTTGTATTTATATCGTATTTTATGCTTCTGGCGTTCACTTCTTAGGCCCTAACTATTCGATCTGGTGGTACAACGACCTAGGGTGAAGCCTAGGTTGCTCGGAAAGTAGAAATGACCATAACTTTCACACTGGTAGCAATTATTCGTTTTATACGATGGAAAAACTGTTGTATTTTTATTGCATTTTATGCTTCGGGCGTTGACTTCTAAGGCCCTAACTATTCAATCTGTTGGAGCAACGCCCTAGAGTGAAGCCTAGGTTGCCCGGAACGTAGAAATGACCATAACTTTTACACTGGTAGCAATTATTCGTTTTATACAATGGAAAAACTGTTGTATTTATATGGTATTTTATGCTTCTGGCGTTGACTTCTTAGGCCGTAACTATTTGATCTGGTGGAGCACCGCCCTAGGGTGAAGCCTAGGTTGCCCGGAACGAAGAACATACCATTACCTTCACACTGGTTGCAATTATTCCTGTTATACGATGGAAAAACTGTTTCACCTTTATTGTTTTTAATGCTTCTGGCGTTGACTTCACAGGCCCTAACTATTCTTTCTGGTGGAGCAACGTCCTAGAGTGAAGTCTAGGTTGACCGGAACGTAGAAATGACCATAACTTTCACACTGGTTACCATTATTCGTTTTATACGATGGAAAAGCTGTTGTATTTATATCGTATTTTATGCTTCTGGCGTTGACTTCTTAGGCCCTAGCTATTCCATCTGGTGGAACAACGCCCTAGGGTGAAGCCTAGGTTGCCCGGGAAGTAGAAATGACCATAACCTTCACACTGGTTGCTATTATTCGTTTTATACGATGGAAAAGCTGTTAGATTTCTATTGCATATTATGCTTCTGACATTGAATTCTAAGTCCCTAGCTATTCCATCTGGTGGAGCAACACCCTAGCGTTAAGCCTAGGTTGCCCGGAACGTAGAAATGTCCATTACTTCCACACTGGTTGTAAATATACATTACATACGATGGAAAAGCTGTTGTACTTATATTGTAATTTATGCTTCTGGCGTTGACTTCTTAGGCCCTAGCTATTTGATCTGGTGGCGCAACGCCCTAGAGTGAAGCCTAGGTTGCCCGGAACGTTGAAATGACCATTACTTTCACACTGTTTGCAATTATTCCTTTTATACGTTGGATAAGCTGCTGTATTTATATCGTATTTTATGCTTCTGGCGTTGACTTCTAAGGACCTAACTATTCGATCTGGTGGAGCAACGCCCTAGAGTGAAGCCTAGGTTGCTCGGAATGTAGAAATAACCATAACTTTCACACTGGTTGCAATTATACGTTCTTTACGATGGAAAAACTGTTGCATTTATATTGTACTTTATGCTTCTGGCGTTCACTTGTTAGGCCCTAACTATTCGATCTGGTGGAACAGCGCCCTAGGGTGAAGCCTAGGCTGCCCGGAACGTGGAAATGACCATCACTTTCACACGGGTTGCAATTATTCCTGTTATAGGATGGAAAGACTGTTGCATTTTTATTGTATTTTATGCTTCAGGCGTTGACTTCTGAGGCCGTAGCTATTCGAAGTGGTGGAAGAACGCCATAGAGTGAAGCGTAGGTTGCCCGGAACGTAGAAATGTCCATATCTTTCTCACTGTTTGCAATTGTTCATTTTATACGATGGCAAAGCTGTTGTATTTATATTGTATTTTATGCTTCTGGCGTTGACTTCTTAGGCCCTAACTATTCGATCTGGTGGAGCAATTCCTCAGAGTTAAGTCTAGGATGCCCGAAACGCCGAAATGATCATTACTTTCACGCTTGATGCAATTATTCCTGTTATACGATGAAAAGACCGTTGCATTTATATCGTATTTTATGCTTCTGGCGTCGTCTTCTAAGGCCCTAGCTATTCGATCTAGTGGAGCAACGCCTTAGAGTGAAGCCTAGGCTGCCCGGAACGTAGAAATGACCATTACATTCACACTGGTTGCAATTATTCGATTTATACGATGGACAAACTGTTGTATTTATATTGTATTTTATGCTTCTGGCGTTCACTTGTTAGTCCCTAACTATTCGATCTGGTGGAACAACGCCCTAGGGTGAAGCCTAGGTTACCCGGAAGGTAGAAATGACCACCACTCTCACACGGGTTGCAATTATTCCTGTTATAGGATGGAAAAGCTGTTGTATTTACATCGTATTTTATGCTTCTGGCGTTGACTTCTAAGGCCCTAGCTATTCGATCTAGTGGAGCAACGCCCTAGAGTGAAGCCTATGTTGCCCGGAACGTAGAAATGACCATCACTTTCAAACTGGTTGCAATTAAACCTGTTATACGATGGAAAAACTGTTGTATTTTTATTGTATTTTATGCTTCTGGCGTTCACTTGTTAGGCCCTAACTATTCGATCTTGTGGAACAACGCCCTAGGGTGAAGCCTAGGCTGCCCGGAACGTAGAAATGACCATCACTTTCACACGGGTTGCAATTATTCCTGTTATACGATGGAAAAACTGTTGTATTTTTATTGTATTTAATGCTTCTGGCGTTCACTTCTTAGGCCCTAACTATTCGAGCTGGTGGAACAACGCCCTAGAGTGAAGCCTAGGTTGCTCGGAATGTAGAAATTACCATTACTTTCACACTGGTTGCAATTATTCGTTTTATACGATGGAAGAACTGTTGTATTTATATTGTATTTTATGCTTCTGGCGTTCACTTCTTAGGCCCTAACTATTCGATCTGGTGGAACAACGCCCTAGGGTGAAGCCTAGGTTGCCTGGAACGTAGAAATGACCATAACTTTTACACTGGTAGCAATTATTCGTTTTATACAATGGAAAAACTGTTCTATTTATTTTGTATTTTATGCTTCGGGCGTTGACTTCTAAGGCCCTAACTGTTTAATCTGGTGGAGCAACGCCCTAAGGTGAAGCCTAGGTTGCCCGGAACGTAGAAATGACCATTACTTTCACACTGTTTGCAATTATTCGTTTTATATGATTGAAAAGCTGTTGTATTTATATCGTATTTTATGCTTCTGGCGTTGACTTCTTAGGCCCTAACACTTCGATCTGGTGGAGCAACGCCCTACAGTGAAGCCTAGGTTGCCCGGAACGTAGGTATGAAAATAACCTTCACACAGGTTGCAATTATTCGTTTTATACGGTGTAAAGGCTGTTGTATTTATTTTGTATTTTATTCTTCTGGAGTTGACTTCTTAGGCCCTAACTATTCGATCTGGTAGAACAACGCCGTAGAGTGAAGCCTAGGTTGCCCGGAACGTAGAAATGACCATTACTTTCACACTGTTTGCAATTATTCCTTTTATACGATTGAAAAGCTGTTGTATTTATATCGTATTTTATGCTTCTGGCGTTGACTTCTATGGCCCTAACTATTCGATCTAGTGCAGCAACGCCCTAGGGTGAAGCCTAGGTTGCCCGGAACGAAGAAATGATCATAACTTCTACACTGGTAGCAATTATTCGTTTTATACATTGGAAAAACTGTTGTATTTATATTGTATTTAATGCTTCTGGCGTTGACTTCTTAGGCCCTAACTATTCGATCTGGTGGAGCAATGCCTCAGAGTTAAGTCTAGGATGCCCGAAACGCCGAAATGATCATTACTTTCACGCTTGTTGCAATTATTCCTGTTATACGATGAAAAGACCGTTGTATTTTTATTGTATTTTATGCTTCAGGCGTAGGCTTCTAAGGCCGTAGCTATTCGATATGGTGGAGCACCGCCCTAGAGTGAAGCCTAGGTTGCACGGAACGTAGAAATGACCATAACTTTTACACTGGTAGCAATTATTCGTTTTATACCATGGAAAAACTGTTCTATATATTGTGTGTTTTATGCTTCGGGCGTTGACTTCTAAGGCGCTAACTGTTTGATCTGGTGGAGTAACGCCCTAGAGTGAAGCCTAGGTTGCCCGGAACGTAGAAATGATCATTACTTTGACACTGGGTACAATTATTCCTTTTATGCGGTGGAAAGGCTGTTGTATTTATATTGTATTTTATGCTTCTGGCATTCACTTCTTAGGCCCTAACTATTCGATTTGGTGGAACAACGCCCTAGGGTGAAGCCTAGGTTGCCCGGAACGTAGAAATGATCATAACTTTTACACTGGTAGCAATTATCCGTTTTATACAATGGAAAAACTGTTCTATTTATTTTGTATTTTATGCTTCGGGCATTGACTTCTAAGGCCCTAACTGTTTGATCTGGTGGAGCAACGCCCTAGAGTGAAGCCTAGGTTGCTCGGAATGTAGAAATAACCATAACTTTCACACTGGTTGCAATTATACGTTCTTTACGATGGAAAAACTGTTGCATTTATATTGTACTTTATGCTTCTGGCGTTCACTTGTTAGGCCCTAACTATTCGATCTGGTGGAACAGCGCCCTAGGGTGAAGCCTAGGCTGCCCGGAACGTAGAAATGACCATCACTTTCACACGGGTTGCAATTATTCCTGTTATAGGATGGAAAGACTGTTGCATTTTTATTGTATTTTATGCTTCAGGCGTTGACTTCTGAGGCCGTAGCTATTCGAAGTGGTGGAAGAACGCCATAGAGTGAAGCGTAGGTTGCCCGGAACGTAGAAATGTCCATATCTTTCTCACTGTTTGCAATTGTTCATTTTATACGATGGCAAAGCTGTTGTATTTATATTGTATTTTATGCTTCTGGCGTTGACTTCTTAGGCCCTAACTATTCGATCTGGTGGAGCAATTCCTCAGAGTTAAGTCTAGGATGCCCGAAACGCCGAAATGATCATTACTTTCACGCTTGATGCAATTATTCCTGTTATACGATGAAAAGACCGTTGCATTTATATCGTATTTTATGCTTCTGGCGTCGTCTTCTAAGGCCCTAGCTATTCGATCTAGTGGAGCAACGCCTTAGAGTGAAGCCTAGGCTGCCCGGAACGTAGAAATGACCATTACATTCACACTGGTTGCAATTATTCGATTTATACGATGGACAAACTGTTGTATTTATATTGTATTTTATGCTTCTGGCGTTCACTTGTTAGTCCCTAACTATTCGATCTGGTGGAACAACGCCCTAGGGTGAAGCCTAGGTTACCCGGAAGGTAGAAATGACCACCACTCTCACACGGGTTGCAATTATTCCTGTTATAGGATGGAAAAGCTGTTGTATTTACATCGTATTTTATGCTTCTGGCGTTGACTTCTAAGGCCCTAGCTATTCGATCTAGTGGAGCAACGCCCTAGAGTGAAGCCTATGTTGCCCGGAACGTAGAAATGACCATCACTTTCAAACTGGTTGCAATTAAACCTGTTATACGATGGAAAAACTGTTGTATTTTTATTGCATTTTATGCTTCGGGCGTTGACTTCTAAGGCCCTAACTATTCAATCTGTTGGTGCAACGCCCTAGAGTGAAGCCTAGGTTGCTCGGAATGTAGAAATGACCATTACTTTCACACTGGTTGCAATTACTCGTTTTATACGATGGAAAAAGTGTTGTATTTATATTGTATTTTATGCTTCTGGCGTTCACTTGTTAGGCCCTAACTATTCGATCTTGTGGAACAACGCCCTAGGGTGAAGCCTAGGCTGCCCGGAACGTAGAACTGACCATCACTTTCACACGGGTTGCAATTATTCCTGTTATACGATGGAAAAACTGTTGTATTTTTATTGTATTTAATGCTTCTGGCGTTCACTTCTTAGGCCCTAACTATTCGAGCTGGTGGAACAACGCCCTAGAGTGAAGCCTAGGTTGCTCG
Organism: Calliopsis andreniformis; assembly: GCF_051401765.1. NCBI lineage: Eukaryota > Metazoa > Arthropoda > Insecta > Hymenoptera > Andrenidae > Calliopsis > Calliopsis andreniformis. Next base: position 25,039,714 of record NW_027480423.1, read on the forward strand.
GAATGTAGAAATTACCATTACTTTCACACTGGTTGCAATTATTCGTTTTATACGATGGAAGAACTGTTGTATTTATATTGTATTTTATGCTTCTGGCGTTCACTTCTTAGGCCCTAACTATTCGATCTGGTGGAACAACGCCCTAGGGTGAAGCCTAGGTTGCCTGGAACGTAGAAATGACCATAACTTTTACACTGGTAGCAATTATTCGTTTTATACAATGGAAAAACTGTTCTACTTATTTTGTATTTTATGCTTCGGGCGTTGACTTCTAAGGCCCTAACTGTTTAATCTGGTGGAGCAACGCCCTAAGGTGAAGCCTAGGTTGCCCGGAACGTAGAAATGACCATTACTTTCACACTGTTTGCAATTATTCGTTTTATATGATTGAAAAGCTGTTGTATTTATATCGTATTTTATGCTTCTGGCGTTGACTTCTTAGGCCCTAACACTTCGATCTGGTGGAGCAACGCCCTACAGTGAAGCCTAGGTTGCCCGGAACGTAGGTATGAAAATAACCTTCACACAGGTTGCAATTATTCGTTTTATACGGTGTAAAGGCTGTTGTATTTATTTTGTATTTTATTCTTCTGGAGTTGACTTCTTAGGCCCTAACTATTCGATCTGGTAGAACAACGCCGTAGAGTGAAGCCTAGGTTGCCCGGAACGTAGAAATGACCATTACTTTCACACTGTTTGCAATTATTCCTTTTATACGATTGAAAAGCTGTTGTATTTATATCGTATTTTATGCTTCTGGCGTTGACTTCTATGGCCCTAACTATTCGATCTGGTAGAACAACGCCGTAGAGTGAAGCCTAGGTTGCCCGGAACGTAGAAATGACCATTACTTTCACACTGTTTGCAATTATTCCTTTTATACGATGGAAATGCTGTTGTATTTATATCGTATTTTATGCTTCTGGCGTCGTCTTCTAAGGCCCTAGCTATTCGATCTGGTGGAGCAATGCCTCAGAGTTAAGTCTAGGATGCTCGAAACGCCCAAATGATCATTACTTTCACGCTTGTTGCAATTATTCCTGTTATACGATGAAAAGACCGTTGAATTTTTATTGTATTTTATGCTTCAGGCGTAGGCTTCTAAGGCCGTAGCTATTCGATATGGTGCAGCACCGCCCTAGAGTGAAGCCTATGTTGCCCGGAACGTAGAAATGACCATCACTTTCAAACTGGTTGCAATTAAACCTGTTATACGATGGAAAAACTGTTGTATTTTTATTGCATTTTATGCTTCGGGCGTTGACTTCTAAGGCCCTAACTATTCAATCTGTTGGTGCAACGCCCTAGAGTGAAGCCTAGGTTGCTCGGAATGTAGAAATGACCATTACTTTCACACTGGTTGCAATTACTCGTTTTATACGATGGAAAAAGTGTTGTATTTATATTGTATTTTATGCTTCTGGCGTTCACTTGTTAGGCCCTAACTATTCGATCTTGTGGAACAACGCCCTAGGGTGAAGCCTAGGCTGCCCGGAACGTAGAACTGACCATCACTTTCACACGGGTTGCAATTATTCCTGTTATACGATGGAAAAACTGTTGTATTTTTATTGTATTTAATGCTTCTGGCGTTCACTTCTTAGGCCCTAACTATTCGAGCTGGTGGAACAACGCCCTAGAGTGAAGCCTAGGTTGCTCGGAATGTAGAAATTACCATTACTTTCACACTGGTTGCAATTATTCGTTTTATACGATGGAAGAACTGTTGTATTTATATTGTATTTTATGCTTCTGGCGTTCACTTCTTAGGCCCTAACTATTCGATCTGGTGGAACAACGCCCTAGGGTGAAGCCTAGGTTGCCTGGAACGTAGAAATGACCATAACTTTTACACTGGTAGCAATTATTCGTTTTATACAATGGAAAAACTGTTCTACTTATTTTGTATTTTATGCTTCGGGCGTTGACTTCTAAGGCCCTAACTGTTTAATCTGGTGGAGCAACGCCCTAAGGTGAAGCCTAGGTTGCCCGGAACGTAGAAATGACCATTACTTTCACACTGTTTGCAATTATTCGTTTTATATGATTGAAAAGCTGTTGTATTTATATCGTATTTTATGCTTCTGGCGTTGACTTCTTAGGCCCTAACACTTCGATCTGGTGGAGCAACGCCCTACAGTGAAGCCTAGGTTGCCCGGAACGTAGGTATGAAAATAACCTTCACGCAGGTTGCAATTATTCGTTTTATACGGTGTAAAGGCTGTTGTATTTATTTTGTATTTTATTCTTCTGGAGTTGACTTCTTAGGCCCTAACTATTCGATCTGGTAGAACAACGCCGTAGAGTGAAGCCTAGGTTGCCCGGAACGTAGAAATGACCATTACTTTCACACTGTTTGCAATTATTCCTTTTATACGATTGAAAAGCTGTTGTATTTATATCGTATTTTATGCTTCTGGCGTTGACTTCTATGGCCCTAACTATTCGATCTGGTAGAACAACGCCGTAGAGTGAAGCCTAGGTTGCCCGGAACGTAGAAATGACCATTACTTTCACACTGTTTGCAATTATTCCTTTTATACGATGGAAACGCTGTTGTATTTATATCGTATTTTATGCTTCTGGCGTCGTCTTCTAAGGCCCTAGCTATTCGATCTGGTGGAGCAATGCCTCAGAGTTAAGTCTAGGATGCTCGAAACGCCCAAATGATCATTACTTTCACGCTTGTTGCAATTATTCCTGTTATACGATGAAAAGACCGTTGAATTTTTATTGTATTTTATGCTTCAGGCGTAGGCTTCTAAGGCCGTAGCTATTCGATATGGTGCAGCACCGCCCTAGAGTGAAGCATAGGTTGCCCGGAACGTAGAAATGACCATCACTTTGAAACTGGTTGCAATTAATCCTGTTATACGATGGAAAAACTGTTGTATTTTTATTGCATTTTATGCTTCGGGCGTTGACTTCTAAGGCCCTAACTATTCAATCTGTTGGTGCAACGCCCTAGAGTGAAGCCTAGGTTGCTCGGAATGCAGATATGACCATTACTTTCACACTGGTTGCAATTATTCGTTTTATACGATGGAAAAACTGTTGTATTTATATTGTATTTTATGCTTCTGGCGTTCACTTGTTAGGCCCTAACTATTCGATCTGGTGGAACAACGCCCTAGGGTGAAGCCTAGGCTGCCCGGAACGTAGAAATGACCATCACTTTCGCGCGGGTTGCAATTATTCCTGTTATAGAATGTAAAGACTGTTGCATTTTTATTGTATTTTATGCTTCAGGCGTTGACTTCTGAGGCCGTAGCTATTCGAAGTGGTGGAAGAACGCCATAGAGTGAAGCGTAGGTTGCCCGGAACGTAGAAATGTCCATATCTTTCTCACTGTTTGCAATTGTTCATTTTATACGATGGCAAAGCTGTTGTATTTATATTGTATTTTATGCTTCTGGCGTTGACTTCTTAGGCCCTAACTATTCGATCTGGTGGAGCAATTCCTCAGAGTTAAGTCTAGGATGCCCGAAACGCCGAAATGATCATTACTTTCACGCTTGATGCAATTATTCCTGTTATACGATGAAAAGACCGTTGTATTTTTATTGTATTTTATGCTTCAGGCGTAGGCTTCAAAGGCCGTAGCTATTCGATATGGTGGAGCACCGCCCTAGATTGAGGCCTAGGTTGCCCGGAACGTAGAAATGACCATCACTATCAAACTGGTTGCCATTATTTGTTTTATACGATGGAAAAGCTGTTGTATTTATATCGTATTTTATGCTTCTGGCGTTGACTTCTTAGGCCCTAACTATTCCATCTGGTGGAACAACGCTCTAGGGTGAAGCCTAGGTTGCCCGGGACGTAGAAATGACCATAACTTTTACACTGGCAGCAATTATTCGTTTTATACAATGGAAAAACCGTTCTATTTATTTTGTATTTTATGCTTCGGGCGTTGACTTCTAAGGCGCTAACTGTTTGATCTGGTGGAGCATCGCCGTAGAGTGAAGCCTATGTTGCCCGAAACGCCGAAATGATCATTACTTTCACGCTTGTTGCAATTATTCCTGTTATACGATGAAAAGACCGTTGAATTTTTATTGTATTTTATGCTTCAGGCGTAGGCTTCTAAGGCGGTAACTATTCGATATGGTGGAGCACCGCCCTAGAGTGAAGCCTAGGTTGGCCGGAACGTAGAAATGACCATAACTTTTACACTGGTAGCAATTATTCGTTTTATACGATGGAAAAGCTGTTGTATTTATATTGTATTTTATGCTTCTGGCGTTCACTTCTTAGGCCCTAACTATTCGATCTGGTGGAACAACGCCCTAGGGTGAAGCCAAGGTTTCCCGGAACGTAGAAATGACCATCACTTTCAAACTGGTTGCAATTAATCCTGTTATACGATGGAAAAACTGTTGTATTTATATTGTATTTTATGCTACTGGCGTTGACTTCTAAGGACCTAACTATTCGATCTGGTGGAGCAACGCCCTAGAGTGAAGACTAGGTTGCCCGGTACGTAGAAGTGACCATCACTATCAAACTGGTTGCAATTATTTGTTTCATACGATGGAAAAGCTGTTGTATTTATATCGTATTTTATGCTTCTGGCGTTGACTTCTTAGGCCCTAACTATTCCATCTGGTGGAACCACGCCCTAGGGTGAAGCCTAGGTTGCCCGGAAAGTAGAAATGACCATAACTTTCACACTGGTAGCAATTATTCGTTTTATACGATGGAAAAACTGTTCTATTTATTTTGTATTTTACGCTTCGGGCGTTGACTTCTAAGGCCCTAACTATTCGATCTGGTGGAGCAACGCCCTAGAGTGAAGCCTAGGTTGCCAGGTACGTACAAATGACCATCACTATCAAACTGGTTGCAATTATTTGTTTTATACGATGGAAAAGCTGTTGTATTTATATCGTATTTTATGCTTCTGGCGTTCACTTCTTAGGCCCTAACTATTCGATCTGGTGGTACAACGACCTAGGGTGAAGCCTAGGTTGCTCGGAAAGTAGAAATGACCATAACTTTCACACTGGTAGCAATTATTCGTTTTATACGATGGAAAAACTGTTGTATTTTTATTGCATTTTATGCTTCGGGCGTTGACTTCTAAGGCCCTAACTATTCAATCTGTTGGAGCAACGCCCTAGAGTGAAGCCTAGGTTGCCCGGAACGTAGAAATGACCATAACTTTTACACTGGTAGCAATTATTCGTTTTATACAATGGAAAAACTGTTGTATTTATATGGTATTTTATGCTTCTGGCGTTGACTTCTTAGGCCCTAACTATTCGATCTGGTGGAGCAATGCCTCAGAGTTAAGTCTAGGATGCCCGAAACGCCGAAATGATCATTACTTTCACGCTTGTTGCAATTATTCCTGTTATACGATGAAAAGACCGTTGTATTTTTATTGTATTTTATGCTTCAGGCGTAGGCTCCTAAAGCCGTAGCTATCCGATATGGTGGAGCACCGCCCTAGAGTGAAGCCTAGGTCGCCCGGAACGTAGAAATGACCATAACTTTTACACTGGTAGCAATTATTCGTTTTATACGATGGAAAAGCTGTTGTATTTATATTGTATTTTATGCTTCTGGCGTTCTCTTCTTAGGCCCTAACTGTTTGATCTGGTGGAGCAACGCCCTAGAGTGAAGCCTAGGTTGCCCGGAACGTAGAAATGACCATTACTTTCACACTGTTTGCAATTATTCCTTTTATACGATGGAAAAGCTGTTGTATTTTTATTGCATTTTATGCTTCGGGCGATGACTTCTAAGGCCCTAGCTATTCAATTTGTTGGAGCAACGCCCTAGAGTGAAGCCTAGGTTGCTCGGAATGTAGAAATGACCATAACTTTCACACTGGTTGCAATTATTCGTTTTATACGATGGAAAAACTGTTGTATTTATATTGTATTTTATGCTTCTGGCGTTCACTTCTTAGGCCCTAACTATTAAATCTGGTGCAACAACGCCCTAGGGTGAAGCCTAGGTTGCCCGGAACGTAGAAATGACCATAACTTTTACACTGGTAGCAATTATTCGTTTTATACAATGGAAAAACTGTTGTATTTATATGGTATTTTATGCTTCTGGCGTTGACTTCCTAGGCCCTAACTATTCGATCTGGTGGAGCAATGCCTCAGAGTTAAGCCTAGGATGCCCGAAACGCCGAAATGATCATTACTTTCACGCTTGTTGCAATTATTCCTGTTATACGATGAAAAGACCGTTGTATTTTTATTGTATTTTATGCTTCAGGCGTAGGCTTCTAAGGCCGCAGCTATTCGATATGGTGGAGCACCGCCCTAGAGTGTAGCCTAGGTTGCCCGGAACGTAGAAATGACCGTCACTATCAAACTGGTTGCCATTATTTGTTTTATACGATGGAAAAGCTGTTGTATTTATATCGTATTTTATGCTTCTGGCGTTGACTTCTTAGGCCCTAACTATTCCATCTGGTGGAACAACGCCCTAGGGTGAAGCCTAGGTTGCCCGGAACGTAGAAATGACCATAACTTTTACACTGGTTGCAATTATTCGATTTATACGATGGACAAACTGTTGTATTTATAATGTGTTTTATGCTTCTGGCGTTCACTTGTTAGTCCCTAACTATTCGATCTGGTGGAACAACGCCCTAGGGTGAAGCCTAGGTTACCCGGAACGTAGAAATGACCATCACTCTCACACGGGTTGCAATTATTCCTGTTATAGGATGGAAAAGCTGTTGTATTTATATCGTATTTTATGCTTCTGGCGTCGTCTTCTAAGGCCCTAGCTATTCGATCTAGTGAAGCAACGCCTTAGAGTGAAGCCTAGGCTGCCCGGAACGTAGAAATGACCATTACTTTCACACTGGTTGCAATTATTCGATTTATACGATGGACAAACTGTTGTATTTATATTGTATTTTATGCTTCTGGCGTTCACTTGTTAGTCCCTAACTATTCGATCTGGTGGAACAACGCCCTAGGGTGAAGCCTAGGTTACCCGGAACGTAGAAATGACCATCACTCTCACACGGGTTGCAATTATTCCTGTTATAGGATGGAAAAGCTGTTGTATTGATATCGTATTTTATGCTTCTGGCGTTGACTTCTAAGGCCCTAGCTACTCGATCTAGTGGAGCAGCGCCCTAGAGTGAAGCCTAGGTTGCTCGGAATGTAGAAATAACCATAACTTTCACACTGGTTGCAATTATTCGTTTTATACGATGGAAGAACTGTTGTATTTATATTGTATTTTATGCTTCTGGCGTTCACTTCTTAGGCCCTAACTATTCGATCTGGTGGAACAACGCCCTAGGGTGAAGCCTAGGTTGCCTGGAACGTAGAAATGACCATAACCTTTACACTGGTAGCAATTATTCGTTTTATACAGTGGAAAAACTGTTCTATTTATTTTGTATTTTATGCTTCTGGCGTTGACTTCTATGGCCCTAACTATTCGATCTAGTGGAGCAACGCCCTAGAGTGAAGCCTAGGTTGCCCGGAACGTAGAAATGACCATCGCTTTCAAACTGGTTGCAATTAATCCTGTTATACGATGGTAAAACTGTGGTAATTTTATTGCATTTTATGCTTCGGGCGTTGACTTCTATGGCCCTAACTATTCAATCTGTTGGAGCAACGACCTAGAGTGAAGCCTAGGTTCCTCGGAATGTAGAAATGTCCATAACTTTCACACTGGTTGCAATTATTAGTTTCATACGATGGAAAAACTGTTGTATTTATATTGTATTTAATGCTTCTGGCGTTGACTTCTTAGGCCCTAACACTTCGATCTGGTGGATCAACGCCCTACAGTGAAGCCTAGGTTGCCCGGAACGTAGGTATGACCATAACCTTCACACAGGTTGCAATTATTCGTTTTATACGGTGTAAAGGCTGTTGTATTTACTTTGTATTTTATTCTTCTGGAGTTGACTTCTTAGGCCCTAGCTATTCGATCTGGTAGAACAACGCCGTAGAGTGAAGCCTAGGTTGCCCGGAACGCAGAAATGACCATTACTTTCACACTGTTTGCAATTATCCCTTTTATACGATCGAAATGCTGCTGTATTTATATCGTATTTTATGCTTCTGGCGTTGACTTCTAAGGACGTAACTATTCGATCTGGTGGAGCAACGACCTAGAGTGAAGCCTAGGTTGCTCGGAATGTAGAAATGACCATAACTTTCACACTGGTTGCAATTATTCGTTTTATACGATGGAAAAGCTGTTGTATATATATTGTATTTTATGCTTCTGGCGTTCACTTCTTAGGCCCTACCTATTCGACCTGGTGGAACAACGCCCTAGGCTGAAGCCTAGGTTGCCCGGAACGTAGAAATGACCATAACTTTTACACTGGTAGCAATTATTCGTTTTATACAATGGAAAAACTGTTGTATTTATATTGTATTTTATGCTTCTGGCGTTGACTTCTTAGGCCCTAACTATTCGATCTGGTGGAGCAATGCCTCAGAGTTAAGTCTAGGATGCTCGAAACGCCCAAATGATCATTACTTTCACGCTTGTTGCAATTATTCCTGTTATACGATGAAAAGACCGTTGAATTTTTATTGTATTTTATGCTTCAGGCGTAGGCTTCTAAGGCCGTAGCTATTCGATATGGTGCAGCACCGCCCTAGAGTGAAGCCTAGGTTGCCCGGAACGTAGAAATGACCATCACTTTGAAACTGGTTGCAATTAATCCTGTTATACGATGGAAAAACTGTTGTATTTTTATTGCATTTTATGCTTCGGGCGTTGACTTCTAAGGCCCTAACTATTCAATCTGTTGGTGCAACGCCCTAGAGTGAAGCCTAGGTTGCTCGGAATGCAGATATGACCATTACTTTCACACTGGTTGCAATTATTCGTTTTATACGATGGAAAAACTGTTGTATTTATATTGTATTTTATGCTTCTGGCGTTCACTTGTTAGGCCCTAACTATTCGATCCGGTGGAACAACGCCCTAGGGTGAAGCCTAGGCTGCCCGGAACGTAGAAATGACCATCACTTTCGCGCGGGTTGCAATTATTCCTGTTATAGAATGTAAAGACTGTTGCATTTTTATTGTATTTTATGCTTCAGTCGTTGACTTCTGAGGCCGTAGCTATTCGAAGTGGTGGAAGAACGCCATAGAGTGAAGCGTAGGTTGCCCGGAACGTAGAAATGTCCATATCTTTCTCACTGTTTGCAATTGTTCATTTTATACGATGGCAAAGCTGTTGTATTTATATTGTATTTTATGCTTCTGGCGTTGACTTCTTAGGCCCTAACTATTCGATCTGGTGGAGCAATTCCTCAGAGTTAAGTCTAGGATGCCCGAAACGCCGAAATGATCATTACTTTCACGCTTGATGCAATTATTCCTGTTATACGATGAAAAGACCGTTGTATTTTTATTGTATTTTATGCTTCAGGCGTAGGCTTCTAAGGCCGTAGCTATTCGATATGGTGGAGCACCGCCCTAGATTGAGGCCTAGGTTGCTCGGAACGTAGAAATGACCACTACTTTCACACTGTTTGCAATTATTCATTTTATACGATGGAAAAGCTGTTGTATTTATATCGTATTTTATGCTTCGGGCGTTGACTTCTTAGGCCCTAACATCTCGATCTGGTGGAGCAACGCCCTACAGTGAAGCCTAGGTTGCCCGTAACGTAGATATGACCATAACCTTCACACAGGTTGCAATTATTCGTTTTATACGGTGTAAAGGCTGTTGTACTTATTTTGTATTTTATTCTTCTGGTGTTGACTTCTTAGGCCCTAACATTTCGATCTGGTGGAGCAACGACCTACAGTGAAGCCTAGGTTGCCCGGAACGTAGAAATGACCATAAGTTTCATAATGGTTGCTATTATTCGTTTTATACGATGGAAAAACTGTTATATATATATTGTATTTTATGCTTCAGGCGTTGACTTCTGAGGCAGTAGCTATTTGATGTGGTAGAAGAACGCCATAGAGTGAAGCCTAGGTTGCCCGGAACGTGGAAATGTCCATATCCTTCACCCTGTTTGCAATTATTCATTTTATACGGTGGCAAAGCTGTTGAATTTATATTGTATTTTATGCTTCTGGCGTTGACTCCTTAGGCCCTAACTAATCGATCTGGTGGAGCAATGCCTCAGAGTTAAGTCTAGGATGCCCGAAACGCCGAAATGATCATTACTTTCACGCTTGTTGCAATTATTCCTGTTATACGATGAAAAGACCGTTGAATTTTTATTGTATTTTATGCTTCAGGCGTAGGCTTCTAAGGCGGTAACTATTCGATATGGTGGAGCACCGCCCTAGAGTGAAGCCTAGGTTGCCCGGAACGTAGAAATGACCATAACTTTTACACTGGTAGCAATTATTCGTTTTATACGATGGAAAAGCTGTTGTATTTATATTGTATTTTATGCTTCTGGCGTTCACTTCTTAGGCCCTAACTATTCGATCTGGTGGAACAACGCCCTAGGGTGAAGCCAAGGTTTCCCGGAACGTAGAAATGACCATCACTTTCAAACTGGTTGCAATTAATCCTGTTATACGATGGAAAAACTGTTGTATTTATATTGTATTTTATGCTACTGGCGTTGACTTCTAAGGACCTAACTATTCGATCTGGTGGAGCAACACCCTAGAGTGAAGACTAGGTTGCCCGGTACGTAGAAGTGACCATCACTATCAAACTGGTTGCAATTATTTGTTTCATACGATGGAAAAGCTGTTGTATTTATATCGTATTTTATGCTTCTGGCGTTGACTTCTTAGGCCCTAACTATTCCATCTGGTGGAACAACGCCCTAGGGTGAAGCCTAGGTTGCCCGGAAAGTAGAAATGACCATAACTTTCACACTGGTAGCAATTATTCGTTTTATACGATGGAAAAACTGTTCTATTTATTTTGTATTTTATGCTTCGGGCGTTGACTTCTAAGGCCCTAACTATTCGATCTGGTGGAGCAACGCCCTAGAGTGAAGCCTAGGTTGCCAGGTACGTACAAATGACCATCACTATCAAACTGGTTGCAATTATTTGTTATATACGATGGAAAAGCTGTTGTATTTATATCGTATTTTATGCTTCTGGCGTTCACTTCTTAGGCCCTAACTATTCGATCTGGTGGTACAACGACCTAGGGTGAAGCCTAGGTTGCTCGGAAAGTAGAAATGACCATAACTTTCACACTGGTAGCAATTATTCGTTTTATACGATGGAAAAACTGTTGTATTTTTATTGCATTTTATGCTTCGGGCGTTGACTTCTAAGGCCCTAACTATTCAATCTGTTGGAGCAACGCCCTAGAGTGAAGCCTAGGTTGCCCGGAACGTAGAAATGACCATAACTTTTACACTGGTAGCAATTATTCGTTTTATACAATGGAAAAACTGTTGTATTTATATGGTATTTTATGCTTCTGGCGTTGACTTCTTAGGCCCTAACTATTCGATCTGGTGGAGCAATGCCTCAGAGTTAAGTCTAGGATGCCCGAAACGCCGAAATGATCATTACTTTCACGCTTGTTGCAATTATTCCTGTTATACGATGAAAAGACCGTTGTATTTTTATTGTATTTTATGCTTCAGGCGTAGGCTCCTAAGGCCGTAGCTATCCGATATGGTGGAGCACCGCCCTAGAGTGAAGCCTAGGTTGCCCGGAACGTAGAAATGACCATAACTTTTACACTGGTAGCAATTATTCGTTTTATACGATGGAAAAGCTGTTGTATTTATATTGTATTTTATGCTTCTGGCGTTCACTTCTTAGGCCCTAACTGTTTGATCTGGTGGAGCAACGCCCTAGAGTGAAGCCTAGGTTGCCCGGAACGTAGAAATGACCATTACTTTCACACTGTTTGCAATTATTCCTTTTATACGATGGAAAAGCTGTTGTATTTTTATTGCATTTTATGCTTCGGGCGATGACTTCTAAGGCCCTAGCTATTCAATCTGTTGGAGCAACGCCCTAGAGTGAAGCCTAGGTTGCTCGGAATGTAGAAATGACCATAACTTTCACACTGGTTGCAATTATTCGTTTTATACGATGGAAAAACTGTTGTATTTATATTGTATTTTATGCTTCTGGCGTTCACTTCTTAGGCCCTAACTATTAAATCTGGTGCAACAACGCCCTAGGGTGAAGCCTAGGTTGCCCGGAACGTAGAAATGACCATAACTTTTACACTGGTAGCAATTATTCGTTTTATACAATGGAAAAACTGTTGTATTTATATGGTATTTTATGGTTCTGGCGTTGACTTCCTAGGCCCTAACTATTCGATCTGGTGGAGCAATGCCTCAGAGTTAAGCCTAGGATGCCCGAAACGCCGAAATGATCATTACTTTCACGCTTGTTGCAATTATTCCTGTTATACGATGAAAAGACCGTTGTATTTTTATTGTATTTTATGCTTCAGGCGTAGGCTTCTAAGGCCGCAGCTATTCGATATGGTGGAGCACCGCCCTAGAGTGTAGCCTAGGTTGCCCGGAACGTAGAAATGACCGTCACTATCAAACTGGTTGCCATTATTTGTTTTATACGATGGAAAAGCTGTTGTATTTATATCGTATTTTATGCTTCTGGCGTTGACTTCTTAGGCCCTAACTATTCCATCTGGTGGAACAACGCCCTAGGGTGAAGCCTAGGTTGCCCGGAACGTAGAAATGACCATAACTTTTACACTGGCAGCAATTATTCGTTTTATACAATGGAAAAACCGTTCTATTTATTTTGTATTTTATGCTTCGGGCGTTGACTTCTAAGGCGCTAACTGTTTGATCTGGTGGAGCATCGCCGTAGAGTGAAGCCTATGTTGCCCGGAACGTAGAAATGACCATAACTTTCACACTGGTTGCTATTATTCGTTTTATAGGATGGAAAAACTGTTGTATTTATTTTGTACTTTATGCTTTGGGCGTTGACTTCTAAGGCCCTAACTATTCGATCTGGTGGAGCAACGCCCTAGAGTGAAACCTAGGTTGCTCGCAAAGTATAAATGACCATAACTATCACACTGGTAGCAATTATTCGTTTTATACGATGGAAAAACTGTTGTATTTTTATTGCATTTTATGCTTCGGGCGTTGACTTCTAAGGCCCTAACTATTCAAGCTGTTGGAGCAACGCCCTAGAGTGAAGCCTAGGTTGCTCGGAATGTAGAAATGACCATAACTTTCACACTGGTTGCAATTATTCGTTTTATACGATGGAAAAACTGTTGTATTTATATTGTATTTTATGCTTCTGGCGTTCACTTCTTAGGCCCTAACTATTCAATCTGGTGGAACAAGGCCCTAGGGTGAAGCCTAGGTTGACCGGAACGTAGAAATGACCATAACTTTTACACTGGTAGCAATTATTCGTCTGATACAATGGAAAAACTGTTGTATTTATATGGTATTTTATGTTTCTGGCGTTGACTTCTTAGGCCCTAACTATTCGATCTGGTAGAGCAATGCCTCAGAGTTAAGTCTAGGATGCCCGAAACGCCGAAATGATCATTACTTTCACGCTTGTTGCAATTATTCCTGTTATACGATGAAAAGACCGTTGTATTTTTATTGTATTTTATGCTTCAGGCGTAGGCTTCTAAGGCCGTAACTATTCCATATGGTGGAGCACCGCCCTAGAGTGAAGCCTAGGTTGCCCGGAACGTAGAAATGACCATAACTTTTACACTGGTAGCAATTATTCGTTTTATACGATGGAAAAGCTGTTGTATTTATATTGTATTTTATGCTTCTGGCGTTCACTTCTTAGGCCGTAACTGTTTGATCTGGTGGAGCAACGCCCTAGAGTGAAGCCTAGGTTGCCCGAAACGTAGAAATGACCATTACTTTCACACTGTTTGCAATTATACCTTTTATACGATGGAAAAGCTGTTGTATTTATATTGTATTTTATGCTTCTGGCGTTCACTTCTTAGGCCCTAACTATTCGATCTGGTGGAACAACGCCCTAGGGTGAAGCCAAGGTTTCCCGGAACGTAGAAATGACCATCACTTTCAAACTGGTTGCAATTAATCCTGTTATACGATGGAAAAACTGTTGTATTTATATTGTATTTTATGCTTCTGGCGTTGACTTCTAAGGACCTAACTATTCGATCTGGTGGAGCAACGCCCTACAGTGGTGCCTAGGTTGCTCGGAACGTAGATATGACCATAACTTTCACACTGGTTGCAATTATTCGTTTTATACGATGGAAAAGCTGTTGTATTTATATTGTATTTTACGCTTCTGGCGTTCACTTCTTAGGCCCTAACTATTCGACCTGGTGGAACAACGCCCTAGGCTGAAGCCTAGGTTGCCCGGAACGTAGAAATGACCATAACTTTTACACTGGTAGCAATTATTCGTTTTATACAATGGAAAAACTGTTGTATTTATATTGTATTTTATGCTTCTGGCGTTGACTTCATAGGCCCGAACTATTCGATCTGGTGGAGCAATGCCTCAGAGTTAAGTCTAGGGTGCCCGAAACGCCCAAATGTTCATTACTTTCACGCTTGTTGCAATTATTCCTGTTATACGATGAAAAGACCGTTGTATTTTTATTGTATTTTATGCTTCAGGCGTAGGCTTCTAAGGCCGTAGCTATTCGATATGGTGGACCACCGCCCTAGAGTGTAGCCTAGGTTGCCCGGAACGTAGAAGTGAGCATAACTTTTATACTGGTAGCAATTATTCGTTTTATACAATGGAAAAACTGTTGTATTTATATGGTATTTTATGCTTCTGGCGTTGACTTCTTAGGCCCTAACTATTCGATCTGGTGGAGCAATGCCTCAGAGTTAAGTCTAGGATGCCCGAAACGCCGAAATGATCATTACTTTCACGCTTGTTGCAATTATTCCTGTTATACGATGAAAAGACCGTTGTATTTTTATTGTGTTTTATGCCTCAGGCGTAGGCTTCTAAGGCCGTAGCTATTCGATATGGTGGACCACCGCCCTAGAGTGTAGCCTAGGTTGCCCGGAACGTAGAAATGACCATAACTTTTACACTGGTAGCAATTATTCGTTTTATACGATGGAAAAGCTGTTGTATTTATATTGTATTTTATGCTTCTGGCGTTCACTTCTAAGGCCCTAACTGTTTGATCTGGTGGTGAAACGCCCTAGAGTGAAGCCTAGGTTGCCCGGAACGTAGGTATGACCATAACCTTCACACAGGTTGCAATTATTCGTTTTATACGGTGTAAAGGCTGTTGTATTTATTTTGTATTTTATTCTTCTGGTGTTGACTTCTTAGGCCCTAACTATTCGATCTGGTAGAACAACGCCGTAGAGTGAAGCCTAGGTTGCCCGGAACGTAGAAATGACCATTACTTTCACACTGTTTGCAATTATCCCTTTTATACGATGGAAAAGCTGCTGCATTTATATCGTATTTTATGCTTCTGGCGTTGACTTCTAAGGACCTAACTGTTTGATCTGGTGGAACAACGCCCTTGAGTGAAGCCTAGGTTGCCCGGAACGCAGAAATGACCTTAACTTTTACACTGGTAGCAATTATTCGTTTTATACAATGGAAAAACTGTTGTATTTATATTGTATTTTATGCTTCTGGCGTTGACTTCATAGGCCCGAATTATTCGATCTGGTGGAGCAATGCCTCAGAGTTAAGTCTAGGATGCCCGAAACGCCCAAATGTTCATTACTTTCACGCTTGTTGCAATTATTCCTGTTATACGATGAAAAGACCGTTGTATTTTTATTGTATTTTATGCTTCAGGCGTAGGCTTCTAAGGCCGTAGCTATTCGATATGGTGGACCACCGCCCTAGAGTGTAGCCTAGGTTGCCCGGAACGTAGAAATGACCATAACTTTTACACTGGTAGCAATTATTCGTTTTATACAATGGAAAAACTGTTGTATTTATTTTGCATTTTATGTTTCGGGCGTTGACTTCTAACGCCCTAACTGATTGACCTGGTGGAGCAACGCCCTAGAGTGAAGCCTAGATTGCCAGGAACGTTGGAATGACCATAACCTAGACAACTGGTTGCTATTATTCGTTTTATACGATTGAAAAACTGGTATATTTATATTGTATTTTATTCTTATGGCGTTGACTTCATAGGCCCTAACTAGACGATCTGGTGGAGCAACGCCCTAGAGTGAAACCTAGGTTACCCGGAACGTAGAAATGACCATAACTTTCACACTGGCTGCAATTATTCGTTTTATACGATGCAAATGCTATTGCATCTTTATTGTATTTTATTCTTCTGGCGTTGACTTCTAAGGCCGTAGCTATTAGATGTGGTGGGGCAACACCCTAGAGTGACGCCTAGGTTGCCCGGAACGTAGAAATGACCATATCTTTCACACTGCTTGCAATTATTCATTTTATATGATGGAAAAACTGTTGTATTTATATTGTATTTTATGCTTCTGGCAGTGACTTCTTAGGCCCTAACTATTCGATCTGGAGGCGCAATGCCCCAGAGTTAAGTCTAGGATGCCCGAAACGCCGAAATGATCATTACTTTCACGCTTATTGCAATTATTCCTGTAATACGATGAAAAGACTGTTGTATTTTTATTGTATCTTATGCTCATGGTGTTGACTTCTATGGCCCTAACTATTCGATCTGGTGGAGCAACACCCTAGAGTGAAGCCTAGGTTGCCGGAACGTCGAAATGACCAGAACTCTCACACTGGTTGCAATTATTCGTTTTATACCATGGAAAATCTGTTGTATTTATATCGTATTTTATGCTTCTGGCGTTGACTTCTTAGGCCCTAACTATTCGACCTGGTGGAGCAACGCCCTAGAGTGAAACCTAGGTTGCCGAGAACGTAGAAATGACCATTACATTCACACTGGTTGCAATTATTCCTGTTATACGATGAAAAAACTGTTGTATTTTTATTGCATTCTATGCTTCTGGCGTTTAATTCTAAGTCGCTAGCTATTTGACCTGTTGGAGCAACGACCTAGAGTGAAGCCCAGGTTGCCCGGAACGTAGAAATGACCATTACCTTCACACTGTTTGCTATTATTCATCTTGTACGATGGAAAAGCTGTTGTATTTATATTGTATTTTATGCCTCTGGCGTTGACTTCTAAGGCCGTAGCTATTAGATGTGGTGGAGCAACGCCCTAGAGTGACGCCTAGGTTGCCCGGAACGTAGAAATGACCATTACTTTCACAATGTTAGCAACTACTCATTTTATACGATGGAATAACTGTTGTATTTATATTGTATTTTATCCTTCTGGCGTTGAGTTCTAAGTCCCTAGCTATTCGATCTGGTAGAGCAACGCCCTAGAGTGAAACCAAGGTTATCCGAAACGTAGAAGTGACCAGTACATTCACACTGGTTGCAGTTATTCCTGTAAAACGATGGAAAAACGGTTGCATCTTTATTGTATTTTATGCTTCTGGCGATGACTTCTAAGGCCCTAACTATTCGACCTCGTGGAGCCACGCCCTTGGGTGAAGCCTAGGTTGGCCGGAATGTAGAAATGTCCATAACTTTCACACTGGTTGCTATTATTCGTTTTATACGATTGAAAAGCTGTTGTATTTATATTGTATTTTATGCTTCTGGCGCTGACTTCTTAGGCCCTAACTATTCCCTCTGGTGGATCAACGCCCTAAAGTGAAACCTACGTTGACCGGAACGTAGAAATGACCAGTACTTTCACACTGGTTGCAGTTATTCGTTTTATACGATGGAAAAACTGTTCTATTTATTTTGCATTTTATGCTTCGCGCGTTAACTTCTAAGGCGCTAACTATTCAATCTGTTGGAGCAACGCCCTAGGGTGTATCCTAGGTTGGCCGGAAAGTAGAAATGACCATAACTTTCATACTGGTTGCAATTATTCGTTTTATATGATGGAAAAACTGTTGTATTTATATTGTATTTTATGCTTCAGGCGTTGACTTCTGAGGCCGTAGCTATTCGATCTGGTGGAGCAACGCCCTACAGTGAAGCCTAGGTTGCCCGGAACGTAATTATGACCATAACCTTCACACAGTTTGCAATTATTCGTTTTATACGGTGTAAAGGCTGTTGTATTTATTTTGTATTTTATTCTTCTGGTGTTGACTTCTTAGGCCCTAACTATTCGATCTGGTGGAACAACGCCGTAGAGTGAAGCCTAGGTTGCCCGCAACGTAGAAATGACCATTACATTCACACTGTTTGCAATTACTCATTTTATACCATGGAAAAGCTGTTGTATTTATATCGTATTTTATGCTTCTGGCGTTGACTCCTAAGGACCTAACTATTCGATCTGGTGGGGCAACGCCCTAGAGTGAAGCCTAGGTTGCCCGGAACGTAGAAATGACCATAACTTTTACACTGGTAGCAATTATTCGTTTTATACAATGGAAAAACTATTCTATTTATTTTGTATTTTATGCTTCGGGCGTTGACTTCTTTGGCCCTAACTGTTTGTTCTGGTGGAGCAACGACCTAGAGTGAAGCCTAGGTTGCCCGGAACGCAGAAATGACCATAACTTTCACACTGGTTGCAATTATTCCTGTTCTAGGATGGACAAACAGTTGTATTTATATCGTATTTTATGCTTCTGGCGTTGACTTCTTAGGCCCTAGCTATTCGATCTGGTGGAGCGACACCCTAGAGTGAAGCCTAGGTTGCCGGAACGTCGAAATGACCATAACTTTCACACTGGTTGCAATTATTCGTTTTATACGATTGAAAAGCTGTTGTATTTATATTGTATTTTATGCTTCTGGCGTTGACTTCTTAGGCTCTAACTATTCGATCTGGAGGCGCAATGCCCCAGAGTTAAGTCTAGGATGCCCGAAACGTAGAAATGACCATTACTTTCACACTGGTTGCAATTATTCCTGTTATACGATGGAAAAACTGTTGTATTATAATTGTATTTTATGCTTTTAGCGATGAATTCTAAGTCACTAGCAATTCAATCTGGTGGAGCAACGCCATAGAGTGACGCCTAGGTTGCTCGGAACCTAGAAATGACCACTACTTTCACACTGGTTGCAATTATCCGTTTTATACGATGGAAAAGCTGCTGTATTTATACCGTGTTTTATGCTTCTGGCGTTGACTTCTAAGACCGTAGCTATTCGATGTGGTGGAGCAACGCCCCAGAGTGACGCCTAGGTTGCCCGGAACGTAGAAATGACCATTACTTTCACAATGTTTGCAATTATTCATTTCATACGATGAAAAAACTGTTGTACTTATATTGTATTTTATTCTTATGGCGTTGAATTGTTAGGCCCTAACTATTCCCTCTGGTGGATCAACGCCGTAGAGTGAAACCTACGTTGCGCGGAACGTAGAAATGACCATTACTTTCACACTGGTTGCAATAATTCGTTTTATACGATGGAAAAGCTGTTGTATTTATATCGTATTTTATGCTTCTGGCGTTGACTTCTTAGGACCTAACCATTCGATCTGGTGGAGCAACGCCCTTGAGTGAAGCCTAGGATGCCCGGAACGTGGAAATGACCATAACTTTCATACTGGTTTCAATTATTTGTTTTATGGAGTGAAAAAACTGTTGTATTTATATTGTATTTTATGCTTCTGGCGTTCACTTTTTAGGCCCTAACTATTCGATCTGGTGGAACAACGACCTAGGGTGAAGCCTAGGTTGCCCGGAACGTAGAAATGACCATAACTTTCACACTGGTAGCAATTATTCGTTTTATACAATGGAAAAGCTATTCTATTTATTTTGCATTTTATGTTTCGGGCGTTGACTTCTAACGCCCTAACTGATTGACCTGGTGGAGCAACGCCCTAGAGTGAAGCCTAGATTGCCAGGAACGTTGGAATGACCATAACCTAGACAACTGGTTGCTATTATTCGTTTTATACGATTGAAAAACTGGTATATTTATATTGTATTTTATTCTTATGGCGTTGACTTCATAGGCCCTAACTAGACGATCTGGTGGAGCAACGCCCTAGAGTGAAACCTAGGATACCCGGAACGTAGAAATGACCATAACTTTCACACTGGCTGCAATTATTCGTTTTATACGATGCAAAAGCTGTTGCATCTTTATTGTATTTTATTCTTCTGGCGTTGACTTCTAAGGCCGTAGCTATTAGATGTGGTGGAGCAACACCCTAGAGTGACGCCTAGGTTGCCCGGAACGTAGAAATGACCATATCTTTCACACTGCTTGCAATTATTCATTTTATATGATGGAAAAACTGTTGTATTTATATTGTATTTTATGCTTCTGGGAGTGACTTCTTAGTCCCTAACTATTCGATCTGGAGGCGCAATGCCCCAGAGTTAAGTCTAGGATGCCCGAAACGCCGAAATGATCATTACTTTCACGCTTATTGCAATTATTCCTGTAATACGATGAAAAGACTGTTGTATTTTTATTGTATCTTATGCTCATGGTGTTGACTTCTATGGCCCTAACTATTCGATCTGGTGGAGCAACACCCTAGAGTGAAGCCTAGGTTGCCGGAACGTCGAAATGACCAGAACTCTCACACTGGTTGCAATTATTCGTTTTATACCATGGAAAATCTGTTGTATTTATATCGTATTTTATGCTTCTGGCGTTGACTTCTTAGGCCCTAACTATTCGACCTGGTGGAGCAACGCCCTAGAGTGAAACCTAGGTTGCCCAGAACGTAGAAATGACCATTACATTCACACTGGTTGCAATTATTCCTGTTATACGATGAAAAAACTGTTGTATTTTTATTGCATTCTATGCTTCTGGCGTTTAATTCTAAGTCGCTAGCTATTTGACCTGTTGGAGCAACGGCCTAGAGTGAAGCCCAGGTTGCCCCGAACGTAGAAATGACCATTACTTTCACACTGTTTGCTATTATTCATCTTGTACGATGGAAAAGCTGTTGTATTTATATTGTATTTTATGCCTCTGGCGTTGACTTCTAAGGCCGTAGCTATTAGATGTGGTGGAGCAACGCCCTAGAGTGACGCCTAGGTTGCCCGGAACGTAGGAATGACCATTACTTTCACAATGTTAGCAACTACTCATTTTTTACGATGGAATAACTGTTGTATTTATATTGTATTTTATCCTTCTGGCGTTGAGTTCTAAGTCCCTAGCTATTCGATCTGGTAGAGCAACGCCCTAGAGTGAAACCAAGGTTATCCGGAACGTAGAGGTGACCAGTACATTCACACTGGTTGCAGTTATTCCTGTAAAACGATGGAAAAACGGTTGCATCTTTATTGTATTTTATGCTTCTGGCGATGACTTCTAAGGCCCTAACTATTCGACCTCGTGGAGCCACGCCCTTGGGTGAAGCCTAGGTTGGCCGGAATGTAGAAATGTCCATAACTTTCACACTGGTTGCTATTATTCGTTTTATACGATTGAAAAGCTGTTGTATTTATATTGTATTTTATGCTTCTGGCGCTGACTTCTTAGGCCCTAACTATTCCCTCTGGTGGATCAACGCCCTAAAGTGAAACCTACGTTGACCGGAACGTAGAAATGACCATTACTTTCACACTGGTTGCAATTATTCCTGTTATACGATGGAAAAACTGTTTTATTATAATTGTATTTTATGCTTTTAGCGAAGAATTCTAAGTCACTAGCTATTCGATCTGGTGGAGCAACGCCCTAGAGTGACGCCTAGTTTGCTCGGAACCTAGAAATGACCATCACGTTCAAACTGGTTGCAATTAATCCTGTTATACCATGGAAAAGCTGTTGTATTTATATCGTATTGTATGCTTCTGGCGTCGACATCTAAGGACCTATCTGTTTGATCTGTTGGAGCAACGCCCTAGCGTGAAGCCTAGGTTGCACGGAACGTAGAAATGACCATTACCTTCACACTGGTTGCAGTTATTCGTTTTATACAATGGAAAGACTGTTCTATTTATTTTGCATTTTATGCTTCGGGCGTTGACTTCTAAGGCCCTAGCTATTCCATCTGGTGGAGCAACACCCTAGCGTGAAGCCTAGGTTGCCCGGAACGTAGAAATGACCATTACTACCACATTGTTTGCAAATATACATTATATACCATGGAAAAGCTGTTGTACTTATATTGTAATTTATGCTTCTGGCGTTGACTTCTTAGGCCGTAACTATTTGATCTGGTGGAGCACCGCCCTAGACTGAAGCCTAGGTTGCCCGGAACGTAGAACATACCATTACCTTCACACTGGTTGCAATTATTCCTGTTATACGATGGAAAAACTGTTGCACCTTTATTGTATTTTATGCTTCTGGCGTTGACTTCATAGGCCCTAACTATTCGATCTGGTGGAGCAACGTCATAGAGTGAAGCCTAGGTTGACCGCAACGTAGAAATGACCATAACTTTCACACTGGTTACCATTATTCGTTTTATACGATGGAAAGGCTGTTGAATTTATATCGTATTTTATGCTTCTGGCGTTGACTTCTTAGGCCCTAACTATTCCATCTGGTGGAACAACGCCCTAGGGTGAAGCCTAGGTTGCCCGGAACGTAGAAATGACCAGTACTTTCACACTGGTTGCAGTTATTCGTTTTATACGATGGAAAAACTGTTCTATTTATTTTGCATTTTATGCTTCGCGCGTTAACTTCTAAGGCGCTAACTATTCAATCTGTTGGAGCAACGCCCTAGGGTGTATCCTAGGTTGCCCGGAAAGTAGAAATGACCATAACTTTCATACTGGTTGCAATTATTCGTTTTATATGATGGAAAAACTGTTGTATTTATATTGTATTTTATGCTTCAGGCGTTGAATTCTGAGGCCGTAGCTATTCGATCTGGTGGAGCAACGCCCTACAGTGAAGCCTAGGTTGCCCGGAACGTAGATATGACCATAACCTTCACACAGTTTGCAATTATTCGTTTTATACGGTGTAAAGGCTGTTGTATTTATTTTGTATTTTATTCTTCTGGTGTTGACTTCTTAGGCCCTAACTATTCGGTCTGGTGGAACAACGCCGTAGAGTGAAGCCTAGGTTGCCCGCAACGTAGAAATGACCATTACATTCACACTGTTTGCAATTACTCATTTTATACCATGGAAAAGCTGTTGTATTTATATCGTATTTTATGCTTCTGGCGTTGACTCCTAAGGACCTAACTATTCGATCTGGTGGGGCAACGCCCTAGAGTGAAGCCTAGGTTGCCCGGAACGTAGAAATGACCATAACTTTTACACTGGTAGCAATTATTCGTTTTATACAATGGAAAAACTATTCTATTTATTTTGTATTTTATGCTTCGGGCGTTGACTTCTTTGGCCCTAACTGTTTGTTCTGGTGGAGCAACGACCTAGAGTGAAGCCTAGGTTGCCCGGAACGCAGAAATGACCATAACTTTCACACTGGTTGCAATTATTCCTGTTCTAGGATGGACAAACAGTTGTATTTATATCGTATTTTATGCTTCTGGCGTTGACTTCTTAGGCCCTAGCTATTCGATCTGGTGGAGCGACACCCTAGAGTGAAGCCTAGGTTGCCGGAACGTCGAAATGACCATAACTTTCACACTGGTTGCAATTATTCGTTTTATACGATTGAAAAGCTGTTGTATTTATATTGTATTTTATGCTTCTGGCGTTGACTTCTTAGGCTCTAACTATTCGATCTGGAGGCGCAATGCCCCAGAGTTAAGTCTAGGATGCCCGAAACGTAGAAATGACCATTACTTTCACACTGGTTGCAATTATTCCTGTTATACGATGGAAAAACTGTTGTATTATAATTGTATTTTATGCTTTTAGCGATGAATTCTAAGTCACTAGCAATTCAATCTGGTGGAGCAACGCCATAGAGTGACGCCTAGGTTGCTCGGAACCTAGAAATGACCACTACTTTCACACTGGTTGCAATTATCCGTTTTATACGATGGAAAAGCTGCTGTATTTATACCGTGTTTTATGCTTCTGGCGTTGACTTCTAAGACCGTAGCTATTCGATGTGGTGGAGCAACGCCCCAGAGTGACGCCTAGGTTGCCCGGAACGTAGAAATGACCATTACTTTCACAATGTTTGCAATTATTCATTTCATACGATGAAAAAACTGTTGTACTTATATTGTATTTTATTCTTATGGCGTTGAATTGTTAGGCCCTAACTATTCCCTCTGGTGGATCAACGCCGTAGAGTGAAACCTACGTTGCGCGGAACGTAGAAATGACAATTACTTTCACACTGGTTGCAATAATTCGTTTTATACGATGGAAAAGCTGTTGTATTTATATCGTATTTTATGCTTCTGGCGTTGACTTCTTAGGACCTAACCATTCGATCTGGTGGAGCAACGCCCTTGAGTGAAGCCTAGGATGCCCGGAACGTGGAAATGACCATAACTTTCATACTGGTTTCAATTATTTGTTTTATGGAGTGAAAAAACTGTTGTATTTATATTGTATTTTATGCTTCTGGCGTTCACTTTTTAGGCCCTAACTATTCGATCTGGTGGAACAACGACCTAGGGTGAAGCCTAGGTTGCCCGGAACGTAGAAATGACCATAACTTTCACACTGGTAGCAATTATTCGTTTTATACAATGGAAAAGCTATTCTATTTATTTTGCATTTTATGTTTCGGGCGTTGACTTCTAACGCCCTAACTGATTGACCTGGTGGAGCAACGCCCTAGAGTGAAGCCTAGATTGCCAGGAACGTTGGAATGACCATAACCTAGACAACTGGTTGCTATTATTCGTTTTATACGATTGAAAAACTGGTATATTTATATTGTATTTTATTCTTATGGCGTTGACTTCATAGGCCCTAACTAGACGATCTGGTGGAGCAACGCCCTAGAGTGAAACCTAGGATACCCGGAACGTAGAAATGACCATAACTTTCACACTGGCTGCAATTATTCGTTTTATACGATGCAAATGCTGTTGCATCTTTATTGTATTTTATTCTTCTGGCGTTGACTTCTAAGGCCGTAGCTATTAGATGTGGTGGGGCAACACCCTAGAGTGACGCCTAGGTTGCCCGGAACGTAGAAATGACCATATCTTTCACACTGCTTGCAATTATTCATTTTATATGATGGAAAAACTGTTGTATTTATATTGTATTTTATGCTTCTGGCAGTGACTTCTTAGGCCCTAACTATTCGATCTGGAGGCGCAATGCCCCAGAGTTAAGTCTAGGATGCCCGAAACGCCGAAATGATCATTACTTTCACGCTTATTGCAATTATTCCTGTAATACGATGAAAAGACTGTTGTATTTTTATTGTATCTTATGCTCATGGTGTTGACTTCTATGGCCCTAACTATTCGATCTGGTGGAGCAACACCCTAGAGTGAAGCCTAGGTTGCCGGAACGTCGAAATGACCAGAACTCTCACACTGGTTGCAATTATTCGTTTTATACCATGGAAAATCTGTTGTATTTATATCGTATTTTATGCTTCTGGCGTTGACTTCTTAGGCCCTAACTATTCGACCTGGTGGAGCAACGCCCTAGAGTGAAACCTAGGTTGCCGAGAACGTAGAAATGACCATTACATTCACACTGGTTGCAATTATTCCTGTTATACGATGAAAAAACTGTTGTATTTTTATTGCATTCTATGCTTCTGGCGTTTAATTCTAAGTCGCTAGCTATTTGACCTGTTGGAGCAACGACCTAGAGTGAAGCCCAGGTTGCCCGGAACGTAGAAATGACCATTACTTTCACACTGTTTGCTATTATTCATCTTGTACGATGGAAAAGCTGTTGTATTTATATTGTATTTTATGCCTCTGGCGTTGACTTCTAAGGCCGTAGCTATTAGATGTGGTGGAGCAACGCCCTAGAGTGACGCCTAGGTTGCCCGGAACGTAGAAATGACCATTACTTTCACAATGTTAGCAACTACTCATTTTATACGATGGTATAACTGTTGTATTTATATTGTATTTTATCCTTCTGGCGTTGAGTTCTAAGTCCCTAGCTATTCGATCTGGTAGAGCAACGCCCTAGAGTGAAACCAAGGTTATCCGAAACGTAGAAGTGACCAGTACATTCACACTGGTTGCAGTTATTCCTGTAAAACGATGGAAAAACGGTTGCATCTTTATTGTATTTTATGCTTCTGGCGATGACTTCTAAGGCCCTAACTATTCGACCTCGTGGAGCCACGCCCTTGGGTGAAGCCTAGGTTGGCCGGAATGTAGAAATGTCCATAACTTTCACACTGGTTGCTATTATTCGTTTTATACGATTGAAAAGCTGTTGTATTTATATTGTATTTTATGCTTCTGGCGCTGACTTCTTAGGCCCTAACTATTCCCTCTGGTGGATCAACGCCCTAAAGTGAAACCTACGTTGACCGGAACGTAGAAATGACCAGTACTTTCACACTGGTTGCAGTTATTCGTTTTATACGATGGAAAAACTGTTCTATTTATTTTGCATTTTATGCTTCGCGCGTTAACTTCTAAGGCGCTAACTATTCAATCTGTTGGAGCAACGCCCTAGGGTGTATCCTAGGTTGGCCGGAAAGTAGAAATGACCATAACTTTCATACTGGTTGCAATTATTCGTTTTATATGATGGAAAAACTGTTGTATTTATATTGTATTTTATGCTTCAGGCGTTGACTTCTTAGGCCGTAGCTATTCGATCTGGTGGAGCAACGCCCTACAGTGAAGCCTAGGTTGCCCGGAACGTAGATATGACCATAACCTTCACACAGTTTGCAATTATTCGTTTTATACGGTGTAAAGGCTGTTGTATTTATTTTGTATTTTATTCTTCTGGTGTTGACTTCTTAGGCCCTAACTATTCGATCTGGTGGAACAACGCCGTAGAGTGAAGCCTAGGTTGCCCGCAACGTAGAAATGACCATTACATTCACACTGTTTGCAATTACTCATTTTATACCATGGAAAAGCTGTTGTATTTATATCGTATTTTATGCTTCTGGCGTTGACTCCTAAGGACCTAACTATTCGATCTGGTGGGGCAACGCCCTAGAGTGAAGCCTAGGTTGCCCGGAACGTAGAAATGACCATAACTTTTACACTGGTAGCAATTATTCGTTTTATACAATGGAAAAACTATTCTATTTATTTTGTATTTTATGCTTCGGGCGTTGACTTCTTTGGCCCTAACTGTTTGTTCTGGTGGAGCAACGACCTAGAGTGAAGCCTAGGTTGCCCGGAACGCAGAAATGACCATAACTTTCACACTGGTTGCAATTATTCCTGTTCTAGGATGGACAAACAGTTGTATTTATATCGTATTTTATGCTTCTGGCGTTGACTTCTTAGGCCCTAGCTATTCGATCTGGTGGAGCGACACCCTAGAGTGAAGCCTAGGTTGCCGGAACGTCGAAATGACCATAACTTTCACACTGGTTGCAATTATTCGTTTTATACGATTGAAAAGCTGTTGTATTTATATTGTATTTTATGCTTCTGGCGTTGACTTCTTAGGCTCTAACTATTCGATCTGGAGGCGCAATGCCCCAGAGTTAAGTCTAGGATGCCCGAAACGTAGAAATGACCATTACTTTCACACTGGTTGCAATTATTCCTGTTATACGATGGAAAAACTGTTGTATTATAATTGTATTTTATGCTTTTAGCGATGAATTCTAAGTCACTAGCAATTCAATCTGGTGGAGCAACGCCATAGAGTGACGCCTAGGTTGCTCGGAACCTAGAAATGACCACTACTTTCACACTGGTTGCAATTATCCGTTTTATACGATGGAAAAGCTGC
Organism: Calliopsis andreniformis; assembly: GCF_051401765.1. Classification (NCBI taxonomy): domain Eukaryota; kingdom Metazoa; phylum Arthropoda; class Insecta; order Hymenoptera; family Andrenidae; genus Calliopsis; species Calliopsis andreniformis. Next base: position 25,067,334 of record NW_027480423.1, read on the forward strand.
TGTATTTATACCGTGTTTTATGCTTCTGGCGTTGACTTCTAAGACCGTAGCTATTCGATGTGGTGGAGCAACGCCCCAGAGTGACGCCTAGGTTGCCCGGAACGTAGAAATGACCATTACTTTCACAATGTTTGCAATTATTCATTTCATACGATGAAAAAACTGTTGTACTTATATTGTATTTTATTCTTATGGCGTTGAATTGTTAGGCCCTAACTATTCCCTCTGGTGGATCAACGCCGTAGAGTGAAACCTACGTTGCGCGGAACGTAGAAATGACCATTACTTTAACACTGGTTGCAATAATTCGTTTTATACGATGGAAAAGCTGTTGTATTTATATCGTATTTTATGCTTCTGGCGTTGACTTCTTAGGACCTAACCATTCGATCTGGTGGAGCAACGCCCTTGAGTGAAGCCTAGGATGCCCGGAACGTGGAAATGACCATAACTTTCATACTGGTTTCAATTATTTGTTTTATGGAGTGAAAAAACTGTTGTATTTATATTTTATTTTATGCTTCTGGCGTTCACTTTTTAGGCCCTAACTATTCGATCTGGTGGAACAACGACCTAGGGTGAAGCCTAGGTTGCCCGGAACGTAGAAATGACCATAACTTTCACACTGGTAGCAATTATTCGTTTTATACAATGGAAAAGCTATTCTATTTATTTTGCATTTTATGTTTCGGGCGTTGACTTCTAACGCCCTAACTGATTGACCTGGTGGAGCAACGCCCTAGAGTGAAGCCTAGATTGCCAGGAACGTTGGAATGACCATAACCTAGACAACTGGTTGCTATTATTCGTTTTATACGATTGAAAAACTGGTATATTTATATTGTATTTTATTCTTATGGCGTTGACTTCATAGGCCCTAACTAGACGATCTGGTGGAGCAACGCCCTAGAGTGAAACCTAGGATACCCGGAACGTAGAAATGACCATAACTTTCACACTGGCTGCAATTATTCGTTTTATACGATGCAAAAGCTGTTGCATCTTTATTGTATTTTATTCTTCTGGCGTTGACTTCTAAGGCCGTAGCTATTAGATGTGGTGGAGCAACACCCTAGAGTGACGCCTAGGTTGCCCGGAACGTAGAAATGACCATATCTTTCACACTGCTTGCAATTATTCATTTTATATGATGGAAAAACTGTTGTATTTATATTGTATTTTATGCTTCTGGGAGTGACTTCTTAGTCCCTAACTATTCGATCTGGAGGCGCAATGCCCCAGAGTTAAGTCTAGGATGCCCGAAACGCCGAAATGATCATTACTTTCACGCTTATTGCAATTATTCCTGTAATACGATGAAAAGACTGTTGTATTTTTATTGTATCTTATGCTCATGGTGTTGACTTCTATGGCCCTAACTATTCGATCTGGTGGAGCAACACCCTAGAGTGAAGCCTAGGTTGCCGGAACGTCGAAATGACCAGAACTCTCACACTGGTTGCAATTATTCGTTTTATACCATGGAAAATCTGTTGTATTTATATCGTATTTTATGCTTCTGGCGTTGACTTCTTAGGCCCTAACTATTCGACCTGGTGGAGCAACGCCCTAGAGTGAAACCTAGGTTGCCGAGAACGTAGAAATGACCATTACATTCACACTGGTTGCAATTATTCCTGTTATACGATGAAAAAACTGTTGTATTTTTATTGCATTCTATGCTTCTGGCGTTTAATTCTAAGTCGCTAGCTATTTGACCTGTTGGAGCAACGGCCTAGAGTGAAGCCCAGGTTGCCCCGAACGTAGAAATGACCATTACTTTCACACTGTTTGCTATTATTCATCTTGTACGATGGAAAAGCTGTTGTATTTATATTGTATTTTATGCCTCTGGCGTTGACTTCTAAGGCCGTAGCTATTAGATGTGGTGGAGCAACGCCCTAGAGTGACGCCTAGGTTGCCCGGAACGTAGGAATGACCATTACTTTCACAATGTTAGCAACTACTCATTTTTTACGATGGAATAACTGTTGTATTTATATTGTATTTTATCCTTCTGGCGTTGAGTTCTAAGTCCCTAGCTATTCGATCTGGTAGAGCAACGCCCTAGAGTGAAACCAAGGTTATCCGGAACGTAGAGGTGACCAGTACATTCACACTGGTTGCAGTTATTCCTGTAAAACGATGGAAAAACGGTTGCATCTTTATTGTATTTTATGCTTCTGGCGATGACTTCTAAGGCCCTAACTATTCGACCTCGTGGAGCCACGCCCTTGGGTGAAGCCTAGGTTGGCCGGAATGTAGAAATGTCCATAACTTTCACACTGGTTGCTATTATTCGTTTTATACGATTGAAAAGCTGTTGTATTTATATTGTATTTTATGCTTCTGGCGCTGACTTCTTAGGCCCTAACTATTCCCTCTGGTGGATCAACGCCCTAAAGTGAAACCTACGTTGACCGGAACGTAGAAATGACCATTACTTTCACACTGGTTGCAATTATTCCTGTTATACGATGGAAAAACTGTTTTATTATAATTGTATTTTATGCTTTTAGCGAAGAATTCTAAGTCACTAGCTATTCGATCTGGTGGAGCAACGCCCTAGAGTGACGCCTAGTTTGCTCGGAACCTAGAAATGACCATCACGTTCAAACTGGTTGCAATTAATCCTGTTATACCATGGAAAAGCTGTTGTATTTATATCGTATTGTATGCTTCTGGCGTCGACATCTAAGGACCTATCTGTTTGATCTGTTGGAGCAACGCCCTAGCGTGAAGCCTAGGTTGCACGGAACGTAGAAATGACCATTACCTTCACACTGGTTGCAGTTATTCGTTTTATACAATGGAAAGACTGTTCTATTTATTTTGCATTTTATGCTTCGGGCGTTGACTTCTAAGGCCCTAGCTATTCCATCTGGTGGAGCAACACCCTAGCGTGAAGCCTAGGTTGCCCGGAACGTAGAAATGACCATTACTACCGCACTGTTTGCAGTTATTCGTTTTATACGATGGAAAAACTGTTCTATTTATTTTGCATTTTATGCTTCGCGCGTTAACTTCTAAGGCGCTAACTATTCAATCTGTTGGAGCAACGCCCTAGGGTGTATCCTAGGTTGCCCGGAAAGTAGAAATGACCATAACTTTCATACTGGTTGCAATTATTCGTTTTATATGATGGAAAAACTGTTGTATTTATATTGTATTTTATGCTTCAGGCGTTGAATTCTGAGGCCGTAGCTATTCGATCTGGTGGAGCAACGCCCTACAGTGAAGCCTAGGTTGCCCGGAACGTAGATATGACCATAACCTTCACACAGTTTGCAATTATTCGTTTTATACGGTGTAAAGGCTGTTGTATTTATTTTGTATTTTATTCTTCTGGTGTTGACTTCTTAGGCCCTAACTATTCGATCTGGTGGAACAACGCCGTAGAGTGAAGCCTAGGTTGCCCGGAACGTAGAAATGACCATTACATTCACACTGTTTGCAATTACTCATTTTATACCATGGAAAAGCTGTTGTATTTATATCGTATTTTATGCTTCTGGCGTTGACTCCTAAGGACCTAACTATTCGATCTGGTGGAGCAACGCCCTAGAGTGAAGCCTAGGTTGCCCGGAACGTAGAAATGACCATAACTTTTACACTGGTAGCAATTATTCGTTTTATACAATGGAAAAACTGTTCTATTTATTTTGTATTTTATGCTTCGGGCGTTGACTTCTTTGGCCCTAACAATTCGATCTGGTGGAGCAACGCCCTAGAGTGAAGCCTAGGTTCCGTGGAACGTACAAATGACCATCACTTTCACACGGGTTGAAATTATTCCTGTTATAGGATGGAAAGGCTGTTGTATTTTTATTGCATTTTATGCTTCTGGCGTTCACTTCTTAGGCCCTGACTATTCGATCTGGTGGAACAACGCCCTAGGGTGAAGCCTAGGTTGCCCGGAACGTAGAAATGACCGTAACTTTTACACTGGTAGCAATTATTCGTTTTATACAATGGAAAAACTGTTCTATTTATATTGTATTTTATGCTTCGGGCGTTGACTTCTGAGGCCCTAACTGTTTGATCTGGTGGAGCAACGCCCTAGAGTGAAGCCTAGGTTGCCCGCAACGTAGAAATGACCATCACTTTCAAACTGGTTGCAATTATTCCTGTTATAGGATGGAAAGGCTGTTGTATTTTTATTGCATTTTATGCTTCTGGCGTTCACTTCTTAGGCCCTGACTATTCGATCTGGTGGAACAACGCCCTAGGGTGAAGCCTAGGTTGCCCGGAACGTAGAAATGACCGTAACTTTTACACTGGTAGCAATTATTCGTTTTATACAATGGAAAAACTGTTCTATTTATTTTGTATTTTATGCTTCGGGCGTTGACTTCTGAGGCCCTAACTGTTTGATCTGGTGGAGCAACGCCCTAGAGTGAAGCTTAGGTTGCCCGGAACGTAGAAATGACCATTACTTTCACACTGTTTGGAATTATTCCGTTTATACGATGGAAAAGCTGTTGTATTTATATCGTATTTTATGCTTCTGGCGTTGACTTCTATGGCCCTAGCTATTCGTTCTAGTGGAGCAACGCCCTAGAGTGAAGCCTAGGTTGCCCGGAACGTAGAAATGACCATCACTTTCAAACTGGTTGCAATTAATCCTGTTATACGATGGAAAAGCTGTTGTATTTATATCGTATTTTATGCTTCTGGCGTTGACTTCTTAGGCCCTAACTATTCCGTCTGGTGGAACAACGCCCTTGGGTGAAGCCTAGGTTGCGCGGAACGTAGCAATGACCATAACTTTCACACTGGTAGCAATTATTCGTTTTATACGATGGAAAAACTGTTCTATTTATTTTGTATTTTATGCTTCGGGCGTTGACTTCTAAGGCCCTAGCTATTCGATCTGGTCGAGCAACGCCCTAGAGTGAAGCCTAGGTTGCCCGGAACGTAGAAATGACCATAACTTCCACACTGGTTGCAATTATTCGTTTTATACGATGGAAAAGCTGTTGTATTTATATCGTATTTTATGCATCTGGCGTTGACTTCTAAGGACCTAACTATTCGATCTGGTGGAGCAACGCACTGGGGTGAAGCCTAGGTTGCGCGGAATGTAGAAATGACCATAACGTTCACACTGGTAGCAATTATTCGTTTTATGCGATGGAAAAACAGTTTTATTTATTTTGTATTTTATGTTTCTGGCGTTGACTTCTAAGGCCCTAACTATTCGATCTGGTGGAGCAACGCCCTAGAGTGAAGCCTAGGTTGCCCGGAACGGAGAAATGACCATAACTTTCACACCGGTAGCAATTATTCGTTTTATACGATGGAAAAACTGTTCTATTTATTTTGTATTTTTTGCTTCGGGCGTTGACTTCTAAGGCCCTAACTGTTTGATGTGGTGGAGCAACGCCCTAGAGTGAAGCCTATGTTGCCCGGAACGTAGAAATGACCATAACTTTCACACTGGTTGCTTTTATTCGTTTTAGACGATGGAAAAACTGTTATATTTATATTGTATTTGATGCTTCTGGCGTTGACTTCTTAGGCCCTAACTGTTCGATCTGGTGGAACAACGCCCTAGGGTGAAGCCTAGGTTGCCCGGGAGGTAGAAATGACCATAACTTTCACACTGGTTGCAATTATTCGTTTTATACGATGGAAAAGCTGTGGCACCTTTATTGTATTTTATTCATCTGCGGTTGACTTCTAAGGCCGTAGCTATTAGATGTGTTGGAGCAACGCCCTAGAGTGAAGACTTGGTTGCCCGGAACGTAGAAATGACCATTACTTTCACAATGTTTGCAATTATTCATTTTATACGATGGAAAAGCTTTTGTACTTATATTGTATTTTATTCTTCTGGCGTTGACTTCTTAGGCCCTAATTATTCGATCTGTTGCGGCAACGACCAAGGGTGAAGCCTATGTTGCCCGGAAAGTAGAAATGACGTTAACTTTCATACTGGTTGCAATTATTCGTTTTATACGATGGAAAAACTGTTTTATTTATTTTGTATTTTATGCTTCGGGCGTTGCCTTCTAAGGCCCTAACTATTCTATCTGGTGGCGCAACACCCTAGAGTGACGCCTAGGTTGCCCGGAACGTAGAAATGACCATTACTTTCACAATGTTTGCAATTATTCATTTTATACGATGGAAAAGCTTTTGTACTTATATTGTATTTTATTCTTCTGGCGTTGACTTCTTAGGCCCTAATTATTCGATCTGGTGGAACAACGCCCTAGAGGGAAGACTAGGTTGCCCGGAACAAGGAAATGACCATTACTTTCACACTGGTTGCAATTATTCGTTTTATACGATGGAAAAGCTGTTGCATCTTTATTGTATTTTATTCATCTGGGGTTGACTTCTAAGGCCGTAGCTATTAGATGTGGTGGAGCAACGCCCGAGAGTGGGGCCTAGGTTGCCCGGTACATAGAAATGACCAGTACTTTCACACTGTTTGCAAATATACATTATATACGATGGAAAATCTGTTGTATTTATGTTGTATTTTATGCTTCTGGCGTTGACTTCTTAGGCCCTAACTATTTGATCTGGTGGAGCACCGCCCTAGGGTGAAGAGTAGGTTTCCCGGAACGTAGAACAGACCATTACCTTCACACTGGTTGCAATTATTCGTTTTATACGTTGGAAAAACTGTTTTATTTATTTAGTATTTTATGGTTCGGGCGTTGACTTCTAAGGCCTTAACTATTCAATCTGTTGGTGCAACGCCCTAGGGTGAAGCCTAGGTTGCCCAGAAAGTAGAAATGATGTTAACTTTCATACTGGTTGCAATTATTCGTTTTATACGATGGAAAAACTGTTGTATTTATATTGTATTTTAGGCTTCGGGCATTGACCTCTAAGGCCATAACTACTCAATCTGTTTTAGCAACGCCCTAGGGTGAAGGCTAGGTTGCCTGGAAAGTAGAAATGACCATAACTTTAATCCTGGTTGCAATTACTCGTTTTATATGATGGAAAAACTGTTGTATTTATATAGTGTTTTATGCTTCTGGCGTTGACTTCTTGGGCCCCAACTATTCCATCTGGTGGAACAACGCCCTAGGGTGCAGCCAGGTTGCCCGGAACGGAGAAATGACGATAACATTCACACTGGTTGCTATCATTCGTTTTATACGATGGAAAAGCTGTTATATTTATATTGTATTTTATGCTTCTGGCGTTGACTTCTTAGGCCCTAACTGTTCGATCTGGCGGAACAACGTCCTAGGGTGAAGCCTAGGATGCCCGAAAAGTAGAAATGACCATAACTTTCACACTGGCTGCAATTATTCGTTTTATACGATGGAAAAGCTATGGCATCTTTATTGTATTTTATTCATCTGGAGTTGACTTCTAAGGCCGTAGCTATTAGATGTGGTGGAGCAACGCCCTAGAGTGACGCCCAAGTTGTCCGGAACGTAGATATGACCATTACCTTCACACTGGTTGCAATTATTCGCTTTATACGATGGAAAAACTGTTCTATTTATTTTGTATTTTATGCTTCGTGCGTTGACTTCTAAGACCCTAACTATTCGATCTGGTGGTGCAACGCCCTAGAGCGAAGCCTAGGCTGCCCGGAAAGTAGAAATGACCATAACTTTCATCCTGGTTGCAATTATTCGTTTTATATGATGGAAAAACTGTTGTATTTATATAGGGATTTATGCTTCTGGCGTTAACTTCTTAGGCCCTAACTATTCCATCTGTTGGAACGACGCCCTAGTGTGAAGCGTAGGTTGCCTGGAACGCAGAAATGACCATCACTTTCACACGGGTTGCAATTATTCCTGTTATAGGATGGAAGGACTGTTGTATTTTTATTGTATTTTATACTTCAGGCGTTGACTTCTAAGGCCCTAGCTATTCCATCTGGTGGAGCAACACCCTAGCGTGAAGCCTAGGTTGCCCGGAACGTAGAAATGACCATTACTACCACACTGTTTGCAAATATACATTATATACCATGGAAAAGCTGTTGTACTTATATTGTAATTTATGCTTCTGGCGTTGACTTCTTAGGCCGTAACTATTTGATCTGGTGGAGCACCGCCCTAGACTGAAGCCTAGGTTGCCCGGAACGTAGAACATACCATTACCTTCACACTGGTTGCAATTATTCCTGTTATACGATGGAAAAACTGTTGCACCTTTATTGTATTTTATGCTTCTGGCGTTGACTTCATAGGCCCTAACTATTCGATCTGGTGGAGCAACGTCATAGAGTGAAGCCTAGGTTGACCGCAACGTAGAAATGACCATAACTTTCACACTGGTTACCATTATTCGTTTTATACGATGGAAAGGCTGTTGAATTTATATCGTATTTTATGCTTCTGGCGTTGACTTCTTAGGCCCTAACTATTCCATCTGGTGGAACAACGCCCTAGGGTGAAGCCTAGGTTGCCCGGAACGTAGAAATGACCAGTACTTTCACACTGGTTGCAGTTATTCGTTTTATACGATGGAAAAACTGTTCTATTTATTTTGCATTTTATGCTTCGCGCGTTAACTTCTAAGGCGCTAACTATTCAATCTGTTGGAGCAACGCCCTAGGGTGTATCCTAGGTTGCCCGGAAAGTAGAAATGACCATAACTTTCATACTGGTTGCAATTATTCGTTTTATATGATGGAAAAACTGTTGTATTTATATTGTATTTTATGCTTCAGGCGTTGAATTCTGAGGCCGTAGCTATTCGATCTGGTGGAGCAACGCCCTACAGTGAAGCCTAGGTTGCCCGGAACGTAGATATGACCATAACCTTCACACAGTTTGCAATTATTCGTTTTATACGGTGTAAAGGCTGTTGTATTTATTTTGTATTTTATTCTTCTGGTGTTGACTTCTTAGGCCCTAACTATTCGATCTGGTGGAACAACGCCGTAGAGTGAAGCCTAGGTTGCCCGGAACGTAGAAATGACCATTACATTCACACTGTTTGCAATTACTCATTTTATACCATGGAAAAGCTGTTGTATTTATATCGTATTTTATGCTTCTGGCGTTGACTCCTAAGGACCTAACTATTCGATCTGGTGGAGCAACGCCCTAGAGTGAAGCCTAGGTTGCCCGGAACGTAGAAATGACCATAACTTTTACACTGGTAGCAATTATTCGTTTTATACAATGGAAAAACTGTTCTATTTATTTTGTATTTTATGCTTCGGGCGTTGACTTCTTTGGCCCTAACAATTCGATCTGGTGGAGCAACGCCCTAGAGTGAAGCCTAGGTTCCGTGGAACGTACAAATGACCATCACTTTCACACGGGTTGAAATTATTCCTGTTATAGGATGGAAAGGCTGTTGTATTTTTATTGCATTTTATGCTTCTGGCGTTCACTTCTTAGGCCCTGACTATTCGATCTGGTGGAACAACGCCCTAGGGTGAAGCCTAGGTTGCCCGGAACGTAGAAATGACCGTAACTTTTACACTGGTAGCAATTATTCGTTTTATACAATGGAAAAACTGTTCTATTTATTTTGTATTTTATGCTTCGGGCGTTGACTTCTGAGGCCCTAACTGTTTGATCTGGTGGAGCAACGCCCTAGAGTGAAGCCTAGGTTGCCCGCAACGTAGAAATGACCATCACTTTCAAACTGGTTGCAATTATTCCTGTTATAGGATGGAAAGGCTGTTGTATTTTTATTGCATTTTATGCTTCTGGCGTTCACTTCTTAGGCCCTGACTATTCGATCTGGTGGAACAACGCCCTAGGGTGAAGCCTAGGTTGCCCGGAACGTAGAAATGACCGTAACTTTTACACTGGTAGCAATTATTCGTTTTATACAATGGAAAAACTGTTCTATTTATTTTGTATTTTATGCTTCGGGCGTTGACTTCTGAGGCCCTAACTGTTTGATCTGGTGGAGCAACGCCCTAGAGTGAAGCCTAGGTTGCCCGGAACGTAGAAATGACCATTACTTTCACACTGTTTGGAATTATTCCGTTTATACGATGGAAAAGCTGTTGTATTTATATCGTATTTTATGCTTCTGGCGTTGACTTCTATGGCCCTAGCTATTCGTTCTAGTGGAGCAACGCCCTAGAGTGAAGCCTAGGTTGCCCGGAACGTAGAAATGACCATCACTTTCAAACTGGTTGCAATTAATCCTGTTATACGATGGAAAAGCTGTTGTATTTATATCGTATTTTATGCTTCTGGCGTTGACTTCTTAGGCCCTAACTATTCCGTCTGGTGGAACAACGCCCTTGGGTGAAGCCTAGGTTGCGCGGAACGTAGCAATGACCATAACTTTCACACTGGTAGCAATTATTCGTTTTATACGATGGAAAAACTGTTCTATTTATTTTGTATTTTATGCTTCGGGCGTTGACTTCTAAGGCCCTAGCTATTCGATCTGGTCGAGCAACGCCCTAGAGTGAAGCCTAGGTTGCCCGGAACGTAGAAATGACCATAACTTCCACACTGGTTGCAATTATTCGTTTTATACGATGGAAAAGCTGTTGTATTTATATCGTATTTTATGCATCTGGCGTTGACTTCTAAGGACCTAACTATTCGATCTGGTGGAGCAACGCACTGGGGTGAAGCCTAGGTTGCGCGGAATGTAGAAATGACCATAACGTTCACACTGGTAGCAATTATTCGTTTTATGCGATGGAAAAACAGTTTTATTTATTTTGTATTTTATGTTTCTGGCGTTGACTTCTAAGGCCCTAACTATTCGATCTGGTGGAGCAACGCCCTAGAGTGAAGCCTAGGTTGCCCGGAACGGAGAAATGACCATAACTTTCACACCGGTAGCAATTATTCGTTTTATACGATGGAAAAACTGTTCTATTTATTTTGTATTTTTTGCTTCGGGCGTTGACTTCTAAGGCCCTAACTGTTTGATGTGGTGGAGCAACGCCCTAGAGTGAAGCCTATGTTGCCCGGAACGTAGAAATGACCATAACTTTCACACTGGTTGCTTTTATTCGTTTTAGACGATGGAAAAACTGTTATATTTATATTGTATTTGATGCTTCTGGCGTTGACTTCTTAGGCCCTAACTGTTCGATCTGGTGGAACAACGCCCTAGGGTGAAGCCTAGGTTGCCCGGGAGGTAGAAATGACCATAACTTTCACACTGGTTGCAATTATTCGTTTTATACGATGGAAAAGCTGTGGCACCTTTATTGTATTTTATTCATCTGCGGTTGACTTCTAAGGCCGTAGCTATTAGATGTGTTGGAGCAACGCCCTAGAGTGAAGACTTGGTTGCCCGGAACGTAGAAATGACCATTACTTTCACAATGTTTGCAATTATTCATTTTATACGATGGAAAAGCTTTTGTACTTATATTGTATTTTATTCTTCTGGCGTTGACTTCTTAGGCCCTAATTATTCGATCTGGTGGAACAACGCCCTAGAGGGAAGACTAGGTTGCCCGGAACAAGGAAATGACCATTACTTTCACACTGGTTGCAATTATTCGTTTTATACGATGGAAAAGCTGTTGCATCTTTATTGTATTTTATTCATCTGGGGTTGACTTCTAAGGCCGTAGCTATTAGATGTGGTGGAGCAACGCCCGAGAGTGGGGCCTAGGTTGCCCGGTACATAGAAATGACCAGTACTTTCACACTGTTTGCAAATATACATTATATACGATGGAAAATCTGTTGTATTTATGTTGTATTTTATGCTTCTGGCGTTGACTTCTTAGGCCCTAACTATTTGATCTGGTGGAGCACCGCCCTAGGGTGAAGAGTAGGTTTCCCGGAACGTAGAACAGACCATTACCTTCACACTGGTTGCAATTATTCGTTTTATACGTTGGAAAAACTGTTTTATTTATTTAGTATTTTATGGTTCGGGCGTTGACTTCTAAGGCCTTAACTATTCAATCTGTTGGTGCAACGCCCTAGGGTGAAGCCTAGGTTGCCCAGAAAGTAGAAATGATGTTAACTTTCATACTGGTTGCAATTATTCGTTTTATACGATGGAAAAACTGTTGCATTTATATTGTATTTTAGGCTTCGGGCATTGACCTCTAAGGCCATAACTACTCAATCTGTTTTAGCAACGCCCTAGGGTGAAGCCTAGGTTGCCTGGAAAGTAGAAATGACCATAACTTTAATCCTGGTTGCAATTATTCGTTTTATATGATGGAAAAGCTGTTGTATTTATATAGTGTTTTATGCTTCTGGCGTTGACTTCTTGGGCCCTAACTATTCCATCTGGTGGAACAACGCCCTAGGGTGCAGCCAGGTTGCCCGGAACGGAGAAATGACGATAACATTCACACTGGTTGCTATCATTCGTTTTATACGATGGAAAAGCTGTTATATTTATATTGTATTTTATGCTTCTGGCGTTGACTTCTTAGGCCCTAACTGTTCGATCTGGCGGAACAACGTCCTAGGGTGAAGCCTAGGATGCCCGGAAAGTAGAAATGACCATAACTTTCACACTGGCTGCAATTATTCGTTTTATACGATGGAAAAGCTATGGCATCTTTATTGTATTTTATTCATCTGGAGTTGACTTCTAAGGCCGTAGCTATTAGATGTGGTGGAGCAACGCCCTAGAGTGACGCCCAAGTTGTCCGGAACGTAGATATGACCATTACCTTCACACTGGTTGCAATTATTCGCTTTATACGATGGAAAAACTGTTCTATTTATTTTGTATTTTATGCTTCGTGCGTTGACTTCTAAGACCCTAACTATTCGATCTGGTGGTGCAACGCCCTAGAGCGAAGCCTAGGCTGCCCGGAAAGTAGAAATGACCATAACTTTCATCCTGGTTGCAATTATTCGTTTTATATGATGGAAAAACTGTTGTATTTATATAGGGATTTATGCTTCTGGCGTTAACTTCTTAGGCCCTAACTATTCCATCTGTTGGAACGACGCCCTAGTGTGAAGCGTAGGTTGCCTGGAACGCAGAAATGACCATCACTTTCACACGGGTTGCAATTATTCCTGTTATAGGATGGAAGGACTGTTGTATTTTTATTGTATTTTATACTTCAGGCGTTGACTTCTAAGGCCCTAGCTATTCGATCTGGTCGAACAACGCCCTAGAGTGAAGCCTAGGTTGACCGGAACGTAGAAATGACCATAACTTCCACACTGGTTGCAATTATTCGTTTTATACGATGGAATAGCTGGTCTATTTATATCGTATTTTATGCTTCTGGCGTTGACTTCTTAGGCCCTAACTATTCCATCTGGTGGAACAACGCCCTCGGGTGAAGCCTACGTTGCGCGGAACGTAGAAATGACCTTAACTTTCACACTGGTAGCAATTATTCGTTTTATACGATGGAAAAACTGTTCTATTTATTTTGTATGTTATGCTACGGGCGTTGACTCCTAAGGCCATAACTATTCAATCTGTTGGTGCAACGCCCAAGGGTGAAGCCTATGTTGCCCGGAATGTAGAAATGACGTTAACTTTCATACTGGTTCCAATTATTCGTTTTATTCGATGCAAAAGCTGTTTTATTTATTTTGTATTTTACGCTTCTGGCGTTGACTTCTTATGCCCTAACTATTTCCTCTGGCGGATCAACGCCCTAGAGTGAAACCTACGTTGCCCGGAACGTAGAAATGACTATTACTTTCACACTGGTTGCAATTATTCGTTTTATACGATGGAAAAGCTGTTCCATTTATTTTGTATTTTATGCTTCGGGCCTTGAATCCTAAGGCCCTAACTATTCGATCTGGTGGAACAACGCCCTAGGGTCAAGCCTAGGGTGCGCGGAACGTAGAAATGACCACAAGTTTCACACTGGTTGCAATTATTCGTTTTATACGATGGAAAAACTGTTTTATTTATTTTGTATTTTATGCTTCTGGCGTTGACTTCTTATGCCCTAACTATTCCCTCTGGCGGATCAACGCCCTAGAGTGAAACCTACGTTGCCCGGAACGTAGAAATGACTGCTACTTTCACACTGGTTGCAATTATTCGTTTTATGCGATGGAAAAGCTGTTCCATTTATTTTGCGTTTTATGCATCGGGCGTTGACTTCTAAGGCCCTAACTATTCCATCTGGTGGAACAACGCCCTAGGGTGAAGCCTAGGTTGCCTGGAGCGTAGAAATGACCATCACTTTCACACGGGTTGCAATCATTTCTGTTATAGGATGGAAAGACTGTTGTATTTTTATTGTATTTTATACTTCAGGCGTTGACTTCTAAGGCCCTAGCTATTCGATCTGGTCGAGCAACGCCCTAGAGTGAAGCCTAGGTTGCCGGGAACGTAGAAATGACCATAACTTCCACACTGGTTGCAATTATTCGTTTTATACGATGGAAAAGCTGTTGTAGTTATATCGTATTTTATGCTTCTGGCGTTGACCTCTTAGGCCCTAACTATTCCATCTGGTGGAACAACGCCGTCGGGTGAAGCCTAGGTTGCGCGGAACTTAGAAATGACCTTAACTTTCACACTGGTAGCAATTATTCGTTTTATACGATGGAGAAACTGTTCTATTTATTTTGTATTTTATGCTACGGGTGTTGACTCCTAAGGCCATAACTATTCAATCTGTTGGTGCATCGCCCATGGGTGAAGCCTATGTTGCCCGGAATGTAGAAATGACGTTAACTTTCATACTGGTTCCAATTATTCGTTTTATACGATGGAAAAGCTGTTTTATTTATTTTGTGTTTTATGCTTCTGGCGTTGACTTTTTATGCCCTAACTATTCCCTCTGGCGGATCAACGCCCTAGAGTTAAACCTACGTTGCCCGGAACGTAGAAATGACTATTACTTTCACACTGGATGCAATTATTCGTTTTATACGATGGAAAAGCTGATCCATTTATTTTGTATTTTATGCTTCGGGCGTTGACTCCTAAGGCCCTAACTATTCGATCTGGTGGAACAACGCCCTAGGGTCAAGCCTAGGTTGCGCGGAACGTAGAAATGACCATAAGTTTCACACTGGTAGCAATTATTCGTTTTATACGATGGAAAAACTGTTTTATTTATTTTGTATTTTATGCTTCTGGTGTTGACTTCTTATGCCCTAACTATTCCCTCCGGCGGACCAACGCCCTAGAGTGAAACCTACGTTGCCCGGAACGTAGAAATGACTATTACTTTCACACCGGTTGCAATTATTCGTTTTATACGATGGAAAAGCTGTTCCATTTATTTTGCGTTTTATGCTTCGGGCGTTGACTTCTAAGGCCCTAACTATTCCATCTGGTGGAACAACGCCCTAGGGTGAAGCCTAGGTTGCCTGGAACGTAGAAATGACCATCACTTTCACACGGGTTGCAATTATTCCTGTGATAGGATATAAAGACTGTTGTATTTTTATTGTATTTTATACTTCAGGCGTTGACTTCTAGGGCCCTAACTATTCCCTCTGGCGGATCAACGCCCTAGAGTGAAACCTACGTTGCCCGGAACGTAGAAATGACTATTACTTTCACACTGGATGCAATTATTCGTTTTATACGATGGAAAAGCTGATCCATTTATTTTGTATTTTATGCTTCGGGCGTTGACTCCTAAGGCCCTAACTATTCGATCTGGTGGAACAACGCCCTAGGGTCAAGCCTAGGTTGCCCGGAACGTAGAAATGACCATAACTTTCACACTGGTTGCTTTTATTCGTTTTAGACGATGGAAAAACTGTTATATTTATATTGTATTTGATGCTTCTGGCGTTGACTTCTTAGGCCCTAACTGTTCGATCTGGTGGAACAACGCCCTAGGGTGAAGCCTAGGTTGCCCGGGAGGTAGAAATGACCATAACTTTCACACTGGTTGCAATTATTCGTTTTATACGATGGAAAAGCTGTGGCACCTTTATTGTATTTTATTCATCTGCGGTTGACTTCTAAGGCCGCAGCTATTAGATGTGTTGGAGCAACGCCCTAGAGTGAAGACTTGGTTGCCCGGAACGTAGAAATGACCATTACTTTCACAATGTTTGCAATTATTCATTTTATACGATGGAAAAGCTTTTGTACTTATATTGTATTTTATTCTTCTGGCGTTGACTTCTTAGGCCCTAATTATTCGATCTGGTGGAACAACGCCCTAGAGGGAAGACTAGGTTGCCCGGAACAAGGAAATGACCATTACTTTCACACTGGTTGCAATTATTCGTTTTATACGATGGAAAAGCTGTTGCATCTTTATTGTATTTTATTCATCTGGGGTTGACTTCTAAGGCCGTAGCTATTAGATGTGGTGGAGCAACGCCCGAGAGTGGGGCCTAGGTTGCCCGGTACATAGAAATGACCAGTACTTTCACACTGTTTGCAAATATACATTATATACGATGGAAAATCTGTTGTATTTATGTTGTATTTTATGCTTCTGGCGTTGACTTCTTAGGCCCTAACTATTTGATCTGGTGGAGCACCGCCCTAGGGTGAAGAGTAGGTTTCCCGGAACGTAGAACAGACCATTACCTTCACACTGGTTGCAATTATTCGTTTTATACGTTGGAAAAACTGTTTTATTTATTTAGTATTTTATGGTTCGGGCGTTGACTTCTAAGGCCTTAACTATTCAATCTGTTGGTGCAACGCCCTAGGGTGAAGCCTAGGTTGCCCAGAAAGTAGAAATGATGTTAACTTTCATACTGGTTGCAATTATTCGTTTTATACGATGGAAAAACTGTTGTATTTATATTGTATTTTAGGCTTCGGGCATTGACCTCTAAGGCCATAACTACTCAATCTGTTTTAGCAACGCCCTAGGGTGAAGCCTAGGTTGCCTGGAAAGTAGAAATGACCATAACTTTAATCCTGGTTGCAATTATTCGTTTTATATGATGGAAAAACTGTTGTATTTATATAGTGTTTTATGCTTCTGGCGTTGACTTCTTGGGCCCTAACTATTCCATCTGGTGGAACAACGCCCTAGGGTGCAGCCAGGTTGCCCGGAACGGAGAAATGACGATAACATTCACACTGGTTGCTATCATTCGTTTTATACGATGGAAAAGCTGTTATATTTATATTGTATTTTATGCTTCTGGCGTTGACTTCTTAGGCCCTAACTGTTCGATCTGGCGGAACAACGTCCTAGGGTGAAGCCTAGGATGCCCGGAAAGTAGAAATGACCATAACTTTCACACTGGCTGCAATTATTCGTTTTATACGATGGAAAAGCTATGGCATCTTTATTGTATTTTATTCATCTGGAGTTGACTTCTAAGGCCGTAGCTATTAGATGTGGTGGAGCAACGCCCTAGAGTGACGCCCAAGTTGTCCGGAACGTAGATATGACCATTACCTTCACACTGGTTGCAATTATTCGCTTTATACGATGGAAAAACTGTTCTATTTATTTTGTATTTTATGCTTCGTGCGTTGACTTCTAAGACCCTAACTATTCGATCTGGTGGTGCAACGCCCTAGAGCGAAGCCTAGGCTGCCCGGAAAGTAGAAATGACCATAACTTTCATCCTGGTTGCAATTATTCGTTTTATATGATGGAAAAACTGTTGTATTTATATAGGGATTTATGCTTCTGGCGTTAACTTCTTAGGCCCTAACTATTCCATCTGTTGGAACGACGCCCTAGTGTGAAGCGTAGGTTGCCTGGAACGCAGAAATGACCATCACTTTCACACGGGTTGCAATTATTCCTGTTATAGGATGGAAGGACTGTTGTATTTTTATTGTATTTTATACTTCAGGCGTTGACTTCTAAGGCCCTAGCTATTCGATCTGGTCGAACAACGCCCTAGAGTGAAGCCTAGGTTGACCGGAACGTAGAAATGACCATAACTTCCACACTGGTTGCAATTATTCGTTTTATACGATGGAATAGCTGGTCTATTTATATCGTATTTTATGCTTCTGGCGTTGACTTCTTAGGCCCTAACTATTCCATCTGGTGGAACAACGCCCTCGGGTGAAGCCTACGTTGCGCGGAACGTAGAAATGACCTTAACTTTCACACTGGTAGCAATTATTCGTTTTATACGATGGAAAAACTGTTCTATTTATTTTGTATGTTATGCTACGGGCGTTGACTCCTAAGGCCATAACTATTCAATCTGTTGGTGCAACGCCCAAGGGTGAAGCCTATGTTGCCCGGAATGTAGAAATGACGTTAACTTTCATACTGGTTCCAATTATTCGTTTTATTCGATGGAAAAGCTGTTTTATTTATTTTGTATTTTACGCTTCTGGCGTTGACTTCTTATGCCCTAACTATTTCCTCTGGCGGATCAACGCCCTAGAGTGAAACCTACGTTGCCCGGAACGTAGAAATGACTATTACTTTCACACTGGTTGCAATTATTCGTTTTATACGATGGAAAAGCTGTTCCATTTATTTTGTATTTTATGCTTCGGGCCTTGAATCCTAAGGCCCTAACTATTCGATCTGGTGGAACAACGCCCTAGGGTCAAGCCTAGGGTGCGCGGAACGTAGAAATGACCACAAGTTTCACACTGGTTGCAATTATTCGTTTTATACGATGGAAAAACTGTTTTATTTATTTTGTATTTTATGCTTCTGGCGTTGACTTCTTATGCCCTAACTATTCCCTCTGGCGGATCAACGCCCTAGAGTGAAACCTACGTTGCCCGGAACGTAGAAATGACTGCTACTTTCACACTGGTTGCAATTATTCGTTTTATACGATGGAAAAGCTGTTCCATTTATTTTGCGTTTTATGCATCGGGCGTTGACTTCTAAGGCCCTAACTATTCCATCTGGTGGAACAACGCCCTAGGGTGAAGCCTAGGTTGCCTGGAGCGTAGAAATGACCATCACTTTCACACGGGTTGCAATCATTTGTGTTATAGGATGGAAAGACTGTTGTATTTTTATTGTATTTTATACTTCAGGCGTTGACTTCTAAGGCCCTAGCTATTCGATCTGGTCGAGCAACGCCCTAGAGTGAAGCCTAGGTTGCCGGGAACGTAGAAATGACCATAACTTCCACACTGGTTGCAATTATTCGTTTTATACGATGGAAAAGCTGTTGTAGTTATATCGTATTTTATGCTTCTGGCGTTGACCTCTTAGGCCCTAACTATTCCATCTGGTGGAACAACGCCGTCGGGTGAAGCCTAGGTTGCGCGGAACTTAGAAATGACCTTAACTTTCACACTGGTAGCAATTATTCGTTTTATACGATGGAGAAACTGTTCTATTTATTTTGTATTTTATGCTACGGGTGTTGACTCCTAAGGCCATAACTATTCAATCTGTTGGTGCATCGCCCATGGGTGAAGCCTATGTTGCCCGGAATGTAGAAATGACGTTAACTTTCATACTGGTTCCAATTATTCGTTTTATACGATGGAAAAGCTGTTTTATTTATTTTGTGTTTTATGCTTCTGGCGTTGACTTTTTATGCCCTAACTATTCCCTCTGGCGGATCAACGCCCTAGAGTGAAACCTACGTTGCCCGGAACGTAGAAATGACTATTACTTTCACACTGGATGCAATTATTCGTTTTATACGATGGAAAAGCTGATCCATTTATTTTGTATTTTATGCTTCGGGCGTTGACTCCTAAGGCCCTAACTATTCGATCTGGTGGAACAACGCCCTAGGGTCAAGCCTAGGTTGCGCGGAACGTAGAAATGACCATAAGTTTCACACTGGTAGCAATTATTCGTTTTATACGATGGAAAAACTGTTTTATTTATTTTGTATTTTATGCTTCTGGTGTTGACTTCTTATGCCCTAACTATTCCCTCCGGCGGACCAACGCCCTAGAGTGAAACCTACGTTGCCCGGAACGTAGAAATGACTATTACTTTCACACCGGTTGCAATTATTCGTTTTATACGATGGAAAAGCTGTTCCATTTATTTTGCGTTTTATGCTTCGGGCGTTGACTTCTAAGGCCCTAACTATTCCATCTGGTGGAACAACGCCCTAGGGTGAAGCCTAGGTTGCCTGGAACGTAGAAATGACCATCACTTTCACACGGGTTGCAATTATTCCTGTGATAGGATATAAAGACTGTTGTATTTTTATTGTATTTTATACTTCAGGCGTTGACTTCTAGGGCCCTAACTATTCCCTCTGGCGGATCAACGCCCTAGAGTGAAACCTACGTTGCCCGGAACGTAGAAATGACTATTACTTTCACACTGGATGCAATTATTCGTTTTATACGATTGAAAAGCTGATCCATTTATTTTGTATTTTATGCTTCGGGCGTTGACTCCTAAGGCCCTAACTATTCGATCTGGTGGAACAACGCCCTAGGGTCAAGCCTAGGTTGCGCGGAACGTAGAAATGACCATAAGTTTCACACTGGTAGCAATTATTCGTTTTATACGATGGAAAAACTGTTTTATTTATTTTGTATTTTATGCTTCTGGTGTTGACTTCTTATGCCCTAACTATTCCCTCCGGCGGACCAACGCCCTAGAGTGAAACCTACGTTGCCCGGAACGTAGAAATGACTATTACTTTCACACCGGTTGCAATTATTCGTTTTATACGATGGAAAAGCTGTTCCATTTATTTTGCGTTTTATGCTTCGGGCGTTGACTTCTAAGGCCCTAACTATTCCATCTGGTGGAACAACGCCCTAGGGTGAAGCCTAGGTTGCCTGGAACGTAGAAATGACCATCACTTTCACACGGGTTGCAATTATTCCTGTGATAGGATATAAAGACTGTTGTATTTTTATTGTATTTTATACTTCAGGCGTTGACTTCTAGGGCCCTAGCTATTCGATCTGGTCGAGCAACGCCCTAGTGTGAAGCCTAGGTTGCCCGGAACGTAGAAATGACCATAACTTCCACACTGGTTGCAATTATTCGTTTTATACGATGGAAAAGCTGTTGTATTTATATCGTATTTTGTGCTTCTGGCGTTGACCTCTTAGGCCCTAACTATTCCATCTGGTGGAACAGCGCCGTCGGGTGAAGCCTAGGTTGCGCGGAACGTAGCAATGACCATAACTTTCACACTGGTAGCAATTATTCGTTTTATACGATGGAAAAACTGTTCTATTTATTTTGTATTTTATGCTTCGGGCGTTGATTTCTAAGGCCCTAACTATTCAATCTGTTGGTGCAACGACCAAGGGTGAAGCCTATGTTGCCCGGAAAGTAGAAATGACGTTAACTTTCATACTGGTTGCAATTATTCGTTTTATACGATGGAAAAACTGTTTTATTTATTTTGTATTTTATGCTTCGGGCGTTGACTTCTAAGGCCCTAACTATTCGATCTGGTGGCGCAACGCCCTAGAGTGACGCCTAGGTTGCCCGGAACGTAGAAATGACCACTACCTTCACAATGTTTGCAATTATTCATTTTATACGATGGAAAAGCTTTTGTACTTATATTGTATTTTATTCTTCTGGCGTTGACTTCTTAGGCCCTAATTATTCGATCTGGTGGAACAACGCCCTAGAGTGAAGACTAGGTTGCTCGGAACAAGGAAATGACCATTACTTTCACACTGTTTGCAGTTATTCCTGTTATACGATGGAAAAACTTTTGCATCTTTATTGTATTTTATGCTTCTGGCGTTGACTTCTAAGGCCCTAGCTATTCGATTTGGTGGAGCAACGCCCGAGAGTGGGGCCTAGGTTGCCCGGTACATAGAAATGACCATTACTTTCACACTGTTTGCAAATATACATTATATACGATGGAAAATCTGTTGTATTTATGTCGTATTTTACGCTTCTGGCGTTGACTTCTTAGGCCCTATCCATTTGGTCGGGTGGAGCACCGCCCTAGAGTGAAGCCTAGGTTGTCCGGAACGTAGAAAAGACCATTACCTTCACCCTGGTTGCAATTATTCGTTTTATACGATGGAAAAACTGTTCTATTTATTTTGTATTTTATGCTTCGGGCGTTGGCTTCTAAGGCCCTAACTATTCAATCTGTTGGTGCAACGCCCAAGGGTGAGGCCTATGTTTCCCGGAAAGTAGAAATGACGTTAACTTTCATACTGGTTGCAATTATTCGTTTTATACGATGGAAAAACTGTTTTAGTTGTTTTGTATTTTGTGCTTCGGGCGTTGACTTCTAAGGCCCTAACTATTCGATCTGGTGGCGCAACGCCCTAGAGTGAACCCTAGGTTGCCCGGAACGTAGAAATGACCATAACTTTCACACCGGTTGCTATCATTCGTTTTATACGATGGAAAAACTGTTATATTTATATTGTATTTTATGCTTCTGGCATTGACTTCTTAGGCCGTAACTGTTCGATCTGGTGGAACAACGTCCTAGGGTGAAGCCTAGGATGCCCGGAAAGTAGAAATGACCATAACTTTCACACTGGTTGCAATTATTCGTTTTATACGATGGAAAAGCTGTGGTACCTTTATTGTATTTTATTCATCTGCGGTTGACTTCTAAGGCCGTAGCTATTAGATGTGTTGGAGCAACGCCCTAGAGTGAAGACTTGGTTGCCCGGAACGTAGAAATGACCATTACATTCACACTGGTTGCAATTATTCGTCTTATACGATGGAAAAGCTGTTGTTATTATATCGTATTTTATGCTTCTGGCGTTGACTTCTTAGGCCCTAACTATTCCATCTGGTCGATCAACGCCCTCGGGTGAAGCCTAGGTTGCGCGGAACGTAGCAATGACCATAACTTTCACACTGGTAGCAATTATTCGTTTTATACGATGGAAAAACAGTTTTATTTATTTTGTATTTTATGCTTCTGGCGTTGACTTCTAAAGCCCTAACTGTTCTATCTGGTGGAGCAGCGCGCTAGAGTGAAGCCTAGGTTGCCCGGAACGGAGAAATGACCATAACTTTCACAGCGGTAGCAATTATTCGTTTTATACGATGGAAAAACTGTTTTATTTATTTTGTATTTTATGCTTCGGGCGTTGACTTCTAAGGCCCTAACTATTCGATCTGGTGGCGCAACGCCCTAGAGTGACGCCTAGGTTGCCCGGAACGTAGAAATGACCATTACTTTCACAATGTTTGCAATTATTCATTTTATACGATGGAAAAGCTTTTGTACTTATATTGTATTTTATTCTTCTGGCGTTGACTTCTTAGGCCCTAATTATTCGATCTGGTGGAACAAGGCCCTAGAGTGAAGACTAGGTTGCCCGGAACAAGGAAATGACCATTACTTTCACACTGTTTGCAGTTATTCCTGTTATACGATGGAAAAACTTTTGCATCTTTATTGTATTTTATGCTCCTGGCGCTGACTTCTAAGGCCCTAGCTATTCGATTTGGTGGAGCAACGCCCGAGAGTGGGGCCTAGGTTGCCCGGTACATAGAAATGACCATTACTTTCACACTGTTTGCAAATATACATTATATACGATGGAAAATCTGTTGTATTTATGTCGTATTTTACGCTTCTGGCGTTGACTTCTTAGGCCCTATCCGTTTGATCTGGTGGAGCACCGCCCTAGAGTGAAGCCTAGGTTGTCCGGAACGTAGAAAAGACCATTACCTTCACACTGGTTGCAATTATTCGTTTTATACGATGGAAAAACTGTTCTATTTATTTTGTATTTTATGCTTCGGGCGTTGACTTCTAAGGCCCTAACTATTCAATCTGTTGGTGCAACGCCCAAGGGTGAAGCCTATGTTTCCCTGAAAGTAGAAATGACGTTAACTTTCATACTGGTTGCAATTATTCGTTTTATACGATGGAAAAACTGTTTTAGTTGTTTTGTATTTTGTGCTTCGGGCGTTGACTTCTAAGGCCCTAACTATTCGATCTGGTGGCGCAACGCCCTAGAGTGAACCCTAGGTTGCCCGGAACGTAGAAATGACCATAACTTTCACACCGGTTGCTATCATTCGTTTTATACGATGGAAAAACTGTTATATTTATATTGTATTTTATACTTCAGGCGTTGACTTCTAAGGCCCTAGCTATTCGATCTGGTCGAGCAACGCCCTAGAGTGAAGCCTAGGTTGCCCGGAACGTAGAAATGACCATAACTTCCACACTGGTTGCAATTATTCGTTTTATACGATGGAAAAGCTGTTGTATTTATATCGTATTTTATGCTTCTGGCGTTGACCTCTTAGGCCCTAACTATTCCATCTGGTGGAACAACGCCGTCGGGTGAAGCCTAGGTTGCGCGGAACTTAGAAATGACCTTAACTTTCACACTGGTAGCAATTATTCGTTTTATACGATGGAAAAACTGTTCTATTTATTTTGTATTTTATGCTACGGGTGTTGACTCCTAAGGCCATAACTATTCAATTTGTTGGTGCATCGCCCATGGGTGAAGCCTATGTTGCCCGGAATGTAGAAATGACGTTAACTTTCATACTGGTTCCAATTATTCGTTTTATACGATGGAAAAGCTGTTTTATTTATTTTGTGTTTTATGCTTCTGGCGTTGACTTCTTATGCCCTAACTATTCCCTCTGGCGGATCAACGCCCTAGAGTTAAACCTACGTTGCCCGGAACGCAGAAATGACTATTACTTTCACACTGGTTGCAATTATTCGTTTTATACGATGGAAAAGCTGATCCATTTATTTTGTATTTTATGCTTCGGGCGTTGACTCCTAAGGCCCTAACTATTCGATCTGGTGGAACAACGCCCTAGGGTCACGCCTAGGTTGCGCGGAACGTAGAAATGACCATAAGTTTCACACTGGTAGCAATTATTCGTTTTATACGATGGAAAAACTGTTTTATTTATTTTGTATTTTATGCTTCTGGCGTTGACTTCTTATGGCCTAACTATTCCCTCTGGCGGATCAACGCCCTAGAGTGAAACCTACGTTGCCCGGAACGTAGAAATGACTATTACTTTCACACTGGTTGCAATTATTCGTTTTATACGATGGAAAAGCTGTTCCATTTATTTTGTATTTTATGCTTCGGGCGTTGACTTCTAAGGCCCTAACTATTCCATCTGGTGGAACAACGCCCTAAGGTGAAGCCTAGGTTGCCTGGAACGTAGAAATGACCATTACTTTCACACTGTTTGCAGTTATTCCTGTTATACGATGGAAAGACTTTTGCATCTTTATTGTATTTTATGCTTCTGGCGTTGACTTCTAAGGCCCAAGCTATTCGATTTGTTCGGAGCAACGCCCGAGAGTGAAGCCTGCGTTGCCCGGAACGTAGAAATGACCATTGCATTCACACTGGTTGCAATTATTCGTCTTATACGGTGGAAAAGCTGTTGTATTTATATCGTATTTTATGCTTCTCGCGTTGACTTCTTAGGCCCTGACTATTCAATCTGTTGGAGCAACGCCCTAGGGTGAAGCCTAGGTTGCCCGGAACGTAGAAATGACCATAACATTCACACTGGTTGCTATTATTCGTTTTATACGATGGAATAACTGTTATATTTATATTGTATTTTATGCTTCTGACGTTGACTTCTTAGGCCCTAACTATTCGATCTGGTGGAACAACGCCCTAGAGTGAAGACTAAGTTGCCCGGAACGAAGAAATGACCATCACTTTCAAACTGGTTGCAATTACTCCTATTATATGATGGAAAAACTGTTGTATTTCTATTGCATTTTATGCTTCGGGCATTGACCTCTAAGGTCCTATCTATTCAATCTGTTGGAGCAACGCCCTAGGGTGAAGACTAGGTTACCCGGAAAGTAGAAATGACCATAACTTTCACACTGGTTTCAATTATTCGTTTTATACGATGGAAAAACTATTGTACTCATATTGATTTTATTCTTCTGGCGTTGACTTCTTAGGCCCTAACTATTCGATCTGGTGGAACAACGCCCTAGAGTGAAGCCTAGGTTGCCCGGAACATGGAAATGACCATTACTTTCACACTGTTTGCAAATATACATTATATACGGTGGAAAAGCTGTTGTATTTATATTGTATTTTATGCTTCGGGCATTAACTTCTAGGGCCCTAACTATTCAATCTGTTGGAGCAACGGCCTAGGGTGAATCCTAGGTTGCCCGGAAAGAAGAAATGACCATAACTTTCATACTGGTTGCAATTATTTGTTTTATAGAGTGAAAAAACTGTTGTATTTATATTGTATTTTATGCTTCTGGCGTTCACTTCTTAGGCCCTAACTATTCGATCTGGTGGAACAACGCCCTACGGTGGAGCCTAGGTTGCCCGGAACGTAGAAATGACCATAACTTTCACACGGGTAGCAATTATTCGTTTTATACAATGGAAAAACTGTTCCATTTATTTTGTATTTTATGCTTCGGGCGTTTACTGCTTAGGCCCTAACTGTTTGTTCTGGTGGAGCAACGACCTAGAGTGAAGCCTAGGTTGCCCGGAACGTAGAAATGACCATAACTTTCACACTGGTTGCAATTATTCCTGTTCTTCGATGGACAAACAGTTGTATTTATATCGTATTTTATGCTTCTGGCGTTGACTTCTTAGGCCCTAGCTATTCGATCTGGTGGAGCGACACCCTAGAGTGAAGCCTAGGTTGCCGGAACGTCGAAATGACCATAACTTTCACACTGGTTGCAATTATTCGTTTTATACGATTGAAAAGCTGTTGTATTTATATTGTATTTTATGCTTCTGGCGTTGACTTCTTAGGCCCTAACTATTCGATCTGGAGGCGCAATGCCCCAGAGTTAAGTCTAGGATGCCCGAAACGTAGAAATGACCATTACTTTCACACTGGTTGCAATTATTCCTGTTATACGATGGAAAAACTGTTGCATTATAATTGTATTTTATGCTTTTAGCGATGAATTCTAAGTCACTAGCTATTCGATCTGGTGGAGCAACGCCATAGAGTGACGCCTAGGTTGCTCGGAACCTAGAAATGACCACTACTTTCACACTGGTTGCAATTATCCGTTTTATACGATGGAAAAGCTGCTGTATTTATACCGTGTTTTATGCTTCTGGCGTTGACTTCTAAGACCGTAGCTATTCGATGTGGTGGAGCAACGCCCCAGAGTGACGCCTAGGTTGCCCGGAACGTAGAAATGACCATTACTTTCACAATGTTTGCAATTATTCATTTCATACGATGAAAAAACTGTTGTACTTATATTGTATTTTATTCTTATGGCGTTGAATTGTTAGGCCCTAACTATTCCCTCTGGTGGATCAACGCCGTAGAGTGAAACCTACGTTGCGCGGAACGTAGAAATGACCATTACTTTCACACTGGTTGCAATAATTCGTTTTATACGATGGAAAAGCTGTTGTATTTATATCGTATTTTATGCTCCTGGCGTTGACTTCTTAGGACCTAACCATTCGATCTGGTGGAGCAACGCCCTAGAGTGAAGCCTAGGTTGCCCGGAACGTGGAAATGACCATATCTTTCACACTGCTTGCAATTATTCATTTTATATGATGGAAAAACTGTTGCATTTATATTGTATTTTATGCTTCTGGCAGTGACTTCTTAGGCCCTAACTATTCGATCTGGAGGCGCAATGTCCCAGAGTTAAGTCTAGGATGCCCGAAACGCCGAAATGATCATTACTTTCACGCTTATTGCAATTATTCCTGTAATACGATGAAAAGACTGTTGTATTTTTATTGTATCTCATGCTCATGGTGTTGACTTCTATGGCCCTAACTATTCGATCTGGTGGAGCAACACCCTAGAGTGAAGCCTAGGTTGCCGGAACGTCGAAATGACCAGAACTCTCACAGTGGTTGCAATTATTCGTTTTATACCATGGAAAATCTGTTGTATTTATATCGTATTTTATGCTTCTGGCGTTGACTTCTTAGGCCCTAACTATTCGACCTGGTGGAGCAACGCCCTAGAGTGAAACCTAGGTTGCCGAGAACGTAGAAATGACCATTACATTCACACTGGTTGCAATTATTCCTGTTATACGATGAAAAAACTGTTGTATTTTTATTGCATTCTATGCTTCTGGCGTTTAATTCTAAGTCGCTAGCTATTTGACCTGTTGGAGCAACGACCTAGAGTGAAGCCCAGGTTGCCCGGAACGTAGAAATGACCATTACTTTCACACTGTTTGCTATTATTCATCTTGTACGATGGAAAAGCTGTTGTATTTATATTGTATTTTATGCCTCTGGCGTTGACTTCTAAGGCCGTAGCTATTAGATGTGGTGGAGCAACGCCCTAGAGTGACGCCTAGGTTGCCCGGAACGTAGAAATGACCATTACTTTCACACTGGTTGCAGTTACTCCTGTAAAACGATGGAAAAACGGTTGCATCTTTATTGTATTTTATGCTTCTGGCGATGACTTATAAGTCCCTAACTATTCGACCTCGTGGAGCCACGCCCTTGGGTGAAGCCTAGGTTGGCCGGAATGTAGAAATGTCCATAACTTTCAGACTGGTTGCTATTATTCGTTTTATACGATTGAAAAGCTGTTGTATTTATATTGTATTTTATGCTTCTGGCGCTGACTTCTTAGGCCCTAACTATTCCCTCTGGTGGATCAACGCCCTAAAGTGAAACCTACGTTGACCGGAACGTAGAAATGATAATTACTTTCACACTGTTTGCAATAATTCCTTTTATACGATGCAAAAGTTGTTGTATTTATATCGTATTTTATGCTTCTGGCGTTGTCTTCTAAGGCCCTAGCTATTCGATCTAGTGGAGCAACGCCCTAGAGTGAAGTCTAGGTTGCACGGAACGTCGAAATGACCATCACTTTCAAACTGGTTGAAATTAATCCTGTTATACCATGGAAAAGCTGCTGTATTTATATCGTATTGTATGCTTCTGGCGTTGACATCTAAGGACCTATCTGTTTGATCTGGTGGAGCAACGCCCTAGCGTGAAGCCTAGGTTGCACGGAACGTAGAAATGACCATTACCTTCACACTGGTTGCAGTTATTCGTTTTATACAATGGAAAGACTGTTCTATTTATTTTGCATTTTATGCTTTGGGCGTTGACTTCTAAGGCCCTACCTATTCCGTCTGGTGGAGCAACACCCTAGCGTGAAGCCTAGGTTGCCCGGAACGTAGAAATGACCATTACTTCCACACTGTATGCAAATATACATTATATACGATGGAAAAGCTGTTGTACTTATATTGTAATTTATGCTTCTGGCGTTGACTTCTTAGGCCGTAACTATTTGATCAGGTGGAGCACCGCCCTAGAGTGAAGCCTAGGTTGCCCGGAACGTAGAACATACCATTACCTTCACACTGGTTGCAATTATTCCTGTTATACGTTGGAAAAACTGTTGCACCTTTATTGTATTTTATGCTTCTGGCGTTGACTTCATAGGCCCTAACTATTCGATCTGGTGGAGCAACGTCCTAGAGTGAAGCCTAGGTTGACCGGAACGTAGAAATGACCATAACTTTCACACTGTTTACCATTATTCGTTTTATACGATGGAAAAGCTGTTGTATTTATATCGCATTTTATGCTTCTGGCGTTGACTTCTTAGGCCCTAACTAATCCATCTGGTGGAACAACGCCCTAGGGTGAAGCCTAGGTTGCCCGGAACGCAGAAATGACCAGTACTTTCACACTGGTTGCAGTGATTCGTTTTATACAATGGAATAACTGTTCTATGTATTTTGCATTTTATGCTTCGGGCGTTGACTTCTAAGGACATAACTATTCGATCTGGTGGAGCGACGCCCTAGAGTGAAGCCTAGGTTGCCCGGGAAGTAGAAATGACCATAACTTTCACACTGGTTGCTATTATTCGTTTTATACGATGGAAAAGCTGTTATATTTATATTGCATATTATGCATCTGGCATTGAATTCTAAGTCCCTAGCTATTCCATCTGGTGGAGCAACACCCTAGCGTGATGCCTAGGTTGCCCGGAACGTTGAAATGACCATAACTTTCACACTGGTTGCTATTATTCCTTTTATACGATGGAAAAGCTGTTGTATTTATATCGTATTTTATGCTTCTGGCGTTGACTTCCTAGGCCCTAACTATTCCATCTGGTGGAACAACGCTCTATGGTGAAGCCTAGGTTGCCCGGAACGCAGAAATGACCAGTACTTTCACACTGGTTGCAGTTAATCGTTTTATACAATGGAAAAACTGTTCTATGTATTTTGCATTTTATGCTTCGGGCGTTGACTTCTAAGGCCCTAACTATTCGATCTGGTGGAGCAACGCCCTAGAGTGAAGCCTAGGTTGCCCGGGAAGTAGAAATGACCATAACTTTCACACTGGTTGCTATTATTCGTTTTATACGATGGAAAAGCTGTTATATTTATATTGCATATTATGCTTCTGGCATTGAATTCTAAGTCCCTAGCTATTCGATCTGGTGGAGCAACGCCCTACAGTGAAGCCTAGGTTGATCGGAACGTAGATATGACCATAACCTTCACACAGGTTGCAATTATTCGTTTTATACGGTGTAAAGGCTGTTGTATTTATTTTGTATTTTATTCTTCTGGTGTTGACTTCTTGGGCCCTAACGATTCGATCTGGTGGAACAACGCCGTAGAGTGAAGCCTAGGTTACCCGGAACGTAGAAATGACCATTACTTTCACACTGTTTGCAATTATTCCTTTTATACGATGGAAAAGCTGCTGTATTTATATCGTATTTTATGCTTATGGCGTTGACTTCTAAGGCCCTAGCTGTTTAATCTGGTGGATCAACGCCCTAGGGTGAAGCCTAGTTTGCCCGGAACGTAGAAATGACCATTACTTTCACACTGTTTGCATTTATTCCTTTTATACGATGCAAAAGCTGTTGTATTTATAACGTATTTTATGCTTCTGGCGTTGACTTCTAAGGACCAAACTATTCGATCTGGTGGAACAACGCCCTAGAGTGAAGTCTAGGTTGCCCGGAACGTCGAAATGACCATCACTTTCAAACTGGTTGCAATTAATCCTGTTACACCATGGAAAAGCTGTTGTATTTATATCGTATTGTATGCTTCTGGCGTTGACATCTAAGGACCTATCTGTTTGATCTGGTGGCGCAACGCCCTAGTGTGAAGCCTAGGTTGCTCAGAATATAGAAATGACAATTACTTTCACACTGTTTGCAATTATTCCTTTTATACGATGCAAAAGCTGTTGTATTTATAACGTATTTTATGCTTCTGGCGTTGACTTCTAAGGTCCTAACTATTCAATCTGTTGGAGCAACGCCCTAGAGTGAAGCCTAGGTTGCTCGGAATGTAGAAATGACCATAACTTTCACACTGGCTGCAATTATTCGTTTTATACGATGGAAAAGCTGTTGTATTTATATTGTATTTTATGCTTCTGACGTTCACTTCTTAGGCCCTAACTATTCGATCTGGTGGAACAACGCCCTAGGGTGAAGCCTAGGTTGCCCGGAACGTAGAAATGACCATAACTTTTACACTGGTAGCAATTATTCGTTTTATACAATGGAAAAACTGTTCTATTTATTTTGCATTTTATGCTTCGGGCGTTGACTTCTAAGGCCCTAACTGTTTAATCTGGTGGAGCAACGCCCTAGGGTGAAGCCTAGTTTGCCCGGAACGTAGAAATGACCATTACTTTCACACTGTTTGCATTTATTCCTTTTATACGATGGAAAAGCTGTTGTATT
Source organism: Calliopsis andreniformis (assembly GCF_051401765.1). Classification (NCBI taxonomy): domain Eukaryota; kingdom Metazoa; phylum Arthropoda; class Insecta; order Hymenoptera; family Andrenidae; genus Calliopsis; species Calliopsis andreniformis. Next base: position 25,098,709 of record NW_027480423.1, read on the forward strand.
TATATTGTATTTTATGCTTCTTGCATTGACTTCTAAGGCCCTAGCTATTCGATCTAGTGGAGCAACGCCCTAGAGTGAAGCCTAGGTTGCCCGGAACGTAGAAATAACCTTCACTATCAAACTGGTTGCAATTAATCCTGTTATACGATGGAAAAACTGTTGCATTTTTATTGCATTTTATGCCTCTGGCGTTCACTTCTTAGGCCCTAACTATTCGATCTGGTGGAACAATGCCCTAGGGTGAAGCCTAGGTTGCCCGGAACGTAGAAATGACCATAAGTTTCATAATGGTTGCAATTATTCGTTTTATACGATGGAAAAACTGTTGTATTTCTATTGTATTTTATGCTTCGTGCGTTGACTTCTTAGGCCCTAACACTTCGATCTGGTGGAGCAACGCCCTACAGTGAAGCCTAGGTTGCCCGGAACGTAGATATGACCATAACCTTCACACAGGTTGCAATTATTCGTTTTATACAATGGAAAAACTGTTCTATTTATTTTGTATTTTATGCTTCGGGCGTTGACTTCTAAGGACCTAACGGTTTGATCTGGTGGAGCAACGCCCTACAGTGAAGCCTAGGTTGCCCGGAAGTAGATATGACCATAACCTTCACACAGGTTGCAATTATTCGTTTTATACGGTGTAAAGGCTGTTGTATCTATTTTGTATTTTATTCTTCTGGCGGTGACTTCTAAGGACCTAACTATTCGATCTAGTGGAGCAACGCCCTAGAGTGAAGCCTAGGTTGCCCGGAACGTAGAAATGACCATCACTTTCAAACTGGTTGCAATTAATCCTGTTATACGATGGAAAAAGTGTTGTATTTTTATTGCATTTTATGCTTCGGGCGTTGACATCTAAGGCCCTGACTATTCAATCTGTTGGAGCGACGCCCTAGAGTGAAGCCTAGGTTGCTCGGAATGTACAAATGACCATAGCTTTCACACTGGTTGCAATTATTCGTTTTATACGACGGAAAAACTGTTGTATTTATATTGTATTTTATGCTTCTGGCGTTCACTTCTTAGGCCCTAACTATTCGATCTGGTGGAACAACGCCCTAGGGTGAAGCCTAGGTTGCCCGGAACGTAGAAATGACCATAACTTTTACACTGGTAGCAATTATTCGTTTTATACAATGGAAAAACTGTTCTATTTATTTTGCATTTTATGCTTCGGGCGTTGACTTCTAAGGCCCTAACTGTTTAATCTGGTGGAGCAACGCCCTAGGGTGAACCCCAGGTTGCCCGGAACGTAGAAATGACCATTACTTTCGCACTGTTTGCAATTATTCCTTTTATACGATGGAAAAGCTGTTGTATTTATATCGTATTTTATGCTTCTGGCGTTGACTTCTATGGCCCTAGCTATTCGCTCTAGTGGAGCAACGCCCTAGAGTGAAGCCTAGGATGCCCGGAACGTAGAAATGACCATCACTTTCAAACTGGTTGCAATTAATCCTGTTATACGATGGAAAAACTGTTGTATTTTTATTGCATTTTATGCTTCAGGCGTAGGCTTCTAAGGCCGTTGCTATTCGATATGGTGGAGCAACGCCCTAGAGTGAAGCCTAGGTTGCCCGGAACGTAGAAATGACCATAACTTTCACACTGGTTGCAATTATTCGTTTTATGCGATGGAAAAACTGTTGTATTTATATTGTGTTTAATGCTCCTGGCGTTCACTTCTTAGGCCCTAGCTATTCGATCTGGTGGAGCAATGCCTCAGAGTTAAGTCTAGGATGCCCGAAACGCCGAAATGATCATTACTTTCACGCTTGTTGCAATTACTCCTGTTATACGATGAAAAGACCGTTGTATTTTTATTGTATTTTATGCTTCAGGCCTAGGCTTCTAAGGCCGTTGCTATTCGATATGGTGGAGCAACGCCCTAGAGTGAAGCCTAGGTTGCCCGGAACGTAGAAATGACCATAACTTTTACACTGGTAGCAATTATTCGTTTTATACAATGGGAAAACTGTTCTATTTATTCTGTATTTTATGCTTCGGGCGTTGACTTCTAAGGACCTAACGGTTTGATCTGGTGGAGCAACGCCCTACAGTGAAGCCTAGGTTGCCCGGAACGTAGATATGACCATCACCTTCACACAGGTTGCAATTATTCGTTTTATACGGTGTAAAGGCTGTTGTATTTATTTTGTATTTTATGCTTCTGGCGTTGACTTCTATGGCCCTAGCTATTCGCTCTAGTGGAGCAACGCCCTAGAGTGAAGCCTAGCATGCCCGAAACGTAGAAATGACCATCACTTTCAAACTGGTTGCAATTAATCCTGTTATACGATGGAAAAACTGTTGTATTTTTATTGCATTTTATGCTTCGGGCGTTTATTTCTAAGGCCCTAACTATTCAATCTGTTGGAGCAACGCCCTAGGGTGAAGCCTAGGTTGCTTGGAATGTAGAAATGACCATGACCTTCACACTGGTTGCAATTATTCGTTTTATACGATGGAAAAACTGTTGTATTTATATTGTGTTTAATGCTTCTGGCGTTCACTTCTTAGGCCCTAACTATTCGATCTGGTGGAGCAATGCCTCAGAGTTAAGTCAAGGAAGCCCGAAACGCCGAAATGATCATTACTTTCACGCTTGTTGCAATTACTCCTGTTATACGATGAAAAGACCGTTGTATTTTTATTGTATTTTATGCTTCAGGCGTAGGCTTCTAAGGCCGTTGCTATTCGATATGGTGGAGCAACGCCCTAGAGTGAATCCTAGGTTGCCCGGAACGTAGAAATGACCATAACTTTTACACTGGTAGCAATTATGTGTTTTATACAATGGGAAAACTGTTCTATTTATTTTGTATTTTATGCTTCGGGCGTTGACTTCTAAGGACCTAACGGTTTGATCTGGTGGAGCAACGCCCTACAGTGAAGCCTAGGTTGCCCGGAACGTAGATATGACCATAACCTTCACACAGGTTGCAATTATTCGTTTTATACGGTGTAAAGGCTGTTGTATTTATTTTGTATTTTATTCTTCTGGCGGTGACTTCTAAGGACCTAACTATTGGATCTAGTGGAGCAACGCCCTAGAGTGAAGCCTAGGTTGCCCGGAACGTAGAAATGACCATCACTTTCAAACTGGTTGCAATTAATCCTGTTATTCGATGGAAAAACTGTTGTATTTTTATTGCATTTTATGCTTCGGGCGTTGACATCTAAGGCCCTGACTATTCAATCTGTGAAGCAACGCCCTAGAGTGAAGCCTAGGTTGCTCGGAATGTACAAATGACCATAGCTTTCACACTGGTTGCAATTATTCGTTTTATACGACGGAAAAACTGTTGTATTGATATTGTATTTTATGCTTCTGGCGTTCACTTCTTAGGCCCTAACTATTCGATCTGGTGGAACAACGCCCTAGGGTGAAGCCTAGGTTGCCCGGAACGTAGAAATGACCATAACTTTTACACTGGTAGCAATTATTCGTTTTATACAATGGAAAAACTGTTCTATTTATTTTGCATTGTATGCTTCGGGCGTTGACTTCTAAGGCCCTAACTGTTTAATCTGGTGGAGCAACGCCCTAGAGTGAAGCCTAGGTTGCCCGGAACGTAGAAATGACCATAACTATCACACTGGTTGCAATTATTCGCTCTTTACGATGGAAAAGCTGTTGTATTTATATTGTATTTTATTCTTCTGGCGTTGACTTCTTAGGCCCTAACTATTCGATCTGGTGGAACAACGCCCTTGAGTGAAGCCTAGGTTGCCCGGAACTTAGAAATGACCATTACTTTCACACTGTTTGCAAATATACATTATATACGATGGAAAAGCTGTTGTATTTATATTGTATTTTATGCTCCTGGCGTTGACTTCTAAGGCCGTAGTTATCAGATGTGGCGGAGCAACGACCTAGTGTGACGCCTAGATTGCCCGGAACGTAGAAATGGCCATTACTTTCACAATGTTTGCAATTATTCATTTTATACGATGGAAAAACTGTTGTACTTATATTGTATTTTATGCTTCTGGCGATGAATCCTAAGTCCCTAACTGTGCGATCTGATGGACGAACGCTCCAGAGTGAAGCGTAGGTTGTCCCGAACGTATAAGTGACCATAACTTTCACACTGGTTGCAATTATTCGTTTTATACGATGGAAAAGCTGTTGTATTTATATTGTATTTCATTCTTCTGGCTTCGACTCCTTAGGCCCTAACTATGAGATCTGATGGAGCAACGCCCTAGATTGAAGCCAAGGTTGCCCGGAACGTAGAAATGACCATGACTTTCACACTGGTAGCAATTATTCGTTTTATACCTGGAAAAACTGTTATATTTATATTGCTTTTTATGCTTCTGGCGTTGAATTCTAAGTCCCTAGCTATTCGATCTGGTGGAGCAATGCCCTAGAGATAAGCCTAGCTTGCCCGGAACGTAGAAATGACCATTACTTTCACACTGTTTGCAATTATTCCTGCTATACGATGGAAAACCGGTTGGATTTTTATTGTATTTTATGCTTCGGGCGTTGACTTCTAAGGCCCTATCTATTCGGTCTGGTGGAACAACGCCCTAGAGTGAGGCCTAGGTTGCCCGGGACGTAGAAATGACCTTAACTGTCATACTGGTTGCAATTATTTGTTTTATACGATGGAAAAACTGTTGTATTTATATTGTATTATATGCTTCTGGCGATGACTTCTTAGGCCCTAACTATTCGGTCTGGTGTAGCAACGCCCTAGAGTGATGCCTAGGTTGCCCGGAACGTAGGAACGTCCATTACTTTCACAATGTTTGCAACTATTCATTTCATACGATGAAAAATCAGTTGCATTTTTATTGTATTTTATGCTTCTGGCGTTGACTTCTAAGGCCGTAGCTATTAGCTGTGGCGGAGCAATGCCCTAGAGTGACGCCTAGGTTGCCCGGAACGTGGAAATGACCATTACTTTCACAATGTTTGCAATTATTCAGTTCATAAGATGGAAAAACTGTTGTACTTATATTGTATTTTATTCATCTGACGTTGACTTCTTAGGCCCTAGCTATTCGATCTGGTGGAGCACCGCCCTAGAGTGAAGCCTAGGTTGCCCGGAACGTAGAACATACCATTAACTTCACACTGGTTGCAATTATTACTGTTATACGATGGAAAAACTGTTGCATCTTTATTGTATTTTATGCTTCTGGCGTTGACTTCTTAGGCCCTAACCATTCGATCTGGTGGAGCAAGGCCCTAGAGTGAAGCCTAGGTTGCCCGGAGCGTAGAAATGACCTTAACTTTCACACTGGTTGCCATTATTCATTTTATACGATGGAAAAGCTGTTGTATTTATATCGTATTTTATGCTTCTGGCGTTGACTTCTTAGGCCCTAACTATTCCATATGGTGGAAGAACGACCTAGGGTGAAGCCTAGGTTACCCGGAACGTAGAATTGACCAGTACATTCACACTGTTTGCAGTTATTCCTGTTATACGATGGAAAAACTGTTGCACCTTTATTGTATTTTACGCTTCTGGCGTTGACTTCTAAGGCCCTAACTATTCGATCTGGTGGAGCAACGCCCTAGTGTGAAGCCTAGGTTGCTCGGAACGTAGTGAATGACCGTTACCTTCACACTGTTTGCAAATATTCATTTTATACGATGGCCAAGCTGTTGTATTTGTATTGTACTTTATGCTTCCGGCGTTGACTTCTAAGGCCGTAGCTATCAGATGTGGTGCAGCAACGCCCGAGAGTGACGCCTAGGCTGCCAGGAACGCAGAAATGACCATAACTTTCACACTGGTTACCATTATTCGTTTTATACGAGGGACAAACTGTTTTAATTATATTGTATTTTATGCTTCTGGAGTTGACTTCTAAGGCCGTAGCTGTTAGCTGCGGTGGAGCAACGCGCTAGAGTGACGCCTAGGTTGCCCGGAACGTGGAAATGTCCATTACTTTCACAATGTTTGCAATTATTCATTTCATACGATGGAAAAACTGTTGTACTTATATTGTATTTTATTCATCTGGCGCTGACTTCTTAGGCCCTAGCTATTCGATCTGGTGGAGCACCGCTCTAGAGTGAAGCCTAGGTTGCCCGGAACGTAGAACATACCATTACCTTTACACTGGTTGGAATTATTCCTGTTATACGATGGAAAAACTGTAGTATTTATATTGCTTTTTCTGCCTCTGGCGTCGACTTCTAAGGCCCTAACTATTTGATCTAGTGGAGCAACGCCCTAGAGTGAAGCCTAGGTTGCTCGGAATGTAGAAATAACCATTACCTTCACGCTTGTTGCAATTATTCCTGTTATACGATGAAAAAACTGTTGTATTTTTATTGCATTTTATGCTTCAGGCGTTGACTTCTAAGGCCGGAGCTATTCCATGTGGTGGACCTACGCCCTAGAGTGAAGCCTAGGTTGCCCGGAACGTAGAAATGACCATTACTTTCACACTGTTTGCAATTAGACATTATATACGAGGTAAAAGCTGTTGTATTTATATTGTATTTTATGCTTCTGGCGTTGACTTCTTAGGCCCTAGCTATTCGATCTGGTGGAGCACCGCCCTAGAGTGAAGCCTAGGTTGCCCGGAACTTAGAACATACCATTACCTTCACACTGGTTGCAATTATTCCTGTTATACGATGGAAATACTGTTGCATCTTTATTGTATTTTATGCTTCTGGCGTTGACTTCTAAGGCCCTAACTATTCAATCTGTTGGAGCAATGCCCTAGGGTGAAGCCTAGGTTGCCCGGAACGTAGAAATGACCATAACTTTCACAGTGGATGCAATTATTCGTTTTATACGATGGAAAAGCTGTTGTATTTATATCGTACTTTATGCTTCTGGCGTTGACTTCTTAGGCCCTAACTATTCGATCTGGTGGAACAACGCCCTAGAGTGAAGCCTAGGTTGCCTGGAACGTAGAAATGACCATAACTTTCACACTGGTTGCTATTATTCGTTTTATGCGATGGAAAAGCTGTTCTATTTATTTTGTATTTTATGCTTCAGGTGTTGACTTCTAAGGCCCTAACTATTCAATCTGTTGGTGCAACGCCCAAGGGTGAAGCCTATGCTGCCCGGAAAGTATAAATGACGTTAACTTTCATACTGGTTGCAATTATTCGTTTTATACGATGGAAAAACTGTTTTAGTTATTTTGTATTTTGTGCTTCGGGCGTTGACTTCAAAGGCCCTAACTATTCGATCTGGTGGCGCAACGCCCTAGAGTGAAGCCTAGGTTGCCCGGAACGCAGAAATGACCATAACTTTCGCACTGGTAGCAATTATTCGTTTTATACAATGGAAAAACTGTTATATTTATATTGTATCGTATGCTTCTGGCGTTGACTTCTTAGGCCCTAACAATTCGATCTGGTGGAGCAACGCCCTAGAGTGAAGCCTAGGTTGCCTGGAACGTACAAATGACCATCACTTTCACACGGGTTGCAATTATTCCTGTTATAGTATGGAAAGACTGTTGTATTTTTATTGTATTTTATGCTTCAGGCGTTGACTTCTGAGACCGTAGCTATTCGATGTGGAGGAAGAACGCCATACAGTGAAGCCTAGGTTGCCCGGAACGTAGAAATGACCAACACTTTCACACGGGTTGCAATTATGCCTGTTATAGGATGGAAAGTCTGTTGTATTTTTATTGTATTTTATGCTTCAGGCGTTGACATCTGAGGCCGTAGCTATTCGATGTATTGGAAGAACGCCATAGAGTGAAGCCTAGGTTGCCCGGAACGTAGAAATGACCATAACTTTCATACTGGTTGCAATTATTCGTTTTATATGATGGAAAAACTGTTGTATTTATATTGTTTGTTATGCTGCTGGCGTTCACTTCTTAGGCCCTAGCTATTCGATCTGGTTAAACAACGCCCTTGGGTGAAGCCTAGGTTGCCCGGTACGTAGAAATGACCATAACTTTTACACTGGTTGCTATTATTCGTTTTATACGATGGAAAAACTGTTATATTTATATTGTATTTTATGGCGTTGACTTCTAAGGCCGTAGCTATCAGATGTGGTGCAGCAACGCCCGAGAGTGACGCCTAGGCTGCCAGGAACGCAGAAATGACCATAACTTTCACACTGGTTACCATTATTCGTTTTATACGAGGGACAAACTGTTTTAATTATATTGTATTTTATGCTTCTGGAGTTGACTTCTAAGGCCGTAGCTGTTAGCTGCGGTGGAGCAACGCCCTAGAGTGACGACTAGGTTGCCCGGAACGTGGAAATGTCCATTACTTTCACAATGTTTGCAATTATTCATTTCATACGATGGAAAAACTGTTGTACTTATATTGTATTTTATTCATCTGGCGCTGACTTCTTAGGCCCTAGCTATTCGATCTGGTGGAGCACCGCTCTAGAGTGAAGCCTAGGTTGCCCGGAACGTAGAACATACCATTACCTTTACACTGGTTGGAATTATTCCTGTTATACGATGGAAAAACTGTAGTATTTATATTGCTTTTTCTGCCTCTGGCGTCGACTTCTAAGGCCCTAACTATTTGATCTAGTGGAGCAACGCCCTAGAGTGAAGCCTAGGTTGCTCGGAATGTAGAAATAACCATTACCTTCACGCTTGTTGCAATTATTCCTGTTATACGATGAAAAAACTGTTGTATTTTTATTGCATTTTATGCTTCAGGCGTTGACTTCTAAGGCCGGAGCTATTCCATGTGGTGGACCTACGCCCTAGAGTGAAGCCTAGGTTGCCCGGAACGTAGAAATGACCATTACTTTCACACTGTTTGCAATTAGACATTATATACGAGGTAAAAGCTGTTGTATTTATATTGTATTTTATGCTTCTGGCGTTGACTTCTTAGGCCCTAGCTATTCGATCTGGTGGAGCACCGCCCTAGTGTGAAGCCTAGGTTGCCCGGAACGTAGTGAATGACCGTTACCTTCATACTGTTTGCAAATATTCATTTTATACGATGGCCAAGCTGTTGTATTTATATTGTATTTTATGCTTCCGGCGTTGACTTCTAAGGCCGTAGCTATCAGATGTGGTGCAGCAACGCCCGAGAGTGACGCCTAGGCTGCCAGGAACGCAGAAATGACCATAACTTTCACACTGGTTACCATTATTCGTTTTATACGAGGGACAAACTGTTTTAATTATATTGTATTTTATGCTTCTGGAGTTGACTTCTAAGGCCGTAGCTGTTAGCTGCGCTGGAGCAACGCCCTAGAGTGACGCCTAGGTTGCCCGGAACGTGGAAATGTCCATTACTTTCACAATGTTTGCAATTATTCATTTCATACGATGGAAAAACTGTTGTACTTATATTGTATTTTATTCATCTGGCGCTGACTTCTTAGGCCCTAGCTATTCGATCTGGTGGAGCACCGCTCTAGAGTGAAGCCTACGTTGCCCGGAACGTAGAACATACCATTACCTTTACACTGGTTGGAATTATTCCTGTTATACGATGGAAAAACTGTTGTATTTATATTGCTTTTTCTGCCTCCGGCGTCGACTTCTAAGGCCCTCGCTATTCGATATAGTGGAGCAACGCCCTAGAGTGAAGCCTAGGTTGCCCGGAACGTAGAAATGACCATCACTTTCAAACTAGTTGCAATTAATCCTGTTATACGATGGAAAAACTGTTGTATTTTTATTGCATTCTATGCTTCGGGCGTTGACTTATAAGGCCCTGACTATTCAATCTGTTTTAGCAACGCCCTAGAGTGAAGCCTAGGTTGCTCGGAATGTAGAAATGACCATAGCTTTCACACTGGTTGCAATTATTCGTTTTATACGATAGAAAAACTGTTGTATTTATATTGTATTTTATGCTCCTGGCGTTCACTTCTTAGGCCCTAACTATTCGATCTGGTGGAACAACGCCCTAGGGTGAAGCCCAGGTTGCCCGGAACGTAGAAATGACCATAACTTTTACACTGGTAGCAACTATTCGTTTTATACAATGGAAAAACTGTTCTATTTATTTTGTATTTTTAGCTTCGGGCGTTGACTTCTAAGGCCCTAACTGTTTCATCTGGTGGAGCATCGCCCTAGGGTGAAGCCTAGGTTGCCCGGAACGTAGAAATGACCATTACTTTCACACTGTTTGCAATTATTCCTTTTATACGATGGAAAAGCTGTTGTATTTATATCGTATTTTATGCTTCTGGCTTTGACTTCTAATGCCCTAGCTATTCGATCTAGTGGAGCAACGCCCTAGAGTGAAGCCTAGGTTTCCCGGAACGTAGAAATGACCTTCACTTTCAAACTGGTTGCAATTAATCCTGTTCTACGATGGAAAAACTGTTGTATTTTTATTGCATTGTATGCTTCGGGCGTTGACTTCTGAGGCCGTAGCTATTCGATGTGGTGGAAGAACGCCGTAGAGAGAAGCCTAGGTTGCCCGGAACGAAGAAATGATCATAACTTTTACACTGGTAGCAATTATTCGTTTTATACAATGGAAAAACTGCTGTATTTATATTGTATTTTATGCTTCTGGCGTTGACTTCTTAGGCCCTAACTATTCCATCTGGTGGAGCAATGCGTCAGAGTTAAGTCTAGGGTGCCCGAAACGCCGAAATGATCATTACTTTCACGCTGGTTGCAATTATTCCTGTTATACGATGAAAAGACCGTTGTATTTTTGTTGTATTTTATGCTTCAGGCGTAGGCTTCTAAGGCTGTAGCTATTCGATATGGTGGAGCACCGCCCTAGAGTGAAGCCTAGGTTGCCCGGAACGTAGAAATGGCCGTAACTTTCACACTGGTTGCCATTATTCGTTTTATACGATGGAAAAGCTGTTGTATTTATATCGTATTTTATGCTTCTGGCGTTGACTTCTTAGGCCCTAACTATTCCATCTGGTGGAACAACGCCCTAGCGTGAAGACTAGGTTGCACGGAACGCGGAAATGACCATAACTCTCACACTGGTAGCAATTATTCGTTTTATACATGGAAAAACTGTTCTATTTATTTTGTATTTTATGCTTCGGGCGTTGACTTCTAAGGCCCTAACTATTCGATCTGGTGGAGCAACGCCCTAGAGTGAAGCCTAGGTTGACCGAAACGTAGAAATGGTCTTTACTTTCACACTGGCTGCAATTAGTCATGCTATACGATGAAAAATCAGTTGCATTTTTATTGTATTTTATGCTTCTGGCGTTGACTTCTAAGGCCATAGCTATTAGCTGTGGTGGAGCAATGCCCTAGAGTGACGTCTAGGTTGCCCGGAACGTGGAAATGACCATTACTTTCACAATGTTTGCAATTATTCATTTCATACGATGGAAAAACTGTTGTACTTATATTGTATTTTATTCATCTGGCGCTGACTTCTTAGGCCCTAGCTATTCGATCTGGTGGAGCACCGCTCTAGAGTGAAGCCTAGGTTGCCCGGAACGTAGAACATACCATTACCTTTACACTGGTTGGAATTATTCCTGTTATACGATGGAAAAACTGTAGTATTTATATTGCTTTTTCTGCCTCTGGCGTCGACTTCTAAGGCCCTAACTATTTGATCTAGTGGAGCAACGCCCTAGAGTGAAGCCTAGGTTGCTCGGAATGTAGAAATAACCATTACCTTCACGCTTGTTGCAATTATTCCTGTTATACGATGAAAAAACTGTTGTATTTTTATTGCATTTTATGCTTCAGGCGTTGACTTCTAAGGCCGGAGCTATTCCATGTGGTGGACCTACGCCCTAGAGTGAAGCCTAGGTTGCCCGGAACGTAGAAATGACCATTACTTTCACACTGTTTGCAATTAGACATTATATACGAGGTAAAAGCTGTTGTATTTATATTGTATTTTATGCTTCTGGCGTTGACTTCTTAGGCCCTAGCTATTCGATCTGGTGGAGCACCGCCCTAGAGTGAAGCCTAGGTTGCCCGGAACGTAGAAATGACCATAACTTTCACAGTGGTTGCAATTATTCGTTTTATACAATGGAAAAGCTGTTGTATTTATATCGTACTTTATGCTTCTGGCGTTGACTTCTTAGGCCCTAACTATTCCATCTGGTGGAACAACGCCCTAGAGTGAAGCCTAGGTTGCCTGGAACGTAGAAATGACCATAACTTTCACACTGGTTGCTATTATTCGTTTTATGCGATGGAAAAGCTGTTCTATTTATTTTGTATTTTATGCTTCAGGTGTTGACTTCTAAGGCCCTAACTATTCAATCTGTTGGTGCAACGCCCAAGGGTGAAGCCTATGCTGCCCGGAAAGTTGAAATGACGTTAACTTTCATACTGGTTGCAATTATTCGTTTTATACGATGGAAAAACTGTTTTAGTTATTTTGTATTTTGTGCTTCGGGCGTTGACTTCAAAGGCCCTAACTATTCGATCTGGTGGCGCAACGCCCTAGAGTGAAGCCTAGGTTGCCCGGAACGCAGAAATGACCATAACTTTCACACTGGTTGCTATTATTCGTTTTATACGGTGGAAAAACTGCTATATTTATATTGTATTTTATGCTTCTGGCGTTGCCTTCTTAGGCCCTAACAGATCGATTAGGTGGAGCAACGCCCTAGAGTGAAGCCTAGGTTGCCCGGAACGTAGAATCGGCCATCACTTTCAAACTGGTTGCAATTATTCCTGTTATATGATGGAAACACTGTTGTACTTTTATTGCATTTTATGATTCGGGCGTTGACTTCTGAGGCCGTAGCTATTCGATGTGGTGGAACAACGCCCTCGGGTGTAGCCTAGGTTGCCCGGAACGTAGAAATGACCATAACTTTTACACTGGTAGCAATTATTCGTTTTATACAATGGAAGAACTGTTCTATTTATTTTGTATTTAATGCTTCGGGCGTTGACTTCTAAGGCCCTAACGGTTTCATCTGGTGGAGCAACGCCCTAGAGTGAAGCCTAGGTTGCCCGGAACGTAGAAATGACCATAACTTTCACACTGGTTGCTATTATTCGTTTTATACGATGGAAAAGCTGTTGTATTTATATCGTATCTTATGCTTCTGGCGTTGACTTCTTAGGCCCTAACTATTCCATCTGGTGGAACAACGCCCTTGGGTGAAGCCTAGGTTGCGCGGAACGTAGCAATGAATATACTTTCACACTGGTAGCAATTATTCGTTTTATACGATGGAAAAACTGTTGTATTTATATTGTATTTTATGCTTCTGGCGTTCACTTCTTGGCCCTAACTATTCGATATGGTGGAAAAACGCCCTAGGGTGAAGCCTAGGTTGCCCGGAACGTAGAAATGACCATAACTTTTACACTGGTAGCAATTATTCGTTTTATACAATGGAAAAACCGTTCTATTTATTTTGTGTTTTATGCTTCGGGCGTTGACTTCTAAGGCCCTAACTGTTTGATCTGGTGGAGCAACGCCCTAGAGTGAAGCCTAGGTTGCCCGGAACGTAGAAATGACCATAACCTTCACACTGGTTGCTACTATTCGTTTTATACGATGGAAAAACTGTTATATTTATATTGTATTTTATGCTTCTGGCGTTGACTTCTGAGGCCGTTGCTTTTCGATGTGGTGGGAGAACGCCATAGAGTGAAGCCTAGGTTGCCCGGAAAGTAGAAATGACCATAACTTTCATACTGGTTGCAATTATTCGTTTTATATGATGGAAAAACTGTTGTATTTATATAGTGTTTTATGCTTCTGGCGTTGACTTCTTAGTCCCTAACTATTCCATCTGGTGGAACAACGCCCTAGGGTGAAGCCTAGGTTGCCTGGAACATAGAAATGACCATCACTTTCACACGGGTTGCAATTATTCCTGTTATAGGATGGAAAGACTGTTGTATTTTTATTGTGTTTTATACTTCAGGCGTTGACATCTAAGGCCCTAGCTATTCGATCTGGTCGAGCAACGCCCTAGAGTGAAGCCTAGGTTGCCCGGAACGTAGAAATGACCATAACTTCCTCACTGGTTGCAATTATTCGTTTTATACGATGGAAAAGCTGTTGCATTTATATCGTATTTTATGCTTCTGGCGTTGACTTCTGAGGACCTGACTATTCGATCTGGTGGAGAAACGCCCTAGGGTGAAGCCTAGGTAACCTGGAACGTAGAAATGACCATCACTTTCACACGGGTTGCAATTATTCCTGTTATAGGATGGAAAGACTGTTGTATTTTTATTGTATTTTATACGTCAGGCGTTGACTTCTAAGGCCCTACCTATTCGATCTGGTCGAGCAACGCCCTAGAGTGAAGCCTAGGATGCCCGGAACGGAGAAATGACCATTACTTTCACACTGCTTGCTATTATTCATTTTATACGATCGAAAAGCTGTTGTATCTTTATTGTATTTTATGCTTCTGGCGTTGACTTCTTAGGCCCTAACTATTCCATCTGGTGGAACAACGCCCTAGCGTGAAAACTAGGTTGCACGGAACGCGGAAATGACCATAACTCTCACACTGGTAGCAATTGTTCGTTTTATACATGGAAAAACTGTTCTATTTATTTTGTATTTTATGCTTCGGGCGTTGACTTCTAAGGCCCTAACTATTCGATCTGGTGGAGCAATGCCCTAGAGTGACGCCTAGGTTGCCCGGAACGTAGAACATACCATTACCTTCACACTGGTTGCAATTATTCCTGTTATACGATGGAAAAACTATTGCATCTTTATTGCATTTTATGCTTCTGGCGTTGACTTCTTAGGCCCTAACCATTCGATCTGGTGGAGCAAGGCCCTAGAGTGAAGCCTAGGTTGCCCGGAGCGTAGAAATGACGATAACTTTCACACTCGTTGCCATTATTCATTTTATACGATGGAAAAGCTGTTGTATTTATATCGTATTTTATGCTTCTGGCGTTGACTTCTTAGGCCCTAACTATTCCATATGGTGCAAGAACGACCTAGGGTGAAGCCTAGGTTACCCGGAACGTAGAAATGACCAGTACATTCACACTGTTTGCAGTTATTCCTGTTATACGATGGAAAAACTGTTGCACCTTTATTGTATTTTACGCTTCTGGCGTTGACTTCTAAGGCCCTAACTATACGATCTGGTGGATCAACGCCCTAGTGTGAAGCCTAGGTTGCCCGGAACGTAGTGAATGACCGTTACCTTCACACTGTTTGCAAATATTCATTTTATACGATGGCAAAGCTGTTGTATTTATATTGTATTTTATGCTTCCGGCGTCGACTTCTAAGGCCGTAGCTATCAGATGTGGTGCAGCAACGCCCGAGAGTGACGCCTAGGCTGCCAGGAACGCAGAAATGACCATAACTTTCACACTGGTTACCATTATTCGTTTTATACGAGGGACAAACTGTTTTAATTATATTGTATTTTATGCTTCTGGAGTTGACTTCTAAGGCCGTAGCTGTTAGCTCCGGTGGAGCAACGCCCTAGAGTGACGCCTAGGTTGCCCGGAACGTGGAAATGTCCATTACTTTCACAATGTTTGCAATTATTCATTTCATACGATGGAAAAACTGTTGTACTTATATTGTATTTTATTCATCTGGCGCTGACTTCTTAGGCCCTAGCTATTCGATCTGGTGGAGCACCGCTCTAGAGTGAAGCCTAGGTTGCCCGGAACGTAGAACATACCATTACCTTTACACTGGTTGGAATTATTCCTGTTATACGATGGAAAAACTGTTGTATTTATATTGCTTTTTCTGCCTCTGGCGTCGACTTCTAAGGCCCTAACTATTTGATCTAGTGGAGCAACGCCCTAGAGTGAAGCCTAGGTTGCTCGGAATGTAGAAATAACCGTTACCTTCACGCTTGTTGCAATTATTCCTGTTATACGATGAAGAAACTGTTGTATTTTTATTGCATTTTATTCTTCAGGCGTTGACTTCTAAGGCCGGAGCTATTCCATGTGGTGGACCTACGCCCTAGAGTGAAGCCTAGGTTGCCCGGAACGTAGAAATGACCATTACTTTCACACTGTTTGCAATTAGACATTATATACGAGGTAAAAGCTGTTGTATTTATATTGTATTTTATGCTTCTGGCGTTGACTTCTTAGGCCCTAGCTATTCGATCTGGTGGAGCACCGCCCTAGAGTGAAGCCTAGGTTGCCCGGAACTTAGAACATACCATTACCTTCACACTGGTTGCAATTATTCCTGTTATACGATGGAAATACTGTTGCATCTTTATTGTATTTTATGCTTCTGGCGTTGACTTCTAAGGCCCTAACTATTCAATCTGTTGGAGCAATGCCCTAGGGTGAAGCCTAGGTTGCCCGGAACGTAGAAATGACCATAACTTTCACAGTGGTTGCAATTATTCGTTTTATACGATGGAAAAGCTGTTGTATTTATATCTTATTTTATGCTTCTGGCGTTGACTTCTTAGGCCCTAACTATTCGATCTGGTGGAACAACGCCCTGGAGTGAAGCCTAGGTTGCCTGGAACGTAGAAATGACCATAACTTTCACACTGGTTGCTATTATTCGTTTTGTGCGATGGAAAAGCTGTTCTATTTATTTTGTATTTTATGCTTCGGGTGTTGACTTCTGAGGCCCTAACTATTCAATCTCTTGGTGCAACGCCCAAGGGTGAAGCCTATGCTGCCAGGAAAGTAGAAATGACGTTAACTTTCATATAGGTTGCAATTATTCGTTTTATACGATGGAAAAACTGTTGTAGTTATTTTGTATTTTGCGCTTCGGGCGTTGACTTCTAAGGCCCTAACTATCCGATCTGGTGGCGCAACGCCCTAGAGTGAAGCCTAGGTTGCCCGGAACGCAGAAATGACCATAACTTTCACACTGGTTGCAATTATTCCTGTTCTACGATGGACAAGCTGTTGTATTTATATCGTATTTTATGCTTCTGGCGTTGACTTCTAAGGACCTAACAATTCGATCTGGTGGTGCAACGCTCTAGAGTGAAGTCTAGGTTGCTCGGAATGGAGGAATGACCATAAATTTCACACTGGCTGCAATTATTCATTTTATACGATGGAATAACTGTGGTACTTATATTGTATTTTATCCTTCTGGCGTTGAATTCTTAGGCCCTAACTATTCCCTTTGGCGGATCAACTTCGTAGAGTGAAACCTACGTTGCCCGGAACGCATAAATGACCATAACTTTTACACTGGTAGCAATTATTCGTTTTATACAATGGAAAAACTGTTATATTTAAATTGTATCGTATGCTTCTGGCGTTGACTTCTTAGGCCCTAACAATTCGATCTGGTGGAGCAACGCCCTAGAGTGTAGCCTAGGTTGCCTGGAGCGTACAAATGACCGTAACTTTCACACTGGTTGCTATTATTCGTTTTATACGATGGAAAAGCTGTTATATTTATATAGCATTTTATGCTTCTGGCATTGAATTCTAAGTCCCTATCTATTCCATCTGGTGGAGCAATACCCTAGAGTGCAGCCTAGGTTGCCCGGAACGTAGAAATGACCATTACTTTCACAATGTCTGCAATTATTCATTTCATACGATGGAAAAACTGTTGTACTTATATTGTATTTTATCCTTCTGGCGTTGAATTCTAAGACCCTAGCTATTCGGTCTGGTGGAGCAACGACCTAGTGTGAAACCTAGGTTACCCGGAACGTAGAAATGACCATTACTTTCACAATGTCTGCAATTATTCATTTCATACGATGGAAAAACTGTGGACTTATATTGTATTTTATCCTTCTGGCGTTGAATTCTAAGTCCCTGACTATTCGGTCTGGTGGAGCAACGCCCTAGTGTGAAACCTAGGTTACCCGGAACGTAGAAATGACCAGTACTTTCAGACTGGTTGCTGTTATTCGTTTCGTACGACGGAAAAGCTGTTATATTTATTTTGCATTTTATGCTTCGGGCGTTGACTTCTAAGGCCCTAGCTATTCCATCTGGTGGAGCAACACCCTAGAGTGCAGCCTAGGTTGCCCGGAACGTAGAAATGACCATTACTTTCACACTGTTTGCAATTATTCATTTTATACGATGGAAAAGCTGTTGTATTTATATTGTATTTTATGCTTCTGGCGTTGACTTCTTAGGCCCTAGCTATTCGATCTGGTGGAGCACCGCCCTAGAGTGAAGCCTAGGTTGCCCGGAACTTAGAACATACCATTACCTTCACACTGGTTGCAATTATTCCTGTTATACCATGGAAATACTGTTGCATCTTTATTGTATTTTATGCTTCTGGCGTTGACTTCTAAGGCCCTAACTATTCAATCTGTTGGAGCAATGCCCTAGGGTGAAGCCTAGGTTGCCCGGAACGTAGAAATGACCATAACTTTCACAGTGGTTGCAATTATTCGTTTTATACGATGGAAAAGCTGTTGTATTTATATCGTACTTTATGCTTCTGGCGTTGACTTCTTAGGCCCTAACTATTCGATCTGGTGGAACAACGCCCTAGAGTGAAGCCTAGGTTGCCTGGAACGTAGAAATGACCATAACTTTCACACTGGTTGCTATTATTCGTTTTATGCGATGGAAAAGCTGTTCTATTTATTTTGTATTTTATGCTTCAGGTGTTGACTTCTAAGGCCCTAACTATTCAATCTGTTGGTGCAACGCCCAAGGGTGAAGCCTATGCTGCCCGGAAAGTAGAAATGACGTTAACTTTCATACTGGTTGCAATTATTCGTTTTATACGATGGAAAAACTGTTTTAGTTATTTTGTATTTTGTGCTTCGGGCGTTGACTTCAAAGGCCCTAACTATTCGATCTGGTGGCGCAACGCCCTAGAGTGAAGCCTAGGTTGCCCGGAACGCAGAAATGACCATAACTTTCACACTGGTAGCAATTATTCGTTTTATACAATGGAAAAACTGTTATATTTATATTGTATCGTATGCTTCTGGCGTTGACTTCTTAGGCCCTAACAATTCGACCTGGTGGAGCAACGCCCTAGAGTGAAGCCTAGGTTGCCTGGAACGTACAAATGACCATCACTTTCACACGGGTTGCAATTATTCCTGTTATAGTATGGAAAGACTGTTGTATTTTTATTGTATTTTATGCTTCAGGCGTTGACTTCTGAGACCGTAGCTATTCGTTGTGGAGGAAGAACGCCATACAGTGAAGCCTAGGTTGCCCGGAACGTAGAAATGACCAACACTTTCACACGGGTTGCAATTATGCCTGTTATAGGATGGAAAGACTGTTGTATTTTTATTGTATTTTATGCTTCAGGCGTTGACATCTGAGGCCGTAGCTATTCGATGTGTTGGAAGAACGCCATAGAGTGAAGCCTAGGTTGCCCGGAACGTAGAAATGACCATAACTTTCATACTGGTTGCAATTATTCGTTCTATATGATGGAAAAACTGTTGTATTTATATTGTTTGTTATGCTGCTGGCGTTCACTTCTTAGGCCCTAGCTATTCGATCTGGTTAAACAACGCCCTTGGGTGAAGCCTAGGTTGCCCGGTACGTAGAAATGACCATAACTTTTACACTGGTTGCTATTATTCGTTTTATACGATGGAAAAACTGTTATATTTATATTGTATTTTATGGCGTTGACTTCTAAGGCCGTAGCTATCAGATGTGGTGCAGCAACGCCCGAGAGTGACGCCTAGGCTGCCAGGAACGCAGAAATGACCATAACTTTCACACTGGTTACCATTATTCGTTTTATACGAGGGACAAACTGTTTTAATTATATTGTATTTTATGCTTCTGGAGTTGACTTCTAAGGCCGTAGCTGTTAGCTGCGGTGGAGCAACGCCCTAGAGTGACGCCTAGGTTGCCCGGAACGTGGAAATGTCCATTACTTTCACAATGTTTGCAATTATTCATTTCATACGATGGAAAAACTGTTGTACTTATATTGTATTTTATTCATCTGGCGCTGACTTCTTAGGCCCTAGCTATTCGATCTGGTGGAGCACCGCTCTAGAGTGAAGCCTAGGTTGCCCGGAACGTAGAACATACCATTACCTTTACACTGGTTGGAATTATTCCTGTTATACGATGGAAAAACTGTTGTATTTATATTGCTTTTTCTGCCTCTGGCGTCGACTTCTAAGGCCCTAACTATTTGATCTAGTGCAGCAACGCCCTAGAGTGAAGCCTAGGTTGCTCGGAATGTAGAAATAACCATTACCTTCACGCTTGTTGCAATTATTCCTGTTATACGATGAAAAAACTGTTGTATTTTTATTGCATTTTATGCTTCAGGCGTTGACTTCTAAGGCCGGAGCTATTCCATGTGGTGGACCTACGCCCTAGAGTGAAGCCTAGGTTGCCCGGAACGTAGAAATGACCATTACTTTCACACTGTTTGCAATTAGACATTATATACGAGGTAAAAGCTGTTGTATTTATATTGTATTTTATGCTTCTGGCGTTGACTTCTTAGGCCCTAGCTATTCGATCTGGTGGAGCACCGCCCTAGAGTGAAGCCTAGGTTGCCCGGAACTTAGAACATACCATTACCTTCAGACTGGTTGCAATTATTCCTGTTATACGATGGAAATACTGTTGCACCTTTATTGTATTTTATGCTTCTGGCGTTGACTTCTTAGGCCCTAACAATTTGATCTGGTGGAGCAACGCCCTAGAGTGAAGCCTAGGTTGCCTGGAACGTACAAATGACCATCACTTTCACACGGGTTGCAATTATTCCTGTTATAGTATGGAAAGACTGTTGTATTTTTATTGTATTTTATGCTTCAGGCGTTGACTTCTGAGACCGTAGCTATTCGATGTGGAGGAAGAACGCCATACAGTGAAGCCTAGGTTGCCCGGAACGTAGAAATGACCATCACCTTCACACGGGTTGCAATTATGCCTGTTATAGGATGGAAAGACTGTTGTATTTTTATTGTATTTTATGCTTCAGGCGTTGACATCTGAGGCCGTAGCTATTCGATGTGTTGGAAGAACGCCATAGAGTGAAGCCTAGGTTGCCCGGAACGTAGAAATGACCATAACTTCCTCACTGGTTGCAATTATTCGTTTTATACGATGGAAAAGCTGTTGCATTTATATCGTATTTTATGCTTCTGGCGTTGACTTCTGAGGACCTAACTATTCGATCTGGTGGAGAAACGCCCTAGGGTGAAGCCTAGGTAACCTGGAACGTAGAAATGACCATCACTTTCACGCGGGTTGCAATTATTCCTGTTATAGGATGGAAAGACTGTTGTATTTTTATTGTATTTTATACGTCAGGCGTTGACTTCTAAGGCCCTACCTATTCGATCTGGTCGAGCAACGCCCTAGAGTGAAGCCTAGGATGCCCGGAACGGAGAAATGACCATTACTTTCACACTGCTTGCTATTATTCATTTTATACGATCGAAAAGCTGTTGTATCTTTATTGTATTTTATGCTTCTGGCGTTGACTTCTTAGGCGCTAACTATTCCATCTGGTGGAACAACGCCCTAGCGTGAAAACTAGGTTGCACGGAACGCGGAAATGACCATAACTCTCACACTGGTAGCAATTGTTCGTTTTATACATGGAAAAACTGTTCTATTTATTTTGTATTTTATGCTTCGGGCGTTGACTTCTAAGGCCCTAACTATTCGATCTGGTGGAGCAGTGCCCTAGAGTGACGCCTAGGTTGCCCGGAACGTAGAACATACCATTACCTTCACACTGGTTGCAATTATTCCTGTTATACGATGGAAAAACTATTGCATCTTTATTGTATTTTATGCTTCTGGCGTTGACTTCTTAGGCCCTAACCATTCGATCTGGTGGAGCAAGGCCCTAGAGTGAAGCCTAGGTTGCCCGGAGCGTAGAAATGACCATAACTTTCACACTCGTTGCCATTATTCATTTTATACGATGGAAAAGCTGTTGTATTTATATCGTATTTTATGCTTCTGGCGTTGACTTCTTAGGCCCTAACTATTCCATATGGTGCAAGAACGACCTAGGGTGAAGCCTAGGTTACCCGGAACGTAGAAATGACCAGTACATTCACACTGTTTGCAGTTATTCCTGTTATACGATGGAAAAACTGTTGCACCTTTATTGTACTTTACGCTTCTGGCGTTGACTTCTAAGGCCCTAACTATTCGATCTGGTGGATCAACGCCCTAGTGTGAAGCCTAGGTTGCCCGGAACGTAGTGAATGACCGTTACCTTCACACTGTTTGCAAATATTCATTTTATACGATGGCCAAGCTGTTGTATTTATATTGTATTTTATGCTTCCGGCGTTGACTTCTAAGGCCGTAGCTATCAGATGTGGTGCAGCAACGCCCGAGAGTGACGCCTAGGCTGCCAGGAACGCAGAAATGACCATAACTTTCACACTGGTTACCATTATTCGTTTTATACGAGGGACAAACTGTTTTAATTATATTGTATTTTATGCTTCTGGAGTTGACTTCTAAGGCCGTAGCTGTTAGCTGCGGTGGAGCAACGCCACAGAGTGACGCCTAGGTTGCCCGGAACGTGGAAATGTCCATTACTTTCACAATGTTTGCAATTATTCATTTCATACGATGGAAAAACTGTTGTACTTATATTGTATTTTATTCATCTGGCGCTGACTTCTTAGGCCCTAGCTATTCGATCTGGTGGAGCACCGCTCTAGAGTGAAGCCTAGGTTGCCCGGAACGTAGAACATACCATTACCTTTACACTGGTTGGAATTATTCCTGTTATACGATGGAAAAACTGTTGTATTTATATTGCTTTTTCTGCCTCTGGCGTCGACTTCTAAGGCCCTAACTATTTGATCTAGTGGAGCAACGCCCTAGAGTGAAGCCTAGGTTGCTCGGAATGTAGAAATAACCGTTACCTTCACGCTTGTTGCAATTATTCCTGTTATACGATGAAGAAACTGTTGTATTTTTATTGCATTTTATGCTTCAGGCGTTGACTTCTAAGGCCGGAGCTATTCCATGTGGTGGACCTACGCCCTAGAGTGAAGCCTAGGTTGCCCGGAACGTAGAAATGACCATTACTTTCACACTGTTTGCAATTAGACATTATATACGAGGTAAAAGCTGTTGTATTTATATTGTATTTTATGCTTCTGGCGTTGACTTCTTAGGCCCTAGCTATTCGATCTGGTGGAGCACCGCCCTAGAGTGAAGCCTAGGTTGCCCGGAACTTAGAACATACCATTACCTTCACACTGGTTGCAATTATTCCTGTTATACGATGGAAATACTGTTGCATCTTTATTGTATTTTATGCTTCTGGCGTTGACTTCTAAGGCCCTAACTATTCAATCTGTTGGAGCAATGCCCTAGGGTGAAGCCTAGGTTGCCCGGAACGTAGAAATGACCATAACTTTCACAGTGGTTGCAATTATTCGTTTTATACGATGGAAAAGCTGTTATATTTATATAGCATTTTATGCTTCTGGCATTGAATTCTAAGTCCCTATCTATTCCATCTGGTGGAGCAATACCCTAGAGTGCAGCCTAGGTTGCCCGGAACGTAGAAATGACCATTACTTTCACAATGTCTGCAATTATTCATTTCATACGATGGAAAAACTGTTGTACTTATATTGTATTTTATCCTTCTGGCGTTGAATTCTAAGACCCTAGCTATTCGGTCTGGTGGAGCAACGACCTAGTGTGAAACCTAGGTTACCCGGAACGTAGAAATGACCATTACTTTCACAATGTCTGCAATTATTCATTTCATACGATGGAAAAACTGTGGACTTATATTGTATTTTATCCTTCTGGCGTTGAATTCTAAGTCCCTGACTATTCGGTCTGGTGGAGCAACGCCCTAGTGTGAAACCTAGGTTACCCGGAACGTAGAAATGACCAGTACTTTCAGACTGGTTGCTGTTATTCGTTTCGTACGACGGAAAAGCTGTTATATTTATTTTGCATTTTATGCTCCTGGCGTTGACTTCTAAAGCCGTAGCTATTAGCTGTGGTGGAGCAACGCCCTAGAGTGAAGCCGAAGTTGCCCGGGACGTAGAAGTGACCATCACTTTCACACGGGTTGCAATTATTCCTGTTAAAGAATGGAAAGACTGTTGTATTTTTATTGTATTTTATGCTTCAGGCGTTGACTTCTGAGGCCGTAGCTATTGGATTTGGTGGAAGAACGCCATAGAGTGAAGCCTAGGTTGCCAGGAACGTAGAAATGACCAGAACTTTCATACTGGTTGCAATTATTCGTTTTATATGATGGAAAAACTGTTGTATTTATATTGTATTTTATGCTGCTGGCGTTCACTTCTTAGGCCCTAACTATTCGATCTGGTGGAACAACGCCCTGGGGTGAAGCGTAGGTTGCCCGAAACGTAGAAATGACCATAACATTCACGCTGGTTGCTATTATTCGTTTTATACGATGGAAAAACTGTTATATTTATATTGTATTTTATGCTTCTGGCGTTGATTTCTTAGGCCCTAACTATTCAATCTGGTGGAACAACACCCTAGAGTGAAGCCTAGATTACCCGGAACGTAGTAATGACCAGTACTATCACACTGTTTGCAGTTATTCCTGTTATACGATGGAAAGCTGTTGCATCTTTATCGTATTTTATGCTTCTGGCGTTGACTTCTAAGGCCCTAACTATTCGATCTGGTGGACCAAGGCCCTAGACTGAAGCCTAGGTTGCCCGGAACGTAGCAATGGCCATTACCTTCACACTGTTTGCAATTATTCATTTTATACGATGGCAAAGCTGTTGTACTTATATTGTATTTTATGTTTCGGGCGTTGACATCTAAGGCCCTAACTATTCGATTTGGTGGAGCAACGCCCTACAGTGAAGCCTAGGTTGCCCGGAACGTATAAATGACCATTACGTTCACACTGTGTGCAATTATTCATTTTATACGATGGAAAAGCTGTTGTATTTATATTGTATTTTATGCTCCTGGCGTTGACTTCTAAGGCCGTAGCTATTAGATGTGGTGGAGCAACGCCCTAGAGTGACACCTAGGTTGACCGGAACGTAGAAATGACCATTACTTTCACACTGTTTGCAATTATTCATTTTATACGATGGCAAAGCTGTTGTACTTATATTGTATTTTATGCTTCGGGCGTTGACTTCTAAGGCCCTAACTATTCGATTTGGTGGAGCAACGCCCTACAGTAAAGCCTAGGTTGCCCGGAACGTATAAATGACCATTACTTTCACACTGTGTGCAATTATTCATTTTATACGATGGAAAAGCTGTTGTATTTATATTGTATTTTATGCTCCTGGCGTTGACTTCTAAGGCCGTAGCTATTAGATGTGGTGGAGCAACGCCCTAGAGTGACACCTAGGTTGACCGGAACGTAGAAATGACCATTACTTTCACAATGTCTGCAATTATTCATTTTATACGATGGAAAAGCTGTTGTACTTATATTGTATTTTATCCTTCTGGCGTTGAATTCTAAGTCCCTAGCTATTCGATCTGGTGGAGCAACGCCCTAGTGTGAAACCTAGGGTACCCGGAACGTAGTAATGACCAGTACTATCACACTGTTTGCAGTTATTCCTGTTATACTATGAAAAGCTGTTGCATCTTTATCGTATTTTATGCTTCTGGCGTTGACTTCTAAGGCCCTATCTATTCGATCTGGTGGAGGAAGGCCCTAGACTGAAGCCTAGGTTGCCCGGAACGTAGAAATGACCATAACATTCACACTGGTTGCCATTAATCGTTTTCTACGATGGAAAAGCTGTTGTATTTATATCGTATTTTATGCTTCTGGCGTTGACTTCTTAGGCCCTAACTATTCGATCTGGTGGAGCAACGCCCTACAGTGAAGCCTAGGTTGCCCGGAACGTAGAAATGACCAGTACTTTCACACTGGTTACAGTTATTCGTTATATACAATGGAAAAACTGTTCTATTCATTTTGCATTTTTTGCTTCGGGCGTTGACTTCTAAGGCCCTAACTATTCGATCTGGTGGAGCAACGCCCTAGAGTGAAGCCTAGGTTGCCCGGAACGTAGAAATGACCATAACTTTCACACTGGTTGCTATTATTCGTTTTATACGATGGAAAAGCTGTTATATTTATATTGCATTTTATGCTTCTGGCATTGAATTCTAAGTCCCTATCTTTTCCATCTGGTGGAGCAACACCCTAGAGTGCAGCCTAGGTTGCCCGGAACGTAGAAATGACCATTACTTTCACAATGTCTGCAATTATTCATTTCATACGATGGAAAAACTATTGTACTTATATTGTATTTTATCCTTCTGGCGTTGAATTCTAAGTCCCTAGCTATTCGGTCTGGTGGAGCAACGCCCTAGTGTGAAACCTAGGTTACCCGGAACGTAGAAATGACCATTACTTTCACAATGTCTGCAATTATTCATTTCATACGATGGAAAAACTGTGGCCTTATATTGTATTTTATCCTTCTGGCGCTGAATTCTAAGTCCCTAGCTATTCGGTCTGGTGGAGCAACGCCCTAGTGTGAAACCTAGGTTACCCGGAACGTAGAAATGACCAGTACTTTCAGACTGGTTGCTGTTATTCGTTTCATACGATGGAAAAGCTGTTATATTTATTTTGCATTTTATGCTTCGGGCGTTGACTTCTAAGGCCCTAGCTATTCCATCTGTTGGAGCAACACCCTAGAGTGCAGCCTAGGTTGCCCGGAACGTAGAAATGACCATTACTTTCACAATGATCGCAATCATTCATTTTATACGATGGAAAAACTGTTGTACTTATATTGTACTTTATGCTTTGGGCGTTGACTTCTAAGGCCCTAACTATTCGATTTGGTGGAACAACGCCCTAGAGTGATGCCTAGGTTGCCCGGAACGTGGAAATGACCATAACTTTCACACTGGTTGCAATTATTCGTTTTACACAATGGAAAAACTGTTCTATTTATTTTGTATTTAATGCTTCGGGCGTTGTCTCCTAAGGCCCTAACTGTTTCACCTGGTGGAGCGACGCCCTAGAGTGAAAGCTAGGTTGCCCGGAACGTAGAAATGAACACAACTTTCACACTGGTTGCTATTATTCGTTTTATACGATGGAAAAACTGTTATATTTATATTGTATTTTATTCTTCTGGCGTTCACTTCTTAGGCCCGAACTATTCGATCTGGTGGAACAACGCCCTGGGGTGAAGCCTAGGTTGCCCGGAACGTAGAATTGACCATAAATTTTACACTGGTAGCAATTATTCGTTTTGTACAATGGGAAAACTGTTCTATTATTTTGTGTTTTATGCTTCGGGCGCTGACTTCTAAGGCCCTAACTATTTGATCTGGTGGAACAACGCCCTAGAGTGAGGCCTAGGTTGCTCGGAATGTAGAAATGACCATAACTTTCACACTGGTTGCAATTATTAGTTTTATACGATGGAAAAACTGTTGCATCTTTCTCGTATTTTATGCTTCTGGCGTTGACTGCTTAGGCCGTAACTATTCGATCTGGAGGAGCTAGGCGCTGGAGTGAAACCTAGGTTGCCCGGAACGTAGAAATGACAATAAATTTTACACTGGTAGCAATTATTCGTTTTATACAATGGAAAAGCTGTTCTATTTATTTTGAATTTAATGCTTCGGGCGTTGACTTCTAAGGCCCTAACTGTTTGAACTGGTGGAGCAACGCCCTAGTGTGAAGCCTAGGCTGCCCGGAACGTAGGAATGACCATAACTTTTACACTGGTAGCAATTATTCGTTTTATACAATGGAAAAACCGTTCTATTTATTTTGTGTTTTATGCTTCGGGCGTTGGCTTCTAAGGCCCTAACTGCATGATCTGGTGGAGCAACGCCCTAGAGTGAAGCCTAGGTTGCCCGGAACTTGGAAATGACCATAACTTTCAAACTGGTTGCTATTATTCGCTTTATAAGGTGGAAAAACTGTTATATTTATATTGTATTTTATGCTTCTAGCGTTGACTTCTTAGGCCCTAACTATTCGATCTGGTGGAACAACGCCGTAGAGTGAAGCCTAGGTTGCCCGGAACGTAGAAATGACCATTACTTTCACACTGTTTGCAATTATTCCTTTTATACGATGGAAAACTGTTGTATTTATATCGTATTTTATGCTTCTGGCGTTGACTTCTAAGGACGTAACTATTCGATCTGGCGGAGCAACGCCCTAGAGTGAAGCCTATGTTGCTCGGAATGTAGAAATGACCATAACATTCACACTGGTTGCAATTATTCGTTTTATACGATGGAAAAGCTGTTGCATCTTCATCGTATTTTATGCTTCTGGCGTTGACTTCTTAGGCCGTAACTATTCGATCTGGAGGAGCAACGCCCTGGAGTGAAACCTAGGTTGCCCGGAACGTAGAAACGACCATAACTTTTACACTGGTAGCAATTATTCGTTTTATACAATGGAAAAACTGTTCTATTTGTTTGAATTTAATGCTTCGGGCGTTCACTTCTTAGGCCCTAACTATTCGATCTGGTGGAACAACACCGTAGAGTGAAGCCTAGGTTGCCCGGAACGTAGAAATGACCATTACTTTCACACTGGTTGCAATCATTCGTTTTATACGATGGAAAAGCTGTTGTATTTATACTGTATTTTATGCCTCTGGCGTTGACTTCTAAGGCCGTAGCTATTAGATGTGGTGGAGCAAGGCCCTAGAGTGACGCCTAGGGTGCTCGGAACGTAGAAATGACCATTACTTTCACACTGGTTGCAATTATTCGTTTTATACGATGGAAAAACTGTTGCATTTATATTGTATTTTATGCTTCTGGCGTTCACTTCTTAGGCCCTAACTATTCGATCTGGTGGAGCAACGCCCTAGAGCGAAGCCTAGGTTGCCCGGAACGTAGAAATGAGCATCACTTTCAAACTGGTTGCAATTAATCCTGTTATACGATGGAAAAACTGTTGTATTTTTATTGCATTTTATGCTTCGGGCACTGACTTCTAAGGCCCTAACTATTCAATCTGTTGGAGCAACGCCCTAGGGTGAAGCCTAGGTAGCTCGGAAAGTAGAAATGACCATAACTTTCATACTGGTTGCAATTATTCGTTTCATACGATGGAAAACCTGTTGTATTTATATCTTATTTTATGCTTCTGGCGTTCACTTCTTAGACCCTAACTATTCGATCTGGTGGAACAACGGCCTAGGGTGAAGCCTAGGTTGCCCGGAACGTAGAATTGACCATAACTTTTACACTGGTAGCAATTATTCGTTTTATATGATGGAAAAACTGTTCTATTTACCTTGTATTTTATGCTTCGGGCGTTGACTCCTAAGACCCTAACTATTCAATCTGTTGGAGCAACGCCCTAGGGTGAAGCCTAGGTTGCCCGGAAAGTAGAAATGACCATAACTTTCACTCTGGTAGCAATTATTCGTTTTATACAATGGAAAAACTGTTCTATTTATTCTGTATTTTATGCTTCGGGCGTTGACTTCTAAGGCCCTAACTATTCGATCTGGTTGAGCAACGCACTCGAGTGAAGCCTAGGTTGCCCGGTACGTATAAATGACCATCACTTTCAAATTGGTTGCAATTATTCCTGTTATATGATGGAAAAACTGTTGTATTTTTATTGCATTTTATGCTTCGGGCATTGACTTCTAAGGCCCTACTATACAATCTGTTGGAGCAGCGCCCTAGGGTGAAGCCTAGGTTGCCCGGAAAGTAGAAATGACCATAACTTTCATACTGGTTGCAATTATTCGTTTTATATGATGGAAAAACTGTTGTATTTATATTGTATATTATGCTTCTGGCATTCACTTCTTAGGCCCTAACTATTCGATCTGGTGGAACAACGGCCTAGGGTGAAGCCTAGGTCGCCCGGAACGTAGAAATGACCATAACTTTTACACTGGTAGCAATTATTCGTTTTATACAATGGAAAAACTGTTCTATTTATTTTGTATTTAATGCTTCGGGCGTTGGCTTCTAAGGCCCTAACTGTTTGACCTGGTGGAGCAACGCCCTATAGTGAAGCCTAGGTTGCCCGGTACGTAGAAATGACCATCACTTTCAAACTGGTTGCAATTATTCGTTTTATACGATGGAAAAGCTGTTCTATTTATATCGTATTTTATGCTTCTGGCGTTGACTTCTTGGGCCCTAACTATTCCATCAGGAGGAACAACGCCCTAGGGTGAAGCCTAGGTTGCCCGGAAAGTAGAAATGACCATAACTTTCACACTGGCAGCAATTATTCGTTTTATACGATGGAAAAGCTGTTGTATTTATATCGTATTTTATGCTTCTGGCGTTGACTTCTAAGGCCGTAACTATTCGATCTGGTGGAGCAACGCCCTAGAGTGACGCCTAGGGTGCTCGGAACGTAGAAATGACCATAACTTTCATACTGGTTGCAATTATTCGTTTTATAGGATGGAAAACCTGTTGTATTTATATTGTATTTTATGCTTCTGGCGTTCACTTCTTAGGCCCTAACTATTCGATCTGGTGGAACAACGCCCTAGAGTGAGGCCTAGGTTGCTCGGAATGTAGAAATGACCATAACTTTCACACTGGTTGCAATTATACATTATATACGATGGAAAAACTGTTGCATCTTTCTCGTATTTTATGCTTCTGGCGTTGACTGCTTAGGCCGTAACTATTCGATCTGGAGGAGCAAGGCGCTGGAGTGAAACCTAGGTTGCCCGGAACGTAGAAATGACAATAAATTTTACACTGGTAGCAATTATTCGTTTTATACAATGGAAAAGCTGTTCTATTTATTTTGAATTTAATGCTTCGGGCGTTGACTTCTAAGGACCTAACTGTTTGAACTGGTGGAGCAACGCCCTAGTGTGAAGCCTAGGCTGCCCGGAACGTAGGAATGACCATAACTTTTACACTGGTAGCAATTATTCGTTTTATACAATGGAAAAACCGTTCTATTTATTTTGTGTTTTATGCTTCGGGCGTTGGCTTCTAAGACCCTAACTGCATGATCTGGTGGAGCAACGCCCTAGAGTGAAGCCTAGGTTGCCCGGAACTTGGAAATGACCATAAATTTCACACTGGTTGCTATTATTCGTTTTATAAGATGGAAAAACTGTTATATTTATATTGTATTTTATGCTTCTAGCGTTGACTTCTTAGGCCCTAACTATTCGATCTGGTGGAACAACGCCGTAGAGTGAAGCCTAGGTTGCCCGGAACGTAGAAATGACCATTACTTTCACACTGTTTGCAATTATTCCTTTTATACGATGGAAAACTGTTGTATTTATATCGTATTTTATGCTTCTGGCGTTGACATCTAAGGACCTAACTATTCGATCTGGTGCAGCAGCGCCCTAGAGTGAAGCCTAGGTTGCTCGGAATGTAGAAATGACCATTACTTTCACACTGGTTGCAATCATTCGTTTTATACGATGGAAAAACTGTTGCATTTATATTGTATTTTATGCTTCTGGCGTTCACTTCTTAGGCCCTAACTATTCGATCTGGAGGAGCAACGCCCTAGAGCGAAGCCTAGGTTGCCCGGAACGTAGAAATGAGCATCACTTTCAAACTGGTTGCAATTAATCCTGTTATACGATGGAAAAACTGTTGTATTTTTATTGCATTTTATGCTTCGGGCATTGACTTCTAAGGCCCTAACTATTCAATCTGTTGGAGCAATGCCCTAGGGTGAAGCCTAGGTAGCTCGGAAAGTAGAAATGACCATAACTTTCATACTGGTTGCAATTATTCGTTTCATACGATGGAAAACCTGTTGTATTTATATCTTATTTTATGCTTCTGGCGTTCACTTCTTAGACCCTAACTATTCGATCTGGTGGAACAACGGCCTAGGGTGAAGCCTAGGTTGCCCGGAACGTAGAATTGACCATAACTTTTACACTGGTAGCAATTATTCGTTTTATATGATGGAAAAACTGTTCTATTTACCTTGTATTTTATGCTTCGGGCGTTGACTCCTAAGACCCTAACTATTCAATCTGTTGGAGCAACGCCCTAGGGTGAAGCCTAGGTTGCCCGGAAAGTAGAAATGACCATAACTTTCACTCTGGTAGCAATTATTCGTTTTATACAATGGAAAAACTGTTCTATTTATTCTGTATTTTATGCTTCGGGCGTTGACTTCTAAGGCCCTAACTATTCGATCTGGTTGAGCAACGCACTCGAGTGAAGCCTAGGTCGCCCGGAACGTAGAAATGACCATAACTTTTACACTGGTAGCAATTATTCGTTTTATACAATGGAAAAACTGTTCTATTTATTTTGTATTTAATGCTTCGGGTGTTGGCTTCTAAGGCCCTAACTGTTTGGCCTGGTGGAGCAACGCCCTATAGTGAAGCCTAGGTTGCCCGGTACGTAGAAATGACCATCACTTTCAAACTGGTTGCAATTATTCGTTTTATACGATGGAAAAACTGTTGCATCTTCATCATATTTTATGCTTCTGGCGTTGACTTCTTAGGCCGTAACTATTCGATCTGGAGGAGCAACGCCCTGGAGTGAAACCTAGGTTGCCCGGAACGTAGAAATGACCATAACTTTTACACTGGTAGCAATTATTCGTTTTATACAATGGAAAAACTGTTCTATTTGTTTGAATTTAATGCTTCGGGCGTTCACTTCTTAGGCCCTAACTATTCGATCTGGTGGAACAACACCGTAGGGTGAAGCCCAGGTTGCCCGGAACGTAAATATGACCATTACTTTCACACTGTTTGCAATTATTCCTGTTATACAATGGAAAAGCTGTTGTATTTATATCGTATTTTATGCTTCTGGCGTTGACATCTAAGGACCTAACTATTCGATCTGGTGCAGCAGCGCCCTAGAGTGAAGCCTAGGTTGCTCGGAATGTAGAAATGACCATTACTTTCACACTGGTTGCAATCATTCGTTTTATACGATGGAAAAGCTGTTGTATTTATACTGTATTTTATGCCTCTGGCGTTGACTTCTAAGGCCGTAGCTATTAGATGTGGTGGAGCAAGGCCCTAGAGTGACGCCTAGGGTGCTCGGAACGTAGAAATGACCATTACTTTCACACTGGTTGCAATTATTCGTTTTATACGATGGAAAAACTGTTGCATTTATATTGTATTTTATGCTTCTGGCGTTCACTTCTTAGGCCCTAACTATTCGATCTGGTGGAGCAACGCCCTAGAGTGAAGCCTAGGTTGCCCGGAACGTAGAAATGACCATCACTTTCAAACTGGTTGCAATTAATCCTGTTATACGATGGAAAAACTGTTGTATTTTTATTGCATTTTATGCTTCGGGCATTGACTTCTAAGGCCCTAAATATTCAATCTGTTGGAGCAACGCACTAGGGTGAAGCCTAGGTTGCCCGGAAAGTGGAAATGACCATAACTTTCATACTGGTTGCAATTATTCGTTTTATATGATGGAAAACCTGTTGTATTTATATCTTATTTTATGCTTCTGGCGTTCACTTCTTAGGCCCTAACTATTCGATCTGGTGGAACAACGGCCTAGGGTGAAGCCTAGGTCGCCCGGAACGTAGAAATGACCATAACTTTTACACAGGTAGCAATTATTCGTTTTATACAATGGAAAAACTGTTCTATTTATTTTGAATTTAATTCTTCGGGCGTTGGCTTCTAAGGCCCTAACTGTTTGACCTGGTGGAGCAACGCCCTATAGTGAAGCCTAGGTTGCCCGGTACGTAGAAATGACCATCACTTTCAAACTGGTTGCAATTATTCGTTTTATACGATGGAAAAGCTGTTCTATTTATATCGTATTTTATGCGTCTGGCGTTGACTTCTTGGGCCCTAACTATTCCATCAGGAGGAACAACGCCCTAGGCTGAGGCCTAGGTTGCCCGGAAAGTAGAAATGACCATAACTTTCACACTGGTAGCAATTATTCGTTTTATACAATGGAAAAGCTGTTCTATTTATTTTGAATTTAATGCTTCGGGCGTTGACTTCTAAGGCCCTAACTGTTTGAACTGGTGGAGCAACGCCCTAGTGTGAAGCCTAGGCTGCCCGGAACGTAGGAATGACCATAACTTTTACACTGGTAGCAATTATTCGTTTTATACAATGGAAAAACCGTTCTATTTATTTTGTGTTTTATGCTTCGGGCGTTGGCTTCTAAGACCCTAACTGCATGATCTGGTGGAGCAACGCCCTAGAGTGAAGCCTAGGTTGCCCGGAACTTGGACATGACCATAACTTTCACACTGGTTGCTATTATTCGTTTTATAAGATGGAAAAACTGTTATATTTATATTGTATTTTATGCTTCTAGCGTTGACTTCTTAGGCCCTAACTATTCGATCTGGTGGAACAACGCCGTAGAGTGAAGCCTAGGTTGCCCGGAACGTAGAAATGACCATTACTTTCACACTGTTTGCAATTATTCCTTTTATACGATGGAAAACTGTTGTATTTATATCGTATTTTATGCTTCTGGCGTTGGATTCTAAGGACGTAACTATTCGATCTGGCGGAGCAACGCCCTAGAGTGAAGCCTAGGTTGCTCGGAATGTAGAAATGACCATAACTTTCACACTGGTTGCAATTATTCGTTTTATACGATGGAAAAACTGTTGCATCTTCATCGTATTTTATGCTTCTGGCGTTGACTTCTTAGGCCGTAACTATTCGATCTGGAGGAGCAACGCCCTGGAGTGAAACCTAGGTTGCCCGGAACGTAGAAATGACCATAACTTTTACACTGGTAGCAATTATTCGTTTTATACAATGGAAAAACTGTTCTATTTGTTTGAATTTAATGCTTCGGGCGTTCATTTCTTAGGCCCTAACTATTCGATCTGGTGGAACAACACCGTAGGGTGAAGCCTAGGTTGCCCGGAACGTAGAAATGACCATTACTTTCACACTGTTTGCAATTATTCCTTTTATACAATGGAAAAGCTGTTGTATTTATATCGTATTTTATGCTTCTGGCGTTGACATCTAAGGACCTAACTATTCGATCTGGTGCAGCAGCGCCCTAGAGTGAAGCCTAGGTTGCTCGGAATGTAGAAATGACCATTACTTTCACACTGGTTGCAATCATTCGTTTTATACGATGGAAAAGCTGTTGTATTTATACTGTATTTTATGCCTCTGGCGTTGACTTCTAAGGCCGTAGCTATTAGATGTGGTGGAGCAAGGCCCTAGAGTGACGCCTAGGGTGCTCGGAACGTAGAAATGACCATTACTTTCACACTGGTTGCAATTATTCGTTTTATACGATGGAAAAACTGTTGCATTTATATTGTATTTTATGCTTCTGGCGTTCACTTCTTAGGCCCTAACTATTCGATCTGGTGGAGCAACGCCCTAGAGTGAAGCCTAGGTTGCCCGGAACGTAGAAATGACCATCACTTTCAAACTGGTTGCAATTAATCCTGTTATACGATGGAAAAACTGTTGTATTTTTATTGCATTTTATGCTTCGGGCATTGACTTCTAAGGCCCTAAATATTCAATCTGTTGGAGCAACGCACTAGGGTGAAGCCTAGGTTGCCCGGAAAGTGGAAATGACCATAACTTTCATACTGGTTGCAATTATTCGTTTTATATGATGGAAAACCTGTTGTATTTATATCTTATTTTATGCTTCTGGCGTTCACTTCTTAGGCCCTAACTATTCGATCTGGTGGAACAACGGCCTAGGGTGAAGCCTAGGTCGCCCGGAACGTAGAAATGACCATAACTTTTACACAGGTAGCAATTATTCGTTTTATACAATGGAAAAACTGTTCTATTTATTTTGTATTTAATTCTTCGGGCGTTGGCTTCTAAGGCCCTAACTGTTTGACCTGGTGGAGCAACGCCCTATAGTGAAGCCTAGGTTGCCCGGTACGTAGAAATGACCATCACTTTCAAACTGGTTGCAATTATTCGTTTTATACGATGGAAAAGCTGTTCTATTTATATCGTATTTTATGCGTCTGGCGTTGACTTCTTGGGCCCTAACCATTCCATCAGGAGGAACAACGCCCTAGGCTGAGGCCTAGGTTGCCCGGAAAGTAGAAATGACCATAACTTTCACACTGGTAACAATTATTCGTTTTATACGATGGAAAAGCTGTTGTATTTATATCGCATTTTATGCTTCTGGCGTTGACTTCTAAGGCCGTAACTATTCGATCTGGTGGAGCAACGCCCTAGAGTGACGCCTAGGGTGCTCGGAACGTAGAAATGACCATAACTTTCATACTGGTTGCAATTATTCGTTTTATATGATGGAAAAACTGTTGTATTTATATTGTATTTTATGCTTCTGGCGTGCACTTCTTAGGCCCTAACTATTCGATCTGGCGGAACAACGCCCAAGAGTGAGGCCTAGGTTGCTCGGAATGTAGAAATGACCATTACTTTCACACTGTTTGCAATTATTCCTTTTATACAATGGAAAAGCTGTTGTATTTATATCGTATTTTATGCTTCTGGCGTTGACATCTAAGGACCTAACTATTCGATCTGGTGCAGCAGCGCCCTAGAGTGAAGCCTAGGTTGCTCGGAATGTAGAAATGACCATTACTTTCACACTGGTTGCAATCATTCGTTTTATACGATGGAAAAGCTGTTGTATTTATACTGTATTTTATGCCTCTGGCGTTGACTTCTAAGGCCGTAGCTATTAGATGTGGTGGAGCAAGGCCCTAGAGTGACGCCTAGGGTGCTCGGAACGTAGAAATGACCATTACTTTCACACTGGTTGCAATTATTCGTTTTATACGATGGAAAAACTGTTGCATTTATATTGTATTTTATGCTTCTGGCGTTCACTTCTTAGGCCCTAACTATTCGATCTGGTGGAGCAACGCCCTAGAGTGAAGCCTAGGTTGCCCGGAACGTAGAAATGACCATCACTTTCAAACTGGTTGCAATTAATCCTGTTATACGATGGAAAAACTGTTGTATTTTTATTGCATTTTATGCTTCGGGCATTGACTTCTAAGGCCCTAAATATTCAATCTGTTGGAGCAACGCACTAGGGTGAAGCCTAGGTTGCCCGGAAAGTGGAAATGACCATAACTTTCATACTGGTTGCAATTATTCGTTTTATATGATGGAAAACCTGTTGTATTTATATCTTATTTTATGCTTCTGGCGTTCACTTCTTAGGCCCTAACTATTCGATCTGGTGGAACAACGGCCTAGGGTGAAGCCTAGGTCGCCCGGAACGTAGAAATGACCATAACTTCTACACAGGTAGCAATTATTCGTTTTATACAATGGAAAAACTGTTCTATTTATTTTGTATTTAATTCTTCGGGCGTTGGCTTCTAAGGCCCTAACTGTTTGACCTGGTGGAGCAACGCCCTATAGTGAAGCCTAGGTTGCCCGGTACGTAGAAATGACCATCACTTTCAAACTGGTTGCAATTATTCGTTTTATACGATGGAAAAGCTGTTCTATTTATATCGTATTTTATGCTTCTGGCGTTGACTTCTTGGGCCCTAACTATTCCATCAGGAGGAACAACGCCCTAGGCTGAGGCCTAGGTTGCCCGGAAAGTAGAAATGACCATAACTTTCACACTGGTAGCAATTATTCGTTTTATACGATGGTAAAGCTGCTGTATTTATATCGCATTTTATGCTTCTGGCGTTGACTTCTAAGGCCGTAACTATTCGATCTGGTGGAGCAACGCCCTAGAGTGACGCCTAGGGTGCTCGGAACGTAGAAATGACCATAACTTTCATACTGGTTGCAATTATTCGTTTTATATGATGGAAAAACTGTTGTATTTATATTGTATTTTATGCTTCTGGCGTGCACTTCTTAGGCCCTAACTATTCGATCTGGCGGAACAACGGCCTCGGGTGAAGCCTAGGTTGCCCGGAACGTAGAAATGACCATAACTTTTACACTGGTAGCAATTACTCGATTTATACAATGGAAAAACTTTTCTATTTATTTTGTAATTAATGCTTCGGGCGTTGGCTCCTAAGGCCCTAACTGTTTCATCTGGTGGAGCGACGCCCTAGAGTGAAACCTAGGTTGCCCGGAACGTAGAAATGACCACAACTTTCACGCTGGTTGCTATTATTCGTTTTTTACGATGGAAAAACTGTTATATTTATATTGTATTTTATTCTTCTGGCGTTCACTTCTTAGGCCCGAACTATTCGATCTGGTGGAACAACGCCCTAGGGTGAAGCCTAGGTTGCCCGGAACGTAGAATTGACCATAAATTTTACACTGGTAGCAATTATTCGTTTTATACAATGGGAAAACTGTTCTATTATTTTGTATTTTATGTTTCGGGCGTTGACTTCAAAGGCCCTAACTGTTTGATCTGGTGGAGCATCGCCCTAGTGTGAAGGCTAGGTTGCCCGGTACGTAGAAATGACCATCACTTTCAAACTGGTTGCAATTCTTCGTTTTATACGATGGAAACGCTGTTGTATTTATATCTCATTTTATGCTTCTGGCGTTGACTTATTAGGCCCTAACTATTCCATCAGGCGGAACAACGCCCTAGGGTGAACCCTAGGTTGCCCGGCAAGTAGAAATGACCATAACTTTCACACTGGCAGCAATTATTCGTTTTATACGATGGAAAAACTGTTCTATTTATCTTGTATTTTATGCTACGGGAGTTGACTGCTAAGGCCCTAACTATTCGATCTGGTGGAGCAACACCCTCGAGTGAAGCGTAGGTTGCCCGGTACGTATAAATGACCAGCACTTTCAAATTGGTTGCAATTATTCCTGTTATATGACGGAAATACTGTTGTATTTTTATTGCATTATATGCTTCGGGCATTGACTTCTAAGGCCCTAACTATACAATCTGTTGCAGCAGCGCCCTAGGGTGAAGCCTAGGTTGCCCGGAAAGTAGAAATGACCATACCTTTCATACTGGTTGCAATTATTCGTTTTATATGATGGAAAAACTGTTGTATTTATATTGTATTTTATGCTTCTGGCGTTCACTTCTTAGGCCCTAACTATTCGATCTGGTGGAACAACGGCCTAGGGTGAAGCCTAGGCTGCCCGGAACGTAGAAATGATCATTACTTTCACACTGTTTGCAATTATTCCTTTTATACG
Organism: Calliopsis andreniformis; assembly: GCF_051401765.1. Classification (NCBI taxonomy): domain Eukaryota; kingdom Metazoa; phylum Arthropoda; class Insecta; order Hymenoptera; family Andrenidae; genus Calliopsis; species Calliopsis andreniformis. The sequence goes on from NW_027480423.1 coordinate 25,137,504, forward strand.
ATGGAAAAGCTGTTGTATTTATATCGTATTTTAGGCTTCTGGCGTTGTCTTCTAAGGACCTAACTATTCGATCTGGTGAAGCAACGCCCTAGGGTGAAGCCTAGGTTGCTCGGAATGTAGAAATGACCATAACTTTCACATTGGTTGCAATTATTCGTTTTATACGATGGTAAAGCTGTTGTATTTATATTGTATTTTATGCCTCTGGCGTTGACATCTAAGGCCGTAGCTATTAGATGTGGTGGAGCAACGCCCTAGAGTGACGCCTAGGGTGCTCGGAACGTAGGAATGACCATTACTTTCACACTGGTTGCAATTATTCGTTTTATACGATGGAAAAGCTGTTGTATTTATATTGTATTTTATGCTTCTGGCGTTCACTTCTTAGGCCCTAACTATTCGATCTGGTGGAGCAACGCCCTAGAGTGAAGCCTAGGTTGCCCGGAACGTAGAAATGACCATCACTTTCAAACTGGTTGCAATTAATCCTGCTTTACGATGGAAAAACTGTGGTATTTTTATTGCATTTTATGCTTCGGGCATTGACTTCTAAGGCCCTAACTATTCAATCTGTTGGAGCAACGCCCTAGGGTGAAGCCTAGGTTGCCCGGAAAGTAGAAATGACCATAACTTTCATACTGGTTGCTATTATTCGTCTTATATGATGGAAAACCTGTTGTATTTATATCTTATTTTATGCTTCTGGCGTTCACTTCTTAGGCCCTAACTATTCGATCTGGTGGAACAACGGCCTAGGGTGAAGCCTAGGTTGCCCGGAACGTAGAATTGACCATAACTTTTACACTGGTAGCAATTATTCGTTTTATACGATGGAAAAACTGTTCTATTTACCTTGTATTTTATGCTTCGGGCGTTGACTTCTAAGACCCTAACTATTCAATCTGTTGGACCAACGCCCTATGGTGAAGCCTAGGTTGCCCGGAAAGTAGAAATGACCAAAACTTTCACACTGGTAGCAATTATTCGTTTTATACAATGGAAAAACTGTTCTATTTATTCTGTATTTTATGCTTCGGGCGTTGTCTTCTAAGGCCCTAACTATTCCATCAGGTGGAACAACGCCCTAGGGTATAGCCTAGGTTGGCCGGAAAGTAGAAATGACCATAACTTTCACACTGGTAGCAATAATTTGTTTTATACGATGGAAAAGCTGTTGTATCTATATCGTATTTTATGCTTCTGGCGTTGACTTCTTAGGCCCTATCTGTTCCATCATGTGGAACAACGCCCTAGGGTGAAGCCTAGGTTGCCCGGAAAGTAGAAATGACCATAACTTACACGGGTTGCAATTATTCCTGTTATATGATGGAAAAGCTGTTGTATTTATATCGTATTTTATGCTTCTGGCGTTGACTTCTAAGGCCCTAACTATTCAATCTGTAGGAGCAACGTCCTAGGGTGAAACCTAGGTTGCCCGGAAAGTAGAAATGACCATAACTTTTACACTGGTAGCAATTATTCCTTTTATACGATGGAAAAACTGTTCTATCTATTCTGTATTTTATGCTTCGGGCGTTGACTTCTAAGGCCCTAACTATTGGATCTGGCGGCCCAACGCCCACGAGTGAAGCATAGGTTGCCTGCTACGTAGAAATGACCATCACTTTCAAATTGGTTGCAATTATTCCTGTTATATGATGGAAAAACTGTTTTATTTTTATTGCATTTTATGCTTCGGGCATTGACTTCTAAGGCCCTAACTATTCAACCTGTTGGAGCAACGCCCTAGGGTGAAGCCTAGGTTGCGGGAAAGTAGAAATGACCATAACTTTCATACTGGTTGCAATTATTCGTTTTACATGATGGAAAAATTGTTGTCTTTATATTGTATTTTATGCTTCTGGCGTTCACTTCTTAGGCCCTAGCTATACGATCTGGTGGAACAACGGCCTAGGGTGAAGCCTAGGTTGCCCGGAACGTAGAAATGGCCACTTCTTTCACACTGTTTGCAATTATTCATTTAATACGATGGAAATGCTGTTGTATTTATATCGTATTTTGTGCTTCGGGCGTTGACTTCTTAGGCCCTAACATTTCGATCTGGTGGAGCAACGCCCTACAGTGTAGCCTAGGTTGCCCGGAACGTAGATATGACCATAACCTTCACACAGTTTGCAATAATGCGTTTTATACGGTGTAAAGGCTGTTGTATTTATTTTGTATTTTATTCTTCTGGTGTTGACTTCTTAAGCCCTAACTATTCGATCTGGTGGAACAACGCCGTAGAGTGAAGCCTAGGTTGCCCGGAACGTAGAAATGACCATTACTTTCAAACTGTTTGCAATTATCCCCGTTATATGACGGAAAAACAGTTGTATTTTTATTGCTTTTTATGCTTCGGGCATTGACGTTTAAGGCCGTAACTATTCAATCTGTTGGAGCAACGCTCTAGAGTGAACCCTAGGTTGACCGGAACGTAGAAATGACCATTACATTCACACTGGTTGCAATTATTCCTGTTATACGACGGAAAAACTGTTGTGTTTATATTGTATTTTATGCTTCTGGCGTTAACTTCTTAGGCCCTAACTATTCGATCTGGTGGAGCAATGCCTGAGAGATAAGTCTAGAATGCCCGAAACGACGAAATGATCATTACTATCACGCTTGTTGCAATTATTCCTGTTATACGATGAAAAAACTGTTGTATTTTTATTGTGTTTTATGTTTCAGTCGTAGACTTCTAAGGCCGTAGCTATTCGATATGTTGGAGCACCGCCCTAGAGTGAAGCCTAGGTTGCTCGGAACGTAGAAATGGCCACTACTTTCACACTGTTTGCAATTATTCATTTAATACGATGGAAATGCTGTTGTATCTATATCGTATTTTATGCTTCGGGCGTTGACTTCTTAGGCCCTAACATTTCGATCTGGTGGAGCAACGCCCTACAGTGTAGCCTAGGTTGCCCGGAACGTAGATATGACCATAACCTTCACACAGTTTGCAATTATTCGTTTTATACGGTGTAAAGGCTGTTGTATTTATTTTGTATTTTATTCTTCTGGTGTTGACTTCTTAAGCCCTAACTATTCGATCTGGTGGAACAACGCCGTAGAGTGAAGCCTAGGTTGCCCGGAACGTAGAAATGACCATTACTTTCAAACTGTTTGCAATTATCCCCGTTATATGACGGAAAAACTGTTGTATTTTTATTGCATTTTATGCTTCGGGCATTGACTTTTAAGGCCGTAACTATTCAATCTGTTGGAGCAACGTTCTAGAGTGAATCCTAGGTTGACCGGAACGTAGAAATGACCATTACATTCACACTGGTTGCAATTATTCCTGTTATACGACGGAAAAGCTGTTGTATTTTTATTTTATTCTGTGCTTCTGGCGTTTAATTCTAAGGCCCTAACTGTTTGATCTCATGGAACAACGCCCTAGAGTGAAGCCTAGGTTGCCCGGAAAGTAGAAATGACCATAACTTTCACACTGGTTGCTACTATTCGTTTTATACGATGGAAAAACTGTTATATTTATATTGTATTTTATTCTTCTGGCGTTCACTTCTTAGGCCCGAACTATTCGATCTGGTGGAACAACGCCCTTGGGTGAAGCCTAGGTTGCTCGGAACGCAGAAATGACCGTCACCTTCACACGGGTTGCAATTATTCCTGGTATAGGATGGAAAGACTGTTGTATTTTTATTGTATTTTAGACTTCAGGTGTTGACTTCTGAGGCCGTAGCTATTCGATGTGGTGGAAGAACGCCATAGAGTGAAGCCTAGGTTGCCCGGAACGTAGAAATGACCATAACTTTTACACTGGTAGCAATTATTCGTTTTACACAATGGAAAAACTCTTCTATTTATCTTGTATTTTATGCTTCGGGCGTTGACTTCTGAGGCCCTAACTGTTTGATCTGGTGGAGCAACGCCCTAGAGTGAAGCCTAGGTTGCCCGGTACGTAGAAATGACCATCACTTTCAAACTGGTTGCAATTATTCGTTTTATACGATGGAAAAGCTGTTGTATCTATATCGTATTTTATGCTTCTGGCGTTGACTTCTTAGGCCCTAACTATTCCATCATGTGGAACAACGCCCTAGGGTGAAGCCTAGGTTGCCCGGAAATGTAGAAATGACCATAACTTTCACACTGGTTGCAATTATTCATTTCATTGGATGGAAAAACTGTTGTACTTATATTGTATTTTATTCTTAAGGCGTTGAATTCTAAGTCCCTAGCTATTCGATCTGGTGGAGCAACGCCCTAGCGTGAAACCTAGGTTACCCGCAACGTAGAAATGACCATAACGTTTACACTGGTAGCAATTATTCGTTTTATACAATGGAAAAACTGTTCTACTTATTTTGTATTTAATGCTTCGGGCGTTGGCTTCTAAGGCCCTAACTGTTTGATCTGGTGGAGCAACGCCCTAGAGTGAAACCTAGGTTACCCGGAACGTAGAAATGACCATAACTTTCACACTGCTTGCAATTATTCGTTTTATACGATGGAAACGCTGTTGTATTTATATCGTATTTTATGCTTCTGGCGTTGACTTCTTAGGCCCTAACTATTCCATCTGGTGGAACAACGCCCTAGGGTGAAGCCTAGGTTGCCCGGAAAGTAGAAATGACCATAACTTTCATACTAGCTGCAATTATTCGTTTTATATGATGGAAAAACTGTTGTACTTATAATGTATTTTATGCTTCGGGCATTGACTTCTAAGGCCCTAACTATTCAATCTGTTGGAGGAACGCCCTAGGGTGAAGCCTAGGTTACCCGGAACGTAGAAATGACCATAACTTTCACACTGCTTGCAATTATTCGTTTTATACGATGGAAACGCTGTTGTATTTATATCGTATTTTATGCTTCTGGCGTTGACTTCTTAGGCCCTAACTATTCCATCTGGTGGAACAACGCCCTAGCGTGAAACCTAGGTTACCCCGAACGTAGAAATGACCAGAACTTTCTTACTGTTTGCAGTTATTCCTGTTATACGATGGAAAAACTTTGCTTCTTTACTGTATTTTATGCTTCTGGCGTTGACTTCTAAGGACCTAGCGATTCGATCTGGTGGAGCAACGCCCCAGAGTGCAACCTATGTTACCCGGAACGTAGAAATGACCACTACTATCACACTGGTTACAAATTATTCCTGTTATACGATGGAAAAACTGCAGAATTTTTATTGCATTTTATGCTACGGGCACTGACTTCTAAGGACCTAACTATTCAATCTGTTGGTGCAACGCCCTAGGGTGAAGCCTAGGTTGCCCGGAACGTAGAAATGACCATAACTTTCACACTGGTTGCAATTATTCGTTTTATACGATGGAAAAGCTGTTGCATCTTTATTGTATTTTATTCATCTGGGGTTGACTTCTATGGCCGTAGCTATTAGATGTGGTGGAGCAACGCCCTAGACGGACGCCTAGGTTGCCCGGAACGTAGAAATGACCATTACTTTAACAATGTTTGCAATTATTCATTTTATACGATGGAAAAACTGTTGTACTTATATTGTATTTTATTCTTCTGGCGTTGACTTCTTAGGCCCTAAGTATTGGATCTGGTGGAACAACGCCCTAGGGTGAAGCCTGGGTTGCCCGGAACATGGAAATGACCATTACTTTCACACTGTTTGCAAATATACATTATATACGATGGAAAAGCTGTTGTATTTATATTGTATTTTATGCTTCTGGCGTTGACTTCTTACGCCCTAACTATTTAATCTGGTAGAGCACCGCCCTAGAGAGAAGCATAGGATGCCCGGGACGTAGAACATACCATTACCTTCACACTGGTTGCAATTATTCCAGTTATACAATGGAAAAACTGTTGCATCTTTATTGTATTTTATGCTCCTGGCATTGACTTCTAAGGCCCTAACTATTCGATCTGGTGGAGCAACGCCCTAGAGTGAAGCCTAGGTTGCCCAGAACGTAGATATGACCATAACTTTCACACCGGTAGCAACTATTCGTTTTATACGATGGAAAAACTGTTCTATTTATTTTGTATTTTATGCTACGCGCGTTGACTTCAAAGGCCCTAACTATTCAATCTGTTGGTGCAACGCCCTAGAGTGAAGCCTAGGTTGCCTGGAACGTAGAAATGAACATAACTTTCACACTGATTGCTATTATTCGTTTTATACGATGGTAAACTGTTACATTTATATTGTATTTTATTCATCTGGGGTTGACTTCTAAGGCCGTATCTATTAGGTGTGGTGGAGCAACGCCCTAGCGTGAAGCCTAGAGTGCCCGGTACGTAGAAATGACCATAACTTTCATACTAGTTGCAATTATTCGTTTTATATGATGGAAAAACTGTTGTACTTATAATGTATTTTATGCTTCGGGCATTGACTTCTAAGGCCCTAAATATTCAATCTGTAGGAGCAACGCCCTAGGGTGAAGCCTAGGTCGCCCGAAAAGTTGAAATGACCATATCTTTCACACTGGTTGCAATTATTCATTTTATACGATGGTAAAACTCTTGTACTTATATTGTATTTTATTCTTAAGGCGTTGAATTCTAAGGCCCTAACTATTCGATCTGGTGGAGCAACGCCCTCGAGTGAAGCCTAGGTTGCCCGGTACGTAGAAATGACCATCACTTTCACACTGGTTGCTATTATTCGCTTTATACGATGGAAAAACTGTTATATTTATATTGTATTTTATTCTTATGGCGCTGAATTCTAAGTCCCTAGCTATTCGATCTGGTGGAGCAACGCCCTAGAGTGAAACCTAGGTTACCCGGGACGTAGAAATGACCAGTACTTTCACACTGTTTGCAGTTATTCCTGTTATACGATGGAAAAACTTTTGCACCTTTATTGTATTTTATGCTTCTGGCGTTGACTTCTAAGGCCCTAGCTATGCGGTTTGGTGGAGCAACGCCCTAGAGTGGAGTCTAGGTTGCCCGGTACGTAGAAATGACCATTACATTCACACTGTTTGCAAATACACATTATATACGATGGATAATCTGTTGTATTTATGTTGTATTTTATGCTTCTGGCGTTGACTTCTTAGGCCCTAACTATTTGATCTGGTGGAGCACCGCCCTACAGTAAAGCCCAGGTTGCCCGGAACGTAGAAATGACCATAACTTCCACACTGGTAGCAATTATTCGTTTTATACGATGGAAAAAGTGTTTTACTTAATTTGTATTTTATGCTTCGGGCGTTGACTTCTAAGGCCCTAACTATTCGATCTGGTGGTGCAACAACCTAGAGTGAAGTCTAGGTTGCCCGGAACATGGAAATGACCATTACTTTCACACTGTTTGCAAATATACATTATATACGATGGAAAAGCTGTTGTATTTATATTGTGTTTTATGCTTCTGGCGTTGACTTCTTAGGCCCTAACTATTCGATCTGGTGGAACAACGCCCTGGAGTGAAGACTAGATTGCCCGGATCATGGAAATGACCACAACTTTCACACTGGTTGCTATTATTCGTTTTATACGGTTGAAAAACTGTTATGTTTATATTGTATTTTATGCTTCTGGCGTTGACCTCTGAGGCCGTTGCTATTCGATGTGGTGGAAGAACGCCATAGAGTGAAGCCTAGGTAGCCCGGAACGTAGAAATGTCCATATCTTTCGCACTGTTTGCAATTATTCATTTTATACGATGGCAATGCTGTTGTATTTATATTGTATTTTATGCTTCTGGCGTTGACTTCTTAGGCCCTAACTATTCGATCTGGTGGAGCAATGCCTCAGAGATAAGTCTAGGATGCCCGAAACGCCGAAATGATCATTACTATCACGCTTGTTGCAATTATTCCTGTTATACGATGAAAAGACTGTTGCATTTTTATTGTGTTTTATGCTTCAGTCGTAGACTTCTAAGGCCGTAGCTATTCGATATGTTGGAGCACCGCCCTAGAGTGAAGCCTAGGTTGCTCGGAACGTAGAAATGGCCACTACTTTCACACTGTTTGCAATTATTCATTTAATACGATGGAAATGCTGTTGTATTTATATCGTATTTTATGCTTCGGGCGTTGACTTCTTAGGCCCTAACATTTCGATCTGGTGGAGCAACGCCCTACAGTGTAGCCTAGGTTGCCCGGAACGTAGATATGACCATAACCTTCACACAGTTTGCAATTATTCGTTTTATACGGAGTAAAGGCTGTTGTATTAATTTTGTATTTTATTCTTCTGGTGTTGACTTCTTAAGCCCTAACTATTCCATCTGGTGGAACAACGCCGTAGAGTGAAGCATAGGTTGCCCGGAACGTAGAAATGACCATTACTTTCAAACTGTTTGCAATTATCCCCGTTATATGACGGAAAAACTGTTGTATTTTTATTGCATTTTATGCTTCGGGCATTGACTTTTAAGGCCGTAACTATTCAATCTGTTGGAGCAACGCTCTAGAGTGAATCCTAGGTTGACCGGAACGTAGAAATGACCATTACATTCACACTGGTTGCAATTATTCCTGTTATACGCCGGAAAAACTGTTGTATTTTTATTTTATTCTGTGCTTCCGGCGTTTAATTCTAAGGCCCTAACTGTTTGATCTCATGGAACAACGCCCTAGAGTGAAGCCTAGGTTGCCCAGAAAGTAGAAATGACCATAACTTTCACACTGGTTGCTATTATTCGTTTTATACGATGGAAAAACTGTTATATTTATATTGTATTTTATGCTTCTGGCGTTGACTTCTAAGGCCCTATCCATTCGATCTGGTGGAGCAACGCCCTAGAGTGAAGCCTAGGTTGCCCGGAACGTAGAAATGACCATAACAATCACACTGGTTGCTATCATTCGTTTTATATGATGGAAAAACTGTTGTATTTATATTGTATTTTATGCTTCTGGCGTTTACTTCTTAGGCCTTAACTATTCGATCTGGTGGAGCACCGCCCTAGAGTGAAGCATAGGTTGCCCGGAACGTAGAACATACCATTACCTTCACACTGGTTGCAATTATTCCTGTTATACGATGCAAAAACTGTTGCATCTTTATTGTATTTTATGCTTCTGGCGTTGACTTCTAAGGACCTAGCTATTCCATCTGGTGGAGCAACGCCCTAGAGTGAAGCCTAGGCTGGCTCGAACGTAGAAATGGCCATAACTTTCACACTGGTTGCTATTATTCGTTTTGTACGATGGAAAAACTGTTATATTTATATTGTATTTCATGCCTCTGGCGTTGACTCCTCAGGCCCTAACTATTAGATCTGGTGGAACAACGCCCTAGGGTGAAGCCTAGGTTGCCCGGAACGTAGAAATGACCATAACTTTCACACTGGTTGCTATCATTCGTTTTATACGATAGAAAAACTGTTATATTTATATTGTATTTCATACTTCTGGCGTTGACTTCTTAGGCCCTAACTATTCGATCTGGTGGAGCAATGCCTCAGAGATAAGTCTAGGATGCCCGAAACGCCGAAATGGTCATTACTATCACGCTTGTTGCAATGATTCCTGTTATACGATGAAAAGACTGTTGTATTTTTATTGTGTTTTATGCTTCAGTCGTAGACTTCTAAGGCCGTAGCTACTCGATATGTTGGAGCACCGCCCTACAGTGAAGCCTAGGTTGCTCTGAACGTAGAATTGACCGGTACTTTCACACTGTTTGCAGTTATTCCTGTTATACGATGGAAAAACTGTTGCATCTTTATTGTATTTTATGCTTCTGGCGTTGACTTCTAAGGCCCTAACTACTCGATCAGGTGGAGCAACGCCCTAGAGTGAAGCCTACGATCCTCGGAATGTAGAAATGACCATAACTTTCACACTGGTTGCAATTATTCATTTTATACGATGGAAAAACTGTTGTACTTATTTTGTATTTTATTCTTATGGCGTTGAATTCTAAGTCCCTAGCTATTCGATCTGGTGGAGCAACACCCTAGAGTGAAACCTAGGTTACCTGTAACGGAGAAATGACCAGTACTTTCATACTGTTTGCAGTTATTCCTGTTATACGATGGAAAAACTTTTGCACCTTTATTGTATTTTATGCTTCTGGCGTTGACTTCTAAGGCCCTAGCTATTCGGTTTGGTGGAGCAACGCCCTAGAGTGGAACCTAGGTTGCCCGGTACGTAGAAATGACCATTACTTTCACGCTGTTTGCAAATATACATTATATATTGTGGAAAATCTGTTGTATTTATGTTGTATTTTATGCTTCTGGCGTTGACTTCTTAGGCCCTAACTATTTGTTCTTATGGAGCACCGCCCTAGAGTGAAGCCTAGGTTGCGCGGAACGTAGAAATGACCATAACTTTCACACTGGTAGCAATTATTCGTTTTATACGATGGAAAAACTGTTTTATTTATTTTGTATTTTATGCTTCGGGCATTGACTTTTAAGGACCTAACTATTCAATCTGTTGGAGCAACGCCCTAGAGTGAATCCTAGGTTGCCCGGAACCTGGAAATGCCCATTACATTCACACTGTTTGCTATTATTCCTGTTATACGATGGAAAAACTGTTGTATTTTTATTGTATTCTATGCTTCTGGCGTTTAATTCTAAGTCACTAGCTATTTGATCTGGTGGAGCAACGACCTAGAGTGAAGCCTAGGTTGCCCGGAACGTAGAAATGACCATTACTTTCACAATGTTTGCAATTATTCATTTTATACGATGGAAAAACTGTTGTATTCATATTGTATTTTATGCTTCTGGCGTTGTCTTCTAAGGTACTAACTATTCGATCTGGTGGAGCAATGCCTCAGAGATAAGTCTAGGATGCCCGAAACGCCGAAATGATCATTACTATCACGCTTGTTGCAATTATTCCTGTTATACGATGAAAAGACTGTTGTATTTTTATTGTATTTTATGCTTCAGTCGTAGACTTCTAAGGCCGTAGCTATTCGATATGTTGGAGCACTGCCCTAGCGTGAAGCCTAGGTTGCTCGGAACGCAGAAATGACCATTACTTTCACACTGGTTGCAATTATTCGTTTTATACGATGGTAAAACTGTTGTATTTATATCGTATTTTATGCTTCTGGCGTTGACTTCTTAGGACATAACTATTCAATCTGGTGGAGCATCGCCCTGGATTGAAACCTAGGTTGCCCGGAACGTAGAAATGACCATTACTTTCACACTGGTTGCAATTATTCCTGTTATACGATGGAAAAACTGTTCTATTTATTTTGCATTTTATGCTTCCGGCATTGACTTCTAAGGCCCTAGCTATTCAATCTGTTGGAGCAACGCCCTAGGGTGAAGTCTAGGTTGCCCGGAAAGTATAAATGACCACATCTTCAATACTGGTTGCAATTATTCGTTTTATACGATGAAAAAACTGTTGTATTTATATTGTATTTTATGCTTCTGGCGTTCACTTCTTAGGCCCTGACTATTCGATCTGGTGGAACAACGCCCTAGGGTGAAGCCTAGGTTGCCCGGAACGTAGAAATGACCATTACTTTCACAATGTTTGCAATTATTCACTTTATACGATAGAAAAACTGTTATATTTATATTGTATTTTATGCTTCTGGCGTTGACTTCTTAGGCCCTAACTGTTCGATCTGGTGCAACAACGCCCTAGGGTGAAGCCTAGGTTGCTCGGAAAGTAGAAATGACCATAACCTTCACACTGGTTGCAATTATTCGTTTTATACGATGGAAAAGCTGTGGCACCCTTATTGTATTTTATTCATCTGTGGTTGACTTCTAAGGCCATAGCTATTAGGTGTGGTGGAGCAACGCCCTATAGTGACGCCTAGGTTGCCCGGAACGTAGAAATGACCATTATTTTCACAATGTTTGCAATTATTCACATTATGCGATGGAAAAACTATTGTACTTATATTGTATTTTATTCTTCTGGCGTTGACTTCTTAGGCCCTAAATATTCGATCTGGTGGAACAACGCCCTAGAGTGAAGACTAGGTTGCCCGGAACATGGAAATGACCATTACTTTCACACTGTTTGCAAATATACATTATATACGATGGAAAAGCTGTTGTACTTATATTGAGTTTTATGCTTCTGGCGTTGACTTCCTAGGCCCTAACTATTTAATCTGGTAGAGTACCGCCCTAGAGTGGAGCATAGGTTGCCCCGAACGTAGAACATACCATTACCTTCACACTGGTTGCAATTATTCCTGTCATACGATGCAAAAACTGTTGCATCTTTATTGTATTTTATGCTTCTGGCGTTGACTTCTAAGGCCCTAACTATTCCATCTGGTGGAGCAACGCCCTAGAGTGAAGCCTAGTCTGCACGGAACGTAGAAATGACCATAACTTTCACACTGGTTGCTATTATTCGTTTTATACGATGGAAAAACTGTTTTATTTATTTTGTATTTTATGCTCCGGGTATTGACTTTTAAGGCCCTAACTATTCAATCTGTTGGAGAAATGCCCTAGAGTGAATCCTAGGTTGCCCGGAACGTAGAAATGACCATTACATTCACACTGTTTGCTACTATTCCTGTTATACGGTGGAAAAACTGTTGCATTTTTATTGTATTCTATGCTTATGGCGTTTAATTCTAAGTCACTAGCTATTTGATCTGGTGGAGCAACGACCTAGAGTGTAGCCTAGGTTGCTCGGAACGTAGAAATGACCACTACTTTCACACTGTTTGCAATTATTCATTTAATACGATGGAAATGCTGTTGTGTTTATATCGTATTTTATGCTTCGGGCGTTGACTTCTTACGCCCTAACATTTCGATCTGGTGGAGCAACGCCCTACAGTGAAGCCTAGGTTGCCCGGTACGTAGATATGACCATAACCTTCACACAGGTTGCAATTATTCGTTTTATACGGTGTAAAGGCTGTTGTATTTATTTTGTACTTTATTTTTCTGGTGTTGACTTCTTAGGCCCTAACTATTCGTACTGGTGGAACAACGCCGCAGAGTGAAGCCTAGGTTGCCCGGAACGTAGATATGACCATTACTTTCACTCTGTTTGCAATTATTCCTTTTATACGATGGAAAAGCTGTTGTATTTATATCGTATTTTATGCTTCTTGCGTTGACTTCTAAGTCACTAGCTATTTGATCTGGTGGAGCAACGACATAGAGTGAAGCCTAGGTTGCCCGGAACGTAGAAATGACCATAACTTAAACACTGGTTTCTATTATTCGTTTTATACGATGGAAAAACTGTTCTATTTATTTTGTATTTAATGCTTCGGGCGTTGGCTTCTAAGGCCCTAACTGTTTGATCTGGTGGAGCAACGCCCTAGAGTGAAACCTAGGTTGCCCGGTACGTAGAAATGACCATCACCTGCAAACTGGTTGCAATTATTCGTTTTATACGATGGAAAAGTTGTTGTATTTATATCGTATTTTATGCTTCTGGCGTTGACTTCTTAGGCCCTAACTATTCGATCTGGTGGAACGACGCGCTGGAGTGAAGCCTAGGTTGCCTGGAACGCAGAAATGACCATCACCTTCACACGGGTTGCAATTATTCCTGTTATAGGATGGAAATACTGTTGTATTTTTATTTTATTTTAGACTTCAGGTGTTGACTTCTGAGGCCGTAGCTATTCGATGTGGTGGAAGAACGCCATAGAGTGAAGCCTAGGTTGCCCGGAACGTAGAAATGCGCACAAGTTTCATAGTGGTTGCAATTATTCGTTTTATACGATGGAAAAACTGTTGTATTTATATTGTATTTTATGCTTCTGGCGATCACTTCTTAGGCCCGAACTATTCGATCTGGTGGAGCAACGCCCTAGGGTGAAGCCTAGGTTGCCCGGAAAGTAGAAATGACCATAACTTTCATACTAGTTGCAATTATTCGTTTTATATGATGGAAAAACTGTTGTATTTATAATGTATTTTATGCTTCGGGCATTGACTTCTAAGGCCCTAACCATTCGATCTGGTGGAGCAACGCCCTAGAGTGAAGACTAGATTGCCCGGAACATGGAAATGACCATTACGTTCACACTGTTTGCAAATATACATTATATACGGTGGAAAAGCTGTTGTATTTATATTGTGTTTTATGCTTCTGGCGTTGACTTCTTAGGCCCTAACTATTTAATCTGGTAGAGCACCTCCCTAGAGTGAAGCATAGGTTGCCCGGTACATGGAAATGACCATTACTTTCACACTGTTTGCAAATAGACATTATATACAATGGAAAAACTGTTCTATTTATTTTGTGTTTAATGCTTCGGGCGTTGACTTCAAAGGCCCCAACTGTTTGATATGGTGGAGCAACGCCCTAGAGTGAAGCCTATGTTGTCCGGAACGTAGAAATGACCATTACCTTCACACGGGTTGCAATTATTCGTTTTATACGATGGAAAAACTGTTTTATTTATTTTGTATTTTATGCTTCGGGCATTGACTTTTAAGGACCTAACTATTCAATCTGTTGGAGCAACGCCCTAGAGTGAATCCTAGGTTGCCCGGAACCTGGAAATGCCCATTACATTCACACTGTTTGCTATTATTCCTGTTATACGATGGAAAAACTGTTGTATTTTTATTGTATTCTATGCTTCTGGCGTTTAATTCTAAGTCACTAGCTATTTGATCTGGTGGAGCAACGACCTAGAGTGAAGCCTAGGTTGCCCGGAACGTAGAAATGACCATTACTTTCACAATGTTTGCAATTATTCATTTTATACGATGGAAAAACTGTTGTATTCATATTGTATTTTATGCTTCTGGCGTTGTCTTCTAAGGTACTAACTATTCGATCTGGTGGAGCAATGCCTCAGAGATAAGTCTAGGATGCCCGAAACGCCGAAATGATCATTACTATCACGCTTGTTGCAATTATTCCTGTTATACGATGAAAAGACTGTTGTATTTTTATTGTATTTTATGCTTCAGTCGTAGACTTCTAAGGCCGTAGCTATTCGATATGTTGGAGCACTGCCCTAGCGTGAAGCCTAGGTTGCTCGGAACGCAGAAATGACCATTACTTTCACACTGGTTGCAATTATTCGTTTTATACGATGGTAAAACTGTTGTATTTATATCGTATTTTATGCTTCTGGCGTTGACTTCTTAGGACATAACTATTCAATCTGGTGGAGCATCGCCCTGGATTGAAACCTAGGTTGCCCGGAACGTAGAAATGACCATTACTTTCACACTGGTTGCAATTATTCCTGTTATACGATGGAAAAACTGTTCTATTTATTTTGCATTTTATGCTTCCGGCATTGACTTCTAAGGCCCTAGCTATTCAATCTGTTGGAGCAACGCCCTAGGGTGAAGTCTAGGTTGCCCGGAAAGTATAAATGACCACATCTTCAATACTGGTTGCAATTATTCGTTTTATACGATGAAAAAACTGTTGTATTTATATTGTATTTTATGCTTCTGGCGTTCACTTCTTAGGCCCTGACTATTCGATCTGGTGGAACAACGCCCTAGGGTGAAGCCTAGGTTGCCCGGAACGTAGAAATGACCATTACTTTCACAATGTTTGCAATTATTCACTTTATACGATAGAAAAACTGTTATATTTATATTGTATTTTATGCTTCTGGCGTTGACTTCTTAGGCCCTAACTGTTCGATCTGGTGCAACAACGCCCTAGGGTGAAGCCTAGGTTGCTCGGAAAGTAGAAATGACCATAACCTTCACACTGGTTGCAATTATTCGTTTTATACGATGGAAAAGCTGTGGCACCCTTATTGTATTTTATTCATCTGTGGTTGACTTCTAAGGCCATAGCTATTAGGTGTGGTGGAGCAACGCCCTATAGTGACGCCTAGGTTGCCCGGAACGTAGAAATGACCATTATTTTCACAATGTTTGCAATTATTCACATTATGCGATGGAAAAACTATTGTACTTATATTGTATTTTATTCTTCTGGCGTTGACTTCTTAGGCCCTAAATATTCGATCTGGTGGAACAACGCCCTAGAGTGAAGACTAGGTTGCCCGGAACATGGAAATGACCATTACTTTCACACTGTTTGCAAATATACATTATATACGATGGAAAAGCTGTTGTACTTATATTGAGTTTTATGCTTCTGGCGTTGACTTCCTAGGCCCTAACTATTTAATCTGGTAGAGTACCGCCCTAGAGTGAAGCATAGGTTGCCCCGAACGTAGAACATACCATTACCTTCACACTGGTTGCAATTATTCCTGTCATACGATGCAAAAACTGTTGCATCTTTATTGTATTTTATGCTTCTGGCGTTGACTTCTAAGGCCCTAACTATTCCATCTGGTGGAGCAACGCCCTAGAGTGAAGCCTAGTCTGCACGGAACGTAGAAATGACCATAACTTTCACACTGGTTGCTATTATTCGTTTTATACGATGGAAAAACTGTTTTATTTATTTTGTATTTTATGCTCCGGGTATTGACTTTTAAGGCCCTAACTATTCAATCTGTTGGAGAAATGCCCTAGAGTGAATCCTAGGTTGCCCGGAACGTAGAAATGACCATTACATTCACACTGTTTGCTACTATTCCTGTTATACGGTGGAAAAACTGTTGCATTTTTATTGTATTCTATGCTTATGGCGTTTAATTCTAAGTCACTAGCTATTTGATCTGGTGGAGCAACGACCTAGAGTGTAGCCTAGGTTGCTCGGAACGTAGAAATGACCACTACTTTCACACTGTTTGCAATTATTCATTTAATACGATGGAAATGCTGTTGTGTTTATATCGTATTTTATGCTTCGGGCGTTGACTTCTTACGCCCTAACATTTCGATCTGGTGGAGCAACGCCCTACAGTGAAGCCTAGGTTGCCCGGTACGTAGATATGACCATAACCTTCACACAGGTTGCAATTATTCGTTTTATACGGTGTAAAGGCTGTTGTATTTATTTTGTACTTTATTTTTCTGGTGTTGACTTCTTAGGCCCTAACTATTCGTACTGGTGGAACAACGCCGCAGAGTGAAGCCTAGGTTGCCCGGAACGTAGATATGACCATTACTTTCACTCTGTTTGCAATTATTCCTTTTATACGATGGAAAAGCTGTTGTATTTATATCGTATTTTATGCTTCTTGCGTTGACTTCTAAGTCACTAGCTATTTGATCTGGTGGAGCAACGACATAGAGTGAAGCCTAGGTTGCCCGGAACGTAGAAATGACCATAACTTAAACACTGGTTTCTATTATTCGTTTTATACGATGGAAAAACTGTTCTATTTATTTTGTATTTAATGCTTCGGGCGTTGGCTTCTAAGGCCCTAACTGTTTGATCTGGTGGAGCAACGCCCTAGAGTGAAACCTAGGTTGCCCGGTACGTAGAAATGACCATCACCTGCAAACTGGTTGCAATTATTCGTTTTATACGATGGAAAAGTTGTTGTATTTATATCGTATTTTATGCTTCTGGCGTTGACTTCTTAGGCCCTAACTATTCGATCTGGTGGAACGACGCGCTGGAGTGAAGCCTAGGTTGCCTGGAACGCAGAAATGACCATCACCTTCACACGGGTTGCAATTATTCCTGTTATAGGATGGAAATACTGTTGTATTTTTATTTTATTTTAGACTTCAGGTGTTGACTTCTGAGGCCGTAGCTATTCGATGTGGTGGAAGAACGCCATAGAGTGAAGCCTAGGTTGCCCGGAACGTAGAAATGCGCACAAGTTTCATAGTGGTTGCAATTATTCGTTTTATACGATGGAAAAACTGTTGTATTTATATTGTATTTTATGCTTCTGGCGATCACTTCTTAGGCCCGAACTATTCGATCTGGTGGAGCAACGCCCTAGGGTGAAGCCTAGGTTGCCCGGAAAGTAGAAATGACCATAACTTTCATACTAGTTGCAATTATTCGTTTTATATGATGGAAAAACTGTTGTATTTATAATGTATTTTATGCTTCGGGCATTGACTTCTAAGGCCCTAACCATTCGATCTGGTGGAGCAACGCCCTAGAGTGAAGACTAGATTGCCCGGAACATGGAAATGACCATTACTTTCACACTGTTTGCAAATATACATTATATACGGTGGAAAAGCTGTTGTATTTATATTGTGTTTTATGCTTCTGGCGTTGACTTCTTAGGCCCTAACTATTTAATCTGGTAGAGCACCTCCCTAGAGTGAAGCATAGGTTGCCCGGTACATGGAAATGACCATTACTTTCACACTGTTTGCAAATAGACATTATATACAATGGAAAAACTGTTCTATTTATTTTGTGTTTAATGCTTCGGGCGTTGACTTCAAAGGCCCCAACTGTTTGATATGGTGGAGCAACGCCCTAGAGTGAAGCCTATGTTGTCCGGAACGTAGAAATGACCATTACCTTCACACGGGTTGCAATTACTCCTGTTATAGGATGGAAAGACTGTTGTATTTTTATTGTATTTTATGCTTCTGGAGTTGCCTTCTTAGGCCCTAACTATTCGACCTTGTGAATCAACGCCCTACAGTGAAGCCTAGGTTGCCTGGGACGTAGAAATGACCATAACTTTCACACTGGTTGCTATTATTCGTTTTATACGATGGAAAAACTGTTATATTTATATTGTATTTTATGCTTCAGTCGTAGACTTCTAAGGCCGTAGCTATTCGATATGGTGGAGCACCGCCCTAGAGTGAAGCCTAGGTTGCTCGGAACGTAGAAATGTCCATATCTTTCGCACTGTTTGCAATTATTCATTTTATACGGTGGCAAAGCTGTTGTATTTATATTGTATTTTATGCTTCTGGCGTTGACTTCTTAGGCCCTAACTATTCGATCTGGTGGAGCAATGCCTCAGAGATATGTCTAGGATGCCCGAAACGCCGAAATGATCATTACTGTCACGCTTGTTGCAATTATTCCTGTTATACGATGAAAAGACTGTTGTATTTTTATTGTATTTTATGCTTCAGTCGTAGACTTCTAAGGCCGTAGCTATTCGATATGGTGGAGCACCGCCCTAGAGTGAAGCCTAGGTTGCTCGGAACGTAGAAACGACCGTTACTTTCACACTGGTAGCAATTATTCGTTTTATACGATGGAAAAACTGTTCTATTTATTTTGCAATTTATGCTTCCGGAATTGACTTCTAAGGCCCTAACTATTCAATCTGTTGGAGCAACGCCCTAGGGTGAAGTCAAGGTTGCCCGGAAAGTAGAAATGACCATACCTTTCATACTGGTTGCAATTATTCGTTTTATACGATAAAAAAACTGTTGTATTTATATTTTATTTTATGCTTCTGGCGTTCACTTCTTAGGCCCTAACCATTCGATCTGGTGGTGCAACGCCCTAGAGTGAAGCCTAGGTTGCCTGGAACGCCGAAATGACCATCACGTTCACACGGGTTCCAATTATTCCTGTTATAGGATGGAAAGACTGTTGTATTTTTATTGCATTTTATGCTTCGGGCATTGACTTCTAAGGCCCTAACTATTCAATCTGTTGGAGCAACGCCCTAGAGTGAATCCTAGGTTGCCCGGAAGGTAGAAATGACCATTACATTCACACTGTTTGCTATTATTCCTGTTATACGATGGAAAAACTGTTGCATCTTTATTGTATTTTATGCTTCTGGCGTTGACTTCTAAGGCCGTAGCTATTAGATGCGGTGGAGCAACGCCCTAGAGTGACGCCTAGGTTGCCCGGAACGTAGAAATGACCATTACTTTCACAATGTTTGCAACTACTCATTTTATACGATGGAATAACTGTTGTACTTATGTTGTGTTTTATCGTTCTGGCGTTGAATTCTAAGTCCCTAGCTACTCGATCTGGTAGAGCAACGCCCTAGAGTGAAAGCTAGGTTATCCGGAACGTAGAAATGACCAGTACATTCACACTGGTTGCTATTATTCGTTTTATACAATGGAAAAACTGTTATATTTATATTGTATTTTATGCTTCTGGCGTTGACTTCTTTGGCCCTAACTGTTCGATATAGTGGAACAACGCCCTAGAGTGAAGCCTAGGTTGCCCGGAACGAAGAAATGACCATCACTTTCAAACTGGTTGCAATTACTCCTGTTGTATGATGGAAAAACTGTTGTATTTTTATTGCATTTTATGCTTCGGGCATTGACTTCTAAGGTACTAACTATTCGATCTGGTGGAGCAACGCCCTAGAGTGACGCCTAGGTTGCTCGGAACGTAGAAATGACCATTACTTTCACACTGGTTGCAATTATTCCTGTTATACGATGGAAAAACTGTTGTATTTTAATTGTATTTTATGCTTTTAGCGATGAATTATAAGTCCCTAGCTATTCGATCTGGTGGAGCAACGCCCTAGAGTGACGCCTAGGTTGCTCGGAACGCAGAAATGACCATTACTTTCACACTGGTTGCAATTATTCCTGTTATACGGTGGAAAAACTGTTGCATTTTTATTGCATTTTATGCTTCGGGCATTGACTTTTAAGGCCCTAACTATTCAATCTGTTGGAGCAACGCCCTAGGGTGAAGCCTAGGTTGCCCGGAACGTAGAAATGAGCATAACTATCACACTGGTTGCAATTATTCGTTTTATACGATGGAAAAGCTGCTTTATTTATATCGTATTTTATGCTTCTGGGGTTGACTTCTTAGGTCCTAACTATTCCATCTGGTGGGTCAACGCCCTAGGGTGAAGCCTAGGTTGCCCGGAAAGTAGAAATGACCATAACTTTCACACTGGTAGCAATTATTCGTTTTATACGATGGAAAAACTGTTTTATTTATTTTGTATTTTATGCTTCGGACATTGACTTTTAAGGCCCTAACTATTCAATCTGTTGGAGCAACGCCCTAGAGTGAATCCTAGGTTGCCCGGAACGTAGAAATGACCATTACTTTCACACTGTTTGCTATTATTCATTTTGTACGATGGAAAAGCTGTTGTATTTATATTGTATTTTATGCCTCTGGCGTTGAATTCTAAGCCCGTAGCTATTAGATGTGGTGGAGCAACGCCCTAGAGTGACGCCTAGGTTGCCCGGAACGTAGAAATGACCATTACTTTCACAATGTTTGCAACTACTCATTTTATACGATGGAATAACTGTTGTACTTATGTTGTGTTTTATCGTTCTGGCGTTGAATTCTAAGTCCCTAGCTTCTCGATCTGGTAGAGCAACGCCCTAGAATGAAACCTAGGTTATCCGGAACGTAGAAATGACCAGTACATTCACACTGGTTGCTATTATTCCTTTTATACAATGGACAAACTGTTATATTCATATTGTATTTTATGCATCTGGCGTTGACTTCTAAGGTACTAACTATTCGATCTGGTGGAGCAACGCGCTAGAGTGAAGCCTAGGTTGGCCGGAATGTAGAAATGTCCATAACTTTCACACTGGTTGCAATTATTCCTGTTATACGATGGAAAAACTGTTGTATTTTAATTGTATTTTATGCTTTTAGCGATGAATTATAAGTCCCTAGCTATTCGATCTGGTGGAGCAACGCCCTAGAGTGACGCCTAGGTTGCTCGGAACGTAGAAATGACCATCACTTTCAAACTGGTTGCAATTATTCCTGTTATACGATGGAAAAACTGTTGTATTTTAATTGTATTTTATGCTTTTAGCGATGAATTATAAGTCCCTAGCTATTCGATCTGGTGGAGCAACGCCCTAGAGTGACGCCTAGGTTGCTCGGAACGCAGAAATGACCATTACTTTCACACTGGTTGCAATTATTCCTGTTATACGGTGGAAAAACTGTTGTATTTTTATTGCATTTTATGCTTCGGGCATTGACTTTTAAGGCCCTAACTATTCAATCTGTTGGAGCAACGCCCTAGGGTGATGCCTAGGTTGCCCGGTACGTAGAAATGAGCGTAACTATCACGCTGGTTGCAATTATTCGTTTTATACGATGGAAAAGCTGCTGTATTTATATCGTATTTTATGCTTCTGGCGTTGACTTCTTAGGCCCTAACTATTCCATCTGGTGGAACAACGCCCTAGAGTGAAGCCTAGGTTGCCCGGAACGTAGAAATGACCATAGCATTCACACTGGTTGCTATTATTCGTCTTATACGATGGAAAAACTGTTATATTTATAATGTATTTTATGCTTCTGGCGTTGACTTCTGAGACCGTTGCTGTTCGATCTGGTGGAGCAACGCCCTACAGTGAAGCCTAGGTTGCCTGGAACGTAGATATTACCCTAACCTTCACACAGGTTGCAATTATTCGTCTTATACGATGGAAAAGCTGTTGTATTTATATCGTATTTTATGCTTGTGGCGTTGACTTCTTAGGCCCTCACTATTCGAACTGGTGGAACAACGGCCTAGGGTGTAGCCTAGGTTGCCCGGAATGTAGAAATGACCATAACTTTCACACTGGTTTCAATTATTCATTTTATACGATGGAAAAACTGTTGTACTTATATTGTGTTTTATTCTTATGGCGTTGAATTCTAAATCCCTAGCTATTCGATCCGGTGGAGCAACGCCCTGGAGTGACGCCTAGGTTGCCCGGAACGTAGAAATGACCATTCCTTTCACAATGTTTGCAACTACTCATTTTATACGATGGAATAACTGTTGTACGTATGTTGTGTTTTATCGTTCTGGCGTTGAATTCTAAGTCCCTAGCTACTCGATCTGGTAGAGCACCGCCCTAGAGTGAAGCCTAGGTTGCTCGGAACGTAGAAACGACCGTTACTTTCACACTGGTAGCAATTATTCGTTTTATACGATGGAAAAACTGTTTTATTTATTTTGTATTTTATGCTTCGGACATTGACTTTTAAGGCCCTAACTATTCAATCTGTTGGAGCAACGCCCTAGAGTGAATCCTAGGTTGCACGGAACGTAGAAATGACCATTACATTCACACCATTTGCTATTATTCCTGTTATACGATGGAAAAACTTTTGTATCTTTGTTGTATTCTATGCTTCTGGCGTTTAATTCTAAGTCGCTAGCTATTTGATCTGGTGGAGCAACGACCTAGAGTGAAGCCTAGGTTGCCCGGAACGTAGAAATGACCATTACTTTCACACTGTTTGCTATTATTCATTTTGTACGATGGAAAAGCTGTTGTATTTATATTGTATTTTATGCCTCTGGCGTTGACTTCTAAGCCCGTAGCTATTAGATGTGGTGGAGCAACGCCCTAGAGTGACGCCTAGGTTGCCGGGAACGTAGAAATGACCATTACTTTCACAATGTTTGCAACTACTCATTTTATACGATGGAATAACTGTTGTACTTATGTTGTGTTTTATCGTTCTGGCGTTGAATTCTAAGTCCCTAGCTTCTCGATCTGGTAGAGCAACGCCCTAGAATGAAACCTAGGTTATCCGGAACGTAGAAATGACCAGTACATTCACACTGGTTGCTATTATTCCTTTTATACAATGGACAAACTGTTATATTTATATTGTATTTTATGCTTCTGGCGTTGACTTCTTTGGCCCTAACTGTTCGATATAGTGGAACAACGCCCTAGAGTGAAGCCTAGGTTGCCCGGAACGAAGAAATGACCATCACTTTCAAACTGGTTGCAATTATTCCTGTTATGTGATGGAAAAACTGTTGTATTTTTATTGCATTTTATGCTTCGGGCATTGACTTCTAAGGTCCTAACTATTCAATCTGTTGGAGCAACGAGCTAGGGTGAAGCCTAGGTTGCCCAGAAAGTAAAAATGACCACAACTTTCACACTGGTTGCAATAATTCGTTTTATACGATTGAAAAGCTGTTGCAACATTATTGTATTTTATTCTTCTGGCGTTGACTTCTAAGGCCGTAGCTATTAGATGTGGTGGTGCAACGCCATAGAGTGATGCCTAGGTTGCCGGGAACGTAGAAATGACCCTTACTTTCACAGTGTTTGCAATTATTCATTTTATACGATGGAAAAACTGTTGTATTCATATTGTATTTTATGCATCTGGCGTTGACTTCTAAGGTACTAACTATTCGATCTGGTGGAGCAACGCGCTAGAGTGAAGCCTAGGTTGGCCGGAATGTAGAAATGTCCATAACTTTCACACAGGTTGCAATTATTCGTCTTATACGATGGAAAAGCTGTTGTATTTATATCGTATTTTATGCTTGTGGCGTTGACTTCTTAGGCCCTCACTATTCGAACTGGTGGAACAACGGCCTAGGGTGTAGCCTAGGTTGCCCGGAATGTAGAAATGACCATAACTTTCACACTGGTTTCAATTATTCATTTTATACGATGGAAAAACTGTTGTACTTATATTGTGTTTTATTCTTATGGCGTTGAATTCTAAATCCCTAGCTATTCGATCCGGTGGAGCAACGCCCTGGAGTGACGCCTAGGTTGCCCGGAACGTAGAAATGACCATTCCTTTCACAATGTTTGCAACTACTCATTTTATACGATGGAATAACTGTTGTACGTATGTTGTGTTTTATCGTTCTGGCGTTGAATTCTAAGTCCCTAGCTACTCGATCTGGTAGAGCACCGCCCTAGAGTGAAGCCTAGGTTGCTCGGAACGTAGAAACGACCGTTACTTTCACACTGGTAGCAATTATTCGTTTTATACGATGGAAAAACTGTTTTATTTATTTTGTATTTTATGCTTCGGACATTGACTTTTAAGGCCCTAACTATTCAATCTGTTGGAGCAACGCCCTAGAGTGAATCCTAGGTTGCACGGAACGTAGAAATGACCATTACATTCACACCATTTGCTATTATTCCTGTTATACGATGGAAAAACTTTTGTATCTTTGTTGTATTCTATGCTTCTGGCGTTTAATTCTAAGTCGCTAGCTATTTGATCTGGTGGAGCAACGACCTAGAGTGAAGCCTAGGTTGCCCGGAACGTAGAAATGACCATTACTTTCACACTGTTTGCTATTATTCATTTTGTACGATGGAAAAGCTGTTGTATTTATATTGTATTTTATGCCTCTGGCGTTGACTTCTAAGCCCGTAGCTATTAGATGTGGTGGAGCAACGCCCTAGAGTGACGCCTAGGTTGCCGGGAACGTAGAAATGACCATTACTTTCACAATGTTTGCAACTACTCATTTTATACGATGGAATAACTGTTGTACTTATGTTGTGTTTTATCGTTCTGGCGTTGAATTCTAAGTCCCTAGCTTCTCGATCTGGTAGAGCAACGCCCTAGAATGAAACCTAGGTTATCCGGAACGTAGAAATGACCAGTACATTCACACTGGTTGCTATTATTCCTTTTATACAATGGACAAACTGTTATATTTATATTGTATTTTATGCTTCTGGCGTTGACTTCTTTGGCCCTAACTGTTCGATATAGTGGAACAACGCCCTAGAGTGAAGCCTAGGTTGCCCGGAACGAAGAAATGACCATCACTTTCAAACTGGTTGCAATTATTCCTGTTATGTGATGGAAAAACTGTTGTATTTTTATTGCATTTTATGCTTCGGGCATTGACTTCTAAGGTCCTAACTATTCAATCTGTTGGAGCAACGAGCTAGGGTGAAGCCTAGGTTGCCCAGAAAGTAAAAATGACCACAACTTTCACACTGGTTGCAATAATTCGTTTTATACGATTGAAAAGCTGTTGCAACATTATTGTATTTTATTCTTCTGGCGTTGACTTCTAAGGCCGTAGCTATTAGATGTGGTGGTGCAACGCCATAGAGTGATGCCTAGGTTGCCGGGAACGTAGAAATGACCCTTACTTTCACAGTGTTTGCAATTATTCATTTTATACGATGGAAAAACTGTTGTATTCATATTGTATTTTATGCATCTGGCGTTGACTTCTAAGGTACTAACTATTCGATCTGGTGGAGCAACGCGCTAGAGTGAAGCCTAGGTTGGCCGGAATGTAGAAATGTCCATAACTTTCACACTGGTTGCAATTATTCCTGTTATACGATGGAAAAACTGTTGTATTTTAATTGTATTTTATGCTTTTAGCGATGAATTATAAGTCCCTAGCTATTCGATCTGGTGGAGCAACGCCCTAGAGTGACGCCTAGGTTGCTCGGAACGTAGAAATGACCATCACTTTCATACTGGTTGCAATTATTCCTGTTATACGATGGAAAAACTGTTGTATTTTAATTGTATTTTATGCTTTTAGCGATGAATTATAAGTCCCTAGCTATTCGATCTGGTGGAGCAACGCCCTAGAGTGACGCCTAGGTTGCTCGGAACGCAGAAATGACCATTACTTTCACACTGGTTGCAATTATTCCTGTTATACGGTGGAAAAACTGTTGTATTTTTATTGCATTTTATGCTTCGGGCATTGACTTTTAAGACCCTAACTATTCAATCTGTTGGAGCAACGCCCTAGGGTGATGCCTAGGTTGCCCGGTACGTAGAAATGAGCGTAACTATCACGCTGGTTGCAATTATTCGTTTTATACGATGGAAAAGCTGCTGTATTTATATCGTATTTTATGCTTCTGGCGTTGACTTCTTAGGCCCAAACTATTCCATCTGGTGGAACAACGCCCTAGAGTGAAGCCTAGGTTGCCCGGAACGTAGAAATGACCATAGCATTCACACTGGTTGCTATTATTCGTCTTATACGATGGAAAAACTGTTATATTTATAATGTATTTTATGCTTCTGGCGTTGACTTCTGAGACCGTTGCTATTCGATCTGGTGGAGCAACGCCCTACAGTGAAGCCTAGGTTGCCCGGAACGTAGATATTACCCTAACCTTCACACAGGTTGCAATTATTCGTCTTATACGATGGAAAAGCTGTTGTATTTATATCGTATTTTATGCTTGTGGCGTTGACTTCTTAGGCCCTCACTATTCGAACTGGTGGAACAACGGCCTAGGGTGAAGCCTAGGTTGCCCGGAATGTAGAAATGACCATAACTTTCACACTGGTTTCAATTATTCATTTTATACGATGGAAAAACTGTTGTACTTATATTGTGTTTTATTCTTATGGCGTTGAATTCTAAATCCCTAGCTATTCGATCCGGTGGAGCAACGCCCTGGAGTGACGCCTAGGTTGCCCGGAACGTAGAAATGACCATTACTTTCACAATGTTTGCAACTACTCATTTTATACGATGGAATAACTGTTGTACTTATGTTGTGTTTTATCGTTCTGGCGTTGAATTCTAAGTCCCTAGCTTCTCGATCTGGTAGAGCAACGCCCTAGAATGAAACCTAGGTTATCCGGAACGTAGAAATGACCAGTACATTCACACTGGTTGCTATTATTCCTTTTATACAATGGACAAACTGTTATATTTATATTGTATTTTATGCTTCTGGCGTTGACTTCTTTGGCCCTAACTGTTCGATATAGTGGAACAACGCCCTAGAGTGAAGCCTAGGTTGCCCGGAACGAAGAAATGACCATCACTTTCAAACTGGTTGCAATTATTCCTGTTATGTGATGGAAAAACTGTTGTATTTTTATTGCATTTTATGCTTCGGGCATTGACTTCTAAGGTCCTAACTATTCAATCTGTTGGAGCAACGAGCTAGGGTGAAGCCTAGGTTGCCCAGAAAGTAAAAATGACCACAACTTTCACACTGGTTGCAATAATTCGTTTTATACGATTGAAAAGCTGTTGCAACATTATTGTATTTTATTCTTCTGGCGTTGACTTCTAAGGCCGTAGCTATTAGATGTGGTGGTGCAACGCCATAGAGTGATGCCTAGGTTGCCGGGAACGTAGAAATGACCCTTACTTTCACAGTGTTTGCAATTATTCATTTTATACGATGGAAAAACTGTTGTATTCATATTGTATTTTATGCATCTGGCGTTGACTTCTAAGGTACTAACTATTCGATCTGGTGGAGCAACGCGCTAGAGTGAAGCCTAGGTTGGCCGGAATGTAGAAATGTCCATAACTTTCACACTGGTTGCAATTATTCCTGTTATACGATGGAAAAACTGTTGTATTTTAATTGTATTTTATGCTTTTAGCGATGAATTATAAGTCCCTAGCTATTCGATCTGGTGGAGCAACGCCCTAGAGTGACGCCTAGGTTGCTCGGAACGTAGAAATGACCATCACTTTCAAACTGGTTGCAATTATTCCTGTTATACGATGGAAAAACTGTTGTATTTTAATTGTATTTTATGCTTTTAGCGATGAATTATAAGTCCCTAGCTATTCGATCTGGTGGAGCAACGCCCTAGAGTGACGCCTAGGTTGCTCGGAACGCAGAAATGACCATTACTTTCACACTGGTTGCAATTATTCCTGTTATACGGTGGAAAAACTGTTGTATTTTTATTGCATTTTATGCTTCGGGCATTGACTTTTAAGACCCTAACTATTCAATCTGTTGGAGCAACGCCCTAGGGTGATGCCTAGGTTGCCCGGTACGTAGAAATGAGCGTAACTATCACGCTGGTTGCAATTATTCGTTTTATACGATGGAAAAGCTGCTGTATTTATATCGTATTTTATGCTTCTGGCGTTGACTTCTTAGGCCCAAACTATTCCATCTGGTGGAACAACGCCCTAGAGTGAAGCCTAGGTTGCCCGGAACGTAGAAATGACCATAGCATTCACACTGGTTGCTATTATTCGTCTTATACGATGGAAAAACTGTTATATTTATAATGTATTTTATGCTTCTGGCGTTGACTTCTGAGACCGTTGCTATTCGATCTGGTGGAGCAACGCCCTACAGTGAAGCCTAGGTTGCCCGGAACGTAGATATTACCCTAACCTTCACACAGGTTGCAATTATTCGTCTTATACGATGGAAAAGCTGTTGTATTTATATCGTATTTTATGCTTGTGGCGTTGACTTCTTAGGCCCTCACTATTCGAACTGGTGGAACAACGGCCTAGGGTGAAGCCTAGGTTGCCCGGAATGTAGAAATGACCATAACTTTCACACTGGTTTCAATTATTCATTTTATACGATGGAAAAACTGTTGTACTTATATTGTGTTTTATTCTTATGGCGTTGAATTCTAAATCCCTAGCTATTCGATCCGGTGGAGCAACGCCCTGGAGTGACGCCTAGGTTGCCCGGAACGTAGAAATGACCATTACTTTCACAATGTTTGCAACTACTCATTTTATACGATGGAATAACTGTTGTACGTATGTTGTGTTTTATCGTTCTGGCGTTGAATTCTAAGTCCCTAGCTACTCGATCTGGTAGAGCAACGCCCTAGAGTGAAAGCTAGGTTATCCGGAACGTAGAAATGACCAGTACATTCAGACTGGTTGCTATTATTCGTTTTATACGATGGAAAAACTGTTATATTTATATTGTATTTTATGCTTCTGGCGTTGACTTCTGAGGCCGTTGTTATTCGGTGTGGTGGAAGAACGCCATAGAGCGAAGCCTAGGTAGCCCGGAACGTAGAAATGTCCATATCTTTCGCACTGTTTGCAATTATTCATTTTATACGGTGGCAAAGCTGTTGTATTTATATTGTATTTTATGCTTCTGGCGTTGACTTCTTAGGCCCTAACTATTCGATCTGGTGGAGCAATGCCTCAGAGATATGTCTAGGATGCCCGAAACGCCGAAATGATCATTACTGTCACGCTTGTTGCAATTATTCCTGTTATACGATGAAAAGACTGTTGTATTTTTATTGTATTTTATGCTTCAGTCGTAGACTTCTAAGGCCGTAGCTATTCAATCTGTTGGAGCAACGCCCTAGGGTGAAGTCAAGGTTGCCCGGAAAGTAGAAATGACCATACCTTTCATACTGGTTGCAATTATTCGTTTTATACGATAAAAAAACTGTTGTATTTATATTTTATTTTATGCTTCTGGCGTTCACTTCTTAGGCCCTAACCATTCGATCTGGTGGTGCAACGCCCTAGAGTGAAGCCTAGGTTGCCTGGAACGCAGAAATGACCATCACATTCACACGGGTTCCAATTATTCCTGTTATAGGATGGAAAGACTGTTGTATTTTTATTGCATTTTATGCTTCGGGCATTGACTTCTAAGGCCCTAGCTATTCAATCTGTTGGAGCAACGCCCTAGACTGAATCCTAGGTTGCCCGGAAGGTAGAAATGACCATTACATTCACACTGTTTGCTATTATTCCTGTTATACGATGGAAAAACTGTTGTATTTATATCGTATTTTATGCTTCTGGCGTTGACTTCTTAGGCCCTAACTATTCCATCTGGTGGAGCAACGCCCTTGGGTGAAGCCTAGGTAGCGCGGAACGTAGAAATGACCATTACATTCACAATGTTTGCAGTTATTCATTTTATACGATGGAAAAACATTTGAACTTATATTGTATTTTATTCTTCTGGCGTTGACTTCTTAGGCCCTAACTATTCGATCTGGTGGAACAACGCCGTAGAGTGAAGACTGGGTTGCCCGGAACATGGAAATGACCATTACTTTCACACTGTTTGCAAATATACATTATGTACGATGGAAAATCTGTTGTATTTATGTTGTATTTTATGCTTCTGGCGTTGGCATCTTAGGCCCTAACTATTTGATCTGGTGGAGCACCGCCCTAGAGTAAAGCCTAGGTTACCCGGAACGTAGAAATGACCATAACTTCCACACTGGTAGCAATTATTCGTTTTATACGATTTAAAAAGTGTTTTATTTATTTTGTATTTTATGCTTCGGGCGTTGTCATCTAAGGCCCTAACTATTCTATCTGGTGGAGCAACGCCCTAGAGTCAAGTCTAGGTTGCCCGGAACGTAAAAGTGACCATAACTTTCACACTGGTTGCTATCATTCGTTTTATACGATAGAAAAACTGTTATATTTATATTGTATTTTATGCTTCTGGCGTTGACTTCTTAGTCCGTAACTGTTCGATCTGGTGGAACAACGCCCTAGGGTGAAGCCTAGGTTGCCCGGAAAGTAGAAATGACCATAACTTTCACACTGGTGCAATTATTCGTTTTATACGATGGAGAAGCTATGGCATTTTTATTGTATTTTATTCATCTGGGGTTGACTTCTAAGGCCGTAGCTATTAGGTGTGGTGGAGCAACGCCCTAGAGTGACGCCTAGGTTGCCCGGAACGTAGAAATGACCATTACTTTCACACTGTTTACAGTTATACCTGTTATACGATGGAAAAACTTTTGCATCTTTATTGTATTTTATGCTTCTGACGTTGACTTCCAAGGCCCTACCTACTCGATCTGGTGGAGCAACGCCCTAGAGTGAAGCCTAGGTTGCCTGGAACGTAGAAATGATCATTACTTTCACGCTTGTTGCAATTATTCCTGTTATGCGATGAAAAGACTGTTGTATTTTTATTGTATTTTATGCTTCAGGCGTGGACTTCTGAGGCCGTAGCTATTCGATGTGGTGGAAGAACGCCATACAGTGAAGCCTAGGTTGCCCGGAACGTGGAAATGACCACTACTTTCACACTGTTTGCAATTATTCATTTAATACGATGGAAATGCTGTTGCATTTATATCGTATTTTATGCTTCGGGCGTTGACTTCTTAGGCCCTATCATTTTGATCTGGTGGAGCAACGCCCGACAGTGAAGCCTAGGTTGCCCGGACCGTAGATATGACCATAACCTTCACACAGGTTGCAATTATTCGTTTTATACGGTGTAAAGGCTGTTGTATTTATTTTGTATTTTATTCTTCTGGTGTTGACTTCTTAGGCCCGAACTGTTCGACCTGGTGGAACAACGCCGTAGAGTGAAGCCTAGGTTGCCCGAACGTAGAAATGACCGTTACTTTCACACTGTTTGCGAATATACATTATGTACGATGGAAAATCTGTTGTAATTATGTTGTATTTTATGCTTCTGGCGTTGGCATCTTAGGCCCTAACTATTTGA
Organism: Calliopsis andreniformis; assembly: GCF_051401765.1. Taxonomy (NCBI): domain Eukaryota; kingdom Metazoa; phylum Arthropoda; class Insecta; order Hymenoptera; family Andrenidae; genus Calliopsis; species Calliopsis andreniformis. The sequence continues at coordinate 25,169,110 of NW_027480423.1, forward strand.
TCTGGTGGAGCACCGCCCTAGAGTAAAGCCTAGGTTACCCGGAACGTAGAAATGACCATAACTTCCACACTGGTAGCAATTATTCGCTTTATACGATTTAAAAAGTATTTTATTTATTTTGTATTTTATGCTTCGGGCGTTGTCGTCTAAGGCCCTAACTATTCGATCTGGTGGAGCAACGCCCTAGAGTCAAGTCTAGGTTGCCCGGAACGTAAAAGTGACCATAACTTTCACACTGGTTGCTATCATTCGTTTTATACGATAGAAAAACTGTTATATTTATATTGTATTTTATGCTTCTGGCGTTGACTTCTTAGGCCGTAACTGTTCGATCTGGTGGAACAACGCCCTAGGGTGAAGTCTAGGTTGCTCGGAACGTAGAAATGACCATCACTTTATAACTGGTTGCAATTATTCCTGTTATACGATGGAAAAACTGTTGTATTTTAATTGTATTTTATGCTTTTAGCGATGAATTATAAGTCCCTAGCTATTCGATCTGGTGGAGCAACGCCCTAGAGTGACGCCTAGGTTGCTCGGAACGCAGAAATGACCATTACTTTCACACTGGTTGCAATTATTCCTGTTATACGGTGGAAAAACTGTTGTATTTTTATTGCATTTTATGCTTCGGGCATTGACTTTTAAGGCCCTAACTATTCAATCTGTTGGAGCAACGCCCTAGGGTGATGCCTAGGTTGCCCGGTACGTAGAAATGAGCGTAACTATCACGCTGGTTGCAATTATTCGTTTTATACGATGGAAAAGCTGCTGTATTTATATCGTATTTTATGCTTCTGGCGTTGACTTCTTAGGCCCTAACTATTCCATCTGGTGGAACAACGCCCTAGAGTGAAGCCTAGGTTGCCCGGAACGTAGAAATGACCATAGCATTCACACTGGTTGCTATTATTCGTCTTATACGATGGAAAAACTGTTATATTTATAATGTATTTTATGCTTCTGGCGTTGACTTCTGAGACCGTTGCTGTTCGATCTGGTGGAGCAACGCCCTACAGTGAAGCCTAGGTTGCCTGGAACGTAGATATTACCCTAACCTTCACACAGGTTGCAATTATTCGTCTTATACGATGGAAAAGCTGTTGTATTTATATCGTATTTTATGCTTGTGGCGTTGACTTCTTAGGCCCTCACTATTCGAACTGGTGGAACAACGGCCTAGGGTGTAGCCTAGGTTGCCCGGAATGTAGAAATGACCATAACTTTCACACTGGTTTCAATTATTCATTTTATACGATGGAAAAACTGTTGTACTTATATTGTGTTTTATTCTTATGGCGTTGAATTCTAAATCCCTAGCTATTCGATCCGGTGGAGCAACGCCCTGGAGTGACGCCTAGGTTGCCCGGAACGTAGAAATGACCATTCCTTTCACAATGTTTGCAACTACTCATTTTATACGATGGAATAACTGTTGTACGTATGTTGTGTTTTATCGTTCTGGCGTTGAATTCTAAGTCCCTAGCTACTCGATCTGGTAGAGCACCGCCCTAGAGTGAAGCCTAGGTTGCTCGGAACGTAGAAACGACCGTTACTTTCACACTGGTAGCAATTATTCGTTTTATACGATGGAAAAACTGTTTTATTTATTTTGTATTTTATGCTTCGGACATTGACTTTTAAGGCCCTAACTATTCAATCTGTTGGAGCAACGCCCTAGAGTGAATCCTAGGTTGCACGGAACGTAGAAATGACCATTACATTCACACCATTTGCTATTATTCCTGTTATACGATGGAAAAACTTTTGTATCTTTGTTGTATTCTATGCTTCTGGCGTTTAATTCTAAGTCGCTAGCTATTTGATCTGGTGGAGCAACGACCTAGAGTGAAGCCTAGGTTGCCCGGAACGTAGAAATGACCATTACTTTCACACTGTTTGCTATTATTCATTTTGTACGATGGAAAAGCTGTTGTATTTATATTGTATTTTATGCCTCTGGCGTTGACTTCTAAGCCCGTAGCTATTAGATGTGGTGGAGCAACGCCCTAGAGTGACGCCTAGGTTGCCGGGAACGTAGAAATGACCATTACTTTCACAATGTTTGCAACTACTCATTTTATACGATGGAATAACTGTTGTACTTATGTTGTGTTTTATCGTTCTGGCGTTGAATTCTAAGTCCCTAGCTTCTCGATCTGGTAGAGCAACGCCCTAGAATGAAACCTAGGTTATCCGGAACGTAGAAATGACCAGTACATTCACACTGGTTGCTATTATTCCTTTTATACAATGGACAAACTGTTATATTTATATTGTATTTTATGCTTCTGGCGTTGACTTCTTTGGCCCTAACTGTTCGATATAGTGGAACAACGCCCTAGAGTGAAGCCTAGGTTGCCCGGAACGAAGAAATGACCATCACTTTCAAACTGGTTGCAATTATTCCTGTTATGTGATGGAAAAACTGTTGTATTTTTATTGCATTTTATGCTTCGGGCATTGACTTCTAAGGTCCTAACTATTCAATCTGTTGGAGCAACGAGCTAGGGTGAAGCCTAGGTTGCCCAGAAAGTAAAAATGACCACAACTTTCACACTGGTTGCAATAATTCGTTTTATACGATTGAAAAGCTGTTGCAACATTATTGTATTTTATTCTTCTGGCGTTGACTTCTAAGGCCGTAGCTATTAGATGTGGTGGTGCAACGCCATAGAGTGATGCCTAGGTTGCCGGGAACGTAGAAATGACCCTTCCTTTCACAGTGTTTGCAATTATTCATTTTATACGATGGAAAAACTGTTGTATTCATATTGTATTTTATGCATCTGGCGTTGACTTCTAAGGTACTAACTATTCGATCTGGTGGAGCAACGCGCTAGAGTGAAGCCTAGGTTGGCCGGAATGTAGAAATGTCCATAACTTTCACACTGGTTGCAATTATTCCTGTTATACGATGGAAAAACTGTTGTATTTTAATTGTATTTTATGCTTTTAGCGATGAATTATAAGTCCCTAGCTATTCGATCTGGTGGAGCAACGCCCTAGAGTGACGCCTAGGTTGCTCGGAACGTAGAAATGACCATCACTTTCAAACTGGTTGCAATTATTCCTGTTATACGATGGAAAAACTGTTGTATTTTAATTGTATTTTATGCTTTTAGCGATGAATTATAAGTCCCTAGCTATTCGATCTGGTGGAGCAACGCCCTAGAGTGACGCCTAGGTTGCTCGGAACGCAGAAATGACCATTACTTTCACACTGGTTGCAATTATTCCTGTTATACGGTGGAAAAACTGTTGTATTTTTATTGCATTTTATGCTTCGGGCATTGACTTTTAAGACCCTAACTATTCAATCTGTTGGAGCAACGCCCTAGGGTGATGCCTAGGTTGCCCGGTACGTAGAAATGAGCGTAACTATCACGCTGGTTGCAATTATTCGTTTTATACGATGGAAAAGCTGCTGTATATATATCGTATTTTATGCTTCTGGCGTTGACTTCTTAGGCCCAAACTATTCCATCTGGTGGAACAACGCCCTAGAGTGAAGCCTAGGTTGCCCGGAACGTAGAAATGACCATAGCATTCACACTGGTTGCTATTATTCGTCTTATACGATGGAAAAACTGTTATATTTATAATGTATTTTATGCTTCTGGCGTTGACTTCTGAGACCGTTGCTATTCGATCTGGTGGAGCAACGCCCTACAGTGAAGCCTAGGTTGCCCGGAACGTAGATATTACCCTAACCTTCACACAGGTTGCAATTATTCGTCTTATACGATGGAAAAGCTGTTGTATTTATATCGTATTTTATGCTTGTGGCGTTGACTTCTTAGGCCCTCACTATTCGAACTGGTGGAACAACGGCCTAGGGTGAAGCCTAGGTTGCCCGGAATGTAGAAATGACCATAACTTTCACACTGGTTTCAATTATTCATTTTATACGATGGAAAAACTGTTGTACTTATATTGTGTTTTATTCTTATGGCGTTGAATTCTAAATCCCTAGCTATTCGATCCGGTGGAGCAACGCCCTGGAGTGACGCCTAGGTTGCCCGGAACGTAGAAATGACCATTACTTTCACAATGTTTGCAACTACTCATTTTATACGATGGAATAACTGTTGTACTTATGTTGTGTTTTATCGTTCTGGCGTTGAATTCTAAGTCCCTAGCTTCTCGATCTGGTAGAGCAACGCCCTAGAATGAAACCTAGGTTATCCGGAACGTAGAAATGACCAGTACATTCACACTGGTTGCTATTATTCCTTTTATACAATGGACAAACTGTTATATTTATATTGTATTTTATGCTTCTGGCGTTGACTTCTTTGGCCCTAACTGTTCGATATAGTGGAACAACGCCCTAGAGTGAAGCCTAGGTTGCCCGGAACGAAGAAATGACCATCACTTTCAAACTGGTTGCAATTATTCCTGTTATGTGATGGAAAAACTGTTGTATTTTTATTGCATTTTATGCTTCGGGCATTGACTTCTAAGGTCCTAACTATTCAATCTGTTGGAGCAACGAGCTAGGGTGAAGCCTAGGTTGCCCAGAAAGTAAAAATGACCACAACTTTCACACTGGTTGCAATAATTCGTTTTATACGATTGAAAAGCTGTTGCAACATTATTGTATTTTATTCTTCTGGCGTTGACTTCTAAGGCCGTAGCTATTAGATGTGGTGGTGCAACGCCATACAGTGATGCCTAGGTTGCCGGGAACGTAGAAATGACCCTTACTTTCACAGTGTTTGCAATTATTCATTTTATACGATGGAAAAACTGTTGTATTCATATTGTATTTTATGCATCTGGCGTTGACTTCTAAGGTACTAACTATTCGATCTGGTGGAGCAACGCGCTAGAGTGAAGCCTAGGTTGGCCGGAATGTAGAAATGTCCATAACTTTCACACTGGTTGCAATTATTCCTGTTATACGATGGAAAAACTGTTGTATTTTAATTGTATTTTATGCTTTTAGCGATGAATTATAAGTCCCTAGCTATTCGATCTGGTGGAGCAACGCCCTAGAGTGACGCCTAGGTTGCTCGGAACGTAGAAATGACCATCACTTTCAAACTGGTTGCAATTATTCCTGTTATACGATGGAAAAACTGTTGTATTTTAATTGTATTTTATGCTTTTAGCGATGAATTATAAGTCCCTAGCTATTCGATCTGGTGGAGCAACGCCCTAGAGTGACGCCTAGGTTGCTCGGAACGCAGAAATGACCATTACTTTCACACTGGTTGCAATTATTCCTGTTATACGGTGGAAAAACTGTTGTATTTTTATTGCATTTTATGCTTCGGGCATTGACTTTTAAGACCCTAACTATTCAATCTGTTGGAGCAACGCCCTAGGGTGATGCCTAGGTTGCCCGGTACGTAGAAATGAGCGTAACTATCACGCTGGTTGCAATTATTCGTTTTATACGATGGAAAAGCTGCTGTATTTATATCGTATTTTATGCTTCTGGCGTTGACTTCTTAGGCCCAAACTATTCCATCTGGTGGAACAACGCCCTAGAGTGAAGCCTAGGTTGCCCGGAACGTAGAAATGACCATAGCATTCACACTGGTTGCTATTATTCGTCTTATACGATGGAAAAACTGTTATATTTATAATGTATTTTATGCTTCTGGCGTTGACTTCTGAGACCGTTGCTATTCGATCTGGTGGAGCAACGCCCTACAGTGAAGCCTAGGTTGCCCGGAACGTAGATATTACCCTAACCTTCACACAGGTTGCAATTATTCGTCTTATACGATGGAAAAGCTGTTGTATTTATATCGTATTTTATGCTTGTGGCGTTGACTTCTTAGGCCCTCACTATTCGAACTGGTGGAACAACGGCCTAGGGTGAAGCCTAGGTTGCCCGGAATGTAGAAATGACCATAACTTTCACACTGGTTTCAATTATTCATTTTATACGATGGAAAAACTGTTGTACTTATATTGTGTTTTATTCTTATGGCGTTGAATTCTAAATCCCTAGCTATTCGATCCGGTGGAGCAACGCCCTGGAGTGACGCCTAGGTTGCCCGGAACGTAGAAATGACCATTACTTTCACAATGTTTGCAACTACTCATTTTATACGATGGAATAACTGTTGTACGTATGTTGTGTTTTATCGTTATGGCGTTGAATTCTAAGTCCCTAGCTACTCGATCTGGTAGAGCAACGCCCTAGAGTGAAAGCTAGGTTATCCGGAACGTAGAAATGACCAGTACATTCAGACTGGTTGCTATTATTCGTTTTATACGATGGAAAAACTGTTATATTTATATTGTATTTTATGCTTCTGGCGTTGACTTCTGAGGCCGTTGTTATTCGGTGTGGTGGAAGAACGCCATAGAGCGAAGCCTAGGTAGCCCGGAACGTAGAAATGTCCATATCTTTCGCACTGTTTGCAATTATTCATTTTATACGGTGGCAAAGCTGTTGTATTTATATTGTATTTTATGCTTCTGGCGTTGACTTCTTAGGCCCTAACTATTCGATCTCGTGGAGCAATGCCTCAGAGATATGTCTAGGATGCCCGAAACGCCGAAATGATCATTACTGTCACGCTTGTTGCAATTATTCCTGTTATACGATGAAAAGACTGTTGTATTTTTATTGTATTTTATGCTTCAGTCGTAGACTTCTAAGGCCGTAGCTATTCAATCTGTTGGAGCAACGCCCTAGGGTGAAGTCAAGGTTGCCCGGAAAGTAGAAATGACCATACCTTTCATACTGGTTGCAATTATTCGTTTTATACGATAAAAAAACTGTTGTATTTATATTTTATTTTATGCTTCTGGCGTTCACTTCTTAGGCCCTAACCATTCGATCTGGTGGTGCAACGCCCTAGAGTGAAGCCTAGGTTGCCTGGAACGCAGAAATGACCATCACATTCACACGGGTTCCAATTATTCCTGTTATAGGATGGAAAGACTGTTGTATTTTTATTGCATTTTATGCTTCGGGCATTGACTTCTAAGGCCCTAACTATTCAATCTGTTGGAGCAACGCCCTAGACTGAATCCTAGGTTGCCCGGAAGGTAGAAATGACCATTACATTCACACTGTTTGCTATTATTCCTGTTATACGATGGAAAAACTGTTGTATTTATATCGTATTTTATGCTTCTGGCGTTGACTTCTTAGGCCCTAACTATTCCATCTGGTGGAGCAACGCCCTTGGGTGAAGCCTAGGTAGCGCGGAACGTAGAAATGACCATTACATTCACAATGTTTGCAGTTATTCATTTTATACGATGGAAAAACATTTGTACTTATATTGTATTTTATTCTTCTGGCGTTGACTTCTTAGGCCCTAACTATTCGATCTGGTGGAACAACGCCGTAGAGTGAAGACTGGGTTGCCCGGAACATGGAAATGACCATTACTTTCACACTGTTTGCAAATATACATTATGTACGATGGAAAATCTGTTGTATTTATGTTGTATTTTATGCTTCTGGCGTTGGCATCTTAGGCCCTAACTATTTGATCTGGTGGAGCACCGCCCTAGAGTAAAGCCTAGGTTACCCGGAACGTAGAAATGACCATAACTTCCACACTGGTAGCAATTATTCGTTTTATACGATTTAAAAAGTGTTTTATTTATTTTGTATTTTATGCTTCGGGCGTTGTCATCTAAGGCCCTAACTATTCTATCTGGTGGAGCAACGCCCTAGAGTCAAGTCTAGGTTGCCCGGAACGTAAAAGTGACCATAACTTTCACACTGGTTGCTATCATTCGTTTTATACGATAGAAAAACTGTTATATTTATATTGTATTTTATGCTTCTGGCGTTGACTTCTTAGTCCGTAACTGTTCGATCTGGTGGAACAACGCCCTAGGGTGAAGCCTAGGTTGCCCGGAAAGTAGAAATGACCATAACTTTCACACTGGTGCAATTATTCGTTTTATACGATGGAGAAGCTATGGCATTTTTATTGTATTGTATTCATCTGGGGTTGACTTCTAAGGCCGTAGCTATTAGGTGTGGTGGAGCAACGCCCTAGAGTGACGCCTAGGTTGCCTGGAACGTAGAAATGACCATTACTTTCACACTGTTTACAGTTATACCTGTTATACGATGGAAAAACTTTTGCATCTTTATTGTATTTTATGCTTCTGACGTTGACTTCCAAGGCCCTACCTACTCGATCTGGTGGAGCAACGCCCTAGAGTGAAGCCTAGGTTGCCTGGAACGTAGAAATGATCATTACTTTCACGCTTGTTGCAATTATTCCTGTTATGCGATGAAAAGACTGTTGTATTTTTATTGTATTTTATGCTTCAGGCGTGGACTTCTGAGGCCGTAGCTATTCGATGTGGTGGAAGAACGCCATACAGTGAAGCCTAGGTTGCCCGGAACGTGGAAATGACCACTACTTTCACACTGTTTGCAATTATTCATTTAATACGATGGAAATGCTGTTGCATTTATATCGTATTTTATGCTTCGGGCGTTGACTTCTTAGGCCCTATCATTTTGATCTGGTGGAGCAACGCCCGACAGTGAAGCCTAGGTTGCCCGGACCGTAGATATGACCATAACCTTCACACAGGTTGCAATTATTCGTTTTATACGGTGTAAAGGCTGTTGTATTTATTTTGTATTTTATTCTTCTGGTGTTGACTTCTTAGGCCCGAACTGTTCGACCTGGTGGAACAACGCCGTAGAGTGAAGCCTAGGTTGCCCGAACGTAGAAATGACCGTTACTTTCACACTGTTTGCAAATATACATTATGTACGATGGAAAATCTGTTGTAATTATGTTGTATTTTATGCTTCTGGCGTTGGCATCTTAGGCCCTAACTATTTGATCTGGTGGAGCACCGCCCTAGAGTAAAGCCTAGGTTACCCGGAACGTAGAAATGACCATAACTTCCACACTGGTAGCAATTATTCGCTTTATACGATTTAAAAAGTATTTTATTTATTTTGTATTTTATGCTTCGGGCGTTGTCGTCTAAGGCCCTAACTATTCGATCTGGTGGAGCAACGCCCTAGAGTCAAGTCTAGGTTGCCCGGAACGTAAAAGTGACCATAACTTTCACACTGGTTGCTATCATTCGTTTTATACGATAGAAAAACTGTTATATTTATATTGTATTTTATGCTTCTGGCGTTGACTTCTTAGGCCGTAACTGTTCGATCTGGTGGAACAACGCCCTAGGGTGAAGTCTAGGTTGCCCGGAACGTAGAAATGACCATAACTTTCACACTGGTTGCAATTATTCGTTTTATACGATGGAAAGACTGTTGTATTTATATTGTATTTTATGCTTCTGGCGTTCACTTCTTAGGCCCTAACTATTCCATCTGGTGGAACAACGCCCTAGGGTGAAGCCTAGGTTTCCCGGAACGTAGAAATGACCATAGCTTTTACACTGGTAGCAATTATTCGTTTTATACAATGGAAAAACCGTTCTATTTATTTTGTATTTTATGCTTCGGGCGTTGACTTCTAAGGCCATAACTATTCAATCTGTTGGAGCAACGCCCTAGGGTGAAGCCTAGGTTGCTCGGAAAGTAGAAATGACCATAAGTTTCATACTGGATGCAATTATTCGTTTTATACGATGGAAAAACTGTTGTATTTATATTGTATTTTATGCTTCTGGCGTTGACTTCTAAAGCCCTAATTATTCGATTTAGTGGAGCAATGCCTCAGAGTTAAGTCTAGGATGCCCGATACGCCGAAATGATCATTACTTTCACGCTTGTTGCAATTATTCCAGTTATACGATGAAAAGATTGTTGTATTTTTATTGTATTTTATGCTTCAGGCGTGGACTTCTGAGGCCGTAGCTATTCGATGTGGTGGAAGAACGCCATACAGTGAAGCCTATGTTGCCCGGAACGTAGAATAGACCATAACTTTCACACTGGTTGCTATTATTCGTTTTATACGATGGAAAAACTGTTATATTTATATTGTATTTTATGCTTCTGGCGGTGACTTCTTAGGCCCTAACTATTCGATCTTGTGGAACAACGCCCTAGAGTGAAGCCTAGGTTGCCTCGAACGTAGAAATGACCATCACTTTCACACGGGTTGCAATTATTCGTGTTATAGAATGTTAAGACTGTTGTATTTTTATTGTATTTTATACTTCAGGCGTTGACTTCTCAGGCCGTAGCTATTCGATGTGGTGGAAGAACGCCATACAGTGAAGCCTAGGTTGCTCGGAAAGTAGAAATGACCATAACTTTCACACTGATTGCAATTATTCGTTTTATACGGTGGAAAAGCTGTTGTATTTATATCGTATTTTATGCTTCTGGCGTTGACTTCCTAGGCCCTAACTGTTCCATCTGGTGGAACAACGCCCTAGAGTAAAGCCCAGGTTGCGCGGAACGTAGAAATGACCATAACTTTCACACTGGTAGCAATTATTGGTTTTATACAATGGAAAAACTGTTCTATTTATATTGTATTTTATGCTTCTGGCGTTGACTACTTAGGCCCTAACTATTCGATCTTGTGGAACAACGCCCTAGAGTGAAGCCTAGGTTGCCCGGAACGTAGATATGACCATAACCTTCACACAGATTGCAATTATTCGTTTTATACGGTGTAAAGGCTGTTGTATTTATTTTATATTTTATTCTTCTGGTGTTGACTTCTTAGGCCCTAACTATTCGATCTGGTGGAACAACGCCGTAGAGTGAGGCCTAGGTTGCCCGGAACGTAGAAATGACCATAACTTTCACACTGGTTGCAATGATTCATTTTATACGATGGAAAAACTGTTGTACTCATATAGTATTTTATTCTTATGGCGTTGAACTCTAAGTCCCTAGCTATTCGATCTGGTGGAGCAACGCCCTAGAGTGAAACCTAGGCTACCCGGAACGTAGAAATGACCAGTACTTTCATACTGTCTGCAGTTATTCCTGTTATACGATGGAAACACTTTTGCATCTTTATTGTATTTTATGATTCTGGCGTTGACTTCTAAGGCCTTAGCAATTCGGTCTGGTGGAGCAACGCCCTTGAGTGGAGCCTAGGTTGCCCGGTACGTAGAAGTGACCATTACTTTCACACTGTTTGCAAATATATATTATATACGATGGAAGATCTGTTGTATTTATGTTGTATTTTATGCTTCTGGCGTTGACTTCTTAGGTCCTAACTATTTGATCTGGTGGAGCACCGCCCTAGAGTGACGCCTAGGTTGCCCGGAACATAGAAATGACCATAACTTCCACACTGGTTGCAATTATTCGTTTTACACGATGGAAAGGCTGTAGTATTTATATCGTATTTTATGATTCTGGCGTTGACTTCTTAGGCCCTAACTATTCCATCTGGTGGAACAACGCCCTAGGGTGAAGCCTAGGTTGCCTGGAACGTAGAAATGACCATAACTTTCACACGGGTTGCAATTATTCCTGTTATAGGATGGAAAGACTGTTGTATTTTTATTGTACTTTATACTTCAGGCGTTGACTTCTGAGGCCGTAGCTATTCGATGTGGTGGAAGAACGCCATAGAGTGAAGCTTAGGTTGCCCGGAACGTAGAAATGACCATAAGTTTCATACTGGTTGCAATTATTCGTTTTATACGATGGAAAACCTGTTGTATTTATATTGTATTTTATGCTTCTGGCGTTCACTTCTGTGGCCCTAACTGTTCGATCTGGTGGAACAACGCCCTAGAGTGAAGCCTAGGTTATCCGGAACGTAGAAATGACCAGTACAATCACACTGGTTGCAGTTATTCCTGTAAAACGATGGAAAAACTGTTGCATCTTTATTGTATTTTATGCTTCTGGCGTTGGCTTCTAAGGCCCTAACTATTCGATCTGGTGGAGCAACGCCCTAGCGTGAAGCCTAGGTTGGCCGGAATGTAGAAATGTCCATAACTTTCACACTGGTTGCAATTATTCGTTTTATACGATTGAAAAGCTGTTGTATTTATAGTGTATTTTATGCTTCTGGCGTTGACTTCTTAGGCCCTAACTATTTAAACTGGTAGAGCAACGCCCTAGAGTGAAGCGTGGGCTGCCCGGACCGTAGAAATGACCATAACTTTCACACTGCTTGCAATTATCCGTCTTATACGATGGAAAAGCTGTTGTATTTATATCGTATTTTATTCTTCTGGCGTTGACTTCTTGGGCCCTAACTATTCCATCTGGTGGAACAGCGACCTGGGGTGAAGCCTATGTTGCCCGGAACGTAGAAATGACCATAACTTTCACACTGGAAGCAATTATTCATTTTATACGATGGAAAAACTGTTGTATTTATATTGTATCTTATGCTTCTGGCGTTCACTTCTTAGGCCCTAACTATTCGATCTGGTGGAACAACGCCCTAGGGTGAAGCCTAGGTTGCCCGGAACGTAGATATGACCATAGCTTTTACACTGGTAGCAAATATTCGTTTTATAAAATGGAAAAACCGTTCTATTTATTTTGTATTTTATGCTTCGGGCGTTGACTTCTAAGGCCCTAACTATTCAATCTGTTGGAGCAACGCCCTAGGGTGAAGCCTAGGTTGCTCGGAAAGTAGAAATGACCATAAGTTTCATACTGGTTGCAATTATTCGTTTTATACGATGGAAAAACTGTTGTATTTATGTTGTATTTTATGCTTCTGGCGTTGACTTCTAAGGCCCTAATTATTCGATTTGGTGGATCAATGCCTCAGAGTTAAGTCTAGGATGCCCGATACGACGAAATGATCATTACTTTCACGCTTGTTGCAATTATTCCAGTTATACGATGAAAAGGTTGTTGTATTTTTATTGTATTTTATGCTTCAGGCGTGGACTTCTGAGGCCGTAGCTATTCGATGTGGTGGAAGAACGCCATACAGTGAAGCCTAGGTTGTCCGGAACGTAGAATAGACCATAACTTTCACACTGGTTGCTATTATTCGTTTTATACGATGGAAAAACTGTTATATTTATATTGTATTTTATGCTTCTGGCGGTGACTACTTAGGCCCTAACTATTCGATCTTGTGGAACAACGCCCTAGAGTGCAGCCTAGGTTGCCTGGAACGTAGAAATGACCATAACTTTCACACGGGTTGCAATTATTCCTGTTATAGGATGGAAAGACTGTTGTATTTTTATTGTACTTTATACTTCAGGCGTTGACTTCTGAGGCCGTAGCTATTCGATGTGGTGGAAGAACGCCATAGAGTGAAGCTTAGGTTGCCCGGAACGTAGAAATGACCATAAGTTTCATACTGGTTGCAATTATTCGTTTTATACGATGGAAAACCTGTTGTATTTATATTGTATTTTATGCTTCTGGTGTTCACTTCTGTGGCCCTAACTGTTCGATCTGGTGGAACAACGCCCTAGAGTGAAGCCTAGGTTATCCGGAACGTAGAAATGACCAGTACAATCACACTGGTTGCAGTTATTCCTGTAAAACGATGGAAAAACTGTTGCATCTTTATTGTATTTTATGCTTCTGGCGTTGGCTTCTAAGGCCCTAACTATTCGATCTGGTGGAGCAACGCCCTAGCGTGAAGCCTAGGTTGGCCGGAATGTAGAAATGTCCATAACTTTCACACTGGTTGCAATTATTCGTTTTATACGATTGAAAAGCTGTTGTATTTATAGTGTATTTTATGCTTCTGGCGTTGACTTCTTAGGCCCTAACTATTTAAACTGGTAGAGCAACGCCCTAGAGTGAAGCGTGGGCTGCCCGGACCGTAGAAATGACCATAACTTTCACACTGGTTGCTATTATTCGTTTTATACGATGGAAAAACTGTTATATTTATATTGTATTTTATGCTTCTGGCGTTGACCTCTTAGGCCCTAGCTATTCGATCTGGTGGAACAGCGACCTAGAGTGAAGCCTAGGTTGCCTGGAACGTAGAAATGACCATTACTTTCACACTGTTTACAGTTATTCCTGTTATGCGATTGAAAAGCTTTTGCATCTTTATTGTATTTTATGCTTCTGGCGTTGACTTCTAAGGCCCTAACTACTCGATCTGGTGGAGCAACGCCCTAGAGTGAAGCCTAGGTTGCCCGGAACGTAGAAATGACTATTACATTCACACTGCTTGCAATTATCCGTCTTATACGATGGAAAAGCTGTTGTATTTATATCGTATTTTATTCTTCTGGCGTTGACTTCTTAGGCCCTAACTATTCCATCTGGTGGAACAGCGACCTGGGGTGAAGCCTATGTTGCCCGGAACGTAGAAATGACCATAACTTTCACACTGGAAGCAATTATTCATTTTATACGATGGAAAAACTGTTGTATTTATATTGTATCTTATGCTTCTGGCGTTCACTTCTTAGGCCCTAACTATTCGATCTGGTGGAACAACGCCCTAGGGTGAAGCCTAGGTTGCCCGGAACGTAGATATGACCATAGCTTTTACACTGGTAGCAAATATTCGTTTTATACAATGGAAAAACCGTTCTATTTATTTTGTATTTTATGCTTCGGGCGTTGACTTCTAAGGCCCTAACTATTCAATCTGTTGGAGCAACGCCCTAGGGTGAAGCCTAGGTTGCTCGGAAAGTAGAAATGACCATAAGTTTCATTCTGGTTGCAATTATTCGTTTTATACGATGGAAAAACTGTTGTATTTATGTTGTATTTTATGCTTCTGGCGTTGACTTCTAAGGCCCTAATTATTCGATTTGGTGGATCAATGCCTCAGAGTTAAGTCTAGGATGCCCGATACGCCGAAATGATCATTACTTTCACGCTTGTTGCAATTATTCCAGTTATACGATGAAAAGGTTGTTTTATTTTTATTGTATTTTATGCTTCAGGCGTGGACTTCTGAGGCCGCAGCTATTCGATGTGGTGGAAGAACGCCATACAGTGAAGCCTAGGTTGTCCGGAACGTAGAATAGACCATAACTTTCACACTGGTTGCTATTATTCGTTTTATACGATGGAAAAACTGTTATATTTATATTGTATTTTATGCTTCTGGCGGAGACTACTTAGGCCCTAACTATTCGATCTTGTGGAACAACGCCCTAGAGTGAAGCCTAGGTTGCCTGGAAAGTAGAAATGACCATAACTTTCACACTGGTTGCAATTATTCGTTTTATACGATGGAAAAGCTGTGGCATTTTTATTGTATTTTATTCATCTGGGGTTGACTTCTAAGGCCGTAGTTATTAGGTGTGGTGGAGCAACGCCCTAGAGTGAGGCCTATGTTGCCCGTAACGTAGAAATGTCCATTACTTTCACAATGTTTGCAATTATTCATTTTATACGATGGAAAAACTTTTTTACTTATATTGCATTTTATTCTGCTGGCGTTGACTTCATAGGCCCTAACTATTAGATCTGGTGGAAGAACGCCCCAGAGTGAAGACTAGGTTGCCCGGAACATGGAAATGACCATTACATTCACACTGTTTGCAAATATACATTATATACGATGGAAAAGCTGTTGTATTTATATTGTATTTTATGCTTCTGGCGTTGACTTCTTAGGCCCTAACTATTCGATCTGGTGGAACAACGCCCTAGGGTGAAGCCTAGGTTGCCCGGAACGTAGATATGACCATAGCTTTTACATTGGTAGCAATTACTCGTTTTATACAATGGAAAAACCGTTCTATTTATTTTGTATTTTATGCTTCGGGCGTTGACTTCTAAGGCCCTACCTATTCAATCTGTTGGAGCAACGCCCTAGGGTGAAGCCTAGGTTGCTCGGAAAGTAGAAATGACCATAAGTTTCATACTGGTTGCAATTATTCGTTTTATACGATGGAAAAACTGTTGTATTTATATTGTATTTTATGCTTCTGGCGTTGACTTCTAAGGCCCTAATTATTCGAATTGGTGGAGCAATGCCTCAGAGTTAAGTCTAGGATGCCCGATACGCCGAAATGATCATTACTTTCACGCTTGTTGCAATTATTCCAGTTATACGATGAAAAGATTGTTGTATTTTTATTGTATTTTATGCTTCAGGCGTGGACTTCTGAGGCCGTAGCTATTCGATGTGGTGGAAGAACGCCATACAGTGAAGCCTAGGTTGCTCGGAAAGTAGAAATGACCATAACTTTCATACTGGTTGCAATTATTCGTTTTATACGATGGAAAAACTGTTGTATTTATATCGTATTTTATGCTTCGGCGTTGACTTCTTAGGCCCTAACATTTCGATCTGGTGGAGCAACGCCCGACAGTGAAGCCTAGGTTGCCCGGAACGTAGATATGACCATAACCTTCACACAGGTTGCAATATATTCGTTTTATACGGTGTAAGGGCTGTTGTATTTATTTTGTATTTTATTCTTCTGGTGTTGACTTCTTAGGACCTAACTATTCGATCTGGTGGAACAACGCCGTAGTGTGAAGCCTAATTTGCCGGAACGTAGATATGACCATTACTTCCACACTGTTTGCAATTATCCCTTTTATACGATGGAAAAGCTGTTGTATTTATATCGTATTTTATGCTTTTGGCGTTGACTTCTAAGGACCTAACTATTCGATCTGGTGGAGCAACGCCCTAGAGTGAAGCCTAGGTTTCTCGGAATGTAGAAATGACCATAATTTTCACACTGGAAGCAATTATTCATTTTATACGTTGGAAAAACTGTTTTATTTATTTTGTATTTTATGCTTCGGGCGTTGACTTCTGAGGCCGTTGCTATTCGATTTGGTGCAACAACGCCCTAGAGTGAAGCCTAGGTTGCCCGGAACGTAGATATGACCATAACCTTCACACAGATTGCAATTATTCGTTTTATACGGTGTAAAGGCTGTTGTACTTATTTTTTATTTTATTCTTCTGGTGTTGACTTCTTAGGCCCTAACTATTCGATCTGGTGGAACAACGCCGTAGAGTGAAGCCTAGGCTTCCCGGAACGTAGAAATGACCACTACTTTCACACTGTTTGCAATTATTCCTTTTATACGACGGAAAAACTGTTGTATTTTTATTGTATTTTATGCGTCTGGCGTTCACTTCTTAGGCCCTAACTATTCGATCTGGTGGAACAACGCCCTAGGGTGAAGCCTAGGTTGCCCGGAACGTAGAAATGACCATAGCTTTTACACTCGTAGCAATTATTCGTTTTATACAATGGAAAAACCGTTCTATTTATTTTGTATTTTATGCTTCGGGCGTTGACTTCTAAGGCCCTAACTATTCAATCTGTTGGAGCAAAGCCCTATGGTGAAGCCTAGGTTGCTCGGAAAGTAGAAATGACCATAAGTTTCATACTGGTTGCAATTATTCGTTTTATACGATAGAAAGACTGTTGTATTTATATTGTACTTTATGCTTCTGGCGTTGACTTCTCAGGCCCTAATTATTCGAAATGGTGGAGCAATGCCTCAGAGTCAAGTCTAGGATGCCCGTAACGCCGAAATGATCATTACTTTCACGCTTGTTGCAATTATTCCTGTTATGCGATGAAAAGACTGTTGTATTTTTATTGTATTTTATGCTTCAGGCGTGGACTTCTGAGGCCGTAGCTATTCGATGTGGTGGAAGAACGCCGTACAGTGAAGCCTAGGTTGCCCGGAACGTAGAAATGACCACTACTTTCACACTGTTTGCAATTGTTCATTTAATACGATGGAAATGCTGTTGTATTTATATCGTATTTTATGCTTCGGGCGTTGACTTCTTAGGCCCTAACATTTCGATCTGGTGGAGCAACGCCCGACAGTGAAGCCTAGGTTGCCCGGAACGTAGATATGACCATAACCTTCACACAGGTTGCAATTATTCGTTTTATACGGTGTAAGGGCTGTTGTATTTATTTTGTATTTTATTCTTCTGGTGTTGACTTCTTAGGACCTAACTATTCGATCTGGTGGAACAACGCCGTAGAGTGAAGCCTAATTTGCCGGAACGTAGAAATGACCATTACTTCCACACTGTTTGCAATTATCCCTTTTATACGATGGAAAAGCTGTTGTATTTATATCGTATTTTATGCTTTTGGCGTTGACTTCTAAGGACCTAACTATTCGATCTGGTGGAGCAACGCCCTAGAGTGAAGCCTAGGTTTCTCGGAATGTAGAAATGACCATAACTTTCACACTGATTGCAATTATTCTTTTTATACGATGGAAAAACTGTTGCATCTTCATCGTACTTTATGCTTCTGGCTTTGACTTCTTAGGCCGTAACTATTCGATCTGGTGGAGGAACGCCCTGGAGTGAAACCTGGGTTGCCCGGAACGTAGAAATGATCACTACTATCACACTGGTTGCAAATTATTCCTGCTACACAATGGAAGAGCTGTTGTATTTTTATTGCATTTTATGCTTCTGGCGTTCACTTCTTAGGCCCTCACTATTCGATCTGGTGGAACAACGGCCTAGGGTGAAGCCTAGGTTGCCCGGAACGTAGAAATGACTATAACTTTCACACTGGTTGCAATTGTTTGTTTTATACGATGGAAAAGCTGTTGTATTTATATCGTATTTTATGCTTCTGGCGTTGACTTCTTAGGCCGTAACTATTCCATCTGGTGGAACAACGCCCTAGAGAAAAGCCCAGGTTGCGCGGAACGTAGAAATGACCATAACTTTCACACTGGTAGCAATTATTCGTTTTATACAATGGAAAAACTGTTCTATTTATATTGTATTTTATGCTTCTGGCGTTGACTACTTAGGCCCTAACTAATCGATCTTGTGGAACAACGCCCTAGAGTGAAGCCTAGGTTGCCTGGAACGTAGAAATGACCAACACTTTCACACGGGTTGCAATTATTCCTGTTATAGGATGGAAATACTGTTGTATTTTTATTGTATTTTATACTTCAGGCGTTGACTTCTGAGGCCGTAGCTATTCGATGCGGTGGAAGAACGCCATACAGTGAAGCCTAGGTTGCCCGGAACGTAGAAATGACCATAAGTTTCATTCTGGTTGCAATTATTCGTTCTATACGATGGAAAAACTGTTGTATTTATATTGTATTTTATGCTTCTGGTGTTCACTTCTTAGGCCCTAACTATTCGGTCTGGTGGTACAACGCCCTAGGGTGAAGCCTAGGTTGCCCGGAACGTAGAAATGACCATAACTTTTACACTGGTAGCATTTATTCGTTTTATACAATGGAAAAACCGTTCTATTTATTTTGTATTTTATGCTTCGGGCGTTGACTTCTAAGGCCGTAACTATTCGATCTGGTGCAGCAACGCCCTGGAGTGAAACCTAGGTTGCCCGGAACGTAGAAATGACCACTACTATCACACTGGTTTTATATTATTCCTGCTACACGATGGAAAAACTGTTGTATTTTTATTGCATTTTATGCTTCTGGCGTTCACTTCTTAGGCCCTAACTATTCGGTCTGGTGGAACAACGGCCTAGGGTGAAGCCTAGGTTGCCCGGAACGTAGAAATGACCATAACTTTTACACTGGTAGCAATTATTCGTTTTATACAATGGAAAAACTGTTCTATTTATTTTGTACTTAATGCTTCGGGCGTTGACTTCTAAGACCCTAACTGTTTGATCTGGTGGAGCAACGCCCTAGAGTGAAGCCTAGGCTGACCGGAACGTAGAAAAGACCATAACTTTCACAATGGTTACAATTATTTGTTTTATACGATGGAAAAGCGGTTGCATTTATATCGTATTTTATGCTTCTGGCGTTGACTTCTTAGGCCCTAACTATTCCATCTGGTGGAACAACGCCCTAGGGTAAAGCCCAGGTTGCGCGGAACGTAGAAATGACCATAACTTTCACACTGGAAGCAATTATTCATTTTATACGTTGTAAAAACTGTTTTATTTATTTTGTATTTGATGCTTCGGGCGTTGACTTCTGAGGCCGTTGCTATTCGATTTGGTGCAACAACGGCCTAGGGTGAAGCCTAGGATGCCCGGAACGTAGAAATGACCATAACTTTCACACTGGTTGCAATTATTTGTTTTATACGATGGAAAAGCTGTTGTATTTATATCGTATTTTATGCTTCTGGCGTTGACTTCTCAGGCCCTAATTATTCTATCTGGTGGAGCAATGCCTCAGAGTTAAGTCTAGGATGCCCGAAACGCCGAAATGATCATTACTTTCACGCTTGTTGCAATTATTCCTGTTATGCGATGAAAAGACTGTTGTATTTTTATTGTATTTTATGCTTCAGGCGTGGACTTCTGAGGCCGTAGCTATTCGATGTGGTGGAAGAACGCCATACAGTGAAGCCTAGGTTGCTCGGAAAGTAGAAATGACCATAACTTTCATACTGGTTGCAATTATTCGTTTTATACGATGGAAAAACTGTTGTATTTATATCGTATTTTATGCTTCGGGCGTTGACTTCTTAGGCCCTAACATTTCGATCTGGTGGAGCAACGCCCGACAGTGAAGCCTAGGTTGCCCGGAACGTAGATATGACCATAACCTTCACACAGGTTGCAATATATTCGTTTTATACGGTGTAAGGGCTGTTGTATTTATTTTGTATTTTATTCTTCTGGTGTTGACTTCTTAGGACCTAACTATTCGATCTGGTGGAACAACGCCGTAGAGTGAAGCCTAATTTGCCGGAACGTAGATATGACCATTACTTCCACACTGTTTGCCATTATCCCTTTTATACGATGGAAAAGCTGTTGTATTTATATCGTATTTTATGCTTTTGGCGTTGACTTCTAAGGACCTAACTATTCGATCTGGTGGAGCAACGCCCTAGAGTGAAGCCTAGGTTTCTCGGAATGTAGAAATGACCATAATTTTCACACTGGAAGCAATTATTCATTTTATACGTTGGAAAAACTGTTTTATTTATTTTGTATTTTATGCTTCGGGCGTTGACTTCTGAGGCCGTTGCTATTCGATTTGGTGCAACAACGCCCTAGAGTGAAGCCTAGGTTGCCCGGAACGTAGATATGACCATAACCTTCACACAGATTGCAATTATTCGTTTTATACGGTGTAAAGGCTGTTGTACTTATTTTTTATTTTATTCTTCTGGTGTTGACTTCTTAGGCCCTAACTATTCGATCTGGTGGAACAACGCCGTAGAGTGAAGCCTAGGCTTCCCGGAACGTAGAAATGACCACTACTTTCACACTGTTTGCAATTATTCCTTTTATACGACGGAAAAACTGTTGTATTTTTATTGCATTTTATGCGTCTGGCGTTCACTTCTTAGGCCCTAACTATTCGATCTGGTGGAACAACGCCCTAGGGTGAAGCCTAGGTTGCCCGGAACGTAGAAATGACCATAGCTTTTACACTCGTAGCAATTATTCGTTTTATACAATGGAAAAACCGTTCTATTTATTTTGTATTTTATGCTTCGGGCGTTGACTTCTAAGGCCCTAACTATTCAATCTGTTGGAGCAAAGCCCTATGGTGAAGCCTAGGTTGCTCGGAAAGTAGAAATGACCATAACTTTCACACTGGTTGCAATTATTTGTTTTATACGATGGAAAAGCTGTTGTATTTATATCGTATTTTATGCTTCTGGCGTTGACTTCTCAGGCCCTAATTATTCTATCTGGTGGAGCAATGCCTCAGAGTTAAGTCTAGGATGCCCGAAACGCCGAAATGATCATTACTTTCACGCTTGTTGCAATTATTCCTGTTATGCGATGAAAAGACTGTTGTATTTTTATTGTATTTTATGCTTCAGGCGTGGACTTCTGAGGCCGTAGCTATTCGATGTGGTGGAAGAACGCCGTACAGTGAAGCCTAGGTTGCCCGGAACGTAGAAATGACCACTACTTTCACACTGTTTGCAATTGTTCATTTAATACGATGGAAATGCTGTTGTATTTATATCGTATTTTATGCTTCGGGCGTTGACTTCTTAGGCCCTAACATTTCGATCTGGTGGAGCAACGCCCGACAGTGAAGCCTAGGTTGCCCGGAACGTAGATATGACCATAACCTTCACACAGGTTGCAATTATTCGTTTTATACGGTGTAAGGGCTGTTGTATTTATTTTGTATTTTATTCTTCTGGTGTTGACTTCTTAGGACCTAACTATTCGATCTGGTGGAACAACGCCGTAGAGTGAAGCCTAATTTGCCGGAACGTAGAAATGACCATTACTTCCACACTGTTTGCAATTATCCCTTTTATACGATGGAAAAGCTGTTGTATTTATATCGTATTTTATGCTTTTGGCGTTGACTTCTAAGGACCTAACTATTCGATCTGGTGGAGCAACGCCCTAGAGTGAAGCCTAGGTTTCTCGGAATGTAGAAATGACCATAACTTTCACACTGATTGCAATTATTCTTTTTATACGATGGAAAAACTGTTGCATCTTCATCGTACTTTATGCTTCTGGCTTTGACTTCTTAGGCCGTAACTATTCGATCTGGTGGAGGAACGCCCTGGAGTGAAACCTGGGTTGCCCGGAACGTAGAAATGATCACTACTATCACACTGGTTGCAAATTATTCCTGCTATACAATGGAAGAGCTGTTGTATTTTTATTGCATTTTATGCTTCTGGCGTTCACTTCTTAGGCCCTCACTATTCGATCTGGTGGAACAACGGCCTAGGGTGAAGCCTAGGTTGCCCGGAACGTAGAAATGACTATAACTTTCACACTGGTTGCAATTGTTTGTTTTATACGATGGAAAAGCTGTTGTATTTATATCGTATTTTATGCTTCTGGCGTTGACTTCTTAGGCCCTAACTATTCCATCTGGTGGAACAACGCCCTAGAGAAAAGCCCAGGTTGCGCGGAACGTAGAAATGACCATAACTTTCACACTGGTAGCAATTATTCGTTTTATACAATGGAAAAACTGTTCTATTTATATTGTATTTTATGCTTCTGGCGTTGACTACTTAGGCCCTAACTAATCGATCTTGTGGAACAACGCCCTAGAGTGAAGCCTAGGTTGCCTGGAACGTAGAAATGACCAACACTTTCACACGGGTTGCAATTATTCCTGTTATAGGATGGAAATACTGTTGTATTTTTATTGTATTTTATACTTCAGGCGTTGACTTCTGAGGCCGTAGCTATTCGATGCGGTGGAAGAACGCCATACAGTGAAGCCTAGGTTGCCCGGAACGTAGAAATGACCATAAGTTTCATTCTGGTTGCAATTATTCGTTCTATACGATGGAAAAACTGTTGTATTTATATTGTATTTTATGCTTCTGGTGTTCACTTCTTAGGCCCTAACTATTCGATCTGGTGGTACAACGCCCTAGGGTGAAGCCTAGGTTGCCCGGAACGTAGAAATGACCATAACTTTTACACTGGTAGCATTTATTCGTTTTATACAATGGAAAAACCGTTCTATTTATTTTGTACTTAATGCTTCGGGCGTTGACTTCTAAGACCCTAACTGTTTGATCTGGTGGAGCAACGCCCTAGAGTGAAGCCTAGGCTGACCGGAACGTAGAAAAGACCATAACTTTCACAATGGTTACAATTATTTGTTTTATACGATGGAAAAGCGGTTGCATTTATATCGTATTTTATGCTTCTGGCGTTGACTTCTTAGGCCCTAACTATTCCATCTGGTGGAACAACGCCCTAGGGTAAAGCCCAGGTTGCGCGGAACGTAGAAATGACCATAACTTTCACACTGGAAGCAATTATTCATTTTATACGTTGTAAAAACTGTTTTATTTATTTTGTATTTGATGCTTCGGGCGTTGACTTCTGAGGCCGTTGCTATTCGATTTGGTGCAACAACGGCCTAGGGTGAAGCCTAGGATGCCCGGAACGTAGAAATGACCATAACTTTCACACTGGTTGCAATTATTTGTTTTATACGATGGAAAAGCTGTTGTATTTATATCGTATTTTATGCTTCTGGCGTTGACTTCTCAGGCCCTAATTATTCTATCTGGTGGAGCAATGCCTCAGAGTTAAGTCTAGGATGCCCGAAACGCCGAAATGATCATTACTTTCACGCTTGTTGCAATTATTCCTGTTATGCGATGAAAAGACTGTTGTATTTTTATTGTATTTTATGCTTCAGGCGTGGACTTCTGAGGCCGTAGCTATTCGATGTGGTGGAAGAACGCCATACAGTGAAGCCTAGGTTGCCCGAACGTAGAAATCAGCATTACTTTCACACTGTTTGCAATTATTCCTTTTATACCATGGAAAAGCTGTTGTATTTATATCGTATTTTATGCTTCTGGCGTTGACTTCTAAGGACCTAACTATTCGATCTGGTGGAGCAACGCCCTAGAGTGAAGCCTAGGTTGCCCGGAACGTAGAATAGACCATAACTTTCACACTGGTTGCTATTATTCGTTTTATACGATGGAAAAACTGTTGTATTTATATTGTATTTTATGCTTCTGGCGTTGACTTCTTAGGCCCTAACTATTCGATCTTGTGGAACAACGCCCTAGAGTGAAGCCTAGGTTGCCTCGAACGTAGAAATGAGCATCACTTTCACACGGGTTGCAATTATTCCTGTTATAGAATGGAAAGACTGTTGTATTTTTATTGTATTTTATACTTCTGGTGTTGACTTCTGAGGCCGTAGCTATTCGATGTGGTGGAAGAACGCCATACAGTGAAGCCTAGGTTGCGCGGAACGTAGAAATGACCATAAGTTTCATACTGGTTGCAATTATTCGGTTTATACGATGGAAAGACTGTTGTATTTATATTGTATTTTATGCTTCTGGCGTTCACTTCTTAGGCCCTAACTAGTCGATCTGGTGGAACAACGCCCTAGGGGAAGCCTAGGTTGCCCGGAACGTAGAAATGACCATAGCTTTTACACTGGTAGCAATTATTCGTTTTATACAATGGAAAAACCGTTCTATTTATTTTGTATTTTATGCTTCGGGCGTTGACTTCTAAGGCCCTAACTATTCAATCTGTTGGAGCAACGCCCTAGGGTGAAGCCTAGGTTGCTCGGACAGTAGAAATGACCATAAGTTTCATACTGGTTGCAATTATTCGTTTTATACGATGGAACAACTGTTGTATTTATATTGTATTTTATGCTTCTGGCGTTGACTTCTAAGGCCCTAATTATTCGATTTGGTGGAGCAATGCCTCAGAGTTAAGTCTAGGATGCCCGATACGCCGAAATGATCATTACTTTCACGCTTGTTGCAATTATTCCAGTTATACGATGAAAAGATTGTTGTATTTTTACTGTATTTTATGCTTCAGGCGTGGACTTCTGAGGCCGTAGCTATTCGATGTGGTGGAAGAACGCCATACAGTGAAGCCTAGGTTGCCCGGAACGTAGAATAGACCATAACTTTCACACTGGTTGCTATTATTCGTTTTATACGATGGAAAAACTGTTATATTTATATTGTATTTTATGCCTCTGGCGGTGACTTCTTAGGCCCTAACTATTCGATCTTGTGGAACAACGCCCTAGAGTGAAGCCTAGGTTGCCTCGAACGTAGAAATGACCATCACTTTCACACGGGTTGCAATTATTCGTTTTATACGGTGTAAAGGCTGTTGTATTTATTTTATATTTTATTCTTCTGGTGTTGACTTCTTAGGCCATGACTATTCGATCTGGTGGAACAACGCCGTAGAGTGAGGCCTAGGTTGCCCGGAACGTAGAAATGACCATAACTTTCACACTGGTTGCAATTATTCATTTTATACGATGGAAAAACTGTTGTACTCATATTGTATTTTATTCTTATGGCGTTGAACTCTAAGTCCCTAGCTATTCGATCTGGTGGAGCAACGCCCTAGAGTGAAACCTAGGCTACCCGGAACGTAGAAATGACCAGTACTTTCATACTGTCTGCAGTTATTCCTGTTATACGATGGAAACACTTTTGCATCTTCATCGTACTTTATGCTTCTGGCTTTGACTTCTTAGGCCGTAACTATTCGATCTGGTGGAGGAACGCCCTGGAGTGAAACCTGGGTTGCCCGGAACGTAGAAATGATCACTACTATCACACTGGTTGCAAATTATTCCTGCTATACAATGGAAGAGCTGTTGTATTTTTATTGCATTTTATGCTTCTGGCGTTCACTTCTTAGGCCCTCACTATTCGATCTGGTGGAACAACGGCCTAGGGTGAAGCCTAGGTTGCCCGGAACGTAGAAATGACTATAACTTTCACACTGGTTGCAATTGTTTGTTTTATACGATGGAAAAGCTGTTGTATTTATATCGTATTTTATGCTTCTGGCGTTGACTTCTTAGGCCCTAACTATTCCATCTGGTGGAACAACGCCCTAGAGAAAAGCCCAGGTTGCGCGGAACGTAGAAATGACCATAACTTTCACACTGGTAGCAATTATTCGTTTTATACAATGGAAAAACTGTTCTATTTATATTGTATTTTATGCTTCTGGCGTTGACTACTTAGGCCCTAACTAATCGATCTTGTGGAACAACGCCCTAGAGTGAAGCCTAGGTTGCCTGGAACGTAGAAATGACCAACACTTTCACACGGGTTGCAATTATTCCTGTTATAGGATGGAAATACTGTTGTATTTTTATTGTATTTTATACTTCAGGCGTTGACTTCTGAGGCCGTAGCTATTCGATGCGGTGGAAGAACGCCATACAGTGAAGCCTAGGTTGCCCGGAACGTAGAAATGACCATAAGTTTCATTCTGGTTGCAATTATTCGTTCTATACGATGGAAAAACTGTTGTATTTATATTGTATTTTATGCTTCTGGTGTTCACTTCTTAGGCCCTAACTATTCGATCTGGTGGTACAACGCCCTAGGGTGAAGCCTAGGTTGCCCGGAACGTAGAAATGACCATAACTTTTACACTGGTAGCATTTATTCGTTTTATACAATGGAAAAACCGTTCTATTTATTTTGTACTTAATGCTTCGGGCGTTGACTTCTAAGACCCTAACTGTTTGATCTGGTGGAGCAACGCCCTAGAGTGAAGCCTAGGCTGACCGGAACGTAGAAAAGACCATAACTTTCACAATGGTTACAATTATTTGTTTTATACGATGGAAAAGCGGTTGCATTTATATCGTATTTTATGCTTCTGGCGTTGACTTCTTAGGCCCTAACTATTCCATCTGGTGGAACAACGCCCTAGGGTAAAGCCCAGGTTGCGCGGAACGTAGAAATGACCATAACTTTCACACTGGAAGCAATTATTCATTTTATACGTTGTAAAAACTGTTTTATTTATTTTGTATTTGATGCTTCGGGCGTTGACTTCTGAGGCCGTTGCTATTCGATTTGGTGCAACAACGGCCTAGGGTGAAGCCTAGGATGCCCGGAACGTAGAAATGACCATAACTTTCACACTGGTTGCAATTATTTGTTTTATACGATGGAAAAGCTGTTGTATTTATATCGTATTTTATGCTTCTGGCGTTGACTTCTCAGGCCCTAATTATTCTATCTGGTGGAGCAATGCCTCAGAGTTAAGTCTAGGATGCCCGAAACGCCGAAATGATCATTACTTTCACGCTTGTTGCAATTATTCCTGTTATGCGATGAAAAGACTGTTGTATTTTTATTGTATTTTATGCTTCAGGCGTGGACTTCTGAGGCCGTAGCTATTCGATGTGGTGGAAGAACGCCATACAGTGAAGCCTAGGTTGCCCGAACGTAGAAATGAGCATTACTTTCACACTGTTTGCAATTATTCCTTTTATACCATGGAAAAGCTGTTGTATTTATATCGTATTTTATGCTTCTGGCGTTGACTTCTAAGGACCTAACTATTCGATCTGGTGGAGCAACGCCCTAGAGTGAAGCCTAGGTTGCCCGGAACGTAGAATAGACCATAACTTTCACACTGGTTGCTATTATTCGTTTTATACGATGGAAAAACTGTTGTATTTATATTGTATTTTATGCTTCTGGCGTTGACTTCTTAGGCCCTAACTATTCGATCTTGTGGAACAACGCCCTAGAGTGAAGCCTAGGTTGCCTCGAACGTAGAAATGAGCATCACTTTCACACGGGTTGCAATTATTCCTGTTATAGAATGGAAAGACTGTTGTATTTTTATTGTATTTTATACTTCTGGTGTTGACTTCTGAGGCCGTAGCTATTCGATGTGGTGGAAGAACGCCATACAGTGAAGCCTAGGTTGCGCGGAACGTAGAAATGACCATAAGTTTCATACTGGTTGCAATTATTCGGTTTATACGATGGAAAGACTGTTGTATTTATATTGTATTTTATGCTTCTGGCGTTCACTTCTTAGGCCCTAACTAGTCGATCTGGTGGAACAACGCCCTAGGGGAAGCCTAGGTTGCCCGGAACGTAGAAATGACCATAGCTTTTACACTGGTAGCAATTATTCGTTTTATACAATGGAAAAACCGTTCTATTTATTTTGTATTTTATGCTTCGGGCGTTGACTTCTAAGGCCCTAACTATTCAATCTGTTGGAGCAACGCCCTAGGGTGAAGCCTAGGTTGCTCGGACAGTAGAAATGACCATAAGTTTCATACTGGTTGCAATTATTCGTTTTATACGATGGAAAAACTGTTGTATTTATATTGTATTTTATGCTTCTGGCGTTGACTTCTAAGGCCCTAATTATTCGATTTGGTGGAGCAATGCCTCAGAGTTAAGTCTAGGATGCCCGATACGCCGAAATGATCATTACTTTCACGCTTGTTGCAATTATTCCAGTTATACGATGAAAAGATTGTTGTATTTTTACTGTATTTTATGCTTCAGGCGTGGACTTCTGAGGCCGTAGCTATTCGATGTGGTGGAAGAACGCCATACAGTGAAGCCTAGGTTGCCCGGAACGTAGAATAGACCATAACTTTCACACTGGTTGCTATTATTCGTTTTATACGATGGAAAAACTGTTATATTTATATTGTATTTTATGCTTCTGGCGGTGACTTCTTAGGCCCTAACTATTCGATCTTGTGGAACAACGCCCTAGAGTGAAGCCTAGGTTGCCTCGAACGTAGAAATGACCATCACTTTCACACGGGTTGCAATTATTCGTTTTATACGGTGTAAAGGCTGTTGTATTTATTTTATATTTT
Organism: Calliopsis andreniformis; assembly: GCF_051401765.1. NCBI lineage: Eukaryota > Metazoa > Arthropoda > Insecta > Hymenoptera > Andrenidae > Calliopsis > Calliopsis andreniformis. The sequence goes on from NW_027480423.1 coordinate 25,197,950, forward strand.
ATTCTTCTGGTGTTGACTTGTTAGGCCATGACTATTCGATCTGGTGGAACAACGCCGTAGAGTGAGGCCTAGGTTGCCCGGAACGTAGAAATGACCATAACTTTCACACTGGTTGCAATTATTCATTTTATACGATGGAAAAACTGTTGTACTCATATTGTATTTTATTCTTATGGCGTTGAACTCTAAGTCCCTAGCTATTCGATCTGGTGGAGCAACGCCCTAGAGTGAAACCTAGGCTACCCGGAACGTAGAAATGACCAGTACTTTCATACTGTCTGCAGTTATTCCTGTTATACGATGGAAACACTTTTGCATCTTTATTGTATTTTATGATTCTGGCGTTGACTTCTAAGGCCTTAGCTATTCGGTCTGGTGGAGCAACGCCCTTGAGTGGAGCCTAGATTGCCCGGTACGTAGAAGTGACCATTACTTTCACACTGTTTGCAAATATATATTATATACGATGGAAGATCTGTTGTATTTATGTTGTATTTTATGCTTCTGGCGTTGGCTTCTTAGGTCCTAACTATTTGATCTGGTGGAGCACCGCCCTAGAGTGACGCCTAGGTTGCCCGGAACATAGAAATGACCATAACTTCCACACTGGTTGCAATTATTCGTTTTATACGATGGAAAAGCTGTAGTATTTATATCGTATTTTATGATTCTGGCGTTGACTTCTTAGGCCCTAACTATTCCATCTGGTGGAACAACGCCCTAGAGTGAAACCTACGTTGCCCAGAACGTAGAAATGACCATTACTTTCACACTGTTTGCAATTATTCGTTTTATACGATGGAAAACCTGTTGTATTTATATTGTATTTTATGCTTCTGGCGTTCACTTCTGTGGCCCTAACTGTCCGATCTGGTGGAACAACGCCCTAGAGTGAAGCCTAGGTTATCCGGAACGTAGAAATGACCAGTACAATCACACTGGTTGCAGTTATTCCTGTAAAGCGATGGAAAAACTGTTGCATCTTTATTGTATTTTATGCTTCTCGCGTTGACTTCTAAGGCCCTAACTATTCGATCTGGTGGAGCAACGCCCTAGCGTGAAGCCAAGGATGGCCGGAATGTAGAAATGTCCATAACTTTCACACTGGTTGCAATTATTCGTTTTATACGATTGAAAAGCTGTTGTATTTATAGTGTATTTTATGCTTCTGGCGTTGACTTCTTAGGCCCTAACTATTCCCTCTGGTGGTTCAATGCCCTAGAGTGAAACCTACGTTGCCCAGAACGTAGAAATGACCATTACTTTCACACTGTTTGCAATTATTCCTTTTATACGATGGAAAAGCTGTTGTATTTATATCGTATTTTATGCTTCTGGCGTTAACTTCTAAGGACCTAACTATTCGCTCTGGTGGAGCAACGCCCTAGAGTGAAGCCTAGGTTGCCCGGAACGTAGAATAGACCATAACTTTCACACTGGTTGCTATTATTCGTTTTATACGATGGAAAAACTGTTATATTTATATTGTATTTTATGCTTCTGGCGTTGACTTCTTAGGCCCTAACTATTCGATCTTGTGGAACAACGCCCTAGAGTGAAGCCTAGGTTGCCTCGAACGTAGAAATGAGCATCACTTTCACACGGGTTGCAATTATTCCTGTTATAGAATGGAAAGACTGTTGTATTTTTATTGTATTTTATACTTCTGGCGTTGACTTCTGAGGCCGTAGCTATTCGATGTGGTGGAAGAACGCCATACAGTGAAGCCTAGGTTGCGCGGAACGTAGAAATGACCATAAGTTTCATACTGGTTGCAATTATTCGGTTTATACGATGGAAAGACTGTTGTATTTATATTGTATTTTATGCTTCTGGCGTTCACTTCTTAGGCCCTAACTATTCGATCTGGTGGAACAACGCCCTAGGGTGAAGCCTAGGTTGCCCGGAACGTAGAAATGACCATAGCATTTACACTGGTAGCAATTATTCGTTTTATACAATTGAAAAACTGTTCTATTTATATTGTATTTTATGCTTCTGGCGTTGACTACTTAGGCCCTAACTATTCGATCTTGTGGAACAACGCCCTAGAGTGAAGCCTAGGTTGCCCGGAACGTAGATATGACCATAACCTTCACACAGATTGCAATTATTCGTTTTATACGGTGTAAAGGCTGTTGTATTTATTTTATATTTTATTCTTCTGGTGTTGACTTCTTAGGCCCTAACTATTCGATCTGGTGGAACAACGCCGTAGAGTGAGGCCTAGGTTGCCCGGAACGTAGAAATGACCATAACTTCCACACTGGTTGCAATTATTCATTTTATACGATGGAAAAACTGTTGTACTCATATTGTATTTTATTCTTATGGCGTTGAACTCTAAGTCCCTAGCTATTCGATCTGGTGGAGCAACGCCCTAGAGTGAAAACTAGGCTTCCCGGAACGTAGAAATGACCAGTACTTTCATACTGTCTGCAGTTATTCCTGTTATACGATGGGAACACTTTTGCATCTTTATTGTATTTTATGATTCTGGCGTTGACTTCTAAGGCCCTAGCTATTCGGTCTGGTGGAGCAACGCCCTTGAGTGGAGCCTAGGTTGCCCGGTACGTAGAAGTGACCATTACTTTCACCATGTTTGCAAATAAATATTATATACGATGGAAAATCTGTTGTATTTATGTTGTATTTTATGCTTCTGGCGTTGACTTCTTAGGTCCTAACTATTTGATCTGGTGGAGCACCGCTCTAGAGTGACGCCTAGGTTGCCCGGAACATAGAAATGACCATAACTTCCACACTGGTTGCAATTATTCGTTTTATACGATGGAAAAGCTGTAGCATTTATATCGTATTTTATGATTCTGGCGTTGACTTCTTAGGCCCTAACTATTCCATCTGGTGGAACAACGCCCTAGGGTGAAGCCTAGGTTGCCTGGAACGTAGAAATGACCATAACTTTCACACGGGTTGCAATTATTCCTGTTATAGGATGGAAAGACTGTTGTATTTTTATTGTACTTTATACTTCAGGCGTTGACTTCTGAGGCCGTAGCTATTCGATGTGGTGGAAGAACGCCATAGAGTGAAGCCTAGGTTGCCCGGAACGTAGAAATGACCATAAGTTTCATACTGGTTGCAATTATTCGTTTTATACGATGGAAAACCTGTTGTATTTATATTGTATTTTATGCTTCTGGCGTCCACTTCTGTGGCCCTAACTGTTCGATCTGGTGGAACAACGCCCTAGAGTGAAGCCTAGGTTATCCGGAACGTAGAAATGACCAGTACAATCACACTGGTTGCAATTATCCCTGTTATACGATGGAAAAACTGTTGTATTTTTATTGCATTTTATGCTTCGGGCATTGACTTTTAAGGCCCTAACTATTCAATCTGTTGGAGCAACGCCCTAGGGTGAAGCCTAGGTTGCCCGGAACGTAGAAATGAGCATAACTATCACACTGGTTGCAATTATTCGTTTTATACGATTGAAAAGCTGTTGTATTTATAGTGTATTTTATGCTTCTGGCGTTGACTTCTTAGGCCCTAACTATTCCCTATGGTGGATCAACGCCCTCGAGTGAAACCTACGTTGCCCAGAACGTAGAAATGACCATTCCTTTCACACTGATTGCAATTATTCCTGTTATACGATGGAAAAACTGTTGTATTTTAATTCTATTTTATGCTTTTAGCGATGATTTCTAAGTCCCTAGCTATTCGATCAGGTGGAGCAAGGCCCTAGGGTGACGCCCAGGTTGCTCGGAACGTAGAAATGACCATTACTTTCACACTGGTTGCAATTAATCGTTTTATACGATGGAAAAGCTGTTGTAATTATATCGTATTTTATGCTTCTGGCGTTGACTTCTTATGACCTAACTATTCGATCTGGTGGAGCAACGCCCTGGAGTGAAACCTAGGTTGCCGGGAACGTAGGAATGACCATTACTTTCACACTGGTTGCAATTATTCGTTTTATACGATGGAAAAGCTGTTGTAATTATATCGTATTTTATGCTTCTGGCGTTGACTTCTAAGGACCTAACTATTCGCTCTGGTTGAGCAACGCCCTAGAGTGAAGCCTAGGTTGCCCGGAACGTAGAATAGACCATAACTTTCACACTGGTTGCTATTATTCGTTTTATACGATGGAAAAACTGTTATATTTATATTGTATTTTATGCTTCTGGCGTTGACTTCTTAGGCCCTAACTATTCGATCTTGTGGAACAACGCCCTAGAGTGAAGCCTAGGTTGCCTCGAACGTAGAAATGAGCATCACTTTCACACGGGTTGCAATTATTCCTGTTATAGAATGGAAAGACTGTTGTATTTTTATTGTATTTTATACTTCTGGCGTTGACTTCTGAGGCCGTAGCTATTCGATGTGGTGGAAGAACGCCATACAGTGAAGCCTAGGTTGCGCGGAACGTAGAAATGACCATAAGTTTCATACTGGTTGCAATTATTCGGTTTATACGATGGAAAGACTGTTGTATTTATATTGTATTTTATGCTTCTGGCGTTCACTTCTTAGGCCCTAACTATTCGATCTGGTGGAACAACGCCCTAGGGTGAAGCCTAGGTTGCCCGGAACGTAGAAATGACCATAGCTTTTACACTGGTAGCAATTATTCGTTTTATACAATGGAAAAACCGTTCTATTTATTTTGTATTTTATGCTTCGGGCGTTGACTTCTAAGGCCCTAACTATTCAATCTGTTGGAGCAACGCCCTAGGGTGAACCCTAGGTTGCTCGGAAAGTAGAAATGACCATAAGTTTCATACTGGTTGCAATTATTCGTTTTATACGATGGAAAAACTGTTGTATTTATATTGTATTTTATGCTTCTGGCGTTGACTTCTAAGGCCCTAATTATTCGATTTGGTGGAGCAATGCCTCAGAGTTAAGTCTAGGATGCCCGATACGCCGAAATGATCATTACTTTCACGCTTGTTGCAATTATTCCAGTTATACGATGAAAAGATTGTTGTATTTTTATTGTATTTTATGCTTCAGGCGTGGACTTCTGAGGCCGTAGCTATTGGATGTGGTGGAAGAACGCCATACAGTGAAGCCTAGGTTGCCCGGAACGTAGAATAGACCATAACTTTCACACTGGTTGCTATTATTCGTTTTATACGATGGAAGAACTGTTATATTTATATTGTATTTTATGCTTCTGGCGGTGACTTCTTAGGCCCTAACTATTCGATCTTGTGGAACAACGCCCTAGAGTGAAGCCTAGGTTGCCTCGAACGTAGAAATGACCATCACTTTCACACGGGATGCAATTATTCGTGTTATAGAATGTTAAGACTGTTGTATTTTTATTGTATTTTATACTTCAGGCGTTGACTTCTGAGGCCGTAGCTATTCGATGTGGTGGAAGAACGCCATACAGTGAAGCCTAGGCTGCTCGGAAAGTAGAAATGACCATAACTTTCACACTGATTGCAATTATTCGTTTTATACGGTGGAAAGAAGTTGCATCTTCATCGTATTTTATGCTTCTGGCGTTGACTTCTTAGGCCGTAACTATTCGATCTGGTGGAGCAACGCCCTGGAGTGAAACCTGGGTTGCCCGGAACGTAGAATTGTCCACCACTATCACACTGGTTGCAAATTATTCCTGCTATACGATGGAAAAACTGTTGTATTTTTATTGCATTTTATGCTTCTGGCGTTCACTTCTTAGGCCCTAACTATTCGATCTGGTGGAACAGCGGCCTAGGGTGAAGCCTAGGTTGCCCGGAACGTAGAAATGACCATATCTTTCACACTGGAAGCAATTATTTGTTTTATACCATGGAAAAGCTGTTGTAATTATATCGTATTTTATGCTTCTGGCGTTGACTTCTAAGGACCTAACTATTCGCTCTGGTTGAGCAACGCCCTAGAGTGAAGCCTAGGTTGCCCGGAACGTAGAATAGACCATAACTTTCACACTGGTTGCTATTATTCGTTTTATACGATGGAAAAACTGTTATATTTATATTGTATTTTATGCTTCTGGCGTTGACTTCTTAGGCCCTAACTATTCGATCTTGTGGAACAACGCCGTAGGGTGAAGCCTAGGTTACCCGGAACGTAGAAGTAACCATTACCTTCACGCTTGTTGCAATTATTCCTGTTAAACGATGGAAAAACTGTTGCATCTTTATTGTATTTTATGCTTCTGGCGTTTAATTCTAAGTCCCCAGCCGTTCGATCTGGTGGAGCAACGACCCAGAGTGAAGCCTAGGTTGCCCGGAACGTAGAAATGACCATTACATTCACACTGGTTGCAATTATTCCGGTTATACGATGGAAAAACTGTTGTATTTTTATTGCATTCTATGCTCCTGGCGTTTAATTCTAAGTCGCTAGCTATTCGATCTGGTGGAGCAACGACACAGAGTGAAGCCTAGGTTTCCCGGAACGTAAAAATGGCCATTACTTTCACACTGCTTGCAGTTATTCCTGTTAAACGATGGAAAAACTGTTGCATCTTTATTGTATTTTATGCTTCTGGCGCTGACTTCTAAGGCCCTAACTATCCGATCTGGTGGAGCAACGCCCTAGGGTGAAGCCTAGGTTGCCCGGAACGTAGAAATGACCATAACTTTCACACTGGTTGCTATTATCCGTTTTATACGATGGAAAAACTGTTATATTTATATTGTATTTTATGCTTCTGGCGTTGACTTCTGAGGCCCTAACTATTCAATCTGTTGATGCAACGCCCTAGGGTGAAGCCTAGGTTGCCCGGAACGTAGAAATGACTAGTACATTCACACTGGTTGCAGTTATTCCTGTAAAACGATGGAAAAACTGTTGCATCTTTATTGTATTTTATGCTTCTGGCGTTGACTTCTAAGGCCCTAACTATTCGATCTGGTGGAGCAACGCCCTTGGGTGAAGCCTAGGTTGGCCGGAATGTAGAAATGTCCATAACTTTCACACTGGTTGCAATTATTCGTTTTATACCATTGAAAAGCTGTTGTATTTATATTGTATTTTATGCTTCTGGCGTTGAATTCTCAGGCCCTAACTATTCCCTCTGGTGGACCAACGCCCTAGAGTGAAACCTACGTTGCCCGGAACGTAGAAATGGCCATTCCTTTCTCACTGGTTGCAATTATTCCTGTTATACGATGGAAAAACTGTTGTATTTTAATTCTATTTTATGCTTTTAGCGATGAATTCTAAGTCCCTAGCTATTCGATCTGGTGGAGCAACGCCCTAGGGTGACGCCTAGGTTGCTCGGAACGTAGAAATGACCATTACTTTCACACTGGTTGCAATTATTCGTTTTATACGATGGAAAAGCTGTTGTATTTATATCGTATTTTATGCTTCTGGCGTTGACTTCTTAGGCCCTATCTATTCCATCTGGTGGAACAACGCAGTAGAGTGAAGCCTAGGTTGCCCGAACGTAGAAATGACCATTACTTTCACACTGTTTGCAATTATTCCTTTTATACGATGGAAAAGCTGTTGTATTTATATCGTATTTTATGCTTCTGGTGTTGACTTCTAAGGGCCTAACTGTTCCATCTGGTCGAGCAACGCCCTAGAGTGAAGCCTAGGTTGCTCGGAATGTAGAAATGACCATAAGTTTCACACTGATTGCAATTATTCGTTTTATACGATGGAAAAACTGTTGCATCTTCATCGTATTTTATGCTTCTGGCGTTGACTTCTTAGGCCGTAACTATTCGATCTGGTGGAGCAACGCCCTGGAGTGAAACCTGGGTTGCCCGGAACGTAGAAATGACCACTACTATCACACTGGTTGCAGTTATTCCTGTTATACGATGGAAAAACTGTTGCACCTTTATTGTATTTTATGCCTCTGGCGTTCACTTCTTAGGACCTAACTGTTTGATCTGGTGGAGCAACGCCCTAGAGTGAAGCCTAGGTTGCCCGGATCGTAGAAGTGACCATAACTTTCACAGTGGTTGCTATTATTCGTTTTATACGATGGAAAATCTGTTGTATTTATGTTGCATTTTATGCTTCTGGCGTTGACTTCTTAGGCCCTAACTATTTGATCTGGTGGAGCAACGCCCTAAAGTGAAGCCTAGGTTGCCCGGAACGTGGAAGTGACCATAACTTCCACACTGGTTGCTATCATTCGTTTTATATGATGGAAAAACAGTGTATTTATATTGTATTTTATGCTTCTGGCGTTCACTTCTTAGGCCCTAACTACTCAATCTGTTGGAGCAACGCCCTAGGGTGAAGCCTAGGTAGCCCGGAACGTACAAATGACCATAACTTTCACACTGGTTGCAATTATTCCTGTTATACGATGGAAAAGCTCTTGTATATTTAATGTACTTTATGCTTCGGGCGTTGACTTCTATGGCCCTACCTATTCGATCTGGTGGAGCAACGACCTAGAGTGAAACCTAGGTTGCCCGGAATGTAGAAAGTACCATAACTTTCACACTGGTAGCAATTATTCGTTTTATACGATGGAACAACTGTTCTATTTATTTTGTATTTCATGCTACGGGGGTTGACTTCTAAGGCCCTAACTATTCAAGCTGTTGGAGCAACGCCCTAGGGTGGATCCTAGGTTGCCCGGAAAGTAGAGATGACCATAACTTTCATACTGGTTGCAATTATTCGTTTTATACGATGGAAAAACTGTTGTATTTATATTGTATTTTATGCTTCTGGCGCTGACTTCTAGGGCACTGACTATTCGATCTGGTGGAGCAGCGCTCTAGGGTGAAGCCTAGGTTGCCCGGAACGTAGAAATGACCATTACTATTACACTGGTTTCAATTATTCGTTGTTTACGATGGAAAAACTGTTGTAGTTTCATTGCATTTTATGCTTTCGGCGTGGACTTCTAAGGCCCTAACTATTCAATCTGTTGGTGCAACGCCCTAGGGTCAAGCCTAGGTTGCCCGGAAAGTAGAAATGACGTTAACTTTCATACTGGTTGCAATTATTCGGTTTATGCGATGGAAAAACTGTTGTATTTTTATTGCATGTTATGCTTCGTGCATTGACTTCTAAGGCGCTAACTATTCAATCTGTTGGAGCAACGCCCTAGGGTGTAGCCTAGGTTGCCCGAAAAGTAGAAATGACTATAACTTTCATACTGGTTGCAATTATTCGTTTTATACGATGGAAAAGCTGTTGTATTTATACCGTATTTTATGCTTCTGGCGTTGACTTCTTATGACCTAACTATTCCATCTGGTGGAACAACGCCCTAGAGTGAAGCCTATGTTGCCCGGAACGTAGAAATGGCCATTACTTTCACACTGTTTGCAATTATTCGTTTTATACGATGGGACAACTGTTGCACCTTTATTGTATTTCATGCATCTGGCGTTGACATGTAAGGCCCTAACTATTCGATGTGTTGGGGCAAGGCCCTAGAGTGAAGCCTAGGTTGCCCGGAACGTAGAAATGACCAGTACTTTCACACTGGTTGCAGTTATTCGTTTTATACAATAAAAAACTGTTCTATTTATTATGAATTTTATGCTTCGGGCGCTGACTTCTAAGGCCCTAACTATTCGATCTCGTGGAGCAACGCCCTGGAGTGAAGCCTAGGTTGCCCGGAACGTAGAAATGACCATTACTTTCACACTGTTTGCAAGTATTCATTTTACACGATGGAAAAGCTGGTGTACTTATATTGTAATTTATGCTACTGGCGTTGACTTCTTAGGCCCTAACAATTTGATCTGGTGGAGCACCGCCCTAGAGTGAAGCCTAGGCTGCCCGGAACGTAGAACATACCATTACCTTCACACTGGTTGCAATTATTCCTGTTATACGATGGAAAAACTGTTGCACCTTTATTGTATTTTATGATTCTGGCGTCGACTTCATAGGCCCTAACTACTCGATCTGGTGGAGCAACGACCTAGAGTGAAGCCTAGGTTGACTGGAACGTAGAATTGACCATAACTTTCACACTGGTTACCATTATTCGTTTTATACGATGGAAAAGCTGTTGTATTTATATCGTATTTTATGCTTCTGGCGTCGACTTTTAAGGCCGTAGCTATTAGATGTGGTGGAGCAACGCCCTAGTGTGTCGCATAGGTTGCCCGGAACGTAGAAATGACCATAACTTTCACACTGGTAGCAATTATTCGTTTTACACATGGAAAAACTGTTCTATTTTTTTGTATTTTATGCATCGGGCGTTGACTTCTAAGGCCCTAGCTATTCGATCTGGTGGAGCAGCGCCCTAGAGTGAAACCTAGGTTACCCGGAACGTAGAAATGACCAGTACTTTCACACTGTTTGCAGTTATTCCTGTTGTATGATGGAAAAACTGTTGCATCTTTATTGTATTTTATGCTTCTGGCGTTGACTTCTAAGGCGCTAACTATTCAATCTGTTGGAGCAACGCCCTAGGGTGTAGCCTAGGTTGCCCGAAAAGTAGAAATGACTATAACTTTCATACTGGTTGCAATTATTCGTTTTATACGATGGAAGAGCTGTTGTATTTATACCGTATTTTATGCTTCTGGCGTTGACTTCTTATGACCTAACTATTCCATCTGGTGGAACAACGCCCTAGGGTGAAGCCTATGTTGCCCGGAACGTACAAATGACCATAACTTTCACACTGGTTTCTATTATTCATTTTATACGATGGAAAAACTGTTATATTTATATTGTATTTTATGCTTCTGGCGTTGACTTCTTAGGCCCGAACTATTCGATCTGGTGCAAGAACGCCCTAGAGTGAAGCCTAGGTTGCCTGGAACGGAGAAATGACCATAACTTTCACACTGGTTGCTATTATTCGTTTTATACGATGGAAAAGCTGTTGTATTTATATCGTACTTTATGCTTCTGGCGTTGACTTCTAAGGCCCTCAACTATTCGATCTGGTGGAGCAACGCTCTAGAGTGTCGCATAGGTTGCCCGGAACGTAGAAATGACCATTACTTTCACAATGTATGCAAATATTCATTTTATACGATGGAAAAACTGTTGTACTTGTATTGTATTTTATTCTTCTGGCGTTGAATTCTTAGTCCCTAGCTCTTCAATCTCGTGGAGCAACGCCCTAGAGTGAAACCTAGGTTACCCGGAACGTAGAAATGACCAGGACTTTCACACTGGTTGCAGTTATTCCTGTTATACGATGGAAAAACTGTTGCACCTTTATTGTATTTTATGCCTCTGGCGTTGACATCTAAGGCCCTAACTGTTTGATCTGGTGGAGCAACGCCCTAGAGTGAAGCCTAGGTTGCCCGGATCGTAGAAGTGACCATAACTTTCACACTGGTTGCTATTATTCGTTTTATACGATGGAAAATCTGTTGTATTTATGTTGCATTTTATGCTTCTGGCGTTGACTTCTTAGGCCCTAACTATTTGATCTGGTGGAGCAACGCCCTGAAGTGAAGCCTAGGTTGCCCGGAACGTGGAAGTGACCATAACTTCCACACTGGTTGCTATCATTCGTTTTATATGATGGAAAAACAGTGTATTTATATTGTATTTTATGCTTCTGGCGTTCACTTCTTAGGCCCTAACTATTCGATCTGGTGGAACAACGGCCTAGGGTGAAGCCCAGGTTGTCCGGAACGTAGAAATGACCATAACTTTTACACTGGTTGCAATTATTCATTTTATACGATGGAAAAACTGTTGGACTTATATTGTATTTTATTCTTATGGCGTTGAATTCTAATTCCCTAGCTATTCGATCTGGTGGAGCAACGCCCTAGAATGAAACCTAGGTTCCCCGGAACGTAGAAATGACCAGTACTTTCATACTGTTTGCAGTTATTCATGTTATACGATGGAAAAACTTTTGCTTCTTTATTGTATTTTATGCTTCTGGCGTTGACTTCTAAGGCCCTAGCTATTCGATTTGGTGGAGCAACGCCCTAGAGTGGAGCCTAGGTTGCCCGGTACGTAGAAATGACCATTACTTTCACACTGTTTGCAAATATACTTTATATACGATGGAAAGTCTGTTGTATTTATGTTGTATTTTATGCTCCTGGCGTTGACTTCTTAGGCCCTAACTATTTGATCTTGTGGAGCACCGCCCTAGAGTGAAGCCTAGGTTGCCCGGAACGTAGAAATGACCATTCATTTCACACAGGTAGTAATTATTCGTTTTATACGATGGAAAAACTGTTTTATTTATATTGTATTTTATGCTTCGGGCGTTGACTTCTAAGGCCCTAACTATTCGATCTGGTGGAGCAACGCCCTAGAGTGAAGCCTAGGTTGCTCGGAATGTAGAAATGACCATAACTTTCACACTGGTTGCAATTATTCGTTTTATACGATGGAAAAACTGTTGCATCTTTATCGTATTTTATACTTCTGGCGTTGACTTCTTAGGCCGTAACTATTCGATCTGGTGGAGCAACGCCCTGGAGAGAAACCTAGGTTGCCCGGAACGTAGAAATGACCACTACTATCACACTGGTTGCAATTATTCCTGTTATATGATGGAAAAACTGTTGTATTTTTATCGCATTTTATGCTTCGGGCATTGACTTCTAAGGCCCTAACTATTCGATCTGGTGGAGCAACGACCTAGAGTGAAACCTAGATTGCCCGGAATGTAGAAATGTCCATAACTTTCACTCTGGTAGCAATTATTCGTTTTACACATGGAAAAACTGTTCTATTTTTTTGTATTTTATGCATCGGGCGTTGACTTCTAAGGCCCTAGCTATTCGATCTGGTGGAGCAGCGCCCTAGAGTGAAACCTAGGTTACCCGGAACGTAGAAATGACCAGTACTTTCACACTGTTTGCAGTTATTCCTGTTGTATGATGGAAAAACTGTTGCATCTTTATTGTATTTTATGCTTCTGGCGTTGACTTCTAAGGCGCTAACTATTCAATCTGTTGGAGCAACGCCCTAGGGTGTAGCCTAGGTTGCCCGAAAAGTAGAAATGACTATAACTTTCATACTGGTTGCAATTATTCGTTTTATACGATGGAAGAGCTGTTGTATTTATACCGTATTTTATGCTTCTGGCGTTGACTTCTTATGACCTAACTATTCCATCTGGTGGAACAACGCCCTAGGGTGAAGCCTATGTTGCCCGGAACGTACAAATGACCATAACTTTCACACTGGTTTCTATTATTCATTTTATACGATGGAAAAACTGTTATATTTATATTGTATTTTATGCTTCTGGCGTTGACTTCTTAGGCCCGAACTATTCGATCTGGTGCAAGAACGCCCTAGAGTGAAGCCTAGGTTGCCTGGAACGGAGAAATGACCATAACTTTCACACTGGTTGCTATTATTCGTTTTATACGATGGAAAAGCTGTTGTATTTATATCGTACTTTATGCTTCTGGCGTTGACTTCTAAGGCCCTCAACTATTCGATCTGGTGGAGCAACGCTCTAGAGTGTCGCATAGGTTGCCCGGAACGTAGAAATGACCATTACTTTCACAATGTATGCAAATATTCATTTTATACGATGGAAAAACTGTTGTACTTGTATTGTATTTTATTCTTCTGGCGTTGAATTCTTAGTCCCTAGCTCTTCAATCTCGTGGAGCAACGCCCTAGAGTGAAACCTAGGTTACCCGGAACGTAGAAATGACCAGGACTTTCACACTGGTTGCAGTTATTCCTGTTATACGATGGAAAAACTGTTGCACCTTTATTGTATTTTATGCCTCTGGCGTTGACATCTAAGGCCCTAACTGTTTGATCTGGTGGAGCAACGCCCTAGAGTGAAGCCTAGGTTGCCCGGATCGTAGAAGTGACCATAACTTTCACACTGGTTGCTATTATTCGTTTTATACGATGGAAAATCTGTTGTATTTATGTTGCATTTTATGCTTCTGGCGTTGACTTCTTAGGCCCTAACTATTTGATCTGGTGGAGCAACGCCCTGAAGTGAAGCCTAGGTTGCCCGGAACGTGGAAGTGACCATAACTTCCACACTGGTTGCTATCATTCGTTTTATATGATGGAAAAACAGTGTATTTATATTGTATTTTATGCTTCTGGCGTTCACTTCTTAGGCCCTAACTATTCGATCTGGTGGAACAACGGCCTAGGGTGAAGCCCAGGTTGTCCGGAACGTAGAAATGACCATAACTTTTACACTGGTTGCAATTATTCATTTTATACGATGGAAAAACTGTTGGACTTATATTGTATTTTATTCTTATTGCGTTGAATTCTAATTCCCTAGCTATTCGATCTGGTGGAGCAACGCCCTAGAATGAAACCTAGGTTACCCGGAACGTAGAAATGACCAGTACTTTCATACTGTTTGCAGTTATTCATGTTATACGATGGAAAAACTTTTGCTTCTTTATTGTATTTTATGCTTCTGGCGTTGACTTCTAAGGCCCTAGCTATTCGATTTGGTGGAGCAACGCCCTAGAGTGGAGCCTAGGTTGCCCGGTACGTAGAAATGACCATTACTTTCACACTGTTTGCAAATATACTTTATATACGATGGAAAGTCTGTTGTATTTATGTTGTATTTTATGCTCCTGGCGTTGACTTCTTAGGCCCTAACTATTTGATCTTGTGGAGCACCGCCCTAGAGTGAAGCCTAGGTTGCCCGGAACGTAGAAATGACCATTCATTTCACACAGGTAGTAATTATTCGTTTTATACGATGGAAAAACTGTTTTATTTATATTGTATTTTATGCTTCGGGCGTTGACTTCTAAGGCCCTAACTATTCGATCTGGTGGAGCAACGCCCTAGAGTGAAGCCTAGGTTGCTCGGAATGTAGAAATGACCATAACTTTCACACTGGTTGCAATTATTCGTTTTATACGATGGAAAAACTGTTGCATCTTTATCGTATTTTATACTTCTGGCGTTGACTTCTTAGGCCGTAACTATTCGATCTGGTGGAGCAACGCCCTGGAGAGAAACCTAGGTTGCCCGGAACGTAGAAATGACCACTACTATCACACTGGTTGCAATTATTCCTGTTATATGATGGAAAAACTGTTGTATTTTTATCGCATTTTATGCTTCGGGCATTGACTTCTAAGGCCCTAACTATTCAATCTGTTGGAGCAACGCCCTAGGGTGAAGCCTAGGTTGCCCGGAACGTAGAAATGACCATAACTTTCACACAGGTTGCAATTATTCGTTTTATACGATGGAAAAGCTGTTGTATTTATATCGTATTTTATGCTTCTGGCGTTGACTTCTTAGGCCCTAACTACTCAATCTGTTGGAGCAACGCCCTAGGGTGAAGCCTAGGTAGCCCGGAACGTACAAATGACCATAACTTTCACACTGGTTGCAATTATTCCTGTTATACGATGGAAAAGCTCTTGTATATTTAATGTACTTTATGCTTCGGGCGTTGACTTCTATGGCCCTACCTATTCGATCTGGTGGAGCAACGACCTAGAGTGAAACCTAGATTGCCCGGAATGTAGAAATGTCCATAACTTTCACTCTGGTAGCAATTATTCGTTTTAGACATGGAATAACTGTTCTATTTTTTTGCATTTTATGCTTCGGGCGTTGACTTCTAAGGCCCTAACTATTCGATCTGGTGGAGCAACGCCCTAGAGTGAAGCCTAGGTAGCCCGGACGTAGAACATACGATTACCTTCACACTGGTTGCAATTATTCCTGTTACACGATGGAAAAACTGTTGCACCATTATTGTATTTTATGCTTCTGGCGTTGACTTCATAGGCCCTAACTATTTGATCTGGTGGAGCAACGCCCTAGAGTGAAGCCTAGATTGCCCGGAACGTAGAACATACGATTACCTTCACACTGGTTGCAATTATTCCTGTTATACGATGGAAAAACTGTTGCACCATTATTGTATTTTAAGCTTCTGGCGTTGACTTCATAGGCCCTAACTATTTGATCTGGTGGAGCAACGCCCTAGAGTGAAACCTAGGTTACACGGAACGTAGAAATGACCAGTACTTTCACACTGGTTGCAGTTATTCGTTTTATACAATGGAAAAACTGTTCTATTTATTTTGCATTTTATGCTTCGGGCGTTGACTTCTAAGGCCATAACTATTCGATCTGGTGGAGCAACGCCCTAGATTGAAGCCTAGGTTGCCGGAACGTAGAAATGACCATAACTTTCACACTGGTTTCTATTATTCGTTTTATACGATGGAAAAACTGTCATATTTATATTGTATTTTATGCTTCTGGCGTTGACTTCTTAGGCCCGAACTATTCGATCTGGTGCAACAACGCCCTAGAGTGAAGCGTAGGTTGCCTGGAACGGAGAAATGACCATAACTTTCACACTGGTTGCTATTATTCTTTTTATACGATGGAAAAGCTGTTGTATTTATATCGTACTTTATGCTTCTGGCGTTGACTTCTAAGGCCCTCAACTATTCGATCTGGTGGAGCAACGCTCTAGAGTGTCGCATAGGTTGCCCGGAACGTAGAAATGACCATTACCTTCACAATGTATGCAAATATTCATTTTATACGATGGAAAAACTGTTGTACTTGTATTGTATTTTATTCTTCTGGCGTTGAATTCTAAGTCCCTAGCTTTTCAATCTCGTGGAGCAACGCCCTAGAGTGAAACCTAGGTTACCCGGAACGTAGAAATGACCAGGACTTTCACACTGGTTGCAGTTATTCCTGTTATACGATGGAAAAACTGTTGCACCTTTATTGTATTTTATGCCTCTGGCGTTGACATCTAAGGCCCTAACTGTTTGATCTGGTGGAGCAACGCCCTAGAGTGAAGCCTAGGTTGCCCGGATCGTAGAAGTGACCATAACTTTCACACTGGTTGCTATTATTCGTTTTATACGATGGAAAATCTGTTGTATTTATGTTGCATTTTATGCTTCTGGCGTTGACTTCTTAGGCCCTAACTATTTGATCTGGTGGAGCAACGCCCTAAAGTGAAGCCTAGGTTGCCCGGAACGTGGAAGTGACCATAACTTCCACACTGGTTGCTATCATTCGTTTTATATGATGGAAAAACAGTGTATTTATATTGTATTTTATGCTTCTGGCGTTCACTTCTTAGGCCCTAACTATTCGATCTGGTGGAACAACGGCCTAGGGTGAAGCCCAGGTTGTCCGGAACGTAGAAATGACCATAACTTTTACACTGGTTGCAATTATTCATTTTATACGATGGAAAAACTGTTGGACTTATATTGTATTTTATTCTTATGGCGTTGAATTCTAATTCCCTAGCTATTCGATCTGGTGGAGCAACGCCCTAGAGTGAAACCTAGGTTACCCGGAACGTAGAAATGACCAGTACTTTCATACTGTTTGCTGTTATTCATGTTATACGATGGAAAAACTTTTGCTTCTTTATTGTATTTTATGCTTCTGGCGTTGACTTCTAAGGCCCTAGCTATTCGATTTGGTGGAGCAACGCCCTAGAGTGGAGCCTAGGTTGTCCGGTACGTAGAAATGACCATTACTTTCACACTGTTTGCAAATATACTTTATATACGATGGAAAGTCTGTTGTATTTATGTTGTATTTTATGCTCCTGGCGTTGACTTCTAAGGCCCTAACTATTTGATCTTGTGGTGCACCGCCCTAGAGTGAAGCCTAGGTTGCCCGGAACGTAGAAATGACCATTCATTTCACACTGGTAGCAATTATTCGTTTTTACGATGAAAAACTGTTTTATTTATATTGTATTTTATGCTTCGGGCGTTGACTTCTAAGGCCCTAACTATTCGATCTGGTGGAGCAACGCCCTAGAGTGAAGCCTAGGTTGCTCGGAATGTAGAAATGACCATAACTTTCACACTGGTTGCAATTATTCGTTTTATACGATGGAAAAACTGTTGCATCTTTATCGTATTTTATACTTCTGGCGTTGACTTCTTAGGCCGTAACTATTCGATCTGGTGGAGCAACGCCCTGGAGAGAAACCTAGGTTGCCCGGAACGTAGAAATGACCACTACTATCACACTGGTTGCAATTATGCCTGTTATATGATGGAAAAACTGTTGTATTTTTATCGCACTTTATGCTTCGGGCATTGACTTCTAAGGCCCTAACTATTCAATCTGTTGGAGCAACGCCCTAGGGTGAAGCCTAGGTTGCCCGGAACGTAGAAATGACCATAACTTTCACACAGGTTGCAATTATTCGTTTTATACGATGGAAAAGCTGTTGTATTTATATCGTATTTTATGCTTCTGGCGTTGACTTCTTAGGCCCTAACTACTCAATCTGTTGGAGCAACGCCCTAGGGTGAAGCCTAGGTAGCCCGGAACGTACAAATGACCATAACTTTCACACTGGTTGCAATTATTCCTGTTATACGATGGAAAAGCTCTTGTATATTTAATGTACTTTATGCTTCGGGCGTTGACTTCTATGGCCCTACCTATTCGATCTGGTGGAGCAACGACCTAGAGTGAAACCTAGGTTGCCCGGAATGTAGAAAGTACCATAACTTTCACACTGGTAGCAATTATTCGTTTTATACGATGGAACAACTGTTATATTTATTTTGTATTTCATGCTTCGGGGGTTGACTTCTAAGGCCCTAACTATTCAAGCTGTTGGAGCAACGCCCTAGGGTGGATCCTAGGTTGCCCGGAAAGTAGAGATGACCATAACTTTCATACTGGTTGCAATTATTCGTTTTATACGATGGAAAAACTGTTGTATTTATATTGTATTTTATGCTTCTGGCGCTGACTTCTAGGGCACTAACTATTCGATCTGGTGGAGCAGCGCTCTAGGGTGAAGCCTAGGTTGCCCGGAACGTAGAAATGACCATTACTATTACACTGGTTTCAATTATTCGTTGTTTACGATGGAAAAACTGTTGTAGTTTCATTGCATTTTATGCTTTCGGCGTTGACTTCTAAGGCCCTAACTATTCAATCTGTTGGTGCAACGCCCTAGGGTCAAGCCTAGGTTGCCCGGAAAGTAGAAATGACGTTAACTTTCATACTGGTTGCAATTATTCGGTTTATACGATGGAAAAACTGTTGTATTTTTATTGCATGTTATGCTTCGTGCATTGACTTCTAAGGCGCTAACTATTCAATCTATTGGAGCAACGCCCTAGGGTGTAGCCTAGGTTGCCCGAAAAGTAGAAATGACTATAACTTTCATACTGGTTGCAATTATTCGTTTTATACGATGGAAAAGCTGTTGTATTTATACCGTATTTTATGCTTCTGGCGTTGACTTCTTATGACCTAACTATTCCATCTGGTGGAACAACGCCCTAGGGTGAAGCCTATGTTGCCCGGAACGTACAAATGACCATAACGTTCACACTGGTTTCTATTATTCATTTTATACGATGGAAAAACTGTTATATTTATATTGTATTTTATGCTTCTGGCGTTGACTTCTTAGGCCCGAACTATTCGATCTGGTGCAACAACGCCCTAGAGTGAAGCCTAGGTTGCCCGGATCGTAGAAATGACCATAACTTTCACACTGGTTGCTATTATTCGTTTCATACGATGGAAAATCTGTTGTATTTATGTTGCATTTTATGCTTCTGGCGTTGACTTCTTAGGCCCTAACTATTTGATCTGGTGGCGTAACGCCCTAGAGTGACGCCTAGGTTACCCGGAACGTAGAAATGGCCATTACTTTCACACTGGTTGCTATTATTCGTTTTATACGATGGAAAAGCTGTTACATTTATTTTGTATTTTATGCTTCGGGCGTTGACTTCTACGGCCGTAGCTATTCGATGTGGTGGAGTAATGCCCTAGAGAGCAACCTGGGTTACCCGGATCGTAGAAATGACCATCACTTTCACACTGGTTGCAATTATTCGTATTATACGATGGAAAAGCTGTTGTATTTATATCGTATTTTATGCTTCTGCCGTTGACTTCTAAGGCCCTAACTATTCAATCTGTTGGATCAACGCCCTAGAGTGAAGCCAAGGTTGCTCGGAATGTAGAAATGACCATATCATTCACACTGGTTGAAATTATTCGTTTTATACGATGGAAAAGCTGTTGTATTTATATTGTATATTATGCTGCTGGCGCTCACTTCTTAGGCCCTAACTATTCGATCTGGTGGAACAACGCCCTGGGGTGAAGCCTAGGTTGCCGGGAACGTAGAAATGACCATAACTTTCACACTGGTCGCTATTATTCGTTTTACACGATGGAGAAACTGTTATATTTATATTGTATTTTATGCTTCTGGCGTTGCCTCCTTAGGCCCTAGCTGCTCGATCTGGTGGAACAACGCCCTAGAGTGAAGCCTAGGTTGTCCGGAACGTAGAAATGACCATATCTTTCACACTGGTTGCTATTAATCGTTCTATACGATGGAAAAACTCTTTTATTTATATTGTATCTGATGCTTCTGGCGTTGACTTCTTAGGCCCTAACAATTCGATCTGGTGGAACAACGACCTAGAGTGAGGCCTTGGTTGCCCGGAACGTAGAACTCACCATAACTTTTACACGGGTAGCAATTATCCGTTTTATACCATGGAAAAACTGTTGGACTTATATTGTATTTTATTCTTATGGCGTTGAATTCTAATTCCCTAGCTATTCGATCTGGTGGAGCAACGCCCTAGAGTGAAACCTAGGTTACCCGGAACGTAGAAATGACCAGTACTTTCATACTGTTTGCTGTTATTCATGTTATACGATGGAAAAACTTTTGCTTCTTTATTGTATTTTATGCTTCTGGCGTTGACTTCTAAGGCCCTAGCTATTCGATTTGGTGGAGCAACGCCCTAGAGTGGAGCCTAGGTTGTCCGGTACGTAGAAATGACCATTACTTTCACACTGTTTGCAAATATACTTTATATACGATGGAAAGTCTGTTGTATTTATGTTGTATTTTATGCTCCTGGCGTTGACTTCTAAGGCCCTAACTATTTGATCTTGTGGTGCACCGCCCTAGAGTGAAGCCTAGGTTGCCCGGAACGTAGAAATGACCATTCATTTCACACTGGTAGCAATTATTCGTTTTTACGATGAAAAACTGTTTTATTTATATTGTATTTTATGCTTCGGGCGTTGACTTCTAAGGCCCTAACTATTCGATCTGGTGGAGCAACGCCCTAGAGTGAAGCCTAGGTTGCTCGGAATGTAGAAATGACCATAACTTTCACACTGGTTGCAATTATTCGTTTTATACGATGGAAAAACTGTTGCATCTTTATCGTATTTTATACTTCTGGCGTTGACTTCTTAGGCCGTAACTATTCGATCTGGTGGAGCAACGCCCTGGAGAGAAACCTAGGTTGCCCGGAACGTAGAAATGACCACTACTATCACACTGGTTGCAATTATGCCTGTTATATGATGGAAAAACTGTTGTATTTTTATCGCACTTTATGCTTCGGGCATTGACTTCTAAGGCCCTAACTATTCAATCTGTTGGAGCAACGCCCTAGGGTGAAGCCTAGGTTGCCCGGAACGTAGAAATGACCATAACTTTCACACAGGTTGCAATTATTCGTTTTATACGATGGAAAAGCTGTTGTATTTATATCGTATTTTATGCTTCTGGCGTTGACTTCTTAGGCCCTAACTACTCAATCTGTTGGAGCAACGCCCTAGGGTGAAGCCTAGGTAGCCCGGAACGTACAAATGACCATAACTTTCACACTGGTTGCAATTATTCCTGTTATACGATGGAAAAGCTCTTGTATATTTAATGTACTTTATGCTTCGGGCGTTGACTTCTATGGCCCTACCTATTCGATCTGGTGGAGCAACGACCTAGAGTGAAACCTAGGTTGCCCGGAATGTAGAAAGTACCATAACTTTCACACTGGTAGCAATTATTCGTTTTATACGATGGAACAACTGTTATATTTATTTTGTATTTCATGCTTCGGGGGTTGACTTCTAAGGCCCTAACTATTCAAGCTGTTGGAGCAACGCCCTAGGGTGGATCCTAGGTTGCCCGGAAAGTAGAGATGACCATAACTTTCATACTGGTTGCAATTATTCGTTTTATACGATGGAAAAACTGTTGTATTTATATTGTATTTTATGCTTCTGGCGCTGACTTCTAGGGCACTAACTATTCGATCTGGTGGAGCAGCGCTCTAGGGTGAAGCCTAGGTTGCCCGGAACGTAGAAATGACCATTACTATTACACTGGTTTCAATTATTCGTTGTTTACGATGGAAAAACTGTTGTAGTTTCATTGCATTTTATGCTTTCGGCGTTGACTTCTAAGGCCCTAACTATTCAATCTGTTGGTGCAACGCCCTAGGGTCAAGCCTAGGTTGCCCGGAAAGTAGAAATGACGTTAACTTTCATACTGGTTGCAATTATTCGGTTTATACGATGGAAAAACTGTTGTATTTTTATTGCATGTTATGCTTCGTGCATTGACTTCTAAGGCGCTAACTATTCAATCTATTGGAGCAACGCCCTAGGGTGTAGCCTAGGTTGCCCGAAAAGTAGAAATGACTATAACTTTCATACTGGTTGCAATTATTCGTTTTATACGATGGAAAAGCTGTTGTATTTATACCGTATTTTATGCTTCTGGCGTTGACTTCTTATGACCTAACTATTCCATCTGGTGGAACAACGCCCTAGGGTGAAGCCTATGTTGCCCGGAACGTACAAATGACCATAACGTTCACACTGGTTTCTATTATTCATTTTATACGATGGAAAAACTGTTATATTTATATTGTATTTTATGCTTCTGGCGTTGACTTCTTAGGCCCGAACTATTCGATCTGGTGCAACAACGCCCTAGAGTGAAGCCTAGGTTGCCCGGATCGTAGAAATGACCATAACTTTCACACTGGTTGCTATTATTCGTTTCATACGATGGAAAATCTGTTGTATTTATGTTGCATTTTATGCTTCTGGCGTTGACTTCTTAGGCCCTAACTATTTGATCTGGTGGCGTAACGCCCTAGAGTGACGCCTAGGTTACCCGGAACGTAGAAATGGCCATTACTTTCACACTGGTTGCTATTATTCGTTTTATACGATGGAAAAGCTGTTACATTTATTTTGTATTTTATGCTTCGGGCGTTGACTTCTACGGCCGTAGCTATTCGATGTGGTGGAGTAATGCCCTAGAGAGCAACCTGGGTTACCCGGATCGTAGAAATGACCATCACTTTCACACTGGTTGCAATTATTCGTATTATACGATGGAAAAGCTGTTGTATTTATATCGTATTTTATGCTTCTGCCGTTGACTTCTAAGGCCCTAACTATTCAATCTGTTGGATCAACGCCCTAGAGTGAAGCCAAGGTTGCTCGGAATGTAGAAATGACCATATCATTCACACTGGTTGAAATTATTCGTTTTATACGATGGAAAAGCTGTTGTATTTATATTGTATATTATGCTGCTGGCGCTCACTTCTTAGGCCCTAACTATTCGATCTGGTGGAACAACGCCCTGGGGTGAAGCCTAGGTTGCCGGGAACGTAGAAATGACCATAACTTTCACACTGGTCGCTATTATTCGTTTTACACGATGGAGAAACTGTTATATTTATATTGTATTTTATGCTTCTGGCGTTGCCTCCTTAGGCCCTAGCTGCTCGATCTGGTGGAACAACGCCCTAGAGTGAAGCCTAGGTTGTCCGGAACGTAGAAATGACCATATCTTTCACACTGGTTGCTATTAATCGTTCTATACGATGGAAAAACTCTTTTATTTATATTGTATCTGATGCTTCTGGCGTTGACTTCTTAGGCCCTAACAATTCGATCTGGTGGAACAACGACCTAGAGTGAGGCCTTGGTTGCCCGGAACGTAGAACTCACCATAACTTTTACACGGGTAGCAATTATCCGTTTTATACCATGGAAAAACTGTTGTATTTATATTGTATTTTATGCTTCTGGCGTTGACTTATAAGGCACTAACTATTCGATCTGGTGGAACAACGCCCTAGAGTGAAGCCTAGGTTGTCCGGAACGTAGAAATGACCATATCTTTCACACTGGTTGCTATTAATCGTTCTATACGATGGAAAAACTCTTTTATTTATATTGTATCTGATGCTTCTGGCGTTGACATCTTAGGCCCTAACAATTCGATCTGGTGGAACAACGCCCTAGAGTGAAGCCTAGGTTGCCTGGAACGTACAAATGACCATTACAAATGACCAACTTTCATACTGGTTGCAATTACTCGTTTTATATGATGGAAAAACTGTTGTATTTTTATTGCATTTTATGCTTCTGGCGTTAACTTCTTAGGCCCTAACAATTCGATCTGGTGGAACAACGCCCTAGAGTGAAGCCTAGGTTGCCTGGAACGTACGAATGACCATCACTTTCACACGGGTTGCAATTATTCCTGTTATAGGATGGAAAGACTGTTGTATTTTTATTGTATTTTATGCTTCAGGCGTTGACTTCTGAGGCCGTAGCTATTCGATGTGGTGGAAGAACGCCATAGAGTGAAGCCTAGGTTGCCCGGAACGTAGAAATGACCACCCCTTTCAAACTGGTTGCAATTATTCCGGTTATATGATGGAAAAACTGTTGTATTTTTATTGCGTTTTATGCTTCGGGCATTGGCTTCTAAGGCCCTGACTATTCAATCTGTTGGAGCAACGCCCTAGGGTGTAGCCTAGGTTGCCCGGAAAGTAGAAATGACCACAGCTTTCATACTGGTTGCAATTACTCGTTTTATATGATGGAAAAACTGTTGTATTTATATTGTAATTTATGCTTCTGGCGTTCACTTCTTAGGCCCTAACTTTTCGATCTGGTGGAACAACGCCCTAGGGTGAAGCCTAGGTTGCCCGGAACGTACAAATGACCATCACTTTCACACGGGTTCAATTATTCCTATTATAGGATGGAAAGACTGTTGTACTTTTATTGTATTTTATGCTTCAGGCGTTGACTTCTGAGGCCGTAGCTATTCGATGTGGTGGAAGAACGCCATAGAGTGAAGCCTAGGTTCCCTGGTACGTACAAATGACCATCACTTTCACACGGGTTCAATTATTCGTATTATAGGATGGAAAGACTGTTGTACTTTTATTGTATTTTATGCTTCAGGCGTTTACTTCTAAGGCCCTCAGTATTCGATCTGGTGGAGGAACGCCCTAGAGTGAAACCTAGGTTGCCCGGAAAGTAGAAATAACCACAACTTTCATACTTGTTGCAATTATTCGTTTTATACGATGGAAAAACTGTTGTATTTATATTGTTTTTTATGCTTCTGGCGGTGACTTCTAAGGCCCTAACTATTCAATCTGTTGGAGCAACGCCCTAGGGTGTAGCCTAGGTTGCCCGGAAAGTAGAAATGACCACAACTTTCATACTGGTTGCAATTACTCGTTTTATATGATGGAAATACTGTTGTATTTGTATTGTATTTTATGCTTCAGGCGTTGACTTCTGAGGCCGTAGCTATTCGATGTGGTGGAAGAACGCCATAGAGTGAAGCCTAGGTTGCCCGGAACGTAGAAATGACCATCCCTTTCAAACTGGTTGCAATTATTCCGGTTATATGATGGAAAAACTGTTGTATTTTTATTGCGTTTTATGCTTCGGGCATTGGCTTCTAAGGCCCTGACTATTCAATCTGTTGGAGCAACGCCCTAGGGTGTAGCCTAGGTTGCCCGGAAAGTAGAAATGACCACAGCTTTCATACTGGTTGCAATTACTCGTTTTATATGATGGAAAAACTGTTGTATTTATATTGTATTTTATGCTCCTGGCGTTCACTTCTTAGGCCCTAACTATTCGATCTGGTGGAACAACGCCCTAGGGTGAAGCCTAGGTTGCCCGGAACGTACAAATGACCATCACTTTCACACGGGTTCAATTATTCGTATTATAGGATGGAAAGACTGTTGTACTTTTATTGTATTTTATGCTTCAGGCGTTTACGTCTAAGGCCCTCAGTATTCGATCTGGTGGAGGAACGCCCTAGAGTGAAACCTAGGTTGCCCGGAAAGTAGAAATAACCACAACTTTCATACTTGTTGCAATTATTCGTTTTATACGATGGAAAAACTGTTGTATTTATATTGTTTTTTATGCTCCTGGCGGTGACTTCTAAGGCCCTAACTATTCAATCTGTTGGAGCAACGCCCTAGGGTGTAGCCTAGGTTGCCCGGAAAGTAGAAATGACCACAACTTTCATACTGGTTGCAATTACTCGTTTTATATGATGGAAAAACTGTTGTATTTTTATTGCATTTTATGCTTCTGGCGTTAACTTCTTAGGCCCTAACAATTCGATCTGGTGGAACAACGCCCTAGAGTGAAGCCTAGGTTGCCTGGAACGTACGAATGACCATCACTTTCACACGGGTTGCAATTATTCCTGTTATAGGATGGAAAGACTGTTGTATTTTTATTGTATTTTATGCTTCAGGCGTTGACTTCTGAGGCCGTAGCTATTCGATGTGGTGGAAGAACGCCATAGAGTGAAGCCTAGGTTGCCCGGAACGTAGAAATGACCATCCCTTTCAAACTGGTTGCAATTATTCCGGTTATATGATGGAAAAACTGTTGTATTTTTATTGCGTTTTATGCTTCGGGCATTGGCTTCTAAGGCCCTGACTATTCAATCTGTTGGAGCAACGCCCTAGGGTGTAGCCTAGGTTGCCCGGAAAGTAGAAATGACCACAGCTTTCATACTGGTTGCAATTACTCGTTTTATATGATGGAAAAACTGTTGTATTTATATTGTATTTTATGCTTCTGGCGTTCACTTCTTAGGCCCTAACTTTTCGATCTGGTGGAACAACGCCCTAGGGTGAAGCCTAGGTTGCCCGGAACGTACAAATGACCATCACTTTCACACGGGTTCAATTATTCCTATTATAGGATGGAAAGACTGTTGTACTTTTATTGTATTTTATGCTTCAGGCGTTGACTTCTGAGGCCGTAGCTACTCGATGTGGTGGAAGAACGCCATAGAGTGAAGCCTAGGTTCCCTGGTACGTACAAATGACCATCACTTTCACACGGGTTCAATTATTCGTATTATAGGATGGAAAGACTGTTGTACTTTTATTGTATTTTATGCTTCAGGCGTTTACTTCTAAGGCCCTCAGTATTCGATCTGGTGGAGGAACGCCCTAGAGTGAAACCTAGGTTGCCCGGAAAGTAGAAATAACCACAACTTTCATACTTGTTGCAATTATTCGTTTTATACGATGGAAAAACTGTTGTATTTATATTGTTTTTTATGCTTCTGGCGGTGACTTCTAAGGCCCTAACTATTCAATCTGTTGGAGCAACGCCCTAGGGTGTAGCCTAGGTTGCCCGGAAAGTAGAAATGACCACAACTTTCATACTGGTTGCAATTACTCGTTTTATATGATGGAAATACTGTTGTATTTATATTGTATCTTATGCTTCTGGCGTTCACTTCTTGGGCCCTAACTATTCGATCTGGTGGAGCAACGCCCCAGAGTGAAGCCGAGGTTGCCCGGAACGTAGAAATGACCATCACTTTCAAACTGGTTGCAATTATTCCGGTTATATGATGGAAAAACTGTTGTATTTTTATTGCATTTTATGCTTCGGGCATTCACTTCTAAGGCGCTAACTATTCAATCTGTTGGAGCAACGCCCTAGGGTGTAGCCTAGGTTGCCCGGAAAGTAGAAATAACCACAGCTTTCATACTGGTTGTAATTACTCGTTTTATATGATGGAAAAACTGTTGTATTTATATTGTATTTTATGCTTCTGGCGTTCACTTCTTAGGCCCTAACTATTCGATCTGGTGGAGCAACGCCCTATAGTGAAGCCTAGGTTGCCCGGAACGTAGAAATGACCATAACCTTCATACTGGTTGCAATCATTCGTTTTATATGATGGAAGAACTGTTGTGATTATATTGTATTTTATGCTGCTGGCGTTCACTTCTTAGGCCCTAACTATTCGATCTGGTGGAACAACGCCCTGGGGTGAAGCCTAGGTTGCCCGGGACGTAGAAATGACCATAACTTTGACACTGGTTGCTATTATTCGTTTTATACGATGGAAAAACTGTTCTATTTATTTTGTGTTTTATGCTTCGGGCGTTGACTTCTAAGGCCCTAACTGTTTGGTCTGGTGGAGCAACGCCCTAGAGTGAAGCCTAGGTTGCCAGGAACGTAGAAATGACCATAACTTTCACACTGGATGCTATTATTCGTTCTATACGATGGAAAGACTGTTGTATTTATATTGTATCTTATGCTTCTGGCGTTGACTTCTTAGGCCCTAACAATTCGATCTGGTGGAACAACGCCCTAGAGTGAAGCCTAGGTTGCCTGGAACGTACAAGTGACCATAACTTTCACACGGGTTGCAATTATTCCTGTTATAGGATGGAAAGACTGTTGAATTTTTATTGTATTTTATGCTTCAGGCGTTGACTTCTGAGGCCGCAGCTATTCGATGTGGTGGAAGAACGCCATAGAGTGAAGCCTAGCTTGCCCGGAACGTAGAAATGTCCATAACCTTCATACTGGTTGCAATCATTCGTTTTATATGATGGAAGAACTGTTGTGTTTATATTGTGTTTTATGCTGCTGGCGTTCACTTCTTAGGCCCTAACTATTCGATCTGGTGGAACAACGCCCTGGGGTGAAGCCTAGGTTGCCCGGGACGTTGAAATGACCATAACTTTGACACTGGTTGCTATTATTCGTTTTATACGATGGAAAAACTGTTCTATTAATTTTGTGTTTTATGCTTCGGGCGTTGACTTCTAAGGCCCTAACTGTTTGATCTGGTGGAGCAACGCCCTAGAGTGAAGCCTAGGTTGCCCGGAACGTAGAAATGACCATAACTTTCACACTGGTTGCTATTATTCGCTCTATACGATGGAAAAACTGTTATATTTATATTGTATCTTATGCTTCTGGCGTTGACTCCTTAGGCCCAGACAATTCGATCTGGTGGAACAACGCCCTAGAGTGAAGCCTAGGTTGCCT
Organism: Calliopsis andreniformis; assembly: GCF_051401765.1. Lineage (NCBI taxonomy): Eukaryota > Metazoa > Arthropoda > Insecta > Hymenoptera > Andrenidae > Calliopsis > Calliopsis andreniformis. The sequence continues at coordinate 25,226,738 of NW_027480423.1, forward strand.
GGAACGTACAAATGACCATCACTTTCACACGGGTTGCAATTATTCCTGTTATAGGATGGAAAGACTGTTGTATCTTTATTGTTTTTTATGCTTCAGGCGTTGACTTCTGAGGCCGTAGGTATTCGATGTTGTGGAAGAACGCCATAGAGTGAAGCCTAGGTTGCCCGGAACGTAGAAATGACCATAACTTTCATACTGGTTGCAATTATTCGTTTTATATGATGGAAAAACTGTTCTATTTATTTTGTATTTTATGCTTCGGGCATTGACTTCTAAGGCCCTAACTATTCAATCTGTTGGATCAACGCCCTAGGGTGTAGCCTAGGTTGCCCGGAAAGTAGAAATGACCACAACTTTCATACTGGTTGCAATTACTCGTTTTATATGATGGAAACATGTTGTATTTATATTGTATTTTATGCTTCTGGCGTTCACTTCTTAGGCCCAAACTATTCGATCTGGTGGAACAACGCCCTGTGGTGAAGCCTAGGTTGCCCTGGACGTAGAAATGACCATAACTTTGACACTGGTTGCTATTATTCGTTTTATACGATGGAAAAACTGTTGTATTAATTTAGTATTTTATGCTTCGGGCGTTGACTTCTGAGGCCCTAACTGTTTGACCTGGTGGAGCAACGCCCTAGAGTGAAGCCTAGGTTGCCCGGAACGATGAAATGACCATAACTTTGACACTGGTTGCTATTATTCGTGTTATACGATGGAAAAACTGTTCTATCAATTTTGTATTTTATGCTTCGCGCGTTGAGTTCTAAGGCCCTAACTGTTTGATCTGGTGGAACAACGCCCTAGGGTGAAGCCTAGGTTGCCCGGAACGAAGAAATGACCATAACTTTCACACTGGATGCTATTATTCGTTCTATACGATTGAAAAACTGTTATATTTATATTGTATCTTATGCTTCTGGCGTTGACTCCTTAGGACCAGACAATTCGATCTGGTGGAACAACGCCCTAGAGTGAAGCCTAGGTTGCCTGGAACGTACAAATGCCAATCACTTTCACACGGATTGCAATTATTCCTGTTTTAGGATGGAAAGACTGTTGTATTTTTATTGTATTTTATGCTTCAGGCGTTGACTTCTGAGGCCGCAGCTATTCGATGTGGTGGAAGAACGCCATAGAGTGAAGCCTAGGTTGCCCGGAACGTAGAAATGACCATAACATTCATACTGGTTGCAATCATTCGTTTTATATGATGGAAGAACTGTTGTGTTTATATTGTATTTTATGCTGCTGGCGTTCACTTCTTAGGCCCTAACTATTCGATCTGGTGGAACAACGCCCTGGGGTGAAGCCTAGGTTGCCCGGAACGTAGAAATGGCCATAACTTCCAAACTGGTTGCTATTGTACGTTTTATACGATGGAAAAACTGTTATATTTATATTGTACTTTATGCTTCTGGCGTTGCCTTCTTAGGCCCTAACTGTTCGATCTGGTAGAACAACGCCATAGAGTGAAGCGTAGGTTGCCCGGAACGTAGAAATGACCATAACTTTCATACTAGTTGCAATTATTCGTTTTATATGATGGAAGAACTGTTGTATTTATATTGTATTTTATGCTGCTGGCGTTCACTTCTTAGGCCCTAACTGTTCGATCTCGTGGAACAACGCCCTGGGGTGAAGCCTAGGTTGCCCGGAACGTAGAAATGACCATTACTTTGACACTGGTTGCTATTATTCGTGTTATACGATGGAAAAACTGTTCTATCCATTTTGTATTTTATGCTTCGCGCGTTGACTTCTAAGGCCCTAACTGTTTGATCTGGTGGAGCAACGCCCTAGAGTGAAGCCTAGGTTGCCCGGAACGAAGAAATGACCATAACTTTCACACTGGATGCTATTATTCGTTCTATACGATTGAAAAACTGTTATATTTATATTGTATCTTATGCTTCTGGCGTCGACTCCTTAGGCCCAGACAATTCGATCTGGTCGAACAACGCCCTAGAGTGAAGCCTAGGTTGCCTGGAACGTACAAATGACCATCACTTTCACACGGGTTGCAATTATTCCTGTTATAGGATGGAAAGACTGTTGTATCTTTATTGTTTTTTATGCTTCAGGCGTTGACTTCTGAGGCCGTAGCTATTCGATGTGGTGGAAGAACGCCATAGAGTGAAGCCTAGGTTGCCGGGAACGTAGAAATGACCATAACTTTCATACTGGTTGCAATTATTCGTTTTATATGATGGAAGAACTGTTGTATTTATATTGTATTTTATGCTGCTGGCGTTCACGTCTTAGGCCCTACCTATTCGATCTGGTGGAACAACGCCCTGGGGTGAAGCCTAGGTTGCCCGGAACGTAGAAATGACCATAACTTTCACACTGGTTGCTATTATTCGTTTTATACGATGGAAAAACTGTTATATTTATATTGTACTTTATGCTTCTGGCGTTGCCTTCTTAGGCCCTAACTGTTCGATCTGGTAGAACAACGCCCTAGAGTGAAGCCTAGGTTACCCGGAACGTAGAAATGACCAGTACTTTCACACTGTTTGCAGTGACTCCTGTTATACGACAGAAAAACTGTTGCATCTTTATTGAATTTTATGCGTCTGGCGTTGACTTCTAAGGCCCTAACTATTCTATCTGGTGAATCAACGCCCCAGAGTGCAGCCTATGTTGCTCGGAATGTAAAAATGACCATAATATTCACACTGGTTGAAATGATTCGTTTTATACGATGGTAAAACTGTTATATTTAAATTGTATTTTATACTTCTGGCGTTGATTTCTTAGGCCCTAGCTATTCAATCTGTTGGAGCAACGCTCTAGGGTGAAGCCTAGGTTGCCCGGAAAGTAGAAATGACAATAACTTTCACACTGGTTGCAATTATTCGTTTTATACGATGGAAAAGCTGTTGCATCTTTATTGTATTTTATGCTTCTGTCGTTGACGACTAAGGCCGTAGATATTAGATGTGGTGGAGCATCGCACTAGAGTGACGCCTAGGTTGCCCGGAACGTAGAAATGACCAATACTATCGCAATGTTTGCATTTATTCATTTTATACGTTGGAAAAACTGCTGTACTTATATTGTATTTTATGCTTCTGGCGTTGACCTCTTATGTCATAACTACTCCATCTGGTGGAACAACGCCCTAGGGTGAAGCCTAGGTTGCCCGGAACGTAGAAATGGAAATAAGTTTCACACCGGTAGCAATTATTCGTTTTATACGATGGAAAAACAGTTCTATTTATTTTGTATTTTATGCTTCGGCCGTTGACTTCTAAAGCCCTAACTGTTTGATCTGGTGGAGCAACGCCCTAGAGTAAAGCCTAGGTTGCCCGGAACGTAGAAATGACCATAACATTCACACTGGTTGCTATTATTCGTTCTATACGATGGAAAAACTGTTATATTTATATTGTATCTTATGCTTCTGGCGTTGACTTCTTAGGCCCTAACAATTCGATCTGGTGGAACAACGCCCTAGAGAGAAGCCTAGGTTGCCTGGAACGTACAAATGACCATCACTTTCACACGGGTTCCAATTATTCCTGTTATAGGATGGGAAGACTGTTGTATTTTTATTGTATTTTATGCTTCAGGCGTTGACTCCTGAGGCCGCAGCTATTCGATGTGGTGGAAGAACGCCATAGAGTGAAGCGTAGGTTGCCCGGAACGTAGAAATGACCATAACTTTCATACTGGTTGCAATTATTCGTTTTATATGATGGAAGAACTGTTGTATTTATATTGTATTTTATGCTGCTGGCGTTCACTTCTTAGGCCCTAACTATTCGATCTGGTGAAACAAAGCCCTGGGGTGAAGTCTAGGTTGCCCGGAACGTAGAAATGACCATAACTTTGACACTGGTTGCTATTATTCGTTTTATACGATGGAAAAACTGTTCTATTAATTTTGTATTTTATGCTTCGGGCGTTGACTTCTAAGGCCCTAACTGTTTGATCTGGTGGAGCAACGCCCTAGGATGAAGCCTAGGTTGCCCGGAACGAAGAAATGACCATAACTTTCACACTGGATGCTCTTATTCGTTCTATACGATGGAAAAACTGTTATATTTATATTGTATCTTATGCTTCTGGCGTTGACTTCTTAGGCCCTAACAATTCGATCTGGTGGAACAACGCCCTAGAGTGAAGCCCAGGTTGCCTGGAACGTACAAATGACCATCACTTTCACACGGGTTGCAATTATTCCTGTTATAGGATGGAAAGACTGCTGTATCTTTATTGTATTTTATGATTCAGGCGTTGACTTCTGAGGCCGTAGCTATTCGATGTGGTAGAACGACGCCCTAGAGTGAAGCCTATGTTACCCGTAACGTAGAAATGACCAGTACTTTCACCCTGTTTGCAGTGACACCTGTTATACGACAGAAAAACTGTTGCATCTTTAATGAATTCTATGCTTCTGGCGTTGACTTCTAAGGCCCTAACTATTCTATTTGGTGTATCAACGCCCCAGAGTGCAGCCTAGCTTGCCCGGAAAGTAGAAATGACAATAACTTTCACTCTGGTTGCAATTATTCGTTTTATACGATGGAAAAGCTGTTGCATCTTTATTGTATTTTATGCTTCTGTCGTCGACGTCTAAGGCTGTAGCTATTAGATGTGGTGGAGCAACGCACTAGAGTGACGCCTTGGTTGCCTGCAACGTAGAAATGACCATCACTTTCAAACTGGTTGCAATTATTCCGGTTATATGATGGAAAAACTGTTGTATTTTTATTGCATTTTATGCTTCGAGCATTGACTTCTAAGGCCCTAACTATTCAATCTGTTGGAGCAACGCCCTAGGGTGTAGCCTATGTTGCCCGGAAAGTAGAAATGACCACATCTTTCATACTGGTTGCAATTACTCGTTTGATATGATGGAAAGACTGTTGTATTTATATTGTATTTTATGCTTCTGGCGTTCACTTCTTAGGCCCTAACTATTCGATCTGGTGGAACAACGCCCTAGGGTGAAGCCTAGGTTGCCCGGAACGTAGAAATGACCATATCTTTTACACTGGTTGCAATTATTCGTTTTATATGATGGAAGAACTGTTGTATTTATATTGTATTTTATGCTGCTGGCGTTCACTTCTTAGGCCCTGACTATTCAATCTGTTGGGTCAACGCCCTAGAGTGAAGCCTAGGTTGCTCGGAATGTAGAAATGACCATAACATTCACACTGGTTGCAATTAATCCTTTTATGCGATGGAAAAACTGTTGTATTTTTATTGCATTTTATGCTTCCGGCGTTGACTTCTAGGGCCCTAACTATTCAATCTGTTGGAGCAACGCCCTAGGGTGAAGCCTAGGTTGCCCGGAAAGTAGAAATGACAATAACTTTCACTCTGGTTGCAATTATTCGTTTTATACGATGGAAAAGCTGTTGCATCTTTATTGTATTTTATGCTTCTGTCGTTGACGTCTAAGGCCGTAGCTATTAGATGTGTTGGAGCAACGCACTAGAGTGACGCCTAGGTTGCCTGTAACGTAGAAATGACCATTACTGTCGCAATGTTTGCAATTATTCATTTTATACATTGGAAAAACTGTTGTACTTATATTGTATTTTATGCTTCTGGCGTTGACCTCTTATGCCATAACTATTCCATCTGGTGGAACAACGCCCTAGGGTGAAGCCTAGGTTGCCCGGAACGTAGAAATGGAAATAACTTTCACACCGGTAGCAATTATTCGTTTTATACGATGGAAAAACAGTTCTATTTATTTTGTATTTTATGCTTCGGCCGTTGACTTCTAAAGCCCTAACTATTCGATCTGTTGGAGCAACACCCTAGGGTGAAGCCTAGGTTGCCGGAAAGTAGAAATGACCATAACTTTCATACTGGTTGCAATTATTCGTTTTATACGATGGAAAAACTGTTGTATTTATATTGTATTTTATGCTTCTGGCGTTCACTTCTTAGGCCCTAACTATTCGATCTGGTGGAGCAACTCCCTAGAGTGAAGCCGAGGTTGCCCGGAACGTAGAAATGACCATCACTTTCAAACTGGTTGCAATTATTCCGGTTATATGATGGAAAAACTGTTGTATTTTTATTGCATTTTATGCTTCGGGCATTGACTTCTAAGGCCCTAACTATTCAATCTGTTGGAGCAACGCCCTAGGGTGTAGCCTAAGTTGCCCGGAAAGTAGAAATGACCACAACTTTCATACTGGTTGCAATTACTCGTTTTATACGATGGAAAAACTGTTATATTTATATTGTATCTTATGCTTCTGGCGTTGACTTCTTAGGCCCTAACAATTCGATCTGGTGGAACAACGCCCTAGAGTGAAGCCCAGGTTGCCTGGAACGTACAAATGACCATCACTTTCACACGGGTTGCAATTATTCCTGTTATAGGATGGAAAGACTGTTGTATCTTTATTGTATTTTATGATTCAGGCGTTGACTTCTGAGGCCGTAGCTATGCGATGTGGTAGAACGACGCCCTAGAGTGAAGCCTATGTTACCCGGAACGTAGAAATGACCAGTACTTTCACCCTGTTTGCAGTGACACCTGTTATACGACAGAAAAACTGTTGCATCTTTAATGAATTTTATGCTTCTGGCGTTGACTTCTAAGGCCCTAACTATTCTATTTGGTGTATCAACGCCCCAGAGTGCAGCCTAGCTTGCCCGGAAAGTAGAAATGACAATAACTTTCACTCTGGTTGCAATTATTCGTTTTATACGATGGAAAAGCTGTTGCATCTTTATTGTATTTTATGCTTCTGTCGTCGACGTCCAAGGCTGTAGCTGTTAGATGTGGTGGAGCAACGCACTAGAGTGACGCCTAGGTTGCCTGCAACGTAGAAATGACCATCACTTTCAAACTGGTTGCAATTATTCCGGTTATATGATGGAAAAACTGTTGTATTTTTATTGCATTTTATGCTTCGGGCATTGACTTCTAAGGCCCTAACTATTCAATCTGTTGGAGCAACGCCCTAGGGTGTAGCCTAGGTTGCCCGGAAAGTAGAAATGACCACATCTTTCATACTGGTTGCAATTACTCGTTTGATATGATGGAAAGACTGTTGTATTTATATTGTATTTTATGCTTCTGGCGCTCACTTCTTAGGCCCTAACTATTCGATCTGGTGGAACAACGACCTAGGGTGAAGCCTAGGTTACCCGGAACGTAGAAATGACCATATCTTTTACACTGGTTGCAATTATTCGTTTTATATGATGGAAGAACTGTTGTATTTATATTGTATTTTATGCTGCTGGCGTTCACTTCTTAGGCCCTGACTATTCAATCTGTTGGGTCAACGCCCTAGAGTGAAGCCTAGGTTGCTCGGAATGTAGAAATGACCATAACATTCACACTGGTTGCAATTAATCCTTTTATACGATGGAAAAACTGTTGTATTTTTATTGCATTTTATGCTTCCGGCGTTGGCTTCTAGGGCCCTAACTATTCAATCTGTTGGAGCAACGCCCTAGGGTGAAGCCTAGGTTGCCCGGAAAGTAGAAATGACAATAACTTTCACTCTGGTTGCAATTATTCGTTTTATACGATGGAAAAGCTGTTGCATCTTTATTGTATTTTATGCTTCTGTCGTTGACGTCTAAGGCCGTAGCTATTAGATGTGGTGGAGCAACGCACTAGAGTGACGCCTAGGTTGCCTGCAACGTAGAAATGTCCATTACTGTCGCAATGTTTGCAATTATTCATTTTATACGTTGGAAAAACTGTTGTACTTATATTGTATTTTGTGCTTCTGGCGTTGACTTCTTAGGCCCTAACTTTTCGATCTGGTGGAACAACGCGCTAGAGTGAAGCCTAGGTTGCCCGGAACGTAGAAATGAACATAACTTTCACACTGGTAGCAATTATTCGTTTTATACAATGGAAAAACTATTCTATTTATTTTGTATTTTTTGCTTCGGGCGTTGACTTCTATGGCCCGACCTATTCGATCTGGTGGAGCAACACCCTACAGTCAAGCCTAGGTTGCCCGGAACGTAGAAATGACCATAACATTCACACCGGTTGCAATTATTCATGCTATACGTTGGAAAAACTGTTGCATTTTTATTGTAATTTATGCTTCTAGCGTTGAGTGCTAAGGGCGTAGCTATTAGATGTGGTGGAGTAACGCCCTAGAGTGACGCCTACGTTGCCTGGAACGTAGAAATGACCATTACTTTCACAATGTTTCCAATTACTCATTTTATACGATGGAAAAACTGTTGCATCTTTATTGTATTTTATGCTTCTGGCGTTGACTTCTAAGGCCCTAACTATTCGATCTGGTGGAGCAACGCCCTAGAGTGAAGCCTAGGTTGCCCGGAACGTAGAAATGACCATAACTTTCACACTGGTTGCTATTATTCGTTCTATACGATGGAAAAACTGTTATATTTATATTGTATCTCATGCTCCTGGCGTTGACTCCATAGGCCTTAACAATTCGATCTGGTGGAACAACGCGCTAGAGTGAAGCCTAGGTTGCCTGGAACGTACAAATGACCATCACTTTCACACGGGTTGCAATTATTCCTGTTATAGGATGGAAAGACTGTTGTATTTTTATTGTATTTTACGCTTCGGGCGTTGACTTCTAAGGCCCTAACTATTCGATCTGGTGGAGCAACGCCCTAGAGTGAAGCCTAGGTTGCCCGGAACGTAGAAATGACCACATCTTTCATACTGGTTGCAATTACTCGTTTGATATGATGGAAAGACTGTTGTATTTATATTGTATTTTATGCTTCTGGCGCTCACTTCTTAGGCCCTAACTATTCGATCTGGTGGAACAACGACCTAGGGTGAAGCCTAGGTTACCCGGAACGTAGAAATGACCATATCTTTTACACTGGTTGCAATTATTCGTTTTATATGATGGAAGAACTGTTGTATTTATATTGTATTTTATGCTGCTGGCGTTCACTTCTTAGGCCCTGACTATTCAATCTGTTGGGTCAACGCCCTAGAGTGAAGCCTAGGTTGCTCGGAATGTAGAAATGACCATAACATTCACACTGGTTGCAATTAATCCTTTTATACGATGGAAAAACTGTTGTATTTTTATTGCATTTTATGCTTCCGGCGTTGGCTTCTAGGGCCCTAACTATTCAATCTGTTGGAGCAACGCCCTAGGGTGAAGCCTAGGTTGCCCGGAAAGTAGAAATGACAATAACTTTCACTCTGGTTGCAATTATTCGTTTTATACGATGGAAAAGCTGTTGCATCTTTATTGTATTTTATGCTTCTGTCGTTGACGTCTAAGGCCGTAGCTATTAGATGTGGTGGAGCAACGCACTAGAGTGACGCCTAGGTTGCCTGCAACGTAGAAATGTCCATTACTGTCGCAATGTTTGCAATTATTCATTTTATACGTTGGAAAAACTGTTGTACTTATATTGTATTTTGTGCTTCTGGCGTTGACTTCTTAGGCCCTAACTTTTCGATCTGGTGGAACAACGCGCCAGAGTGAAGCCTAGGTTGCCCGGAACGTAGAAATGAACATAACTTTCACACTGGTAGCAATTATTCGTTTTATACAATGGAAAAACTATTCTATTTATTTTGTATTTTATGCTTCGGGCGTTGACTTCTATGGCCCGACCTATTCGATCTGGTGGAGCAACACCCTACAGTCAAGCCTAGGTTGCCCGGAACGTAGAAATGACCATAACATTCACACCGGTTGCAATTATTCATGCTATACGTTGGAAAAACTGTTGCATTTTTATTGTAATTTATGCTTCTAGCGTTGAGTGCTAAGGGCGTAGCTATTAGATGTGGTGGAGTAACGCCCTAGAGTGACGCCTACGTTGCCTGGAACGTAGAAATGACCATTACTTTCACAATGTTTCCAATTACTCATTTTATACGATGGAAAAACTGTTGCATCTTTATTGTATTTTATGCTTCTGGCGTTGACTTCTAAGGCCCTAACTATTCGATCTGGTGGAGCAACGCCCTAGAGTGAAGCCTAGGTTGCCCGGAACGTAGAAATGACCATAACTTTCACACTGGTTGCTATTATTCGTTCTATACGATGGAAAAACTGTTATATTTATATTGTATCTCATGCTCCTGGCGTTGACTCCATAGGCCTTAACAATTCGATCTGGTGGAACAACGCGCTAGAGTGAAGCCTAGGTTGCCTGGAACGTACAAATGACCATCACTTTCACACGGGTTGCAATTATTCCTGTTATAGGATGGAAAGACTGTTGTATTTTTATTGTATTTTACGCTTCGGGCGTTGACTTCTAAGGCCCTAACTATTCGATCTGGTGGAGCAACGCCCTAGAGTGAAGCCTAGGTTGCCCGGAACGTAGAAATGACCAGAATTTTCACACTGGTTGCTATTATTCGTTTTACACGATCGAAAATCTGTTATATTTATATTGTATTTTATGCTTCTGGCGCTGACTTCTTAGGCCCTAACTTTTCGATCTGGTGGAACAACGCCCTAGAGTGAAGCCTAGGTTGCCCGGAACGTAGAAATGACCATCACTTCCACACTGGTTGCAATTATTCCTGTTATACGATGGAAAAGCTCTTGTATATTTAACGTATTTTATGCTTCGGGCATTGACTTCTATGGCCCTACCTATTCGATCTGGTGGAGCAACGCCCTACAGTCAAGCCTAGGTTGCCCGGAACGTTGAAATGAACATAACTTTCACACTGGTAGCAATTATTCGTTTTATACAATGGAAAAACTGTTCTATTTATTTTGTATTTTATGCTGCGGTCGTTGACTTCTATGGCCCGACCTATTCGATCTGGTGGAGCAACACCCTACAGTCAAGCCTAGGTTGCCCGGAACGTAGAAATGACCATAACATTCACACCGGTTGCAATTATTCATGCTATACGTTGCAAATACTGTTGCATTTTTAATCTAATTTATGCTTCTAGCGTTGACTGCTAAGGGCGTAGCTATTAGATGTGGTGGAGTAACGCCCTAGAGTGACGCCTAGGTTGCGCGGAACGTAGAAATGACCATCACTTTCACACTGGTTGCAATTATTCCTGTTATACGATGGAAAAGCTCTTGTATATTTAATGTATTTTATGCTTCTGTCGTTGACTTCTTAGGCCCTAACTATTCGATCTGGTGGAACGACGCCCTAGAGTGAAGCCTAGGTTGCCCAGAACGTAGAAATAACCATCACTTTCACACTGGTTGCAATTATTCCTGTTATACGATGGAAAAACTCTTGTATATTTATTGTATTTTATGCTTCGGGCGTTGACTTCCATGGCCCTACCTATTCGATTTGGTCGAGCAACTGCCTACGGTGAAGCCTAGGTTGTCAGAAACGTAGAAATGAACATAACTTTCACACTGGTAGCAATTATTCGTTTTATACAATGGAAAAGCTGTTCCATTTATTTTGTATTTTATGCTTCGGGCGTTGACTTCTAAGGCCCTAACTATTCGATCTGGTGGTGCAACGCCCTAGAGTGAAGCCTAGGTTGCCCGGAACGTAGATATGACCATAACTTTTACACTGGTAGCAATTATTCGTGTTATACAATGGAAAAACTGTTGTATTTATTTTGTATTTTATGCTTCGGGCGTTGACTTCTAAGGCGCTAACTGTTGGATCTGGTGGAGCAACGCCGTAGAGTGAAGCCTAGGTTGCCCGAAACGTAGAAATGACCATAACTTTCACACTGGTTGCTATTATTCGTTCTATACGATGGAAAAACTGTTATATTTATGTTGTATCTCATGCTCCTGGCGTTGACTTCTTAGGCCTTAACAATTCGATCTGGTGGAACAACGACCTAGAGTCAAGCCTCGGTTGACCGGAACGTAGAAATGACCATAACATTCACACCGGTTGCAATTATTCATGCTATACGTTGGAAAAACTGTTGCATTTTTATTGTAATTTATGCTTCTAGCGTTGACTGCTAAGGGCGTAGCTATTAGATGTGGTGGAGTAACGCCCTAGAGTGACGCCTACGTTGCCTGGAACGTAGAAATGACCATTACTTTCACAATGTTTCCAATTACTCATTTTATACGATGGAAAAACTGTTGCATCTTTATTGTACTTTATGCTTCTGGCGTTGACTTCTAAGGCCCTAACTATTCGATCTGGTGGAGCAACGCCCTAGAGTGAAGCCTAGGTTGCCCGGAACGTAGAAATGACCATAACTTTCACACTGGTTGCTATTATTCGTTCTATACGATGGAAAAACTGTTATATTTATATTGTATCTCATGCTCCTGGCGTTGACTCCTTAGGCCTTAACAATTCGATCTGGTGGAACAACGCGCTAGAGTGAAGCCTAGGTTGCCTGGAACCTACAAATGACCATCACTTTCACACAGGTTGCAATTATTCCTGTTATAGGATGGAAAGACTGTTGTATTTTTATTGTATTTTACGCTTCGGGCGTTGACTTCTAAGGCCCTAACTATTCGATCTGGTGGAGCAACGCCCTAGAGTGAAGCCTAGGTTGCCCGGTACGTAGAAATGACCATAACTTTCACACTGGTAGCAATTATTCGTTTTACACGATCGAAAATCTGTTATATTTATATTGTATTTTATGCTTCTGGCGCTGACTTCTTAGGCCCTAACTTTTCGATCTGGTGGAACAACGCCCTAGAGTGAAGCCTAGGTTGCCCGGAACGTAGAAATGACCATCACTTTCACACTGGTTGCAATTATTCCTGTTATACGATGGAAAAGCTCTTGTATATTTAACGTATTTTATGCTTCGGGCATTGACTTCTATGGCCCTACCTATTCGATCTGGTGGAGCAACGCCCTACAGTCAAGCCTAGGTTGCCCGGAACGTTGAAATGAACATAACTTTCACACTGGTAGCAATTATTCGTTTTATACAATGGAAAAACTGTTCTATTTATTTTGTATTTTATGCTGCGGTCGTTGACTTCTATGGCCCGACCTATTCGATCTGGTGGAGCAACACCCTACAGTCAAGCCTAGGTTGCCCGGAACGTAGAAATGACCATAATATTCACACCGGTTGCAATTATTCATGCTATACGTTGCAAATACTGTTGCATTTTTAATCTAATTTATGCTTCTAGCGTTGACTGCTAAGGGCGTAGCTATTAGATGTGGTGGAGTAACGCCCTAGAGTGACGCCTAGGTTGCCCGGAACGTAGAAATGACCATCACTTTCACACTGGTTGCAATTATTCCTGTTATACGATGGAAAAGCTCTTGTATATTTAATGTATTTTATGCTTCTGTCGTTGACTTCTTAGGCCCTAACTATTCGATCTGGTGGAACGACGCCCTAGAGTGAAGCCTAGGTTGCCCAGAACGTAGAAATAACCATCACTTTCACACTGGTTGCAATTATTCCTGTTATACGATGGAAAAACTCTTGTATATTTATTGTATTTTATGCTTCGGGCGTTGACTTCCATGGCCCTACCTATTCGATTTGGTCGAGCAACTGCCTACGGTGAAGCCTAGGTTGTCAGAAACGTAGAAATGAACATAACTTTCACACTGGTAGCAATTATTCGTTTTATACAATGGAAAAGCTGTTCTATTTATTTTGTATTTTATGCTTCGGGCGTTGACTTCTAAGGCCCTAACTATTCGATCTGGTGGTGCAACGCCCTAGAGTGAAGCCTAGGTTGCCCGGAACGTAGATATGACCATAACTTTTACACTGGTAGCAATTATTCGTGTTATACAATGGAAAAACTGTTGTATTTATTTTGTATTTTATGCTTCGGGCGTTGACTTCTAAGGCGCTAACTGTTGGATCTGGTGGAGCAACGCCCTAGAGTGAAGCCTAGGTTGCCCGGAACGTAGAAATGACCATAACTTTCACACTGGTTGCTATTATTCGTTCTATACGATGGAAAAACTGTTATATTTATGTTGTATCTCATGCTCCTGGCGTTGACTTCTTAGGCCTTAACAATTCCATCTGGTGGAACAACGACCTAGAGTCAAGCCTCGGTTGACCGGAACGTAGAAATGACCATAACATTCACACCGGTTGCAATTATTCATGCCATACGTTGGAAAAACTGTTGCATTTTTATTGTAATTTATGCTTCTAGCGTTGACTGCTAAGGGCGTAGCTATTAGATGTGGTGGAGTAACGCCCTAGAGTGACGCCTACGTTGCCTGGAACGTAGAAATGACCATTACTTTCACAATGTTTCCAATTACTCATTTTATACGATGGAAAAACTGTTGCATCTTTATTGTATTTTATGCTTCTGGCGTTGACTTCTAAGGCCCTAACTATTCGATCTGGTGGAGCAACGCCCTAGAGTGAAGCCTAGGTTGCCCGGAACGTAGAAATGACCATAACTTTCACACTGGTTGCTATTATTCGTTTTATACGATGGAAAAACTGTTACATTTATATTGTATTTTATGCTTCTGGCGTTGACTTCTATGGCCCTACCCATTCGATTTGGTGGAGCAACACCCTACAGTGAAGCCTAGGTTGTCAGAAACGTAGAAATGAATATAACTTTCACACTGGTAGCAATTATTCGTTTTATACAATGGAAAAACTGTTCTATTTATTTTGTATTTTATGCTTCTGGCGTTCACTTCTTAGGCCCTGACTATTCGATCTGGTGGAACAACGCCCTAGGGTGAACCCTAGGTTGCACGGAACGTAGAAATGACCATAACTTTCACATCGGTAGCAATTATTCGTTTCATACGATGGAAAAACCGCTCTATTTATTTTGTATTTTATGCTTCGGGCGCTGACTTCTAAGGCCCTAACTATTCAATCGGGTGCATCAACGCCCTAGGGTGGATCCTAGGTTGCCCGGAAAGTAGAAATGACCATAACTTTCTTACTGGTTGCAATTATTCGTTTTATACGATGGAAAAACTGTTGTATTGATATTGTGTTTTATGCTTCTGGCGTTGACTTCTAAGGCACTAACTATCCGATCTGGTGGAGCAACGCCCTAGAGTGAAGCCGAGGTTGCCCGGAACGTAGAAATGACCATCACTTTCAAACTGGTTGCAATTATTCCGGTTATATGATGGAAAGACTGTTGTATTTTTATTGCATTTTATGCTTCGGGCATTGACTTCTAAGGCCCTAACTATTCAATCTGTTGGAGCAACGCCCTAGGGTGTAGCCTAGGTTTCCCGGAAAGTAGAAATGACCACAACTTTCATACTGGTTGCAATTACTCGTTTTATATGATGGAACAACTGTTGTATTTATATTGTATTTTATGCTTCTGGCGTACACTTCTTAGGCCCTAGCTATTCGGTCTGGTGGAACAACGCCCTAGGGTGAAGCCTAGGTTGCCCGGAACGTAGAAATGACCATAACTTTTACACTGGTAGCAATTATTCGTTTTATACAATGGAAAAACTGTTCTATTTATTTTGTATTTTATGCTTCGGGCGTTGACTTCTAAGGCCCTAACTGTTGGATCTGGTGGAGCAACGCCCTAGAGTGAAGCCGAGGTCGCCCGGAACATAGAAATGGCCATAACTTTCACACTGATTGCTATTATTCGTTCTATACGATGGAAAAACTGTTATATTTATATTGTACCTTATGCTTCTGGCGTTGACTTCTTAGGCCCTAGCAATTCGATCTGGTGGAACAACGCCCTAGAGTGAAGCCTAGGTTGCCTGGAACGTACAAATGACCATCACCTTGACACGGGTTGCAATTGTTCCTGTTATAGTATGGAAAGACTGTTGTATTTTTATTGTATTTTATGCTTCGGGCGTTGACTTCTAAGGCCCTAACTATTCGATCTGGTGGAGCAACGCCCTAGAGTGAAGCCTAGGTTGCCCGGAACGTAGAAATGACCAGAACTTTCACACTGGTTGCTATTATTCGTTTTATACGATGGAAAAACTGTTATATTTGTATTGTATTTCATGCTTCTGGCGTTGACTTCTTAGGCCCTAACTTTTCGATCAGGTGGAACAACGCCCTAGAGTGAAGCCTAGGTTGCCCGGAAAGTAGAAATGACCATACCTTTCATACTGGTTTCCATTATTTGTTCTATACGATGGAAAAGCTGTTGTATTTATACCGTATTTTATGCTTCTGGCGTTGACTTCATATGCCCTAACTATTCCATCTGGTGGAACAACGCCCTAGGGTGAAGGCTGGGTTGGCCGGAACGTAGAAATGACCATAACTTTCACACCGGTAGCAATTATTCGTTTTATACAATGGAAAAACTGTTCTATTTATTTTGTATTTTATGCTTCGGGCGTCGACTTCTAAGGCCCTAACTGTTTGATCTGGTGGAGCAACGCCCTAGAGTGAAGCCTAGGTTGCCCGGAATGTAGAAATGACCATAACTTTCACACTGGTTGCTATTATTCGTTCTATACGATGGAAAAACTGTTATATTTATATTGTATCTCATGCCCCTGGCGTTGACTCCATAGGCCTTAACAATTCGATCTGGTGGAACAACGCGCTAGAGTGAAGCCTAGGTTGCCTGGAACGTACAAATGACCATCACTTTCACACGGGTTGCAATTATTCCTGTTATAGGATGGAAAGACTGTTGTATTTTTATTGTATTTTACGCTTCGGGCGTTGACTTCTAAGGCCCTAACTATTCGATCTGGTGGAGCAACGCCCTAGAGTGAAGCCTAGGTTGCCCGGAACGTAGATATGACCATAACTTTTACACTGGTAGCAATTATTCGTGTTATACAATGGAAAAAGTTGTATTTATTTTGTATTTTATGCTTCGGGCGTTGACTTCTAAGGCGCTAACTGTTGGATCTGGTGGAGCAACGCCCTAGAGTGAAGCCTAGGTTGCCCGGAACGTAGAAATGACCATAACTTTCACACTGGTTGCTATTATTCGTTCTATACGATGGAAAAACTGTTATATTTATGTTGTATCTCATGCTCCTGGCGTTGACTTCTTAGGCCTTAACAATTCCATCTGGTGGAACAACGACCTAGAGTCAAGCCTCGGTTGACCGGAACGTAGAAATGACCATAACATTCACACCGGTTGCAATTATTCATGCCATACGTTGGAAAAACTGTTGCATTTTTATTGTAATTTATGCTTCTAGCGTTGACTGCTAAGGGCGTAGCTATTAGATGTGGTGGAGTAACGCCCTAGAGTGACGCCTACGTTGCCTGGAACGTAGAAATGACCATTACTTTCACAATGTTTCCAATTACTCATTTTATACGATGGAAAAACTGTTGCATCTTTATTGTATTTCATGCTTCTGGCGTTGACTTCTAAGGCCCTAACTATTCGATCTGGTGGAGCAACGCCCTAGAGTGAAGCCTAGGTTGCCCGGAACGTAGAAATGACCATAACTTTCACACTGGTTGCTATTATTCGTTTTATACGATGGAAAAACTGTTACATTTATATTGTATTTTATGCTTCTGGCGTTGACTTCTATGGCCCTACCCATTCGATTTGGTGGAGCAACACCCTACAGTGAAGCCTAGGTTGTCAGAAACGTAGAAATGAATATAACTTTCACACTGGTAGCAATTATTCGTTTTATACAATGGAAAAACTGTTCTATTTATTTTGTATTTTATGCTTCTGGCGTTCACTTCTTAGGCCCTGACTATTCGATCTGGTGGAACAACGCCCTAGGGTGAACCCTAGGTTGCACGGAACGTAGAAATGACCATAACTTTCACATCGGTAGCAATTATTCGTTTCATACGATGGAGAAGCTGTTGTATTTATACCGTATTTTATGCTTCTGGCGTTGACTTCTTATGCCCTAACTATTCCATCTGGTGGAACAACGCCCTAGGGTGAAGGCTGGGTTGGCCGGAACGTAGAAATGACCATAACTTTCACACCGGTAGCAATTATTCGTTTTATACAATGGAAAAACTGTTCTATTTATTTTGTATTTTATGCTTCGGGCGTCGACTTCTAAGGCCCTAACTGTTTGATCTGGTGGAGCAACGCCCTAGAGTGAAGCCTAGGTTGCCCGGAATGTAGAAATGACCACAACTTTCACACTGGTTGCTATTATTCGTTCTATACGATGGAAAAACTGTTATATTTATATTGTATCTCATGCTCCTGGCGTTGACTTCTTAGGCCTTAACAATCCGATCTGGTGGAACAACGCCCTAGACTGAAGCCTAGGTTGCCTGGAACGTACAAATGACCATCACTTTCACACGGGTTGCAATTATTCCTGTTATAGGATGGAAAGACTGTTGTATTTTTATTGTATTTTAAGCTTCGGGCGTTGACTTCTAAGGCCCTAACTATTCGATCTGGTGGAACGACTCCCTAGAGTGAAGCCTAGGTTGCCCAGAACGTAGAAATGACCATCACTTTCACACTGGTTGCAATTATTCCCCTTATACGATGGAAAAACTCTTGTATATTTATTGTATTTTATGCTTCGGGCGTTCACTTCCATGGCCCTACCTATTCGATTTGGTGGAGCAACACCCTACGGTGAAGCCTAGTCTGTCAGAAACGTAGAAATGAACATAACTTTCACACTGGTAGCATTTATCCGTTTTATACAATGGAAAAACTGACCTATTTATTTTGTATTTTATGCTTCGAGCGTTGACTACTAAGGCACTAACTATTCGATCTGGTGGAGCAACGCCCTAGAGTGAAGCCGAGGTTGCCCGGAACGTGGAAATGAACATCACTTTCAAACTGGTTGCAATTATTCCGGTTATATGATGGAAAGACTGTTGTATTTTTATTGCATTTTATGCTTCGGGCAATGAGTTCTAAGGCCCTAACTATTCAATCTGTTGGAGCAACGCCCTGGGGTGTAGCCTAGGTTGCCCGGAAAGTAGAAATGACCACAACTTTCATACTGGTTGCAATTACTCGTTTTATATGATGGAACAACTGTTGTATTTATATTGTATTTTATGCTTCTGGCGTACACTTCTTAGGCCCTAACTATTCTATCTGGTGGAACAACGCCCTAGGGTGAAGCCTAGGTTGCCCGGAATGTAGAAATGACCATAACTTTTACACTGGTGGCAATTATTCGTTTTATACAATGGAAAAACTGTTCTATTTATTTTGTATTTTATGCTTCGGGCGTTGACTTCTAAGGCCCTAACTGTTGGATCTGGTGGAGCAACGCCCTAGAGTGAAGCCGAGGTCGCCCGGAACATAGAAATGGCCATAACTTTCACACTGATTGCTATTATTCGTTCTATACGATGGAAAAACTGTTATATTTATATTGTACCTTATGCTTCTGGCGTTGACTTCTTAGGCCCTAGCAATTCGATCTGGTGGAACAACGCCCTAGAGTGAAGCCTAGGTTGCCTGGAACGTACAAATGACCATCACCTTCACACGGGTTGCAATTGTTCCTGTTATAGTATGGAAAGACTGTTGTATTTTTATTGTATTTTATGCTTCGGGCGTTGACTTCTAAGGCCCTAACTATTCGATCTGGTGGAGCAACGCCCTAGAGTGAAGCCTAGGTTGCCCGGAACGTAGAAATGACCATAACATTCACACCGGTTGCAATTATTCATGCTATACGTTGCAAATACTGTTGCATTTTTAATCTAATTTATGCTTCTAGCGTTGACTGCTAAGGGCGTAGCTATTAGATGTGGTGGAGTAACGCCCTAGAGTGACGCCTCGGTTGCCCGGAACGTAGAAATGACCATCACTTTCACACTGGTTGCAATTATTCCTGTTATACGATGGAAAAGCTCTTGTATATTTAATGTATTTTATGCTTCTGTCGTTGACTTCTTAGGCCCTAACCATTCGATCTGGTGGAACGACGCCCTAGAGTGAAGCCTAGGTTGCCCAGAACGTAGAAATAACCATCACTTTCACACTGGTTGCAATTATTCCTGTTATACGATGGAAAAACTCTTGTATATTTATTGTATTTTATGCTTCGGGCAATGAGTTCTAAGGCCCTAACTATTCAATCTGTTGGAACAACGCCCTAGGGTGAGGCCTAGGTTGCCCGGAACGTAGAAATGACCATAACTTTCACACTGGCTGCAATTATTCGTTTTATACGAAGGAAAAGCTGTTGTATTTATACCGTATTTTATGCTTCTGGCGTTGACTTCTTATGCCCTAACTATTCGATCTAGTGGAACGACTCCCTAGAGTGAAGCCTAGGTTGCCCAGAACGTAGAAATGACCATCACTTTCACACTGGTTGCAATTATTCCCCTTATACGATGGAAAAACTCTTGTATATTTATTGTATTTTATGCTTCGGGCGTTCACTTCCATGGCCCTACCTATTCGATTTGGTGGAGCAACACCCTACGGTGAAGCCTAGTCTGTCAGAAACGTAGAAATGAACATAACTTTCACACTGGTAGCATTTATCCGTTTTATACAATGGAAAAACTGACCTATTTATTTTGTATTTTATGCTTCGAGCGTTGACTACTAAGGCACTAACTATTCGATCTGGTGGAGCAACGCCCTAGAGTGAAGCCGAGGTTGCCCGGAACGTGGAAATGAACATCACTTTCAAACTGGTTGCAATTATTCCGGTTATATGATGGAAAGACTGTTGTATTTTTATTGCATTTTATGCTTCGGGCAATGAGTTCTAAGGCCCTAACTATTCAATCTGTTGGAGCAACGCCCTGGGGTGTAGCCTAGGTTGCCCGGAAAGTAGAAATGACCACAACTTTCATACTGGTTGCAATTACTCGTTTTATATGATGGAACAACTGTTGTATTTATATTGTATTTTATGCTTCTGGCGTACACTTCTTAGGCCCTAACTATTCTATCTGGTGGAACAACGCCCTAGGGTGAAGCCTAGGTTGCCCGGAATGTAGAAATGACCATAACTTTTACACTGGTAGCAATTATTCGTTTTATACAATGGAAAAACTGTTCTATTTATTTTGTATTTTATGCTTCGGGCGTTGACTTCTAAGGCCCTAACTGTTGGATCTGGTGGAGCAACGCCCTAGAGTGAAGCCGAGGTCGCCCGGAACATAGAAATGGCCATAACTTTCACACTGATTGCTATTATTCGTTCTATACGATGGAAAAACTGTTATATTTATATTGTACCTTATGCTTCTGGCGTTGACTTCTTAGGCCCTAGCAATTCGATCTGGTGGAACAACGCCCTAGAGTGAAGCCTAGGTTGCCTGGAACGTACAAATGACCATCACCTTCACACGGGTTGCAATTGTTCCTGTTATAGTATGGAAAGACTGTTGTATTTTTATTGTATTTTATGCTTCGGGCGTTGACTTCTAAGGCCCTAACTATTCGATCTGGTGGAGCAACGCCCTAGAGTGAAGCCTAGGTTGCCCGGAACGTAGAAATGACCATAACATTCACACCGGTTGCAATTATTCATGCTATACGTTGCAAATACTGTTGCATTTTTAATCTAATTTATGCTTCTAGCGTTGACTGCTAAGGGCGTAGCTATTAGATGTGGTGGAGTAACGCCCTAGAGTGACGCCTCGGTTGCCCGGAACGTAGAAATGACCATCACTTTCACACTGGTTGCAATTATTCCTGTTATACGATGGAAAAGCTCTTGTATATTTAATGTATTTTATGCTTCTGTCGTTGACTTCTTAGGCCCTAACCATTCGATCTGGTGGAACGACGCCCTAGAGTGAAGCCTAGGTTGACCAGAACGTAGAAATAACCATCACTTTCACACTGGTTGCAATTATTCCTGTTATACGATGGAAAAACTCTTGTATATTTATTGTATTTTATGCTTCGGGCGTTGACTTCCATGGCCCTACCTATTCGATTTGGTCGAGCAACTGCCTACGGTGAAGCCTAGGTTGTCAGAAACGTAGAAATGAACATAACTTTCACACTGGTAGCAATTATTCGTTTTATACAATGGAAAAGCTGTTCTATTTATTTTGTATTTTATGCTTCGGGCGTTGACTTCTAAGGCCCTAACTATTCGATCTGGTGGTGCAACGCCCTAGAGTGAAGCCTAGGTTGCCCGGAACGTAGATATGACCATAACTTTTACACTGGTAGCAATTATTCGTGTTATACAATGGAAAAACTGTTGTATTTATTTTGTATTTTATGCTTCGGGCGTTGACTTCTAAGGCGCTAACTGTTGGATCTGGTGGAGCAACGCCCTAGAGTGAAGCCTAGGTTGCCCGGAACGTAGAAATGACCATAACTTTCACACTGGTTGCTATTATTCGTTCTATACGATGGAAAAACTGTTATATTTATGTTGTATCTCATGCTCCTGGCGTTGACTTCTTAGGCCTTAACAATTCCATCTGGTGGAACAACGACCTAGAGTCAAGCCTCGGTTGACCGGAACGTAGAAATGACCATAACATTCACACCGGTTGCAATTATTCATGCCATACGTTGGAAAAACTGTTGCATTTTTATTGTAATTTATGCTTCTAGCGTTGACTGCTAAGGGCGTAGCTATTAGATGTGGTGGAGTAACGCCCTAGAGTGACGCCTACGTTGCCTGGAACGTAGAAATGACCATTACTTTCACAATGTTTCCAATTACTCATTTTATACGATGGAAAAACTGTTGCATCTTTATTGTATTTTATGCTTCTGGCGTTGACTTCTAAGGCCCTAACTATTCGATCTGGTGGAGCAACGCCCTAGAGTGAAGCCTAGGTTGCCCGGAACGTAGAAATGACCATAACTTTCACACTGGTTGCTATTATTCGTTTTATACGATGGAAAAACTGTTACATTTATATTGTATTTTATGCTTCTGGCGTTGACTTCTATGGCCCTACCCATTCGATTTGGTGGAGCAACACCCTACAGTGAAGCCTAGGTTGTCAGAAACGTAGAAATGAATATAACTTTCACACTGGTAGCAATTATTCGTTTTATACAATGGAAAAACTGTTCTATTTATTTTGTATTTTATGCTTCTGGCGTTCACTTCTTAGGCCCTAACTATTCGATCTGGTGGAACAACGCCCTAGGGTGAACCCTAGGTTGCACGGAACGTAGAAATGACCATAACTTTCACATCGGTAGCAATTATTCGTTTCATACGATGGAAAAACCGCTCTATTTATTTTGTATTTTATGCTTCGGGCGCTGACTTCTAAGGCCCTAACTATTCAATCGGTTGCAGCAACGCCCTAGGGTGGATCCTAGGTTGCCCGGAAAGTAGAAATGACCATAACTTTCTTACTGGTTGCAATTATTCGTTTTATACGATGGAAAAACTGTTGTATTGATATTGTGTTTTATGCTTCTGGCGTTGACTTCTAAGGCACTAACTATCCGATCTGGTGGAGCAACGCCCTAGAGTGAAGCCGAGGTTGCCCGGAACGTAGAAATGACCATCACTTTCAAACTGGTTGCAATTATTCCGGTTATATGATGGAAAGACTGTTGTATTTTTATTGCATTTTATGCTTCGGGCATTGACTTCTAAGGCCCTAACTATTCAATCTGTTGGAGCAACGCCCTAGGGTGTAGCCTAGGTTTCCCGGAAAGTAGAAATGACCACAACTTTCATACTGGTTGCAATTACTCGTTTTATATGATGGAACAACTGTTGTATTTATATTGTATTTTATGCTTCTGGCGTACACTTCTTAGGCCCTAGCTATTCGGTCTGGTGGAACAACGCCCTAGGGTGAAGCCTAGGTTGCCCGGAACGTAGAAATGACCATAACTTTTACACTGGTAGCAATTATTCGTTTTATACAATGGAAAAACTGTTCTATTTATTTTGTATTTTATGCTTCGGGCGTTGACTTCTAAGGCCCTAACTGTTGGATCTGGTGGAGCAACGCCCTAGAGTGAAGCCGAGGTCGCCCGGAACATAGAAATGGCCATAACTTTCACACTGATTGCTATTATTCGTTCTATACGATGGAAAAACTGTTATATTTATATTGTACCTTATGCTTCTGGCGTTGACTTCTTAGGCCCTAGCAATTCGATCAGGTGGAACAACGCCCTAGAGTGAAGCCTAGGTTGCCTGGAACGTACAAATGACCATCACCTTCACACGGGTTGCAATTGTTCCTGTTATAGTATGGAAAGACTGTTGTATTTTTATTGTATTTTATGCTTCGGGCGTTGACTTCTAAGGCCCTAACTATTCGATCTGGTGGAGCAACGCCCTAGAGTGAAGCCTAGGTTGCCCGGAACGTAGAAATGACCAGAACTTTCACACTGGTTGCTATTATTCGTTTTATACGATGGAAAAACTGTTATATTTGTATTGTATTTCATGCTTCTGGCGTTGACTTCTTAGGCCCTAACTTTTCGATCAGGTGGAACAACGCCCTAGAGTGAAGCCTAGGTTGCCCGGAAAGTAGAAATGACCACACCTTTCATACTGGTTTCCATTATTTGTTCTATACGATGGAAAAGCTGTTGTATTTATACCGTATTTTATGCTCCTGGCGTTGACTTCTTATGCCCTAACTATTCCATCTGGTGGAACAACGCCCTAGGGTGAAGGCTGGGTTGGCCGGAACGTAGAAATGACCATAACTTTCACACCGGTAGCAATTATTCGTTTTATACAATGGAAAAACTGTTCTATTTATTTTGTATTTTATGCTTCGGGCGTCGACTTCTAAGGCCCTAACTGTTTGATCTGGTGGAGCAACGCCCTAGAGTGAAGCCTAGGTTGCCCGAAATGTAGAAATGACCATAACTTTCACACTGGTTGCTATTATTCGTTCTATACGATGGAAAAACTGTTATATTTATATTGTATCTCATGCTCCTGGCGTTGACTTCTTAGGCCTTAACAATCCGATCTGGTGGAACAACGCCCTAGACTGAAGCCTAGGTTGCCTGGAACGTACAAATGACCATCACTTTCACACGGGTTGCAATTATTCCTGTTATAGGATGGAAAGACTGTTGTATTTTTATTGTATTTTAAGCTTCGGGCGTTGACTTCTAAGGCCCTAACTATTCGATCTGGTGGAACAACGCCCTAGGGTGAGGCCTAGGTTGCCCGGAACGTAGAAATGACCAGAACTTTCACACTGGTTGCTATTATTCGTTTTATACGATGGAAAAACTGTTATATTTGTATTGTATTTCATGCTTCTGGCGTTGACTTCTTAGGCCCTAACTTTTCGATCAGGTGGAACAACGCCCTAGAGTGAAGCCTAGGTTGCCCGGAAAGTAGAAATGACCATACCTTTCATACTGGTTGCCATTATTTGTTCTATACGATGGAGAAGCTGTTGTATTTATACCGTATTTTATGCTTCTGGCGTTGACTTCTTATGCCCTAACTATTCCATCTGGTGGAACAACGCCCTAGGGTGAAGGCTGGGTTGGCCGGAACGTAGAAATGACCATAACTTTCACACCGGTAGCAATTATTCGTTTTATACAATGGAAAAACTGTTCTATTTATTTTGTATTTTATGCTTCGGGCGTCGACTTCTAAGGCCCTAACTGTTTGATCTGGTGGAGCAACGCCCTAGAGTGAAGCCTAGGTTGCCCGGAATGTAGAAATGACCATAACTTTCACACTGGTTGCTATTATTCGTTCTATACGATGGAAAAACTGTTATATTTATATTGTATCTCATGCTCCTGGCGTTGACTTCTTAGGCCTTAACAATCCGATCTGGTGGAACAACGCCCTAGACTGAAGCCTAGGTTGCCTGGAACGTACAAATGACCATCACTTTCACACGGGTTGCAATTATTCCTGTTATAGGATGGAAAGACTGTTGTATTTTTATTGTATTTTAAGCTTCGGGCGTTGACTTCTAAGGCCCTAACTATTCGATCTGGTGGAACAACGCCCTAGGGTGAGGCCTAGGTTGCCCGGAACGTAGAAATGACCATAACTTTCACACTGGCTGCAATTATTCGTTTTATACGATGGAAAAGCTGTTGTATTTATACCGTATTTTATGCTTCTGGCGTTGACTTCTTATGCCCTAACTATTCGATCTAGTGGAACGACTCCCTAGAGTGAAGCCTAGGTTGCCCAGAACGTAGAAATGACCATCACTTTCACACTGGTTGCAATTATTCCCCTTATACGATGGAAAAACTCTTGTATATTTATTGTATTTTATGCTTCGGGCGTTCACTTCCATGGCCCTACCTATTCGATTTGGTGGAGCAACACCCTACGGTGAAGCCTAGGCTGTCAGAAACGTAGAAATGAACATAACTTTCACACTGGTAGCATTTATCCGTTTTATACAATGGAAAAACTGACCTATTTATTTTGTATTTTATGCTTCGAGCGTTGACTACTAAGGCACTAACTATTCGATGTGGTGGAGCAACGCCCTAGAGTGAAGCCGAGGTTGCCCGGAACGTGGAAATGAACATCACTTTCAAACTGGTTGCAATTATTCCGGTTATATGATGGAAAGACTGTTGTATTTTTATTGCATTTTATGCTTCGGGCATTGAGTTCTAAGGCCCTAACTATTCAATCTGTTGGAGCAACGCCCTGGGGTGTAGCCTAGGTTGCCCGGAAAGTAGAAATGACCACAACTTTCATACTGCTTGCAATTACTCGTTTTATATGATGGAACAACTGTTGTATTTATATTGTATTTTATGCTTCTGGCGTACACTTCTTAGGCCCTAACTATTCTATCTGGTGGAACAACGCCCTAGGGTGAAGCCTAGGTTGCCCGGAATGTAGAAATGACCATAACTTTTACACTGGTAGCAATTATTCGTTTTATACAATGGAAAAACTGTTCTATTTATTTTGTATTTTATGCTTCGGGCGTTGACTTCTAAGGCCCTAACTGTTGGATCTGGTGGAGCAACGCCCTAGAGTGAAGCCGAGGTCGCCCGGAACATAGAAATGGCCATAACTTTCACACTGATTGCTATTATTCGTTCTATACGATGGAAAAACTGTTATATTTATATTGTACCTTATGCTTCTGGCGTTGACTTCTTAGGCCCTAGCAATTCGATCTGGTGGAACAACGCCCTAGAGTGAAGCCTAGGTTGCCTGGAACGTACAAATGACCATCACCTTCACACGGGTTGCAATTGTTCCTGTTATAGTATGGAAAGACTGTTGTATTTTTATTGTATTTTATGCTTCGGGCGTTGACTTCTAAGGCCCTAACTATTCGATCTGGTGGAGCAACGCCCTAGAGTGAAGCCTAGGTTGCCCGGAACGTAGAAATGACCAGAACTTTCACACTGGTTGCTATTATTCGTTTTATACGATGGAAAAACTGTTATATTTGTATTGTATTTCATGCTTCTGGCGTTGACTTCTTAGGCCCTAACTTTTCGATCAGGTGGAACAACGCCCTAGAGTGAAGCCTAGGTTGCCCGGAACGTAGAAATGACCATCACTTTCACACTGGTTGCAATTACTCCAGTTATACGATGGAAAAGCTCTTGTATATTTAATGTATTTTATGCTTCGGGCGTTGACTTCTATGGCCCTACCTATTCGATCTGGTGGAGCTATGCCCTACAGTCAAGCCTAATTTGCCCGTAACGTAGAAATGAACATAACTTTCACACTGGTAGCAATTATTCGTTTTATACAATGGAAAAACTGTTCTATTTATTTTGTATTTTATGCTTCCGGCGTTGACTTCTATGGCCCGACCTATTCGATCTGGTGTAGCAACACCCTACAGTCAAGCCTAGGTTGCCCGGAACGTAGAAATGACCATAACATTCACACCGGTTGCAATTATTTATGCTATACGTTAGAAAAACTGTTGCATTTTTATTGTAATTTATGCTTCTAGCGTTGACTTCTAAGGCCGTAGCTATTCGATGTGGTGGAGAAACGCCCTAGAGTGAAGCCTAGGTTGTCCGCAACGTAGAAATGACCATTACTTTCATACTGTTTGCTATTATTCATTTTATACGATGGAAAAGGTGTTGTATTTATATTCTATTTTATGCTTCTAGCGTTGACTGCTAAGGCCGTAGCTATTAGATGTGGTGGAGTAACGCCCTAGAGTGACGCCTACGTTGCCTGGAACGTAGAAATGACCATTACTTTCACAATGTTTCCAATTATTCATTTTATACGATGGAAAAACTGTTGTACTTATATTGTATTTTATTCTTATGGCGTTGATTTCTAAGTCCCTAGCTATGCGATCTGGTGGAGCAACGCCCTAGAGTGAAGCCTAGATTGCCCGGAAAGTAGAAATGACTATAACTTTCACATCGGTAGCAATTATTCGTTTTATACGATGGAAAAACTATTCTATTTATTTTGTATTTTATGCTTCGGGCGTTGACTCCTAAGGCCCTAACTATTCAATCGGTTGCAGCAACGCCCTAGGGTGGATCCTAGGTTGCCCGGAAAGTAGAAATGACTATAACTTTCACACTGGTTGCAATTATTCGTTTTATACAATGGAAAAACTGTTCTATTTATTTTGTATTTTATGCTTCGGGCGTTGACTTCTAAGGCCCTAACTGTTGGATCTGGTGGAGCAACGCCCTAGGGTGAACCCTAGGTTACACGGAACGTAGAAATGACCATAACTTTCACACTGGTTGCTATTATTCGTTCTATACGATGGAAAAACTGTTATATTTATATTGTATCTCATGCTCCTGGCGTTGACTTCTTAGGCCTTAACAATCCGATCTGGTGGAACAACGCCCTAGACTGAAGCCTAGGTTGCCTGGAACGTACAAATGACCATCACTTTCACACGGGTTGCAATTATTCCTTTTATAGGATGGAAAGACTGTTGTATTTTTATTGTATTTTAAGCTTCGGGCGTTGACTTCTAAGGCCCTAACTATTCGATCTGGTGGAACAACGCCCTAGAGTGAAGCCTAGGTTGCCCGGAAAGTAGAAATGACCATACCTTTCATACTGGTTGCCATTATTTGTTCTATACGATGGAGAAGCTGTTGTATTTATACCGTATTTTATGCTTCTGGCGTTGACTTCTTATGCCCTAACTATTCCATCTGGTGGAACAACGCCCTAGAGTGAAGGCTGGGTTGGCCGGAACGTAGAAATGACCATAACTTTCACACCGATAGCAATTATTCGTTTTATACAATGGAAAAACTGTTCTATTTATTTTGTATTTTATGCTTCGGGCGTCGACTTCTAAGGCCCTAACTGTTTGATCTGGTGGAGCAACGCCCTAGAGTGAAGCCTAGGTTGCCCGGAATGTAGAAATGACCATAACTTTCACACTGGTTGCTATTATTCGTTCTATACGATGGAAAAACTGTTATATTTATATTGTATCTCATGCTCCTGGCGTTGACTTCTTAGGCCTTAACAATCCGACCTGGTGGAACAACGCCCTAGACTGAAGCCTAGGTTGCCTGGAACGTACAAATGACCATCACTTTCACACGGGTTGCAATTATTCCTGTTATAGGATGGAAAGACTGTTGTATTTTTATTGTATTTTAAGCTTCGGGCGTTGACTTCTAAGGCCCTAACTATTCGATCTGGTGGAACAACGCCCTAGGGTGAGGCCTAGGTTGCCCGGAACGTAGAAATGACCATAACTTTCACACTGGCTGCAATTATTCGTTTTATACGATGGAAAAGCTGTTGTATTTATACCGTATTTTATGCTTCTGGCGTTGACTTCTTATGCCCTAACTATTCGATCTAGTGGAACGACTCCCTAGAGTGAAGCCTAGGTTGCCCAGAACGTAGAAATGACCATCACTTTCACACTGGTTGCAATTATTCCCCTTATACGATGGAAAAACTCTTGTATATTTATTGTATTTTATGCTTCGGGCGTTCACTTCCATGGCCCTACCTATTCGATTTGGTGGAGCAACACCCTACGGTGAAGCCTAGGCTGTCAGAAACGTAGAAATGAACATAACTTTCACACTGGTAGCATTTATCCGTTTTATACAATGGAAAAACTGACCTATTTATTTTGTATTTTATGCTTCGAGCGTTGACTACTAAGGCACTAACTATTCGATCTGGTGGAGCAACGCCCTAGAGTGAAGCCGAGGTTGCCCGGAACGTGGAAATGAACATCACTTTCAAACTGGTTGCAATTATTTCGGTTATATGATGGAAAGACTGTTGTATTTTTATTGCATTTTATGCTTCGGGCATTGAGTTCTAAGGCCCTAACTATTCAATCTGTTGGAGCAACGCCCTGGGGTGTAGCCTAGGTTGCCCGGAAAGTAGAAATGACCACAACTTTCATACAGGTTGCAATTACTCGTTTTATATGATGGAACAACTGTTGTATTTATATTGTATTTTATGCTTCTGGCGTACACTTCTTAGGCCCTAACTATTCTATCTGGTGGAACAACGCCCTAGGGTGAAGCCTAGGTTGCCCGGAATGTAGAAATGACCATAAATTTTACACTGGTAGCAATTATTCGTTTTATACAATGGAAAAACTGTTCTATTTATTTTGTATTTTATGCTTCGGGCGTTGACTTCTAAGGCCCTAACTGTTGGATCTGGTGGAGCAACGCCCTAGAGTGAAGCCGAGGTCGCCCGGAACATAGAAATGGCCATAACTTTCACACTGATTGCTATTATTCGTTCTATACGATGGAAAAACTGTTATATTTATATTGTACCTTATGCTTCTGGCGTTGACTTCTTAGGCCCTAGCAATTCGATCTGGTGGAACAACGCCCTAGAGTGAAGCCTAGGTTGCCTGGAACGTACAAATGACCATCACCTTCACACGGGTTGCAATTGTTCCTGTTATAGTATGGAAAGACTGTTGTATTTTTATTGTATTTTATGCTTCGGGCGTTGACTTCTAAGGCCCTAACTATTCGATCTGGTGGAGCAACGCCCTAGAGTGAAGCCTAGGTTGCCCGGAACGTAGAAATGACCAGAACTTTCACACTGGTTGCTATTATTCGTTTTATACGATGGAAAAACTGTTATATTTGTATTGTATTTCATGCTTCTGGCGTTTACTTCTTAGGCCCTAACTTTTCGATCAGGTGGAACAACGCCCTAGAGTGAAGCCTAGGTTGCCCGGAACGTAGAAATGACCATCACTTTCACACTGGTTGCAATTACTCCAGTTATACGATGGAAAAGCTCTTGTATATTTAATGTATTTTATGCTTCGGGCGTTGACTTCTATGGCCCTACCTATTCGATCTGGTGGAGCTATGCCCTACAGTCAAGCCTAATTTGCCCGTAACGTAGAAATGAACATAACTTTCACACTGGTAGCAATTATTCGTTTTATACAATGGAAAAACTGTTCTATTTATTTTGTATTTTATGCTTCCGGCGTTGACTTCTATGGCCCGACCTATTCGATCTGGTGTAGCAACACCCTACAGTCAAGCCTAGGTTGCCCGGAACGTAGAAATGACCATAACATTCACACCGGTTGCAATTATTTATGCTATACGTTAGAAAAACTGTTGCATTTTTATTGTAATTTATGCTTCTAGCGTTGACTTCTAAGGCCGTAGCTATTCGATGTGGTGGAGAAACGCCCTAGAGTGAAGCCTAGGTTGTCCGCAACGTAGAAATGACCATTACTTTCATACTGTTTGCTATTATTCATTTTATACGATGGAAAAGGTGTTGTATTTATATTCTATTTTATGCTTCTAGCGTTGACTGCTAAGGCCGTAGCTATTAGATGTGGTGGAGTAACGCCCTAGAGTGACGCCTACGTTGCCTGGAACGTAGAAATGACCATTACTTTCACAATGTTTCCAATTATTCATTTTATACGATGGAAAAACTGTTGTACTTATATTGTATTTTATTCTTATGGCGTTGATTTCTAAGTCCCTAGCTATGCGATCTGGTGGAGCAACGCCCTAGAGTGAAGCCTAGATTGCCCGGAACGTGGAAATGAACATCACTTTCAAACTGGTTGCAATTATTCCGGTTATATGATGGAAAGACTGTTGTATTTTTATTGCATTTTATGCTTCGGGCATTGAGTTCTAAGGCCCTAACTATTCAATCTGTTGGAGCAACGCCCTGGGGTGTAGCCTAGGTTGCCCGGAAAGTAGAAATGACCACAACTTTCATACTGGTTGCAATTACTCGTTTTATATGATGGAACAACTGTTGTATTTATATTGTATTTTATGCTTCTGGCGTACACTTCTTAGGCCCTAACTATTCTATCTGGTGGAACAACGCCCTAGGGTGAAGCCTAGGTTGCCCGGAACGTAGAAATGACCATAACTTTTACACTGGTAGCAATTATTCGTTTTATACAATGGAAAAACTGTTCTATTTATTTTGTATTTTATGCTTCGGGCGTTGACTTCTAAGGCCCTAACTGTTGGATCTGGTGGAGCAACGCCCTAGAGTGAAGCCGAGGTCGCCCGGAACATAGAAATGGCCATAACTTTCACACTGATTGCTATTATTCGTTCTATACGATGGAAAAACTGTTATATTTATATTGTACCTTATGCTTCTGGCGTTGACTTCTTAGGCCCTAGCAATTCGATCTGGTGGAACAACGCCCTAGAGTGAAGCCTAGGTTGCCTGGAACGTACAAATGACCATCACCTTCACACGGGTTGCAATTGTTCCTGTTATAGTATGGAAAGACTGTTGTATTTTTATTGTATTTTATGCTTCGGGCGTTGACTTCTAAGGCCCTAACTATTCGATCTGGTGGAGCAACGCCCTAGAGTGAAGCCTAGGTTGCCCGGAACGTAGAAATGACCAGAACTTTCACACTGGTTGCTATTATTCGTTTTATACGATGGAAAAACTGTTATATTTGTATTGTATTTCATGCTTCTGGCGTTGACTTCTTAGGCCCTAACTTTTCGATCAGGTGGAACAACGCCCTAGAGTGAAGCCTAGGTTGCCCGGAACGTAGAAATGACCATCACTTTCACACTGGTTGCAATTACTCCAGTTATACGATGGAAAAGCTCTTGTATATTTAATGTATTTTATGCTTCGGGCGTTGACTTCTATGGCCCTACCTATTCGATCTGGTGGAGCTATGCCCTACAGTCAAGCCTAATTTGCCCGTAACGTAGAAATGAACATAACTTTCACACTGGTAGCAATTATTCGTTTTATACAATGGAAAAACTGTTCTATTTATTTTGTATTTTATGCTTCCGGCGTTGACTTCTATGGCCCGACCTATTCGATCTGGTGTAGCAACACCCTACAGTCAAGCCTAGGTTGCCCGGAACGTAGAAATGACCATAACATTCACACCGGTTGCAATTATTTATGCTATACGTTAGAAAAACTGTTGCATTTTTATTGTAATTTATGCTTCTAGCGTTGACTTCTAAGGCCGTAGCTATTCGATGTGGTGGAGAAACGCCCTAGAGTGAAGCCTAGGTTGTCCGCAACGTAGAAATGACCATTACTTTCATACTGTTTGCTATTATTCATTTTATACGATGGAAAAGGTGTTGTATTTATATTCTATTTTATGCTTCTAGCGTTGACTGCTAAGGCCGTAGCTATTAGATGTGGTGGAGTAACGCCCTAGAGTGACGCCTACGTTGCCTGGAACGTAGAAATGACCATTACTTTCACAATGTTTCCAATTATTCATTTTATACGATGGAAAAACTGTTGTACTTATATTGTATTTTATTCTTATGGCGTTGATTTCTAAGTCCCTAGCTATGCGATCTGGTGGAGCAACGCCCTAGAGTGAAGCCTAGATTGCCCGGAAAGTAGAAATGACTATAACTTTCACATCGGTAGCAATTATTCGTTTTATACGATGGAAAAACTATTCTATTTATTTTGTATTTTATGCTTCGGGCGTTGACTCCTAAGGCCCTAACTATTCAATCGGTTGCAGCAACGCCCTAGGGTGGATCCTAGGTTGCCCGGAAAGTAGAAATGACTATAACTTTCACACTGGTTGCAATTATTCGTTTTATACGATGGAAAAGCTGTTGTATTTATACCGTATTTTATGCTTCTGGCGTTGACTTCTTATGCCCTAACTATTCCATCTGGTGGAACAACACCCTAGGGTGATGCCTAGGTTGCCTGGAACGTAGAAATGTCCATAAGTTTCACACCGGTAGCAATTATTCGTTTTATACGATGGAAAAACTGTTGTATTTATATTGCATTTTATGCTTCGTGCGTTGACTTGTAAGGCCCTAACTATTCAATCTGTTGGAGCAACGCCCTTGGGTGAAGCCTAGGTTTCCAGGAACTTAGAAATGACCATAACTTTCACATCGGTAGCAATTATTCGTTTTATACGATGGTAAAACTGTTGTATTTATTTTGTATTTGGTGCTTCTGGCGTTGACTTCTTAGGCCTTAACTATTCGATCTGGTGGAGCAGAGCCATAGAGTGAAGCCTAGGGTGTCCGGAAAGTAGAAATGAACATTATTTTCACACTGGTTGCAATAATTCGTTTTATACGATGGAAAAACTGTTGTATTTATTATGTATTTTATGCTTCTGACGTTGTATTTTAAGGCCGCAGCTATTCGATGTGGTGGAGCAACGCCCTAGAGTGAAGCCTAGGTTGCCCGGAACCTAGAAATGACCATTACTTTCACACTGGTTGCAATTATTCGTTTTATACGATGGAAAAGCTGTTGCATTTATTTTGTATTTTATGCTTCGGGCGTTGACGTCTAAGGCCCTAACTATTCAATCGGTTGCAGCAACGGCCTAGGGTGGATCCTAGGTTGCCCGGAAAGTAGAAATGCCCATAACCTTCATACTGGTTGCAATTATTCGTTTTATACGATGGAAAAACTGTTGTATTGATATTGTATTTTATGCTTCTGGCGTTGACTTCTAAGGCACTAACTATTCGATCTGGTGGAGCAACGCCCTAGAGTGATGCCGAGGTTGCCCGGAACGTAGAAATGACCATCACTTTCAAAGTGGATGCAATTATTCCGGTTATATGATGGAAAGACTGTTGTATTTTTATTGCATTTTATGCTTCGGGCATTGACTTCTAAGGCCCTAACTATTCAATCTGTTGGAGCAACGACCTAGGGTGTAGCCTATGTTGCCCGGAACGTAGAAATGACCACAACTTTTATACTGGTTGCAATTACTCGTTTTATATGATGGAAAAACTGTTGTATTTATATTGTATTTTATGCTCCTGGCGTTCACTTCTTAGGCCCTAACTATTCGATCTGGTGGAACAACGCCCTAGGGTGAAGCGTAGGTTGCCCGGAACGTAGAAATGACCATAACTTTCACATCGGTAGCAATTATTCGTTTTATACGATGGAAAAACTGTTCTATTTGTTTTGTATTTTATGCTTCGGGCGTTGACTTCTAAGGCCCTAACTATTCAATCGGTTACAGCAACGCCCTAGGGTGGATCCTAGGTTGCCCGGAAAGTAGAAGTGACCATAACTTTCTTACTGGTTGCAATTATTCGTTTTATACGATGGAAAAACTGTTGTATTGATATTGTGTTTTATGCTTCTGGCGTTGACTTCTAAGGCACTAACTATTCGATCTGGTGGAGCAACGCCCTAGAGTGAAGCCGAGGTTGCCCGGAACGTGGAAATGAACATCACTTTCAAACTGGTTGCAATTATTCCGGTTATATGATGGAAAGACTGTTGTATTTTTATTGCATTTTATGCTTCGGGCATTGAGTTCTAAGGCCCTAACTATTCAATCTGTTGGAGCAACGCCCTGGGGTGTAGCCTAGGTTGCCCGGAAAGTAGAAATGACCACAACTTTCATACTGGTTGCAATTACTCGTTTTATATGATGGAACAACTGTTGTATTTATATTGTATTTTATGCTTCTGGCGTACACTTCTTAGGCCCTAACTATTCTATCTGGTGGAACAACGCCCTAGGGTGAAGCCTAGGTTGCCCGGAATGTAGAAATGACCATAACTTTTACACTGGTAGCAATTATTCGTTTTATACAATGGAAAAACTGTTCTATTTATTTTGTATTTTATGCTTCGGGCGTTGACTTCTAAGGCCCTAACTGTTGGATCTGGTGGAGCAACGCCCTAGAGTGAAGCCTAGGTTGCCCGGAACGTAGAAATGACCATAACATTCACACTGATTGCTATTATTCGTTCTATACGATGGAAAAACTGTTATATTTATTTTGTATCTTATGCTTCTGGCGGTGACTTCTTAGGCCCTAGCAATTCGATCTGGTGGAACAACGCCCTAGAGTGAAGCCTAGGTTGCCTGGAACGTACAAATGACAATCACCTTCACACGGGTTGCAATTGTTCCTGTTATAGTGTGGAAAGACTGTTGTATTTTTATTGTATTTTATGCTTCGGGCGTTGACTTCTAAGGCCCTAACTATTCGATCTGGTGGAGCAACGCCATAGAGTGAAGCCCAGGTTGCCCGGAACGTAGAAATGACCAGAACTTTCTCACTGGTTGCTATTATTAGTTTTATACGATGGAAAAACTGTTATATTTATATTGTATTTTATTCTTCTGGCGTTCACTTCTTAGGCCCTAACTATTCGATCTGGTGGAACAACGCCGTAGGGTGAAGCGTAGGTTGCCCGGAACGTAGAAATGACCATAACTTTTACACTGGTAGCAATTATTCGTTTTATACAATGGAAAAACTGTTCTATTTATTTTGTATTTTATGCTTCGGGCGTTGACTTCTAAGGCCCTAACTGTTGGATCTGGTGGAGCAACGCCCTAGAGTGAAGCCTAGGTTGCCCGGAACGTAGAAATGACCATAACATTCACACTGATTGCTATTATTCGTTTTATACGATGGAAAAGCTGTTGTATTTATATTGTATTTTATGCTTCGGGCGTTGACGTCTAAGGCCCTAACTATTCAATCGGTTGCAGCAACGCCCTAGGGTGGATCCTGGGTTGCCCGGAAAGTAGAAATGACCATAACCTTCATACTGGTTGCAATTATTCGTTTTATACGATGGAAAAACTGTTGTATTGATATTGTATTTTATGCTACTGGCGTTGATTTCTAAGGCACTAACTATTCGATCTGGTGGAGCAACGCCCTAGAGTGATGCCGAGGATGCCCGGAACGTAGAAATGACCATCACTTTCACACTGGTTGCAATTATTCCGGTTATATGAAGGAAAGACTGTTGTATTTTTATTGCATTTTATGCTTCGGGCATTGGCTTCTAAGGCCCTAACTATTCAATCTGTTGGAGCAACGCCCTAGGGTGTAGCCTAGGTTGCCGGAACGTAGAAATGACCACAACTTTTATACTGGTTGCAATTACTCGTTTTATATGATGGAAAAACTGTTGTATTTATATTGTATTTTATGCTTCTGGCGTTCACTTCTTAGGCCCTAACTATTCGATCTGGTGGAACAACGCCCTAGGGTGAAGCGTAGGTTGCCCGGAACGTAGAAATGACCATAACTTTTACACTGGTAGCAATTATTCGTTTTATACAATGGAAAAACTGTTCTATTTATTTTGTATTTTATGCTTCGGGCGTTGACTTCTAAGGCCCTAACTGTTGGATCTGGTGGAGCAACGCCCTAGAGTGAAGCCTAGGTTGCCCGGAACGTAGAAATGACCATAACATTCACACTGATTGCTATTATTCGTTCTATACGATGGAAAAACTGTTATATTTATTTTGTATCTTATGCTTCTGGCGGTGACTTCTTAGGCCCTAGCAATTCGATCTGGTGGAACAACGCCCT
Source organism: Calliopsis andreniformis (assembly GCF_051401765.1). NCBI lineage: Eukaryota > Metazoa > Arthropoda > Insecta > Hymenoptera > Andrenidae > Calliopsis > Calliopsis andreniformis. The sequence goes on from NW_027480423.1 coordinate 25,264,228, forward strand.
AGAGTGAAGCCTAGGTTGCCTGGAACGTACAAATGACAATCACCTTCACACGGGTTGCAATTGTTCCTGTTATAGTGTGGAAAGACTGTTGTATTTTTATTGTATTTTATGCTTCGGGCGTTGACTTCTAAGGCCCTAACTATTCAATCTGTTGGAGCAACGCCCTAGGGTGAAGCCTAGGTTTCCCGGAACGTAGAAATGACCATCACTTTCAAACTGGTTGCAATTATTGCTGTTATATGATGGAAAAGCTGTTGTATTTTTATTGCATTTTATGCTTCTGGCATTGACTTATAAGGCCCTAACTATTCAATCTGTTGTAGCAACGCCCTAGGGTGAAGCCTGGGTTTCCCGGAACGTAGAAATGACCATAACTTTCACGCCGGTAGCAATTATTCGTTTTATACGATGGAAAAACTGTTCTATTTATTTTGTATTTTATGCTTCGGGCGTTGACTTCTAAGGCCCTAACTATTCCATCTGGTGGAACAACGCCCTAGGGTGAAGCCTAGGTTGCCCGGAACGTAGAAATGACCATAACTTTCACATCGGTAGCAATTATTCGTTTTATACGATGGAAAAACTGTTGTATTGATATTGTATTATATGCTTCTGGCGTTGCCTTCTGAGGCACTAACTATTAGATCTGGTGGAGCAACGCCCTAGAGTGATGCCGAGGTTGCCCGGAACGTAGAAATGACTATCACTTTCAAACTGGTTGCAATTATTCCGGTTATATGATGGAAAGACTGTTGTATTTTTATTGCATTTTATGCATCGAGCATCGACTTCTAAGGCACCAACTATGAAATCTGTTGTAGCAACGCCCTAGGGTGTAGCCTAGGTTGCCCGCAAAGTAGAAATGACCACAACTTTCATACAGGTTGCTATTATTCGTCTTATACGATGGAAAAACTGTTATATTTATATTGTATTTTGTGCTTCTGGCGGTGCGTTCTTAGGCCCTAAGTGTTCGACCTGGTGGAGCAACGCCCTAGAGTGAAGCCTAGGTTGCCCGGAACGTAGAAATGATCATCACTTTCAAATTGGTTGCTATTAATCCTTTTATACGATGGAAAAACTGTTGTATTTATATTGCATTTTATGCTTCTGGCGCTGACTTCTAAGGCCGTAGCTATTCGGTGTGGTGGAACAACTCCCTAGAGTGAAGCCTAGGTTGCCCGGAACGTAGAAATGACCATAACTTTCACGCCGGTAGCAATTATTCGCTTTATACGATGGAAAAAATGTTGCATTCTTCTTGTATTTCCTGTTTCTGGCTTCGACTTCTAAGGTCCTAGCTATTCGATCTGGTGGAGCAACGTCCAAGAGTGAAGCCTAGGTTGCCCGGAACGTAGAAATGTCCAGAACTTTCACACTGGTTGCTATTATTCGTTTTATACGATGGAAAAGCTGTTGCATCTTTGTTGTATTTTATGCTTCGAGCGTTGACTTCTAAGGCCCTAACTATTCCATCTGGTGGAACAACGCCCTAGGGTGAAGCCTAGGTTGCCCGGAACGTAGAAATGACCATAACTTTAACATCGGTAGCAATTATTCGTTTTATACGGTGGAAAAACTGTTGTATTGATATTGTAATTTATGCTTCTGGCGTTGCCTTCTGAGGCACTAACTATTAGATCTGGTGGAGCAACGCCCTAGAGTGATGCCGAGGTTGCCCGGAACGTAGAAATGACCATCACTTTCAAACTGGTTGCAATTAATCCGTTTATATGATGGAAAGACTGTTGTATTTTTATTGCATTTTATGCTTCGGGCATTGACTTCTAAGGCACTAACTATGAAATCTGTTGTAGCAACGCCCTAGGGTGTAGCCTAGATTGCCCGGAAAGTAGAAATGACCACAACTTTCATACAGGTTGCTATTATTCGTCTTATACGATGGAAAAACTGTTATATTTATATTGTATTTTATGCTTCTGGCGGTGCCTTCTTAGGCCCTAAGTGTTCGATCTGGTGGAGCAACGCCCTAGAGTGAAGCCTAGGTTGCCCGGAACGTAGAAATGATCATCACTTTCAAATTGGTTGCTATTAATCCTTTTATACGATGGAAAAACTGTTGTATTTATATTGCATTTTATGCTTCTGGCGCTGACTTCTAAGGCCGTAGCTATTCGATGTGGTGGAGCAACGCCCTAGAGTGAAGCCTAGGTTGCCCGGAACGTAGAAATGACCATAACTTTCACGCCGGTAGCAATTATTCGCTTTATACGATGGAAAAAATGTTGCATTCATCTTGTATTTCCTGTTTCTGGCTTCGACTTCTAAGGTCCTAGCTATTCGATCTGGTGGAGCAACGTCCAAGAGTGAAGCCTAGGTTGCCCGGAACGTAGAAATGTCCAGAACTTTCACACTGGTTGCTATTATTCGTTTTATACGATGGAAAAGCTGTTGCATCTTTGTTGTATTTTATGCTTCGAGCGTTGACTTCTAAGGCCCTAACTATTCCATCTGGTGGAACAACGCCCTAGGGTGAAGCCTAGGTTGCCCGGAACGTAGAAATGACCATAACTTTAACATCGGTAGCAATTATTCGTTTTATACGGTGGAAAAACTGTTGTATTGATATTGTAATTTATGCTTCTGGCGTTGCCTTCTGAGGCACTAACTATTAGATCTGGTGGAGCAACGCCCTAGAGTGATGCCGAGGTTGCCCGGAACGTAGAAATGACCATCACTTTCAAACTGGTTGCAATTAATCCGTTTATATGATGGAAAGACTGTTGTATTTTTATTGCATTTTATGCTTCGGGCATTGACTTCTAAGGCACTAAATATGAAATCTGTTGTAGCAACGCCCTAGGGTGTAGCCTAGATTGCCCGGAAAGTAGAAATGACCACAACTTTCATACAGGTTGCTATTATTCGTCTTATACGATGGAAAAACTGTTATATTTATATTGTATTTTATGCTTCTGGCGGTGCCTTCTTAGGCCCTAAGTGTTCGACCTGGTGGAGCAACGCCCTAGAGTGAAGCCTAGGTTGCCCGGAACGTAGAAATGATCATCACTTTCAAATTGGTTGCAATTAATCCTTTTATACGATGGAAAAACTGTTGTATTTATATTGCATTTTATGCTTCTGGCGCTGACTTCTAAGGCCGTAGCTATTCGATGTGGTGGAGCAACGCCCTAGAGTGAAGCCTAGGTTGCCCGGAACGTAGAAATGCCCATTACTTTCACACTGGTTGCAATTATCAGTTTTATACGGTGGAAAAACTGTTCTATTTATTTTGTATTTTATGCTTCGGGCGTTGACTTCCAAGGCCCTAACTATTCAATCTGTTGGAGCAACGCCCTAGGGTGAAGCCTAGGTTTCCCGGAACGTAGAAATGACCATCACTTTCAAACCGGTTGCAATTATTGCTGTTATATGATGGAAAAGCTGTTGTATTTTTATTGCATTTTATGCTTCTGGCATTGACTTATAAGGCCCTAACTATTCAATCTGTTGTAGCAACGCCCTAGGGTGAAGCCTGGGTTTCCCGGAACGTAGAAATGACCATAACTTTCACGCCGGTAGCAATTATTCGTTTTATACGATGGAAAAACTGTTCTATTTATTTTGTATTTTATGCTTCGGGCGTTGACTTCTAAGGCCCTAACTATTCAATCTGTTGGAGCAACGCCCTAGGGTGAAGCCTAGGTTTCCCGGAACGTAGAAATGTCCAGAACTTTCACACTGATTGTTATTATTCGTTTTATACGATGGAAAAACTGTTGCATCTTTGTTGTATTTTATGCTTCGAGCGTAGACTTCTAAGGCCCTAACTATTCCATCTGGTGGAACAACGCCCTAGGGTGAAGCCTAGGTTGCCCGGAACGTAGAAATGACCATAACTTTCACATCGGTAGCAATTATTCGTTTTATACGATGGAAAAACTGTTGTATTGATATTGTATTATATGCTTCTGGCGTTGCCTTCTGAGGCACTAACTATTAGATCTGGTGGAGCAACGCCCTAGAGTGATGCCGAGGTTGCCCGGAACGTAGAAATGACTATCACTTTCAAACTGGTTGCAATTATTCCGGTTATATGATGGAAAGACTGTTGTATTTTTATTGCATTTTATGCATCGAGCATCGACTTCTAAGGCACCAACTATGAAATCTGTTGTAGCAACGCCCTAGGGTGTAGCCTAGGTTGCCCGGAAAGTAGAAATGACCACAACTTTCATACAGGTTGCTATTATTCGTCTTATACGATGGAAAAACTGTTATATTTATATTGTATTTTATGCTTCTGGCGGTGCCTTCTTAGGCCCTAAGTGTTCGACCTGGTGGAGCAACGCCCTAGAGTGAAGCCTAGGTTGCCCGGAACGTAGAAATGATCATCACTTTCAAATTGGTTGCAATTAATCCTTTTATACGATGGAAAAACTGTTGTATTTATATTGCATTTTATGCTTCTGGCGCTGACTTCTAAGGCCGTAGCTATTCGATGTGGTGGAGCAACGCCCTAGAGTGAAGCCTAGGTTGCCCGGAACGTAGAAATGCCCATTACTTTCACACTGGTTGCAATTATCAGTTTTATACGGTGGAAAAACTGTTCTATTTATTTTGTATTTTATGCTTCGGGCGTTGACTTCCAAGGCCCTAACTATTCAATCTGTTGGAGCAACGCCCTAGGGTGAAGCCTAGGTTTCCCGGAACGTAGAAATGACCATCACTTTCAAACTGGTTGCAATTATTGCTGTTATATGATGGAAAAGCTGTTGTATTTTTATTGCATTTTATGCTTCTGGCATTGACTTATAAGGCCCTAACTATTCAATCTGTTGTAGCAACGCCCTAGGGTGAAGCCTGGGTTTCCCGGAACGTAGAAATGACCATAACTTTCACGCCGGTAGCAATTATTCGTTTTATACGATGGAAAAACTGTTCTATTTATTTTGTATTTTATGCTTCGGGCGTTGACTTCTAAGGCCCTAACTATTCAATCTGTTGGAGCAACGCCCTAGGGTGAAGCCTAGGTTTCCCGGAACGTAGAAATGTCCAGAACTTTCACACTGATTGCTATTATTCGTTTTATACGATGGAAAAACTGTTGCATCTTTGTTGTATTTTATGCTTCGAGCGTAGACTTCTAAGGCCCTAACTGTTCCATCTGGTGGAACAACGCCCTAGGGTGAAGCCTAGGTTGCCCGGAACGTAGAAATGACCATAACTTTCACATCGGTAGCAATTATTCGTTTTATACGATGGAAAAACTGTTGTATTGATATTGTATTATATGCTTCTGGCGTTGCCTTCTGAGGCACTAACTATTAGATCTGGTGGAGCAACGCCCTAGAGTGATGCCGAGGTTGCCCGGAACGTAGAAATGACTATCACTTTCAAACTGGTTGCAATTATTCCGGTTATATGATGGAAAGACTGTTGTATTTTTATTGCATTTTATGCATCGAGCATCGACTTCTAAGGCACCAACTATGAAATCTGTTGTAGCAACGCCCTAGGGTGTAGCCTAGGTTGCCCGCAAAGTAGAAATGACCACAACTTTCATACAGGTTGCTATTATTCGTCTTATACGATGGAAAAACTGTTATATTTATATTGTATTTTATGCTTCTGGCGGTGCGTTCTTAGGCCCTAAGTGTTCGACCTGGTGGAGCAACGCCCTAGAGTGAAGCCTAGGTTGCCCGGAACGTAGAAATGACCATAACTTTCACACTGGTTGCAATTATTCGTTTTATACGACGGAAAAGCTGTGGCATTTATATCGTATTTTATGCTTCTGGCGTTGACTTCTTAGGCCCTAACTATTCGATCTGGTGGAACAACGCCCTAGGGTGAAGCCTAGGTTGCCGGAACGTAGAAATGTCCATAACTTTCACACTGGTAGCAATTATTCGTTATATACAATGGAAAAACTGTTCTACTTATTTTGTATTTTATGCTTCGGGCGGTGCCTTCTTATTCCCTAAGTGTTCGATCTGGTGGAGCAACGCCCTAGAGTGAAGCCTAGGTTGCCCGGAACGTAGAAATGATCATCACTTTCAAATTGGTTGCAATTAATCCTTTTATACGATGGAAAAACTGTTGTATTTATATTGCATTTTATGCTTCTGGCGCTGACTTCTAAGGCCGTAGCTATTCGATGTGGTGCAGCAACGCCCTAGAGTGAAGCCTAAGTTGCCCGGAACCTAGAAATGCCCATTACTTTCACACTGGTTGCAATTATTCGTTTAATACAATGGAAAAACTGTTCTATTTATTTTGTATTTTATGCTTCGGGCGTTGACTTCTAAGGCCCTAACTATTCGATCTGGTGGAGCAACGCCCTAGAGTGAAGCCTAGGTTGCCCGGAACGTAGAAATGAACATAACTTTCACACTGGTAGCAATTACTCGTTTTATACAATAGAAAAGCTGTTCTATTTATTTTGTATTTTATGCTTCGGGCGTTGACTTCTTTGGCCATACCTATTCGATATGGTGGAGCAACACCCTACAGTGAAGCCTAGGTTGCCCGGAACGTAGAAATGACCATAACATTCACACCCGTTGCAATTATTCATGCTATACGATGGAAAAACTGTTGCATTTTTATTGCATTTTATGCTTCTAGCGTTGATTTCTAATGCCGTAGCTATTAGATGTGGTGGAGTAACGCCCTAGAGAGACGCCTAGGTTGCCTGGAACGTATAAATGACCTTTACTTTCACAATGTTTCCAATTATTCATTTTATACGATGGAAAAACTGTTGTACTTATACTGTATTTTATTCTTATGGCGTTGAATTCTAAGTCCCTAGCTATGCGATCTGGTGGAGCAACGCCATAGAGTGAAGCCTAGGTTGCCCGGCACGTAGAAATGACCATAACTTTCACAATGGTAGCAATTATTCGTTTTATACAATGGAAAAACTGTTCTATTTATTTTGTAGTTTATACTTCGGGCGTTGACTTCTAAGGCCCTAACTATTCGATCTGGTGGTGCAACGCCCTAGAGTGAGGCCTTGGTAGCCCGGAACGTAGAAATGACCATAATTTTCACACTGGTTACTGTTATTCGTTTTATACAATGGAAAAACTATTCTATTTATTTTGTATTTTATGCTTCGGGCATTGACTTCTAAGGCCCTAACTATTCGATCTGGTTTAGCAACAGCCTAGGGTGTAGCCAAGCTGGCTCGGAACGTAGGACACACCATTACCTTCACACTGGTTGCAATTATTCCTGTTATACGATGGATAAGCTGTTGCATCTTTATTGCATTTTATGCTTGTGGCGTTGACTTCTAAGGCTCTATCTATTCGATCTGGTGGAGCAACGACCCAGAGTGAAGCCTAGGTTGCCCGGAACGTAGAAATGCCCATTACATTCACACTGGTTGCAATTATTAGTTTTATACAGTGGGAAAACTGTTCTATTTATTTTGTATTTTATGCTTCGGGCGTTGACTTCTAAGGCCCTAACTATTCAATCTGTTGGAGCAACGCCCTAGGGTGAAGCCTAGCTTGCCCGGAACGTAGAAATGACCATCACTTTCAAACTGGTTGCAATTATTGCTGTTATATGATGTAAAAGCTGTTGTATTTTTATTGCATTTTATGCTTCGGGCATTGACTTATAAGGCCCTAACTATTCAATCTGTTGTAGCAACGCCCTAGGGTGAAGCCTGGGTTTCCCGGAACGTGGAAATGACCATAACTTTCACGCCGGTAGCAATTATTCGTTTTATACGATGGAAAAACTGTTCTATTTATTTTGTATTTTATGCTTCGGGCGTTGACTTCTAAGGCCCTAACTATTCAATCTGTTCGAACAACGCCCTAGGGTGAAGCCTAGGTTGCCCGGAAAGTAGAAATAACCACAACTTTCATACAGGTTGCTATTATTCGTCTTATACGATGTAAAAACTGTTATATTTATATTTTATTTTATGCTTCTGGCGGTGCCTTCTTAGGCCCTAAGTGTTCGATCTGGTGGAGCAACGCCCTAGAGTGAAGCCTAGGTTGCCCGGAACGTAGAAATGATCATCACTTTCAAATTGGTTGCAATTAATCCTTTTATACGATGGAAAAACTGTTGTATTTATATTGCATTTTATGCTTCTGGCGCTGACTTCTAAGGCCGTAGCTATTCGATGTGGTGGAGCAACGCCCTAGAGTGAAGCCTAGGTTGCCCGGAACCTAGAAATGCCCATTACTTTCACACTGATTGCTATTATTCGTTTTATACGATGGAAAAACTGTTGCACCTTTGTTGTATTTTATGCTTCGAGCGTTGACTTCTAAGGCCCTAACTATTCCATCTGGTGGAACAACGCCCTAGGGTGAATCCTAGGTTGCCCGGAACGTAGAAATGACCATAACTTTCACATCGGTAGCAATTATTCGTTTTATACGATTGAAAAACTGTTGTATTGATATTGTATTTTATGCTTCTGGCGTTGCCTTCTCAGGCCCTAAGTGTTCGATCTGGTGGAGCAACGCCCTAGTGTGAAGCCTAGGTTGCCCGGAACGTAGAAGTGATCATCACTTTCAAATTGGTTGCAATTAATCCTTTTATACGATGGAAAAACTGTTGTATTTATATTGCATTTTATGCTTCTGGCGCTGACTTCTAAGGCCGTAGCTATTCGATGTGGTGGAGCAACGCCCTAGAGTGAAGCCTAGGTTGCCCGGAACGTAGAAATGCCCATTACTTTCACACTGGTTGCAATTATTAGTTTTATACGGTGGAAAAACTGTTCTATTTATTTTGTATTTTATGCTTCGGGCGTTGACTTCCAAGACCCTAACTATTCAATCTGTTGTAGCAACGCCCTAGGGTGAAGCCTAGGTTTCCCGGAACGTAGAAATGACCATCACTTTCAAACTGGTTGCAATTAATCCTTTTATACGATGGAAAAACTGTTGTATTTATATTGCATTTTATGCTTCTGGCCCTGACTTCTAAGGCCCTAACTATTCGATCTGGTTTAGCAACAGCCTAGGGTGTAGCCAAGCTGGCTCGGAACGTAGGACACACCATTACCTTCACACTGGTTGCAATTATTCCTGTTATACGATGGATAAGCTGTTGCATCTTTATTGCATTTTATGCTTGTGGCGTTGACTTCTAAGGCTCTATCTATTCGATCTGGTGGAGCAACGCCCCAGAGTGAAGCCTAGGTTGCCCGGAACGTAGAAATGCCCATTACATTCACACTGGTTGCAATTATTAGTTTTATACGGTGGAAAAACTGTTCTATTTATTTTGTATTTTATGCTTCGGGCGTTGACTTCTAAGGCCCTAACTATTCAATCTGTTGGAGCAACGCCCTAGGGTGAAGCCTAGCTTGCCCGGAACGTAGAAATGACCATCACTTTCAAACTGGTTGCAATTATTGCTGTTATATGATGTAAAAGCTGTTGTATTTTTATTGCATTTTATGCTTCGGGCATTGACTTATAAGGCCCTAACTATTCAATCTGTTGTAGCAACGCCCTAGGGTGAAGCCTGGGTTTCCCGGAACGTGGAAATGACCATAACTTTCACGCCGGTAGCAATTATTCGTTTTATACGATGGAAAAACTGTTCTATTTATTTTGTATTTTATGCTTCGGGCGTTGACTTCTAAGGCCCTAACTATTCAATCTGTTCGAACAACGCCCTAGGGTGAAGCCTAGGTTGCCCGGAAAGTAGAAATAACCACAACTTTCATACAGGTTGCTATTATTCGTCTTATACGATGTAAAAACTGTTATATTTATATTTTATTTTATGCTTCTGGCGGTGCCTTCTTAGGCCCTAAGTGTTCGATCTGGTGGAGCAACGCCCTAGAGTGAAGCCTAGGTTGCCCGGAACGTAGAAATGATCATCACTTTCAAATTGGTTGCAATTAATCCTTTTATACGATGGAAAAACTGTTGTATTTATATTGCATTTTATGCTTCTGGCGCTGACTTCTAAGGCCGTAGCTATTCGATGTGGTGGAGCAACGCCCTAGAGTGAAGCCTAGGTTGCCCGGAACCTAGAAATGCCCATTACTTTCACACTGATTGCTATTATTCGTTTTATACGATGGAAAAACTGTTGCACCCTTGTTGTATTTTATGCTTCGAGCGTTGACTTCTAAGGCCCTAACTATTCCATCTGGTGGAACAACGCCCTAGGGTGAATCCTAGGTTGCCCGGAACGTAGAAATGACCATAACTTTCACATCGGTAGCAATTATTCGTTTTATACGATTGAAAAACTGTTGTATTGATATTGTATTTTATGCGTCTGGCGTTGACTTCTATGGCCCTACCTATTCGATTTGGTGGAGCAACACACTACAGTGAAGCCTAGGTTGTCAGAAACGTATAAATGAATATAACTTTCACACTGGTTGCAATTATTAGTTTTATACGGTGGAAAAACTGTTCTATTTATTTTGTATTTTATGCTTCGGGCGTTGACTTCTAAGGCCCTAACTATTCAATCTGTTGGAGCAACGCCCTAGGGTGAAGCCTAGGTTGCCCGGAACGTAGAAATGACCATCACTTTCAAACTGGTTGCAATTATTGCTGTTTTATGATGGAAAACCTGTTGTATTTTTATTGCATTTTATGCTTCGGGCATTGACTTCTAAGGCCCTAACTATTCGATCTGGTTTAGCAACACCCTAGGGTGTAGCCAAGCTGGCTCGGAACGTAGGACACACCATTACCTTCACACTGGTTGCAATTATTCCTGTTAGACGATGGATAAGCTGTTGCATCTTTATTGTATTTTATGCTTGTGGCGTTGACTTCCAAGGCTCTATCTATTCGATCTGGTGGAGCAACGCCCCAGAGTGAAGCCTAGGTTGCCCGGAACGTAGAAATGACCATAACTTTCACACTGGTTGCAATTATTCGTTTTATACGACGGAAAAGCTGTGGTATTTATATCGTATTTTATGCTTCTGGCGTTGACATCTTAGGCCCTAACTATTCGATCTGGTGGAACAACGCCCTAGGGTGAAGCCTAGGTTGCCGGAACGTAGAAATGTCCATAACTTTCACACTGGTAGCAATAATTCGTTATATACAATGGAAAAACTGTTCTATTTATTTTCTAGTTTATACTTCGGGCGTTGACTTCTAAGGCCCTAACTATTCGATCTGGTGGAGCAACACCCTACAGTGAAGCCTAGGTTGCCCGGAACGTAGATATGACCATAACCTTCACACAGGTTGCAATTATTCGTTTTCTACGATGCAAAAGCTGTTGTATTTAAATTGTATTTTATGCTTCCGGTGTTGACTTCTTAGACCCTAACTCTTCGATCTGGTGGAGCAACGCCTCAGAGTTAAGTCTAGGATGCTCGAAACGTCGAAATGATCGTTACATCGCACTGGTTGCAATTAGTCATGCTATACAATGGAAAAATTGTTGTATTTATACTGTATTTTATGCTTCTGGCGTTGACTCATAAGGCCGCAGCTATTCGATTTGGTGGAGCTACGCCCTAGAGTGAAGGCTAGGTTTCCGGAGCGTAGAAGTGCCCATTACTTTCACACTGGTTGCAATTATTAGTTTTATACGAAGGAAAAACTGTTCTATTTATTTTGTATTTTATGCTTCGGGCGTTGACTTCTAAGGCCCTAACTATTCAATCTGTTGGAGCAACGCCCCAGAGTGAAGCCTAGGTTGCCCGGAACGTAGAAATGACCATAACTTTCACACTGGTTGCAATTATTCGTTTTATACGACGGAAAAGCTGTGGTATTTATATCGTATTTTATGCTTCGGGCATTGACTTCTAAGGCCCTAACTATTCGATCTGGTTTAGCAACACCCTAGGGTGTAGCCAAGCTGGCTTGGAACGTAGGACATACCATTACCTTCACACTGGTTGCAATTATTCCTGTTATACGATGGAAAAACTGTTGCATCTTTATTGTATTTTATGCTTCTGGCGTTGACTTCTAAGTCCCTATCTATTCGATCTGGTGGAGCAACGCACTAGAGTGAAGCCTAGGTTGCTCGGAATGTAGAAATGTCCATAACTTTCACACTGGTTGCAATTATACGTTTTATACGATGGAAAAGCTGTTGTATTTTTATTGCATTTTATGCTTTGGGCGTTGACTTCTAAGGCCCTAACTATTCAACCTGTTAGGCCAACGCCCTAGCGAGAAGCCTAGGTTGCCCGGAAAGTAGAAATGACCATAACTTTCGTACTGGTCGCAATTATTCGTTTTATAGGATGGAAAAGCTGTTGTATTTATATTGTATTTTATGCTTCTGGCGTTAACTTCTTAGGCCCTAACCATTCGATCTGGTGGAACAACGCCCTAGGGTGAAGCCTAGGTTGCCGGAACGTAGAAATGTCCATAACTTTCACACTGGTAGCAATTATTCGTTATATACAATGGAAAAACTGTTCTACTTATTTTGTATTTTATGCTTCGGGCGTGGACTTCTAAGGCCCTAACTCTTCGATCTGGTGGAGCAACGCCTCAGAGTTAAGTCTGGGATGCCCGAAACGTCGAAGTGATCATTACTATCGCACTGGTTGCAATTAGTCATGCTATACGATGGAAAAACTGTTGCATTTTTACTGTATTTACTGCTTCTGGCTTCGACTTCTAAGGTCGTAGCTACTCGATCTGGTGTAGCAACTCCCTCGAGTGAAGCCTAGGTTGCCCGGAACGTAGAAATGACCGTAACATTCACACCGGTTGCAATTATTCGTTTTATACGATGGAAAAGCTGTTTTAGTAATATTGCATTTTATGCTTCTGGCGTTGACTTCTTAGGACCTAACTACTCGATCTGGTGGGAGTAATGCCTCACAGTTAAGTCTAGGATGCCCGAAACGCCGAAATGATCATTACTTTCACACTGGTAGCAATTATTCATGCTATACGATGGAAAAAATGTTGCATTCTTGTAGTATTTCCTGTTTCTGGCTTCGACTTCTAAGGTCCTAGCTATTCGATCTGGTGGGGCAACGTCCAAGAGTGAAGCCTAGGTTGCCCGGAACGTAGAAATGTCCAGAACTTTCACACTGGTTGCTATTATTCGTTTTATACGATGGAAAAACTGTTGCATCTTTATTGTATTTTATGCTTCGAGCGTTGACTTCTAAGGCCCTAACTATTCCATCTGGTGGAACAACTCCCTAGGGTGAAGCCTAGGTTGCCCGGAACGTAGAAATGACCATAACTTTCACATCGGTAGCAATTATTCGTTTTATACGATGGAAAAACTGTTCTATTTATTTTGTATTTTCTGCTTCGGGCGTTGACTTCTAAGGCCCTAACTATTCAATCGGATGCAGCAACGCCCTAGGATGGATCCTAGGTTGCCCGGAAAGTAGAAATGACCATAACTTTCATACTGGTTGCAATTATTCGTTTTATACAATGAAAAAACTGTTGTATTTATATTGTATTTTATGCTTGTGGGGTTGACTTCTTAGGCCCTAACTATTCGATCTGGTGGAACGACGCCCTAGAGTGAAGCCTAGGTTGCTCAGAACGTAGAAATGGCCATCACTTTCACACTGGTTGCAATTATTCCTGTTATACGATGGAAAAACTCTTGTATATTTATTGTATTTTATGCTTCGGGCGTTGACTTCCATGGCCCTACCCATTCGATTTGGTGGAGCAACACCCTACAGTGAAGCCTAGTTTGTCAGAAACGTAGAAATGAACATAACTTTCACACTGGTAGCAATTATTCGTTTTATACAATGGAAAAACTGTTCTACTTATTTTGTATTTTATGCTTCGGGCGTTGACTTCTAAGGCTCTAACTATTCGATCTGGTGGAGCAACGCCCTAGAGTGAAGCCTAGGTTGCCCGGAACGTAGAAATGACCATAACATTCACACCGGTTGCAACTATTCGTTTTATACGATGGAAAAGCTGTTGTATTAATATTGCATTTTATGCTTCTTGCGTTGACTTCTTAGGCCCTAACTACTCGATCTGTTGGAGTAATGCCTGACAGTTAAGTCTAGGATGCCCGAAACGCCGAAATGATCTTTACTTTCACACTGGTACAATTAGTCATGCTATACAATGGAAAAATTGTTGTATTTATACTGTATTTTATGCTTCTGGCGTTGACTTCTAAGGCCGCAGCTATTCGATTTGGTGGAGCAGCGCCCTAGAGTGAAGCCTAGGTTTCCCGGAACGTAGAAATGCCCATTACTTTCACACTGGTTGCAATTATTAGTTTTATACGATGGAAAAACTGTTCTATTTATTCTGTATTTTATGCTTCGGGCGTTGACTTCTAAGGCCCTAACTATTCAACCTGTTGGAGCAACGCCCTAGCGTGAAGCCTAGGTTGCTCGGAATGTAGAAATCTCCATAACTTTCACACTGGCTGCAATTATACGTTTTATACGATGGAAAAGCTGTTGCATCTTTATTGTATTTTATGCTTCGGGCGTTGACTTCTAAGGCCCTAACTATTCGATCTGGTGGAGCAACGCCCTAGAGTGAAACCTAGGTTGCCCGGAACGTAGAAATGACCATAACATTCACACCGGTTGCAATTATTCGTTTTATACGATGGAAAAGCTGTTGTATTAATATTGCATTTTATGCTTCTGGCGTTGACTTCTTAGGCCCTAACTACTCGATCTGGTGGAGTAATGCCTCACAGTTAAGTCTAGGATGCCCGAAACGCCGAAATGATCTTTACTTTCACACTGGTAGCAATTATTCATGCTATACGATGGAAGAAATGTTGCATTCTTGTTATATTTTCTGTTTCTGTTTTCGACTTCTAAGGTCCTAGGTATTCGATATGGTGGGGCAACGTCCAAGAGTGAAGCCTATGTTGCGCGGAACGTAGAAATGTCCATAACTTTCACACTGGATGCAATTACTCTTTTTATACAATGGAAAAACTGTTGTATCTATATTGTATTTTATGCTTCTGGCGTTGCCTTCTAAGGCCGTAGCTATACGATGTGGTGGAGCAACGCCCTAGAGTGAAGCCTAAGTTGCCCGGAACGTAGAAATGACCATAATTTTCACTCTGGTTACTATTATTCGTTTTATACAATGGAAAAACTGTTCTATTTATTTTGTATTTTATGCTTCGGGCATTGACTTCCAAGGCCCTAACTATTCGATCTGGTTTAGCAACACCCTAGGGTGTAGCCAAGCTGGCTCGGAACGTAGGACATACCATTACCTTCACACTGGCTGCAATTATTCGTTTTATACGATGGAAAAACTGTTGTATTTATATTGTATTTTATGCTTGTGGCGCTAACTTCTAGGGCACTAACTATTCGATCTGGTGGAGCAGCGCCCTAGGGTGAAGCCTAGGTTGCCCTGAACGTAGAAATGACCATAACATTCACACCGGTTGCAATTATTCGTTTTATACGATGGAAAAGCTGTTGTATTAATATTGCATTTTATGCTTCTGGCGTTGACTTCTTAGGACCTAACTACTCGATCTGGTGGAGTAATGCCTCATAGTTAAGTCTAGGATGCCCGAAACGCCGAAATGATCGTTACTTTCACACTGGTAGCAATTATTCATGCTATACGATGGAAAAAATGTTGCATTCTTGTTGTATTTCCTGTTTCTGGCTTCAACTTCTAAGGTCCTAGCTATTCGATCTGGTGGAGCAACGTCCAAGAGTGAAGCCTAGGTTGCCCGGAACGTAGAAATGTCCCGAACTTTCACACTGGTTGCTATTATTCGTTTTATACGATGGAAAAGCTGTTGCATCTTTGTTGTATTTTATGCTTCGAGCGTTGACTTCTAAGGCCCTAACTATTCCATCTGGTGGAACAACGCCCTAGGGTGAAGCCTAGGTTGCCCGGAACGTAGAAATGACCATAACTTTCACATCGGTAGCAATTATTCGTTTTATACGATGGAAAAACTGTTGTATTGATATTGTATTTTATGCTTCTGGCGTTGCCTTCTGTGGCACTAACTATTAGATCTGGTGGAGCAACGCCCTAGAGTGATGCCGAGGTTGCCCGGAACGTAGAAATGACCATCACTTTCAAACTGGTTGCAATTATTCCGGTTATATGATGGAAAGACTGTTGTATTTTTACTGCATTTTATGCTTCGGGCATTGACTTCTAAGGCACTAACTATGAAATCTGTTGTAGCAACGCCCTAGGGTGTAGCCTAGGTTGCCCGGAAAGTAGAAATGACCACAACTTTCATACAGGTTGCTATTATTCGTCTTATACGATGGAAAAACTGTTATATTTATATTGTATTTTATGCTTCTGGCGGTGCCTTCTTAGGCCCTAAGTGTTCGATCTGGTGGAGCAACGCCCTAGAGTGAAGCCTAGGTTGCCCGGAACGTAGAAATGATCATCACTTTCAAATTGGTTGCAATTAATCCTTTTATAGGATGGAAAAACTGTTGTATTTATATTACATTTTATGCTTCTGGCGCTGACTTCTAAGGCCGTAGCTATTCGATGTGGTGGAGCAACGCCCTAGAGTGAAGCCTAGGTTGCCCGGAACGTAGAAATGCCCATTACTTTCACACTGGTTGCAATTATTAGTTTTATACGGTGGAAAAGCTGTTCTATTTATTTTGTATTTTATGCATCGGGCGTTGACTTCTAAGGCCCTAACTATTCAATCTGTTGGAGCAACGCCCTAGGGTGAAGCCTAGGTTTCCCGGAACGTAGAAATGACCATCACTTTCAAACTGGTTGCAATTATTGCTGTTATATGATGGAAAAGCTGTTGTATTTTTATTGCATTTTATGCTTCTGGCATTGACTTATAAGGCCCTAACTATTCAATCTGTTCTAGCAACGCCCTAGGGTGAAGCCTGGGTTTCCCGGAACGTAGAAATGACCATAACTTTCACGCCGGTAGCAATTATTCGTTTTATACGATGGAAAAACTGTCCTATTTATTTTGTATTTTATGCTTCGGGCGTTGACTTCTAAGGCCCTGACTATTCAATCTGTTGGAGCAACGCCCTAGGGTGAAGCCTAGGTTTCCCGGAACGTAGAAATGTCCAGAACTTTCACACTGGTTGCTATTATTCGTTTTATACGATGGAAAAACTGTTGCATCTTTGTTGTATTTTATGCTTCGAGCGTTGACTTCTAAGGCCCTAACTATTCCATCTGGTGGAACAACGACCTAGGGTGAAGCCTAGGTTGCCCGGAGCGTAGAAATGACCATAACTTTCACATCGGTAGCAATTATTCGTTTTATACGATGGAAAAACTGTTGTATTGATATTGTATTTTATGCTTCTGGCGTTGCCTTCTGAGGCACTAACTATTAGATCTGGTGGAGCAACGCCCTAGAGTGATGCCGAGGTTGCCCGGAACGTAGAAATGACCATCACTTTCAAACTGGTTGCAATTATTCCGGTTATATGATGGAAAGACTGTTGTATTTTTATTGCATTTATTGCTTCGGGCATTGACTTCTAAGGCACTAACTATGAAATCTCTTGTAGCAACGCCCTAGGGTGTAGCCTAGGTTGCCCGGAAAGTAGAAATGACCACAACTTTCATACAGGTTGCTATTATTCGTCTTATACGATGGAAAAGCTGTTCTATTTATTTTGTATTTTATGCTTCGGGCGTTGACTTCTAAGGCCCTAACTATTCGGTCTGGTTGAGGAACGCCCTAGAGTGAGGCCTAGGTTTCCCGGAACGTAGAAATGACCAGAAGTTTCACACTTGTTGCTATTATTCGTTTTATACGACGGAAAAACTGTTATATTTATATTGTACTTTATGCTTCTGGCGTTGACTTCTTAGGCCCTAACTTTTCGATCTGGTGGAACAACGCCCTAGAGTGAAGCCTAGGTCGCCCGGAACGTAGAAATGACCATCACTTTCACACTGGTAGCAATTATTCGTTTAATACAATGGAAAACCTGTTCTATTTATTTTGTATTTTATGTTTCGGGCGTTGACTTCTAAGGCCCTAACTATTCGATCTGGTGGAGCACCGCCCTAGAGTGAAGCCTAGGTTGCCCGGAACGTAGAAATGAACATAACTTTCACACTGGTAGCAATTATTCGTTTTATACAATGGAAAAGCTGTTCTATTTATTTTGTATTTTATGCTTCGGGCGTTGACTTCTTTGGCCATACCTATTCGATCTGGTGGAGCAACACCCCACAGTCAAGCCTAGGTTGCCCGGAACGTAGAAATGACCATAACATTCACACCCGTTGCAATTATTCATGCTATACGATGGAAAAACTGTTGCATTTTTATTGTATTTTATGCTTCTAGCGTTGACTTCTAAGGCCGTAGCTATTAGATGTGGTGGAGTAACGCCCTAGAGTGACGCCTAGGTTGCCTGGAACGTAGAAATGACCATTACTTTCACAATGTTTCCAATCATTCATTTTATACGATGGAAAAACTGCTGTATTTATATTGTATTTTATTCTTATGGCGTTGAATTCTAAGTCCCTAGCTATGCGTTCTGGTGGAGCAACGCCATAGAGTGAAACCAAGGTTGCCCGGAACGTAGAAATTACCATACCTTTCAAACTGGTAGCAATTATTCGTTTTTTACGATGGAACAACTGTTCTATTTATTATGTAGTTCATGCTTCGGGCGTTGACTTCTAAGGCCCTAACCTTTCAATCTGTTGGAACAACGCCCTAGGGTGAAGCCTAGGTTGGCCGTAAAGTAGAAATGCCCATAACTTTCATACAGGTTGCAATTATTCGTTTTATACGATGGAAAAACTGTTGTATCTATATTGTATTTTATGCTTCTGGCGCTGACTTCTAGGGCACTAACTATTCGTTCTGCTGGAGCAGCGCCCTAGGGTGAAGCCTCGGTTGCCCGGAACGTAGAAATGACCATTACTTTTACACTGGTTTCAATTATTCGTTTTATACGATGGAAAAACTGTTGCATCTTTATTGTATTTTATGCCTCTGGCGTTGACTTCTAAGACCCTAACTATTCGATCTGGTGGAGCAACGCCCTAGAGTGAAGCCTAGGTTGCCCGGCACGTAGAAATGACCATAACTTTCACAATGGTAGCAATTATTCGTTTTATACAATGGAAAAACTGTTCTATTTATTTTGTAGTTTATGCTTCGGGCGTTGACTTCTAAGGCCCTAACTATACGATCTGGTGGTGCAACGCCCTAGAGTGAGGCCTAGGTTGCCCGGAACGTAGAAATGACCATCACTTTCACACTGGTAGCAATTATTCGTTTAATACAATGGAAAACCTGTTCTATTTATTTTGTATTTTATGTTTCGGGCGTTGACTTCTAAGGCCCTAACTATTCGATCTGGTGGAGCACCGCCCTAGAGTGAAGCCTAGGTTGCCCGGAACGTAGAAATGAACATAACTTTCACACTGGTAGCAATTATTCGTTTTATACAATGGAAAAGCTGTTCTATTTATTTTGTATTTTATGCTTCGGGCGTTGACTTCTTTGGCCATACCTATTCGATCTGGTGGAGCAACACCCCACAGTCAAGCCTAGGTTGCCCGGAACGTAGAAATGACCATAACATTCACACCCGTTGCAATTATTCATGCTATACGATGGAAAAACTGTTGCATTTTTATTGTATTTTATGCTTCTAGCGTTGACTTCTAAGGCCGTAGCTATTAGATGTGGTGGAGTAACGCCCTAGAGTGACGCCTAGGTTGCCTGGAACGTAGAAATGACCATTACTTTCACAATGTTTCCAATCATTCATTTTATACGATGGAAAAACTGCTGTACTTATATTGTATTTTATTCTTATGGCGTTGAATTCTAAGTCCCTAGCTATGCGTTCTGGTGGAGCAACGCCATAGAGTGAAACCAAGGTTGCCCGGAACGTAGAAATTACCATACCTTTCAAACTGGTAGCAATTATTCGTTTTTTACGATGGAACAACTGATCTATTTATTATGTAGTTCATGCTTCGGGCGTTGACTTCTAAGGCCCTAACCTTTCAATCTGTTGGAACAACGCCCTAGGGTGAAGCCTAGGTTGGCCGTAAAGTAGAAATGCCCATAACTTTCATACAGGTTGCAATTATTCGTTTTATACGATGGAAAAACTGTTGTATCTATATTGTATTTTATGCTTCTGGCGCTGACTTCTAGGGCACTAACTATTCGTTCTGCTGGAGCAGCGCCCTAGGGTGAAGCCTCGGTTGCCCGGAACGTAGAAATGACCATTACTTTTACACTGGTTTCAATTATTCGTTTTATACGATGGAAAAACTGTTGCATCTTTATTGTATTTTATGCCTCTGGCGTTGACTTCTAAGACCCTAACTATTCGATCTGGTGGAGCAACGCCCTAGAGTGAAGCCTAGGTTGCCCGGCACGTAGAAATGACCATAACTTTCACAATGGTAGCAATTATTCGTTTTATACAATGGAAAAACTGTTCTATTTATTTTGTAGTTTATGCTTCGGGCGTTGACTTCTAAGGCCCTAACTATACGATCTGGTGGTGCAACGCCCTAGAGTGAGGCCTAGGTTGCCCGGAACGTAGAAATGACCATAATTTTCACACTGGTTACTATTATTCGTTTTATACAATGGAAAAACTGTTCTATTTATTTTGTATTTTATGCTTCGGGCGTTGACTTCTAAGGCCCTAACTATTCGGTCTGGTTGAGGAACGCCCTAGAGTGAAGCCTACGTTGCCCGGAACGTAGAAATGACCAGAAGTTTCACACTTGTTGCTATTATTCGTTTTATACGATGGAAAAACTGTTGTATCTATATTGTATTTTATGCTTCTGGCGCTGACTTCTAGGGCACTAACTATTCGTTCTGCTGGAGCAGCGCCCTAGGGTGAAGCCTCGGTTGCCCGGAACGTAGAAATGACCATTACTTTTACACTGGTTTCAATTATTCGTTTTATACGATGGAAAAACTGTTGCATCTTTATTGTATTTTATGCCTCTGGCGTTGACTTCTAAGGCCCTAACTATTCGATCTGGTGGAGCAACGCCCTAGAGTGAAGCCTAGGTTGCCCGGCACGTAGAAATGACCATAACTTTCACAATGGTAGCAATTATTCGTTTTATACAATGGAAAAACTGTTCTATTTATTTTGTAGTTTATGCTTCGGGCGTTGACTTCTAAGGCCCTAACTATTCGATCTGGTTTAGCAACACGCTAGGGTGTAGCCAAGCTGGCTCGGAACGTAGGACATACCATTACCTTCACACTGGTTGCAATTATTCCTGTTATACGATGGATAAATTGTTGCATCTTTATTGTATTTTATGCTTGTGGCGTTGACTTCTAAGGCTCTATCTATTCGATCTGGTGGAGCAACGCCCCAGAGTGAAGCCTAGGTTGCCCGGAACGTAGAAATGACCATAACTTTCACACTGGTTGCAATTATTCGTTTTATACGACGGAAAAGCTGTGGTATTTATATCGTATTTTATGCTTCGGGCGTTGACTTCTAAGGCCCTAACTATTCCATCTGGTGGAACAACTCCCTAGGGTGAAGCCTAGGTTGCCCGGAACGTAGAAATGACCATAACTTTCACATCGGTAGCAATTATTCGTTTTATACGATGGAAAAACTGTTCTATTTATTTTGTATTTTCTGCTTCGGGCGTTGACTTCTAAGGCCCTAACTATTCAATCGGTTGCAGCAACGCCCTAGGATGGATCCTAGGTTGCCCGGAAAGTAGAAATGACCATTACTTTTACACTGGTTTCAATTATTCGTTTTATACGATGGAAAAACTGTTGTATTGATATTGTATTTTATGCTTCTGGCGTTGCCTTCTGAGGCACTAACTATTAGATCTGGTGGAGCAACGCCCTAGAGTGATGCCGAGGTTGCCCGGAACGTAGAAATGACCATCACTTTCAAACTGGTTGCAATTATTCCGGTTATATGATGGAAAGACTGTTGTATTTTTATTGCATTTTATGCTTCGGGCATTGACTTCTAAGGCACTAACTATGAAATCTCTTGTAGCAACGCCCTAGGGTGTAGCCTAGGTTGCCCGGAAAGTAGAAATGACCACAACTTTCATACAGGTTGCTATTATTCGTCTTATACGATGGAAAAGCTGTTCTATTTATTTTGTATTTTATGCTTCGGGCGTTGACTTCTAAGGCCCTAACTATTCGGTCTGGTTGAGGAACGCCCTAGAGTGAGGCCTAGGTTTCCCGGAACGTAGAAATGACCAGAAGTTTCACACTTGTTGCTATTATTCGTTTTATACGACGGAAAAACTGTTATATTTATATTGTACTTTATGCTTCTGGCGTTGACTTCTTAGGCCCTAACTTTTCGATCTGGTGGAACAACGCCCTAGAGTGAAGCCTAGGTCGCCCGGAACGTAGAAATGACCATCACTTTCACACTGGTAGCAATTATTCGTTTAATACAATGGAAAACCTGTTCTATTTATTTTGTATTTTATGTTTCGGGCGTTGACTTCTAAGGCCCTAACTATTCGATCTGGTGGAGCACCGCCCTAGAGTGAAGCCTAGGTTGCCCGGAACGTAGAAATGAACATAACTTTCACACTGGTAGCAATTATTCGTTTTATACAATGGAAAAGCTGTTCTATTTATTTTGTATTTTATGCTTCGGGCGTTGACTTCTTTGGCCATACCTATTCGATCTGGTGGAGCAACACCCCACAGTCAAGCCTAGGTTGCCCGGAACGTAGAAATGACCATAACATTCACACCCGTTGCAATTATTCATGCTATACGATGGAAAAACTGTTGCATTTTTATTGTATTTTATGCTTCTAGCGTTGACTTCTAAGGCCGTAGCTATTAGATGTGGTGGAGTAACGCCCTAGAGTGACGCCTAGGTTGCCTGGAACGTAGAAATGACCATTACTTTCACAATGTTTCCAATCATTCATTTTATACGATGGAAAAACTGCTGTACTTATATTGTATTTTATTCTTATGGCGTTGAATTCTAAGTCCCTAGCTATGCGTTCTGGTGGAGCAACGCCATAGAGTGAAACCAAGGTTGCCCGGAACGTAGAAATTACCATACCTTTCAAACTGGTAGCAATTATTCGTTTTTTACGATGGAACAACTGTTCTATTTATTATGTAGTTCATGCTTCGGGCGTTGACTTCTAAGGCCCTAACCTTTCAATCTGTTGGAACAACGCCCTAGGGTGAAGCCTAGGTTGGCCGTAAAGTAGAAATGCCCATAACTTTCATACAGGTTGCAATTATTCGTTTTATACGATGGAAAAACTGTTGTATCTATATTGTATTTTATGCTTCTGGCGCTGACTTCTAGGGCACTAACTATTCGTTCTGCTGGAGCAGCGCCCTAGGGTGAAGCCTCGGTTGCCCGGAACGTAGAAATGACCATTACTTTTACACTGGTTTCAATTATTCGTTTTATACGATGGAAAAACTGTTGCATCTTTATTGTATTTTATGCCTCTGGCGTTGACTTCTAAGACCCTAACTATTCGATCTGGTGGAGCAACGCCCTAGAGTGAAGCCTAGGTTGCCCGGCACGTAGAAATGACCATAACTTTCACAATGGTAGCAATTATTCGTTTTATACAATGGAAAAACTGTTCTATTTATTTTGTAGTTTATGCTTCGGGCGTTGACTTCTAAGGCCCTAACTATTCGATCTGGTGGTGCAACGCCCTAGAGTGAGGCCTAGGTTGCCCGGAACGTAGAAATGACCATAATTTTCACACTGGTTACTATTATTCGTTTTATACAATGGAAAAACTGTTCTATTTATTTTGTATTTTATGCTTCGGGCGTTGACTTCTAAGGCCCTAACTATTCGGTCTGGTTGAGGAACGCCCTAGAGTGAAGCCTACGTTGCCCGGAACGTAGAAATGACCAGAAGTTTCACACTTGTTGCTATTATTCGTTTTATACGATGGAAAAACTGTTGTATCTATATTGTATTTTATGCTTCTGGCGCTGACTTCTAGGGCACTAACTATTCGTTCTGCTGGAGCAGCGCCCTAGGGTGAAGCCTCGGTTGCCCGGAACGTAGAAATGACCATTACTTTTACACTGGTTTCAATTATTCGTTTTATACGATGGAAAAACTGTTGCATCTTTATTGTATTTTATGCCTCTGGCGTTGACTTCTAAGGCCCTAACTATTCGATCTGGTGGAGCAACGCCCTAGAGTGAAGCCTAGGTTGCCCGGCACGTAGAAATGACCATAACTTTCACAATGGTAGCAATTATTCGTTTTATACAATGGAAAAACTGTTCTATTTATTTTGTAGTTTATGCTTCGGGCGTTGACTTCTAAGGCCCTAACTATTCGATCTGGTTTAGCAACACGCTAGGGTGTAGCCAAGCTGGCTCGGAACGTAGGACATACCATTACCTTCACACTGGTTGCAATTATTCCTGTTATACGATGGATAAATTGTTGCATCTTTATTGTATTTTATGCTTGTGGCGTTGACTTCTAAGGCTCTACCTATTCGATCTGGTGGAGCAACGCCCCAGAGTGAAGCCTAGGTTGCCCGGAACGTAGAAATGACCATAACTTTCACACTGGTTGCAATTATTCGTTTTATACGACGGAAAAGCTGTGGTATTTATATCGTATTTTATGCTTCGGGCGTTGACTTCTAAGGCCCTAACTATTCCATCTGGTGGAACAACTCCCTAGGGTGAAGCCTAGGTTGCCCGGAACGTAGAAATGACCATAACTTTCACATCGGTAGCAATTATTCGTTTTATACGATGGAAAAACTGTTCTATTTATTTTGTATTTTCTGCTTCGGGCGTTGACTTCTAAGGCCCTAACTATTCAATCGGTTGCAGCAACGCCCTAGGATGGATCCTAGGTTGCCCGGAAAGTAGAAATGACCATTACTTTTACACTGGTTTCAATTATTCGTTTTATACGATGGAAAAACTGTTGCATCTTTATTGTATTTTATGCCTCTGGCGTTGACTTCTAAGACCCTAACTATTCGATCTGGTGGAGCAACGCCCTAGAGTGAAGCCTAGGTTGCCCGGCACGTAGAAATGACCATAACTTTCACAATGGTAGCAATTATTCGTTTTATACAATGGAAAAACTGTTCTATTTATTTTGTAGTTTATGCTTCGGGCGTTGACTTCTAAGGCCCTAACTATTCGATCTGGTGGTGCAACGCCCTAGAGTGAGGCCTAGGTTGCCCGGAACGTAGAAATGACCATAATTTTCACACTGGTTACTATTATTCGTTTTATACAATGGAAAAACTGTTCTATTTATTTTGTATTTTATGCTTCGGGCGTTGACTTCTAAGGCCCTAACTATTCAATCTGTTGGAGCAACGCCCTAGGGTGAAGCCTAGGTTTCCCGGAACGTAGAAATGACCATCACTTTCAAACTGGTTGCAAATATTGCTGTTATATGATGGAAAAGCTGTTGTATTTTTATTGCATTTTAAGCTTCTGGCATTGACTTATAAGGCCCTAACTATTCAATCTGTTGGAGCAACGCCCTAGGGTGAAGCCTAGGTTTCCCGGAACGCAGAAATGACCATCACTATCAAACTGGTTGCAAATATTGCTGTTATATGATGGAAAAGCTGTTGTATTTTTATTGCATTTTATGCTTCTGGCATTGACTTATAAGGCCCTAACTATTCAAACTGTTGTAGCAACGCCCTAGGGTGAAGCCTGGGTTTCCCGGAACGTAGAAATGACCATAACTTTCACGCCGGTAGCAATTATTCGTTTTATACGATGGAAAAACTGTTCTATTTATTTTGTATTTTATGCATCGGGCGTTGACTCCTAAGGCCCTAACTATTCAATCTGTTGGAGCAACGCCCTAGGGTGAAGCCTAGGTTGCCCGGAAAGTAGAAATAACCACAACTTTCATACTTGTTGCAATTATTCGTTTTATACGATGGAAAAGCTGTTCTATTTATTTTGTATTTTATGCTTCGGGCGTTGACTTCTAAGGCCCTAACTATTCGGTCTGGTTGAGGAACGCCCTAGAGTGAAGCCTACGTTGCCCGGAACGTAGAAATGACCAGAAGTTTCACACTTGTTGCTATTATTCGTTTTATACGATGGAAAAACTGTTGTATCTATATTGTATTTTATGCTTCTGGCGCTGACTTCTAGGGCACTAACTATTCGTTCTGCTGGAGCAGCGCCCCAGAGTGAAGCCTAGGTTGCCCGGAACGTAGAAATGACCATAACTTTCACACTGGTTGCAATTATTCGTTTTATACGACGGAAAAGCTGTGGTATTTATATCGTATTTTATGCTTCGGGCGTTGACTTCTAAGGCCCTAACTATTCCATCTGGTGGAACAACTCCCTAGGGTGAAGCCTAGGTTGCCCGGAACGTAGAAATGACCATAACTTTCACATCGGTAGCAATTATTCGTTTTATACGATGGAAAAACTGTTCTATTTATTTTGTATTTTCTGCTTCGGGCGTTGACTTCTAAGGCCCTAACTATTCAATCGGTTGCAGCAACGCCCTAGGATGGATCCTAGGTTGCCCGGAAAGTAGAAATGACCATAACTTTCATACTGGTTGCAATTATTCGTTTTATACAATGAAAAAACTGTTGTATTTATATTGTATTTTATGCTTGTGACGTTGACTTCTAAGGCTCTATCTATTCGATCTGGTGGAGCAACGCCCTAGAGTGAAGCCTAGGTTGCTCAGAACGTAGAAATGGCCATAACTTTCAGACTGGTTGCAATTATTCGTTTTATACGAAGGAAAAACTGTTGTATTTATATTGTTTTTTATTTTTCTGGCGTTGACTCCTGAGGCACTAACTATTCGATCTGGTGGAGCAACGCCCTAGAGTGAAGCCGAGGTTGCCCGGAACGTAGAAATGACCATCACGTTCAAACTGGTTGCAATTATTCCGGTTATATGATGGAAAAACTGTCTATTTATTTTGTATTTTATGCTTCGGGCGTTTACTTCTAAGGCCCTAACTATTCAATCTGTTGGAGCAACGCCCTAGGGTGAAGCCTAGGTTGCTCGGAAAGTAGAAATGACCATAAGTTTCATACTGGTTGCAATTATTCGTTTTATACGATGGAAAAGCTGTTGTATTTATATTGTATTTTATGCTTCTGGCGTTGACTTCTAAGGCACTAACTATTCGATCTGGTGAAGCAACGCCCTAGAGAGAAGCCTAGGTTGCCCGGGACGTAGAATTGGCCATCACTTTCAACCTGGTTGCAATTATTCCTGTTATATTATGGAAACACTGTTGTATTTTTATTGCATTTTATGCTTCGGGCGTTGACTTCTAAGGACCTAACTATTCAATCTGTTGGAGCACAGCCCTAGGGTGAAGCCTAGGTTGCTCGGAAAGTAGAAATGACCATAAGTTTCATACTGGTTGCAATTATTCGTTCTGTACGATGGAAGAACTGTTGTATTTATATTGTATTTTATGCTTCTGGCGTTGACTTCTAAGGCCCTAGCTGTTCGATCTAGTGGAGCAACGCCCTAGAGTGAAGCCTAGGTTGCCCGGAAAGGAGAAATGACCATCACGTTCAAACTGGTTGCAATTAATCCTTTTATACGATGGAAAAGCTGTTGTATTTGTATCGTGTTTAATGCTTCTGGCGTTTACTTCTAAGGACCTAACTATTCGATTTGGTGGAGCAACGCCCTAGAGTGAAGCCTAGGTTGCTCGGAACGTAGAATTGGCCATCACTTTCAAACTGGTCGAAATTATTCCTGTTATATGATGGAAACACTGTTGTATTTTTTTTGCATTTTATGGTTCGGGCGTAGACTTCTAAGGCCCTAACTATTCAATCTGTTGGAGCAACGCCCTAGGGTGAAGCCTAGGTTGCTCGGAAAGTAGAAATGACCATAAGTTTCATACTGGTTGCAATTATTCGTTTTATACGATGGAAAAGCTGTTGTATTTATATCGTATTTTATGCTTCTGGCGTTGACTTCTTAGGCCGTAACTATTCGGTCTGGTGGAGCAACGCCCTGGAGTGAAACCTAGGTTGCCCGGAACGTAGAATTGGCCATCACTTTCAAACTGGTTGCAATTATTCCTGTTATATGATGGAAACACTGTTGTATTTTCTTTGCATTTTATGGTTCGGGCGTTGACTTCTAAGGCCCTAACTATTCAATCTGTTGGAGCAACGCCCTAGGGTAAAGCCTAGGTTGCTCCGAAAGTAGAAATGACCATAAGTTTCATACTGGTTGCAATTATTCGTTTTATACGATTGAAAACTGTTGTATTTATATTGTATTTTATGCTTCTGGCGTTGACTTCTAAGGCACTAGCTATTCGATCTGGTGGAGCAACGCCCTAGAGTGAAGCCTAGGTTGCCCGGAATGTAGAATTGGCCATCACTTTCAAACTGGTCGCAATTATTCCTGTTATATGATTGAAACACTGTTGTATTTTTTTTGCATTTTATGTTTCGGGCTTTAGACTTCTAAGGCCCTAACTATTCAATCTGTTGGGGCAACGCCCTAGGGTGAAGCCTAGGTGGCTCGGAAAGTAGAAATGACCATAAGTTTCATACTGGTTGCAATTATTCGTTTTATACGACGGAAAAGCTGTTGTATTTATATTGTATTTTATGCTTCTGGCGTTGACTTCTAAGGCCCTAACTATTCAATCTGTTGGAGCAACGCCCTAGGGTGAAGCCTAGGTTGCTCGGAAAGTAGAAATAACCATAAGTTTCATACTGGTTGCAATTACTCGTTTTATACGATGGAAAAACTGTTGTATTTATATTGTATTTTATGCTTCTGGCGTTGACTTCTAAGGCCCTAGCTGTTCGATCTAGTGGAGCAACGCCCTAGAGTGAAGCCTAGGTTGCTCGGAAAGTAGAAATGACCATAGGTTTCAAACTGGTTGCAATTATTCGTTCTATACGATGGAAGAACTGTTGTATTTATATTGTATTTTATGCTTCTGGCGTTGACTTCTAAGGCCCTAGCTGTTCGATCTAGTGGAGCAACGCCCTGGAGTGAAACCTAGGTTGCCCGGAACGGAGAATTGGCCATCACTTTCAAACTGGTTGCAATCATTCCTGTTATATGATGGAAACACTGTTGTATTTTCTTTGCATTTTATGGTTCGGGCGTTGACTTCTAAGGCCCTAACTATTCAATCCGTTGGAGCAACGCCCTAGGGTGAAGCCTAGGTTGCTCTGAAAGTAGAAATGACCATAAGTTTCATACAGGTTGCAATTATTTGTTTCATACGATGGAAAAACTGTTGTATTTATATTGTATTTTATGCTTCTGGATTTGAATTCTAGGGCACTAACTACTCGATCTGGTGGAGCAACGCCCTAGAGTGAAGCCTAGGTTGCCCGGAAGGTAGAATTGGCCATCACTTTCAAACTGGTCGCAATTATTCCTGTTATATGATTGAAACACTGTTGTATTTTTTTTGCATTTTATGGTTCGGGCGTAGACTTATAAGGCCCTAACTATTCAATCTGTTGGAGCAACGCCCTAGGGTGAAGCCTAGGTTGCTCGGAAAGTAGAAATGACCATATGTTTCATACTGGTTGCAATTATTCGTTTTATACGATGGAAAAGCTGTTGTATTTATATTGTATTTTATGCTTCGGGCGTTGACTTCTAAGGCCCTAACTATTTGATCTGGTGGAGCAACACCCTACAGTGAAGCCTAGGTTGCCCGGAACGTAGAAATGAACATAACTTTCACACTGGTAGGAATTATTCGTTTTATACAATGGAAAAGCTGTTCTATTTATTTTGTGTTTTATGCTTCGGGCGTTGACTTCTTTGGCCATACCTATTCGATCTGGTGGAGCAACACCCTATAGTCAAGCCTAGGTTGCCCGGAACGTAGAAATGACCATAACATTCACACCCGTTGCAATTATTCATGCTATACGATGGAAAAACTGTTGCATTTTTATTGTATTTTATGCTTCTAGCGTTGACTTCTAAGGCCGTAGCTATTAGATGTGGTGGAGTAACGCCCTAGAGTGACGCCTAGGTTGCCTGGAACGTAGAAATGACCATTACTTTCACAATGTTTCCAATTATTCATTTTATACGATGGAAAAACTGTTGTACTTATATTGTATTTTATTCTCATGGCGTTGAATTCTAAGTCCCTAGCTATGCGATCTGGTGGAGCAACGCCATAGAGTGAAACCAAGGTTGCCCGGAACGTAGAAATTACCATAGCTTTCAAACTGGTAGCAATTATTCGTTTTATACGATGGAACAACTGTTCTATTTATTTTGTATTTCATGCTTCGGGCGTTGACTTCTAAGGCCCTAACCCTTCAATCTGTTGGAACAACGCCCTAGGGTGAAGCCTAGGTTGCCCGTAAAGTAGAAATGCCCATAACTTTCATACAGGTTGCAATTATTCGTTTTATACGATGGAAAAACTGTTGTATTTATATTGTATTTTATGCTTCTGGCGCCGACTTCTAGGGCACTAACTATTCGTTCTGGTGGAGCAGCGCCCTAGGGTGAAGCCTCGGTTGCCCGGAACGTAGAAATGACCATTACTTTTACACTGGTTTCAATTATTCGTTTTATACGATGGAAAAACTGTTGCATCTTTATTGTATTTTATGCCTCTGGCGTTGACTTCTAAGGCCCTAACTATTCGATCTGGTGGAGCAACGCCCTAGAGTGAAGCCTAGGTTGCCCGGCACGTAGAAATGACCATAACTTTCACAATGGTAGCAATTATTCGTTTTATACAATGGAAAAACTGTTCTATTTATTTTGTAGTTTATGCTTCGGGCGTTGACTTCTAAGGCCCTAACTATTCGATCTGGTTTAGCAACACCCTAGGGTGTAGCCAAGCTTGCTCGGAACGTAGGACATACCATTACCCTCACACTGGTTTCAATTAGTCGTTTTATACGATGGAAAAACTGTTGCATCTTTATTGTATTTTATGCTTGTGACGTTGACTTCTAAGGCTCTATCTATTTGATCTGGTGGAGCAACGCCCTAGAGTGAAGCCTAGGTTGCCGGAAAGTAGAAATGACCATAACTTTCAGACTGGTTGCAATTATTCGTTTTATACGAAGGAAAAACTGTTGTATTTATATTGTTTTTTATTTTTCTGGCGTTGACTCCTGAGGCACTAACTATTCGATCTGGTGGAGCAACGCCCTAGAGTGAAGCCGAGGTTGCCCGGAACGTAGAAATGACCATCACGTTCAAACTGGTTGCAATTATTCCGGTTATATGATGGAAAAACTGTCTATTTATTTTGTATTTTATGCTTCGGGCGTTGACTTCTAAGGCCCTAACTATTCAATCTGTTGGAGCAACGCCCTAAGGTGAAGCCTAGGTTGCCCGGAACGTATAAATGACAATCACTTTCAAACTGGTTGCAATTATTGCTGTTATATGATGGAAAAGCTGTTGTATTTTTATTGCATTTTATGCTTCGGGCATTGACTTCTAAGGCCCTAACTATTCAATCTGTTGTAGCAACGCCCGAGGGTGAAGCCTGGGTTTCCCGGAACGTAGAAATGACCATAACTTTCACGCCGGCAGCAATTATTCGTTTTATACGATGGAAAAACTGTTGTATTAATATTGCATTTTATTCTTATGGCGTTGAATTCTAAGTCCCTAGCTATGCGATCTGGTTGAGCAACGCCATAGAGTGAAACCAAGGTTGCCCGGAACGTAGAAATTACCATAGCTTTCAAACTGGTAGCAATTATTCGTTTTATACGATGGAACAACTGTTCTATTTATTTAGTATTTCATGCTTCGGGCGTTGACTTCTAAGGCCCTAACCTTTCAATCTGCTGGAACAACGCCCTAGGGTGAAGCCTAGGTTGCCCGTAAAGTAGAAATGCCCATAACTTTCATACAGGTTGCAATTATTCGTTTTATACGATGGAAAAACTGTTGTATTTATATTGTATTTTATGCTTCTGGCGTTGACTTCTAAGGCCCTAGCTGTTCGATCTAGTGGAGCAACGCCCTAGAGTGAAGCCTAGGTTGCCCGGAAAGGAGAAATGACCATCACGTTCAAACTGGTTGCAATTAATCCTTTTATACGATGGAAAAGCTGTTGTATTTATATCGTGTTTTATGCTTCTGGCGTTTACTTCTAAGGACCTAACTATTCGATCTGTTGGAGCAACGCCCTAGAGTGAAGCCTAGGTTGCTCGGAACGTAGAATTGGCCATCACTTTCAAACTGGTCGAAATTATTCCTGTTATATGATGGAAACACTGTTGTATTTTTTTTGCATTTTATGGTTCGTGCGTAGACTTCTAAGGCCCTAACTATTCAATCTGTTGGAGCAACGCCCTAGGGTGAAGCCTAGGTTGCTCGGAAAGTAGAAATGACCATAAGTTTCATACTGGTTGCAATTATTCGTTTTATACGATGGAAAAGCTGTTGTATTTATATCGTATTTTATGCTTCTGGCGTTGACTTCTTAGGCCGTAACTATTCGGTCTGGTGGAGCAACGCCCTGGAGTGAAACCTAGGTTGCCCGGAACGTAGAATTGGCCATCACTTTCAAACTGGTTGCAATTATTCCTGTTATATGATGGAAACACTGTTGTATTTTCTTTGCATTTTATGGTTCGGGCGTTGACTTCTAAGGCCCTAACTATTCAATCTGTTGGAGCAACGCCCTAGGGTAAAGCCTAGGTTGCTCCGAAAGTAGAAATGACCACAAGTTTCATACTGGTTGCAATTATTCGTTTTATACGATTGAAAACTGTTGTATTTATATTGTATTTTATGCTTCTGGCGTTGACTTCTAAGGCACTAGCTATTCGATCTGGTGGAGCAACGCCCTAGAGTGAAGCCTAGG
This sequence comes from Calliopsis andreniformis, assembly GCF_051401765.1. Taxonomy (NCBI): domain Eukaryota; kingdom Metazoa; phylum Arthropoda; class Insecta; order Hymenoptera; family Andrenidae; genus Calliopsis; species Calliopsis andreniformis. Next base: position 25,296,936 of record NW_027480423.1, read on the forward strand.
TTGCCCGGAACGTAGAATTGGCCATCACTTTCAAACTGGTCGCAATTATTCCTGTTATATGATTGAAACACTGTTGTATTTTTTTTGCATTTTATGTTTCGGGCTTTAGACTTCTAAGGCCCTAACTATTCAATCTGTTGGAGCAACGCCCTAGGGTGAAGCCTAGGTGGCTCGGAAAGTAGAAATGACCATAACTTTCATACTGGTTGCAATTATTCGTTTTATACGACGGAAAAGCTGTTGTATTTATATTGTATTTTATGCTTCTGGCGTTGACTTCTAAGGCCCTAACTATTCAATCTGTTGGAGCAACGCCCTAGGGTGAAGCCTAGGTTGCTCGGAAAGTAGAAATAAACATAAGTTTCATACTGGTTGCAATTACTCGTTTTATACGATGGAAAAACTGTTGTATTTATATTGTATTTTATGCTTCTGGCATTGACTTCTAAGGCCCTAGCTGTTCGATCTAGTGGAGCAACGCCCTAGAGTGAAGCCTAGGTTGCTCGGAAAGTAGAAATGACCATAGGTTTCATACTGGTTGCAATTATCCGTTCTATACGATGGAAGAACTGTTGTATTTATATTGTATTTTATGCTTCTGGCGTTGACTTCTAAGGCCCTAGCTGTTCGATCTAGTGGAGCAACGCCCTGGAGTGAAACCTAGGTTGCCCGGAACGGAGAATTGGCCATCACTTTCAAACTGGTTGCAATCATTCCTGTTATATGATGGAAACACTGTTGTATTTTCTTTGCATTTTATGGTTCGGGCGTTGACTTCTAAGGCCCTAACTATTCAATCCGTTGGAGCAACGCCCTAGGGTGAAGCCTAGGTTGCTCTGAAAGTAGAAATGACCATAAGTTTCATACAGGTTGCAATTATTTGTTTCATACGATGGAAAAACTGTTGTATTTATATTGTATTTTATGCTTCTGGAGTTGAATTCTAGGGCACTAACTACTCGATCTGGTGGAGCAACGCCCTAGAGTGAAGCCTAGGTTGCCCGGAACGTAGAATTGGCCATCACTTTCAAACTGGTCACAATTATTCCTGTTATATGATTGAAACACTGTTGTATTTTTTTTGCATTTTATGGTTCGGGCGTAGACTTATAAGGCCCTAACTATTCAATCTGTTGGAGCAACGCCCTAGGGTGAAGCCTAGGTTGCTCGGAAAGTAGAAATGACCATAAGTTTCATACTGGTTGCAATTATTCGTTTTATACGATGGAAAAGCTGTTGTATTTATATTGTATTTTATGCTTCTGGCGTTGACTTCTAAGGCACTAACTATTCGATCTGGTGAAGCAACGCCCTAGAGTGAAGCCTAGGTTGCCCGGGACGTAGAATTGGCCATCACTTTCAACCTGGTTGCACTTATTCCTGTTATATTATGGAAACACTGTTGTATTTTTATTGCATTTTATGCTTCGGGCGTTGACTTCTAAGGCCCTTACTATTCAATCTGTTGGAGCAACGCTCTAGGGTGAAGCCTAGGTTGCTCGGAGAGTAGAAATGACCATAAGTTTCATACTGGCTGCAATTACTCGTTTTATACGATGGAAAAACTGTTGTATTTATATTGTATTTTATGCTTCTGGCGTTGAATTCTAGGGCACTAACCATTCGATCTGGTGGAGCAACGCCCTGGAGTGAAGGCTAGGTTGCCCGGAACGTAGAATTGGCCATCACTTTCAAACTGGTCGCAATTATTCCTGTTATATGATGGAAACACTGTTGTATTTTTTTTGCATTTTATGGTTCGGGCGTGAACTTCTAAGGCCCTAAAAATTCAATCTGTTGGAGCAACGCCCTAGGGTGAAGCCTAGGTTGCTCGGAAAGTAGAAATGACCATAAGTTTCATACTGGTTGCAATTATTCGTTTTATACGATGGAAAAGCTGTTGTATTTATATTGTATTTTATGCTTCTGGCGTTGACTTCTAAGGCACTAACTATTCGATCTGGTGGAGCAACGCCCTAGAGTGAAGCCTAGGTTGCCCGGAACGTAGAATTGGCCATCACTTTCAAACTGGTTGCAATTATTTCTGTTATATTATTGAAACACTGTTGTACTTTTATTGCATTTTATGCTTCGGGCGTTGACTTCTAAGGCCCTAACTATTCAATCTGTTGGAGCACAGCCCTAGGGTGAAGCCTAGGTTGCTCGGAAAGTAGAAATGACCATAAGTTTCATACTGGTTGCAATTATTCGTTCTATACGATGGAAGAACTGTTGTTTTTATATTGTATTTTATGCTTCTGGCGTTGACTACTAAGGCCCTAGCTGTTCGATCTAGTGGAGCAACGCCCTAGAGTGAAGCCTAGGTTGCCCGGAAAGGAGAAATGACCATCACGTTCAAACTGGTTGCAATTAATCCTTTTATACGATGGAAAAGCTGTTGTATTTATATCGTGTTTTATGCTTCTGGCGTTTACTTCTAAGGACCTAACTATTCGATCTGGTGGAGCAACGCCCTAGAGTGAAGCCTAGGTTGCTCGGAACGTAGAATTGGCCATCACTTTCAAACTGGTCGAAATTATTCCTGTTATATGATGGAAACACTGTTGTATTTTCTTTGCATTTTATGGTTCGGGCGTTGACTTCTAAGGCCCTAACTATTCAATCTGTTGGAGCAACGCCCTAGGGTAAAGCCTAGGTTGCTCGGAAAGTAGAAATGACCATAAGTTTCATACTGGTTGCAATTATTCGTTTTATACGATTGAAAACTGTTGTATTTATATTGTATTTTATGCTTCTGGCGTTGACTTCTAAGGCACTAGCTATTCGATCTGGTGGAGCAACGCCGTAGAGTGAAGCCTAGGTTGCCCGGAACGTAGAATTGGCCATCACTTTCAAACTGGTTGCAATTATTCCTGATATATGATGGAAACAATGTTGTATTTTTCTTGCATTTTATGGTTCGGGCGTTGACTTCTAAGACCCTAACTATTCAATCTGTTGGAGCAACGCCCTAGGGTGAAGCCTAGGTTGCTCGGAAAATAGAAATGTCCATAAGTTTCATACTGGTTGCAATTATTCGTTTTATACGATGGAAAAACTGTTGTATTTATATTGTATTTTATGCTTCTGGCGTTGACTTCTAAGGCACTAACTATTCGATCTGGTGGAGCAACGCAATAGAGTGAAGCCTAGGTTGCCCGGAACGTAGAATTGGCCATCACTTTCAAACTGGTTGCAATTATTCCTGACATATGATGGAAACACTGTTGTATTTTTTTTGCATTTTATGGTTCGGGCGTTGACTTCTAAGGCCCTAACTATACAATCTGTTGGAGCAACGGCCTAGGGTGAAGCCTAGGCTGCTCGGAAAGTAGAAATGTCCATAAGTTTCATACTGGTTGCAATTATTCGTTTTATACGATTTAAAAACTGTTTTATTTATATTGTATTTTATGCTTCTGGCGTTGACTTCTAAGGCCCTAACTATTCGATCAGGTGGAGCACCGCCCTAGAGTGAAGCCTAGGTTGCCCGGAACGTAAAAATGACCATAACTTTTACACTGGTAGCAATTATTCGTCTTATACAATGGAAAAACTGTTCTATTTATTTTGTATTTAATGCTTCGGGCGTTGACTTCTAAGGCCCTAACTGTTTGATCTGGTGGAGCAATGCCCTAAAGTGAAGCCTAGGTTGCCCGGAACGTAGAAATGATCATAACTTTCACACTGGTTGTTATTATTCGTTTTATACGGTGGAGAAACTGTTATATTTATATTGTATTTTATGCTTCTGGCGTTGACTTCTTAGGTCCTAACTATTCGATCTTGTGGAACAACGCCCTGGTGTGAAGCCTAGGTTGCCTGGAACGTAGAAATGACCATCACTTTCACACGGGTTGCACTCATTCCTGTTATAGGATGGAAATACTGTTGTATTTTTATTGTATTTTAAACTTCAGGCGTTGACTTCTGATGCCGTAGCTATTCGATGCGGTGCAAGAACGCCATACAGTGAAGCCTAGGTTGCCCGGAACGTACAAATGACCATAAGTTTCATACTGGTTGCAATTATTCGTTTTATACGATGGAAAAACTGTTATATTTATATTGTATTTTATGCTTCTGGCGTTGACTTCTTAGGCCCTAACTGTTCGATCTGGTAGAGCAACGCCCTAGAGTGAAGCCTAGGCTGCCCGGTGCGTAGAAATGACCATAACTTTCACACTGGTAGCAATTATTCGTTTTATACAATGGAAAAACTGTTCTATTTATTTTGTATATAATGCTTCGGGCGTTGACTTCTAAGGCCCTAACTGTTTGATCTGGTGGAGCAACGCCCTAGAGTAAAGCCTAGGTTGCACGGAACGTAGAAATGACCATAACTTTCACACTGGTTGCTATTATTCGTTCCATACGATGGAAAAACTGTTATATTTATATTGTATCTTATGCTTCTGGCGTTGACTTCTTAGGCCCTAACAATTCGATCTGGTGGAACAACGCCCTAGAGTGAAGCCTAGGTTGCCTGGAACGTAGAAATGACCATCACTTTCACACGGGTTGCAATTATTCCTGTTATAGGATGGAAAGACTGTTGTATTTTTTTTGGTATTTTATACTTCAGGCGTTGACTTCTGAGGCCGTAGCTATTCGATGTGGTGGAAGAACGCCATACAGTAAAGCCTAGGTTGCCCAGAACGTACAAATGACCATAACTTTTACACTGGTAGCAATTATTCGTTTTATACGATGGAAAAGCTGTTATATTTATATTGTATTTTATGCTTCTGGCGTTGACTTCTGAGGCCGTTGCTATTCGATGTGGTGGAAATACGCCATAGAGTGAAGCCTATGTAGCCCGGAACGTAGAAATGTCCATATCTTTCACTGTTTGCAATTATTCATTTTATACGAAGGAAAAACTGTTGCATCTTTATCGTATTTTATGCTTCTGGCGTTGACTTCTTAGGCCGTAACTATTCGATCTGGTGGAGCAACGCCCTGGAGTGAAACCTAGGTTGCCCGGAACGTAGAATAGACCATAACTTTCACACTGGTTGCTATTATTCGTTTTATAAGATGGAAAAACTGTTATATTTATATTGTATTTTATGCTTCTGGCGTTGACTTCTTAGTCCCTAACTGTTCGATCTTGTGGAGCAACGCCCTAGAGTAAAGCCTAGGTTGCCTCGAACGTAGAAATGACCATCACTATCACACGGGTTGCAATTATTCCTGTTATAGAATGGAAAGACTGTTGTATTTTTATTGTATTTAAATACTTCAGGCGTTGACTTCTGAGGCCATAGCTATTCGATGTGGTGGAAGAACGCCATACAGTGAAGCCTAGGTTGCCCGGAACGTAGAAATGACCATAGCTTTTACACTGGTAGCTATTATTCGTTTTATACAATGGAAAAACCATTCTATTTATTTTGTATTTTATGCTTCGGGCGTTGACTTCTAAGGCCCTAACTATTCAATCTGTTGGAGCAACGCCCTAGGGTGAAGCCTAGGTTGCTCGCAAAGCAGTAATGACCATAAGTTTCATACTGGTTGCAATTATTCGTTTTATACGATGGAAAAACTGTTGTATTTATATTGTATTTTATGCTTCTGCCGTTGACTTCTAAGGCCCTAATTATTCGATTTGGTGGAGCAATGCCTCAGAGTTAAGTCTAGGATGCCCGAAACGCCGAAATGATCATTACTTTCACGCTTGTTGCAATTATTCCTGTTATACGATGAAAAGACTGTTGTATTTTTATTGTATTTTATGCTTCAGGCGTGGACTTCTGAGGCCGTAGCTATTCGATGTGGTGGAAGAACGCCATACAGTGAAGCCTAGGTTGCCCGGAACGCAGAAATGACCACTACTTTCACACTGTTTGCAATTGTTCATTTAATACGATGGAAATGCTGTTGTATTTATATCGTATTTTATGCTTCGGGCGTTGACTTCTTAGGCCCTAACATTTCGATCTGGTGGAGCAACGCCCGACAGTGAAGCTTAGGTTGCCCGGAACGTAGATATGACAATAACCTTCACACAGGTTGCAATTATTCGTTTTATACGGTGTAAAGGCTGTTGTATTTATTTTGTATTTTATGCTTCTGGCGTTGACTTCTTAGGCCGTAACTATTCGATCTGGTGGAGCAACGCCCTGGAGTGAAACCTGGGTTGCCCGGAACGTAGAAATGACCACTACTATCACACTGGTTGCAAATTGTTCCTGCTATACGATGGAAAAACTGTTGTATTTTTATTGCATTTTATGCTTCTGGCGTTCAAATCTTAGGCCCTAACTATTCGATCTGGTGGAACAACGACCTAGGGTGAGGCCTAGGTTGTCCGGAACGTAGAAATGACCATAACCTTCACACTGGTTGCAATTATTTGTTTTATACGATGGAATAGCTGTTGTATTTATATCGTATTTTATGCTTCTGGCGTTGACTTCTTAGGCCCTGACTATTCCGTCTGGTGGAACAACGCCCTAGAGTAAAGCCCAGGTTGCGCGGAACGTATAAATGACCATAGCTTTTACACTGGTAGCAATTATTCGTTTTATACAATGGAAATCTGTTCTATTTGTATTGCATTTTATGCTTCTGGCGTTGACTACTTAGGCCCTAACTATTCGATCTTGTGGAACAACGCCCTAGAGTCAAGCCTAGGTTGCCTGGAACGTAGAAATGACCATCACTTTCACACGGGTTGCAATTATTCCTGTTATAGGATGGAAAGACTGTTGTATTTTTATTGTATTTTATTCTTCTGGTGTTGACTTCTTAGGCCCTAACTATTCGATCTGGTGGAACAACGCCGTAGAGTGAAGCCTAGGTTGTCCGGAACGCAGAAATGACCATTACTTTCACACTGTTTGCAATTATTCCTTTTATACGTTGGAACAGCTGTTGTATTTATATCGTATTTTATGCTTCTGGCGTTGACTTCTAAGGACCTAACTATTCGATCTGGCGGAGCAGCGCCCTAGAGTGAAGCCTAGGTTGCTCGGAATGTAGAAATGACCATAAGTTGCATACTGGTTGCAATTATTCGTTTTAGACACTGGAAAAACTGTTGTATTTATATTGTATTTTATGCTTCTGGCGTTGACCTCTAAGGCCCTAAATATTCGATCTGGTGGAGCAATGCCTCAGAGTTAAGTCTAGGATGCCCGAAACGCCGAAATGATCATTACTTTCACGCTTGTTGCAATTATTCCTGTCATACGATGAAAAGACTGTTGTATTTTTATTGTATTTTATGCTTCAGGCGTGGACTTCTGAGGCCGTAGCTATTCGATGTGGTGGAAGAACGCCATACAGTGAAGCCTAGGTTGCCCGGAACGTAGAAATGACCACTACTTTCACACTGTTTGCAATTATTCGTTTTATACGATGGAAAAACTGTTGCATCTTTATCGTATTTTATGCTTCTGGCGTTGACTTCTTAGGCCGTAACTATTCGACCTGGTGGAGCAACGCCCTGGAGTGAAACCTAGGTTGCCCGGAACGTAGAAATGACCACTACTATCACACTGGTTGCAAATTATTCCTGCTATACGATGGAAAAACTGTTGTATTTATATTGCATTTTACGCTTCGGGCATTGACTTCTAAGGCCCTAACTATTCCATCTGTTGGAGCAACGCCCTAGGGTGAAGCCTAGGTTGCCCGGAAAGTAGACATGGCCATAACTTTCATACTGGTTGCAATTATTCGTTTTATATGATGGAAAAGCTGTTGCATCATTAATCTATTTTATTCATCTGGGGTTGACTTCTAAGACCCTAACAGTTTGATCTGGTGGAGCAATGCCCTAAAGTGAAGCCTAGGTTACCCGGAACGTAGAAATGATCATAACTTTCACACTGGTTGTTATTATTCGTTTTATCCGGTGGAGAAACTGTTATATTTATATTGTATTTTATGCTTCTGGCGTTTACATCTTAGGCCCTAAATATTCGATCTGGTGGTACAACGCCCTAGGGTGAATTCTAGGTTGTCCGGAACGTAGAAATGACCATAACTTTTACACTGGTAGCATTTATTCGTGTTATACAATGGAAAAAACGTTCTATTTATTTTGTATTCTATGCTTCGGGCGTTGACTTCTAAGGCCGTAACTGTTCGATCTGGTGGGGCAACGCCCTGGAGTGAAACCTAGGTTGCCCGTAACGTAGAAATGACTACTACTATCACACTGGTTGCATATTATTCCTGCTACACGATGGAAAAGCTGTTGTATTTTTATTGCATTTTATGCTTCTGGCGATCACTTCTTAGGCCCTAACTATTCGATCTGGTGGAACAACGGCCTAGGGTGAAGCCTAGGTTGCCCGGAACGTAGAAATGACCATAACTTTTACACTGGTAGCAATTATTCGTTTTATACAATGGAAAAACTGTTCTATTTATTTTGTACTTAATGCTTCGGGCGTTGACTGCTAAGACCCTAACTGTTTGATCTGGTGGAGCAACGCCCTAGAGTGAAGCCTAGGTTGCCCGGAACGTAGAAATGGCCATAACTTTCACACTGGTTGCTATCATTCGTTTTATACGATGGAAGAACTGTTATATTTATATTGTATTTTATGCTTCTGGCGTTGACTTCTTAGGCCCTAACTGTTCGATCTGGTAGAGCAACGCCCTAAAGAGAAGCCTAGGCTGCCCGGTACGTAGAAATGACCATAACTTTCACACTGGTAGCAATTATTCGTTTTATACAATGGAAAAACTGTTCTATTTATTTTGTATTTAATGCTTCGGGCGTTGACTTCTAAGGCCCTAACTGTTTGATCTGGTGGAGCAACGCCCTAGAGTAAAGCCTAGGTTGCCCGGAACGTAGAAATGACCATAACTTTCACACTGGTTGCTATTATTCGTTTTATACGATGGAAAAACTGTTACATTTATATTGTATTTTATGCTTCTGGCGTTGACTTCTTAGTCCCTAACTGTTCGATCTTGTGGAGCAACGCCCTAGAGTAAAGCCTAGATTGCCTCGAACGTAGAAATGACCATCACTATCACACGGGTTGCAATTATTCCTGTTATAGAATGGAAAGACTGTTGTATTTTTATTGTATTTAAATACTTCAGGCGTTGACTCCTTAGGCCCTAACTATTCGATCTGGTGGAACAACGTCGTAGAGTGTAGCCTAGGTTGCCCGGAACGTAGAAATGACCATTACTTTCACACTGCTTGCAATTATTCGTTTTATACGATGGAAAAACTGTTGCATCTTGATCGTATTTTATGCTTCTGGCGTTGACTTCTTAGGCCGTAACTATCCGATCTGGTGGAGCAACGCCCTAGAGTGAAGCCTAGGTTGCTCGGAATGTAGAAATGACCATAAGTTGCATACTGGTTGCAATTATTCGTTTTATACGATGGTAAAACTGTTGTATTTATATTGTATTTTATGCTTCTGGCGTTGACTTCTAAGGCCCTAAATAATCGATCTGGTGGAGCAATGCCTCAGAGTTAAGTCTAGGATGCCCGAAACGCCGAAATGATCATTACTTTCACGCTTGTTGCAATTATTCCTGTTATACGATGAAAAGACTGTTGTATTTTTATTCTAGTTTATGCTTCAGGCGTTGACTTCTGAGGCCGTAGCTATTCGATGTGGTGGAAGAACGCCATACAGTAAAGCCTAGGTTGCCCAGAACGTACAAATGACCATAACTTTTACACTGGTAGCAATTATTCGTTTTATACGATGGAAAAGCTGTTATATTTATATTGTATTTTATGCTTCTGGCGTTGACTTCTGAGGCCGTTGCTATTCGATGTGGTGGAAATACGCCATAGAGTGAAGCCTATGTAGCCCGGAACGTAGAAATGTCCATATCTTTCACTGTTTGCAATTATTCATTTTATACGAAGGAAAAACTGTTGCATCTTTATCGTATTTTATGCTTCTGGCGTTGACTTCTTAGGCCGTAACTATTCGATCTGGTGGAGCAACGCCCTGGAGTGAAACCTAGGTTGCCCGGAACGTAGAATAGACCATAACTTTCACACTGGTTGCTATTATTCGTTTTATAAGATGGAAAAACTGTTATATTTATATTGTATTTTATGCTTCTGGCGTTGACTTCTTAGTCCCTAACTGTTCGATCTTGTGGAGCAACGCCCTAGAGTAAAGCCTAGGTTGCCTCGAACGTAGAAATGACCATCACTATCACACGGGTTGCAATTATTCCTGTTATAGAATGGAAAGACTGTTGTATTTTTATTGTATTTAAATACTTCAGGCGTTGACTTCTGAGGCCATAGCTATTCCATGTGGTGGAAGAACGCCATACAGTGAAGCCTAGGTTGCCCGGAACGTAGAAATGACCATAGCTTTTACACTGGTAGCTATTATTCGTTTTATACAATGGAAAAACCATTCTATTTATTTTGTATTTTATGCTTCGGGCGTTGACTTCTAAGGCCCTAACTATTCAATCTGTTGGAGCAACGCCCTAGGGTGAAGCCTAGGTTGCTCGCAAAGCAGTAATGACCATAAGTTTCATACTGGTTGCAATTATTCGTTTTATACGATGGAAAAACTGTTGTATTTATATTGTATTTTATGCTTCTGCCGTTGACTTCTAAGGCCCTAATTATTCGATTTGGTGGAGCAATGCCTCAGAGTTAAGTCTAGGATGCCCGAAACGCCGAAATGATCATTACTTTCACGCTTGTTGCAATTATTCCTGTTATACGATGAAAAGACTGTTGTATTTTTATTGTATTTTATGCTTCAGGCGTGGACTTCTGAGGCCGTAGCTATTCGATGTGGTGGAAGAACGCCATACAGTGAAGCCTAGGTTGCCCGGAACGCAGAAATGACCACTACTTTCACACTGTTTGCAATTGTTCATTTAATACGATGGAAATGCTGTTGTATTTATATCGTATTTTATGCTTCGGGCGTTGACTTCTTAGGCCCTAACATTTCGATCTGGTGGAGCAACGCCCGACAGTGAAGCCTAGGTTGCCCGGAACGTAGATATGACAATAACTTTCACACTGGTTGCTATTATTCGTTTTATACGATGGAAAAACTGTTACATTTATATTGTATTTTATGCTTCTGGCGTTGACTTCTTAGTCCCTAACTGTTCGATCTTGTGGAGCAACGCCCTAGAGTAAAGCCTAGATTGCCTCGAACGTAGAAATGACCATCACTATCACACGGGTTGCAATTATTCCTGTTATAGAATGGAAAGACTGTTGTATTTTTATTGTATTTAAATACTTCAGGCGTTGACTCCTTAGGCCCTAACTATTCGATCTGGTGGAACAACGTCGTAGAGTGTAGCCTAGGTTGCCCGGAACGTAGAAATGACCATTACTTTCACACTGCTTGCAATTATTCGTTTTATACGATGGAAAAACTGTTGCATCTTGATCGTATTTTATGCTTCTGGCGTTGACTTCTTAGGCCGTAACTATCCGATCTGGTGGAGCAACGCCCTAGAGTGAAGCCTAGGTTGCTCGGAATGTAGAAATGACCATAAGTTGCATACTGGTTGCAATTATTCGTTTTATACGATGGTAAAACTGTTGTATTTATATTGTATTTTATGCTTCTGGCGTTGACTTCTAAGGCCCTAAATAATCGATCTGGTGGAGCAATGCCTCAGAGTTAAGTCTAGGATGCCCGAAACGCCGAAATGATCATTACTTTCACGCTTGTTGCAATTATTCCTGTTATACGATGAAAAGACTGTTGTATTTTTATTCTAGTTTATGCTTCAGGCGTGGACTTCTGAGGCCGTAGCTATTCGATGTGATGGAAGAACGCCATACAGTGAAGCCTAGGTTGCCCGGAACGTAGAAATGACCACTACTTTCACACTGTTTGCAATTATTCATTTAATACGATGGAAATGCTGTTGTATTTATATCGTATTTTATGCTTCTGGCGTTGACTTCTTAGGCCCTAACTACTCGGCCTGGTATAGCAACGCCCTAGAGTGAAACCTAGGTTATTCGGAACGTAGAAATGACCATTACATTCACACTGGTTGCAATTATTCCTGTTATACGATGGAAAAACTGTTGTACTTATACTGTATTTTATCCTTCCGGCGTTGAATTCTAAGTCCCTAGCTATTCGATCTGGTGGAGCAACGACCTAGGGTGAAACCTAGGTTACCCGGAACGTAGAAATGACCAGTTCTTTCACACTGGTTACAGTTATTCGTTTTATACAATGGAAAAACTGCTCTACTTATTTTGCATTTTATGCTTCGGGCGTTGACATCTAAGGCCCTAACTATTCGATCTGGTGGAGCACCGCCCTAGAGTGAAGCCTAGGTTGCCCGGAACGTAGAAATGACCATAACTTCCACCCTGGTTGCAATTATTCGTTTTATACGATGGAAAAGCTGTTGTATTTATATCGTTTTATGCTTCTGGCGTTGGCTTCTTAGGCCCTAGCTATTCGATCTGGTCGAGCAACGCCCTAGAGTGAAGCCTAGGTTGCCCGGAACGTAGAAATGACCATAACTTTCACACTGGTTGCTATCATTCGTTTTATACGATGGAAAAACTGTTACATTTATATTGTATTTTATGCTTCTGGCGTTGACTTCTTAGGCCCTAACTGTTCGATCTGGTGGAACAACGCCCTAGAGTGAAGCCTAGGTTATCCAGAACGTAGAAATGACCAGTACATTCACACTGGTTGCAGTTATTCCTGTAAAACAATGTAAAAACTGTTGTATTTTAATTGTATTTTATGCTTTTAGCGATGAATTCTAAGTCCCTAGCTATTCGATCTGGTGGAGCAACGCCCTAGAGTGACGCCTAGCTTGCTCGGAACGTAGAAATGACCATTCCTTTCACACTGGTTGCAATTATTCGTTTTATACGATGCAAAAGCTGTTGTATTTATAACGTATTTTATGCTTCTGGCGTTGACTTCTTATGACCTAACTATTCGAACTGGTGGAGCAACGCCCTGGAGTGAAACCTAGGTTACCCGGAACGTAGAAATGGCCATAACTCTAACACCGGTAGCAACTATTCGTTTTATACGATGGAAAAACTGTTCTATTTATTTTGTATTTTATGCTTCGGGCGTTGACTTCTGAGGCCCTAACTATTCAATCTGTAGGTGCAACGCTCTAGGGTGAAGCCTAGGTTGCCGGGAAGGTAGAAATGACCATATCCTTCACACTGGTTTGTATTATTCGTTTCATACGATGGAAAAACTGTTATATTTATATTGTATTTTATGCTTCTGGCGTTGACTTCTTAGGCCCTAACTATTCCATCTGGTGGAACAACGACCTAGGGTGAAGCCAACGTTGCCTGGAACGTAGAAATGGCCATAACTTTCACACTGGTAGCAATTACTCGTTTTATACGATGGAAAAACTGTTTTATTTATTTTGCATTTTATGCTTCGGGCGTTGACTTCTAAGGCCCTAACTATTCGATCTGGTGGAGCAACGCCCTAGGGTGAAGCCTAGGTTGGCCGCAATGTAGAAATGTCCATAGCTTTCACACTGGTTGCAATTATTCGTTTTATATGATTGAAAAGCTGTTGTATTTATATCGTATTTTATGCTTCTGGCGTTCACTTCTTATGACCTAACTATTCGACCTGGTGGAGCAACGCCCTGGAGTGAAACCTAGGTTGCCCGGAACGTAGGAATGACCATTACCTTCACACTGGTTGCAATTATTCCTGTTATACGATGGAAAAACTGTTGGATTCTTATTGCATTTTATGCTTCGGGCATTGACTTTTAAGGCCCTAACTATTCAATCTAGTGGTGCAACTCCCTAGGGTGAAGACTAGGTTGCTCGGAAACTAGATATGACCATAACTTTCATACTGCTTGCGATTATTCGTTTTATACGGTGGAAAGACTGTTGTATTTATATCGTGTTGTGTTCTTCTGGCGTTGACTTCTTAGGCCCTGACTATTCCATCTGGTCGAACAACTCCCTAGGGTGAAGCCTAGGTTGCCCGGAAAGTAGAAATGCCCATAACTTCCACACTGGTAGAAATTATTCGTTTTATACGATTGAAAAACTGTACAATTTATTTTGTATTTTATGCTTCGGGCGTTGACTTCTAAGGCTCTAACTGTTCGATCTGGTCGAGCAACGCCCTAGAGTGAAGCCTAGGTTGCCCGGAACGTAGAAATGACCATAACTTCCACACTGGTTGCAATTATTCGTTTTATACAATGTAAAAGCTGTTGCATTTATATCGTATTTTATGCTTCTGGCGTTGACTTCTAAGGCCGTAGCTATCAGATCTGGTGGAGCAACGCCCTAGAGTGACGCCTAGGTTGCCCGGAACGTAGAAATGACCATTTCTTTTACAATGTTTGCAACTATTCATTTTATACGATGGAATAACTGTTGTACTTATATTGTATTTTATCCTTCTGGCGTTGAATTCTAAGTCCCTAGCTATTCGATCTGGTAGAGCAACGCCCTAGAGTGAAACCTAGGTTATCCGGAACGTAGAAATGACCAGTACATTCACACTGGTTGCAGTTATTCCTGTTAAACGATGGAAAAACTGTTGCATCTTTATTGTATTTTATACTTCTGGCGCTGACTTCTAAGGCCGTAACTATTCCGTCTGGTGGAGCAACGCCCTAGAGTGATGCCTAGGTTAGCCGGAACGTAGAAATGACCATTACTTTCACACTGTTTGCAAATATACATTATATACGATGGAAAAGCTGTTGTATTTATATTGTCTTTTATGCTTCTGGCGTTGACTTCTTAGGCCCTGACTGTTCGATCTGGTGGAACAACGCCCTAGAGTGAAGCCTAGGTTATCCGGAACGTAGAAATGACCAGTACATTCACACTGGTTGCAGTTATTCCTGTTATACGATGGAAAAACTGTTGAATTTTTATCGTATTTTATGCTTCTGGCGTTGACTTCTAAGGCCGTAGCTATCAGATCTGGTGGAGCAACGCCCTAGAGTGAAACCTAGGTTATCCAGAACGTAGAAATGACCATTACATTCACACTGGTTGCAATTATTCCTGTTATGCGATGGAAAAACTGTTGCATTTTTATTGTATTCTATGCTTCTGGCGTTTAATTCTAAGTCGCTAGCTATTTGGTCTGGTGGAGCAACGACCTGGAGTGAAGCCTAGGTTGCCCGGAACGTAGAAATGACAATTACTTTCACACTGTTTGCTATTGTTCATTTTGTACGATGGAAAAGCTGTTGTATTTATATTGTATTTTATGCCTCTGGCGTTGACTTCTAAGGCCGTAGCTATTAGATGTGGTGGAGCAACGCCTTAGAGTGACGCCTAGGTTGCCCGGAACGTAGAAATGACCATTACTTTCACAATGTCTGCAATTATTCATTTTATACGATGGAAAAACTGTTGTACTTATATTGTATTTTATCCTTCTGGCGTTGAATTCTAAGTCCCTAGCTATTCGATCCTGTGGTGCAACGCCCCAGAGTGAAACCTAGGTTACCCGGAAAGTAGAAATGACCAGTACTTTCACACTGGTTGCAGTTATTCGTTTTATACAATGGAAAAACTGTTCTATTTATTTTGCATTTTATGCTTCGGGCGTTGACTTCTAAGGCCCTAACTATTCGATCTGGTGGAGCAACGCCCTAGAGTGAAGCCTAGGTTGCTCGGAACGTAGAAATGACCATTACCTTCACACTGTTTGCAATTATTCATTTTATACGATGGCAAAGCTGTTGTATTTATATTGTATTTTATGCTTCCGGCGTTAACTTCTAAGGCCGTAGCTATCAGATGTGGAGCAGCAACGCCCTAGAGTGACGCGTAGGCGGCCAGGAACGTAGAAATGATCATTACTTTCACAATGTTCGCAATCATCCATTTTATGCGACGGAAAAACTGTTGTACTTATATTGTATTTTATGCTTCGGGCGTTGACTTCTAAGGCCCTAACTATCCGATTTGGTAGAGCAACGCCCTACGGTGAAGCCTAGGTTGCCCGGAACGTAGATATGTCCATAACCATCACACAGGTTGCAATTATTCGTTTTATACGATGGAAAGGCTGTAGTGTTTATTAGGTAGTTTATGCTTCTGGCGTTGACTTCTAAGGCCTTAACTCTTCGATCTGGTGGAGCAACTCCTCAGAGTTAAGTCTAGGATGCCCGAAATGTCGATATGATCATTACTTTCGCTCTGGTTGCAATTAGTCATGCTATACGATGGAAAAACTGTTGCATTTTTATTGTATTTTGTGCTTCTGGCGTTGACTTCTAAGTCCTTAGCTATTAGATATGGTGGAGCAACTCCCTAGAGTGACGCCTAGGATCCCCGGTACGTAGAAATGACCATTACTTTCACACTGTTTGCAATTATTCGTTTTATACGATGGGAAAGCCGTTGTATTTATATTGTATTTTATGCTTCTGGCGTTGACTTCTAAGGCCGTAGCTATTAGATGTGGTGGAGCAACGCCCTAGGGTGACGGCTAGGTTGCCCGGAACGTAGAAATGACCATTACTTTCACAATGTTTGCAATTATTCATTTTATACGATGGAAAAACTGTTGTACTTATACTGTATTTTATCCTTCCGGCGTTGAATTCTAAGTCCCTAGCTATTCGATCTGGTGGAGCAACGACCTAGGGTGAAACCTAGGTTACCCGGAACGTAGAAATGACCAGTACTTTCACACTGGTTACAGTTATTCGTTTTATACAATGGAAAAACTGCTCTACTTATTTTGCATTTTATGCTTCGGGCGTTGACATCTAAGGCCCTAACTATTCGATCTGGTGGAGCAACGCCCTAGAGTGAAGCCTAGGTTGCCCGGAACGTAGATATGACCATAACCTTCACACAGGTTGCAATTATTCGTTTTATACGGTGTAAAGGCTGTTGTATTTATTTTGTATTTTATCCTTCTGGCGTTGACTTCTTAGGCCCTAACTATTCGATCTGGTGGAACAACGCCGTAAAGTGAAGCCTAGGTTGCCCGGAACGTTGAAATGACCATTACTTTCACACTGTTTGCAATTATTCGTTTTATACGATGGAAAAACTGTTGCATCTTTATCGTATTTTATGCTTCTGGCGTTGACTTCTTAGGCCGTAACTATCCGATCTGGTGGAGCAACGCCCTAGAGTGAAGCCTAGGTTGCTCGGAATGTAGAAATGACCATAAGTTGCATACTGGTTGCAATTATCCGTTTTATACGATGGAAAGACTGTTGTATTTATATTGTATTTTATGCTTCTGGCGTTGACTTCTAAGGCCCTAAATATTCGATCTGGTGGAGCAATGCCTCAGAGTTAAGTCTAGGATGCCCGAAACGCCGAAATGATCATTACTTTCACGCTTGTTGCAATTATTCCTGTTATACGATGAAAAGACTGTTGTATTTTTATTGTATTTTATGCCTCAGGCGTGGACTTCTGAGGCCGTAGCTATTCGATGTGGTGAAAGAACGCCATACAGTGAAGCCTAGGTTGCCGGAACGTAGAAATGACCACTACTTTCACACTGTTTGCAATTATTCATTTAATACGATGGAAATGCTTTTGTATTTATATCGTATTTTATGCTTCGGGCGTAGACTTCTTAGGCCCTAACATTTCGATCTGGTGGAGCAACGCCCGACAGTGAAGCCTAGGTTGCCCGGAACGTAGATATGACCATAACCTTCACACAGGTTGCAATTATTCGTTTTATACGGTGTAAAGGCTGTTGTATTTATTTTGTATTTTATTCCTCTGGTGTTGACTTCTTAGGCCCTAACTATTCGATCTGGCGGAACAACGCTGTAGAGTGAAGCCTAGGTTGCCAGGAACGTAGAAATGACCATTACTTTCACACTGTTTGCAATTATTCCTTTTATACGATGGTAAAGCTGTTGTATTTATATCGTATTTTATGCTTCTGGCGTTGACTTCTTAGGCCCTAACTACTCGGCCTGGTATAGCAACGCCCTAGAGTGAAACCTAGGTTATTCGGAACGTAGAAATGACCATTACATTCACACTGGTTGCAATTATTCCTGTTATACGATGGAAAAACTGTTGTACTTATACTGTATTTTATCCTTCCGGCGTTGAATTCTAAGTCCCTAGCTATTCGATCTGGTGGAGCAACGCCCTAAAGTGAAGCCTAGGTTGCCCGGAACGTAGACGTGACCATAACTTCCACACTGGTTGCTATCATTCGTTTTATATGATGGAAAAACTGTTGTATTTATATTGCATTTTATGCTTCGGGCATTGACTTCTAAGGTCCTAACTATTCAATCTGTTGGAGCAACGCCCTAGGGTGAAGCCTAGGTTGCGCGGAAAGTAGAAATGACAATAACTTTCACACTGGTAGCAATTATTCGTTTTATACAATGGAAAAACCGTTCTATTTATTTTGCATTTTATGCTTCGGGCGTTGACTTCTAAGGCCCTAACTGTTTGATCTGGTGGAGCAACGCCGTAGAGCGAAGCCTATGTTGCCCTGAACATAGAAATGACCATTACTTTCACACTGTTTGCAATTATTCGTTTTATACGATGGAAAAACTGTTTTATTTATTTTGTATTTCAAGCCACGGGCCTTGAGTTCTAAGGCACTAACTATTCGATCTGGTGGAGCAACGCCCTAGAGTGAAGCCTAGCTTGCGCGGAACGTAGAAATGACCATAACTTTCACACTGGTAGCAATTGTTCGTTTTACACGATGGAAAAACTGTTCTATTTATTTTGTATTTTATGCATCGGGCGTTGACTTCTAAGGCCCTAACTATTCAATCTGTTGGAGCAACGCCCTAGGGTGAAGACTAGGTTGCCCGGAAAGTAGAAATGACGTTATCTTTCACACCGGTAGCAATTATTCGATTTACACGACGGAAAAACTGTTATATTTATATTGTATCTTATGCTTCTGGCGTTGACTTCTTAGGCCCTAACAATTCGATCTGGTGGAACAACGACCTAGAGTGAGGCCTAGCTTGTCCGGAACGTAGAACTGACCATAACTTTTACGCTGGTAGCAATTATTCGTTTTATACAATGGAAAAACTGTTGTATTTATATTGTATTTTATGCTGCTGGCGTTCACTTCTTAGGCCCTAACCAGTCGATCTGGTGGAACAACGCCCTGGGGTGAAGCCTAGGTTGCCCGGAACGTAGAAATGACCATAACATTCACACTGGTTGAAATTATTCGTTTTATACGATGGAAAAACTGTTATATTTATATTGTATTTTACGCTTCTGGCGTTGCCTTCTTAGGCCCTAACTGTTCGATCTGGTGCAACAACGCCCTAGAGTGAAGCCTAGGTTACCCGGAACGTACAAATGACCAGTACTTTCACACTGTTTGCAATTATTCATTTTATACGATGGAAAACCTGTTGTATTTATATTGTATTTTATGCTTCTGACGCTGACTTCTAGGGCACTAACTATTCGATCTGGTGGAGCAGCGCCCTAGGGTGAAGCCTAGGTTGCCTGGAACGTACAAATGACCATCACTTTCACACGGGTTGCAATTATTCCTGTTATAGGATGGAAAGACTGTTGTATTTTTATTGTATTTTATGCTTCAGGCGTTGACTTCTGAGGCCGTAGCTGTTCGATGTGGTGGAATAACGCCCTACAGTCAAGCCTAGGTTGCCCGGAACGTAGAAATGAACATAACTTTCACACTGCTAGCAATTCTTCGTTTTATACAATGGAAAAACTGTTCTATTTATTTTGTATTTTAAGCTTCGGGCGTTGACTTCTATGGCCCTACCTATTCGATCTGGTGGAGCAACACCCTTTAGTCAAGCCTAGGTTGCCCGGAACGCAGAAATGACCATGACATTCACACCGGTTGCAATTATTCATGCTATACTTTTGGAAAAACTGTTGCATTTTTATTGTATTTTATGCTTCTAGCGTTGACTTCTAAGGCCGTATGTATTCGATGTGGTGGAGCAACGCCATAGAGTGAAGCCTAGGTTGCCCGGAAAGTAGAAATGACCACAACTTTCATACTGGTTGCAATTACTCGTTTTATATGATGGAAAAACTGTTGTATTTATATTGTATTTTATGCTTCTGGCGTTCACTTCTTAGGCCCTAACTATTCGATCTGGTGGAACAACGCCCTAGGGTGAAGCCTAGGTTACCCGGAACGTAGAAATGACCATAACTTTCACACCGGTAGTAATTATTCGTTTTATACGATGGTAAAACTGTTGTATTTATATTGCATTTTATGCTTCGGGCGTTGACTTGTAAGGCCCTAACTATTCAATCTGTTGGAGCAACGCCCTAGGGTGAAGCCTAGGTTGCCAGGAACTTAGAAATGACCATAACTTTCACACTGGTTGCTATTATTCGTCTTACACGATGGAAAAACTGTTATATTTATATTGTATTTTATGCTTCTGGGTGTGCCTTCTTAGGCCCTAAGTGTTCGATCTGGTGGAGCAACGCCCTAGAGTGAAGCCTAGGTTGCCCGGAACGTAGAAATGATCATCACTTTCAAACTGGTTGCAATTAATCCTTTTATACGATGGAAAAACTGTTGTATTTATATTGCACTTTATGCTTCGGGCGTAGACTTCTATGGCCCTACCTATTCGATCTGGTGGAATAACACCCTACAGTGAAACCTATGTTGCCCGTAACGTAGATATGACCATAACCTTCACACAGGTTGCAATTATTCGTTTTCTACGATGGAAAAGATGTTGTATTTATATTGTGTTTTATGCTTCCGGTGTTGACTTCTTAGACCCTAACTCTTCGATCTGGTGGAGCAACGCCTCAGAGTTAAGTCTAGGGTGCCCGAAACGTCGAAATGATCGTTACTTTCGCACTGGTTGCAATTAGTCATGTTATACAATGGAAAAACTGTTGTATTTATACTGTATTTTATGCTTCTGGCGTTGACATCTAAGGCCGTAGCTATTCGATGTGGTGGAGCAACGCCCTAAAGTGAAGCCTAGGTTGCCCGGAACGTAGAAATGCCCATTACTTTCACACTGGTTGCAATTATTAGTTTTATACGATGGAAAAACTGTTCTATTTATTTTGTATTTTATGCTTCGGGCGTTGACTTCTAAGGCCCTAACTATTCAATCTGTTGGAGCAACGCCCTAGGGTGAAGCCTAGGTTGCCCGGAACGTAGAAATGACCATCACTTTCAAACTGGTTGCAATTAATCCTTTTATACGATGGAAAAACTGTTGTATTTATATTGTATCTTATGCTTCTGGCGTTGACTTCTAAGGCACTAACTATTAGATCTGGTGGAGCAACGCCCTAGAGTGAAGCCTCAGTTGCCCGGAACGTAGCAATTACCATCACTTTCGAACTGGTTGCAAATATTCCTGTTATATGATGGAAAAGCTGTTGTATTTTTATTGCATTTTATGCTTCGGGCATTGACTTCTAAGGCCCTAACTATTCAATCTGTAGGAGCAACGCCCTAGGGTGAAGCCTGTGTTGCCCGTAAAGTAGAAATGACGTTAACTTTCATACTGGTTGCAATTATTCGTTTTATACGATGGAAAAACTGTTGTATTTATATTGTATTTTATGCTTCTGGCGTTGACTTCTAAGGCACTAACTATTCGATCTGGTGGAGCA
The DNA here is from genome assembly GCF_051401765.1 of Calliopsis andreniformis. Lineage (NCBI taxonomy): Eukaryota > Metazoa > Arthropoda > Insecta > Hymenoptera > Andrenidae > Calliopsis > Calliopsis andreniformis. Next base: position 25,318,495 of record NW_027480423.1, read on the forward strand.
ACGCCCTAGAGTGAAGCCGATGTTGCCCGGAACGTAGAAATGACCATCACTTTCAAACTGGTTGCAATTATTCCGTTTATATGATGGAAAAACTGTAGTATTTTTATTGCATTTTATGCTTCGGGCATTGACTTCTAAGGCCCTAACTATTCAATCTGTAGGAGCAACGCCCTAGGGTGTAGCCTAGGTTGCCCGGAACGTAGAAGTGACCATAACTTTCAGACTGGTTGCTATTATTCGTTCTATACGATGGAAAAACTGTTATATTTATATTGTATCTTATGCTTCTGGCGTTGACTTCTTTGGCCCTAACTATTCAATCTGTTAGAGCAACGCCCTAGAGTCAAGCCTAGGTTTCCCGGAAAGTAGAAATGACAATAACTTTCACACTGGTTGCAATTATTCGTTTTATACGATGGAAAAGCTGTTCCATCTTTATTGTATTTAATGCTTCTGTCGTTGACTTCTAAGGCACTAACTATTCGATCTGGTGGAGCAACGCCCTAGAGTCAAGCCTAGGTTTCCCGGAAAGTAGAAATGACCATCACTTCCATACTGGTAGCAATTATTCGTTTTAAACGATGGAAAAACTGTTGTGTTTATATTGTATTTTATGCTTCTGGCGTTGACTTCTAAGGCACTAACTATTCGATCTGGTGGAGCAACGCCCTAGAGTGAAGCCTAGGTTGCCCGGAACGTAGAAATGACCATCACTTTCAAACTGGTTGCAATTATTCCTGTTATAGGGAGGAAAGACTGTTGTATTTTTATTGTGTTTTATGCGTCAGGCGTTGACTTCTGAGGCCGTAGCTATTCGATGTGGTGGAAGAACGCCATAGAGTGAAGCCTGGGTTGCCCGGAACGTAGAAATGATTATAACCTTCATACTGGTTGCAATTATTCGTTTTATATGATGGAAGAACTGTTGTATTTATATTGTATTTTATGCTGCTGGCGTTCACTTGTTAAGCCCTAACTATTCGATCTGGTGGAGCAACGCCCTAGAGTGAAGCCTTAGTTGCCCTGAACGTAGCAATTACCATCACTTTCCAACTGGTTGCAAATATTCCTGTTATATGATGGAAAAACTGTTGTGTTTTTATTGCATTTTATGCTTCGGGCATTGACTTCTAAGGCCCTAACCATTCAATCTGTAGGAGCAACGCCCTAGTGTGTAGCCTAGGATGCCCCTAAAGGAGAAATGACCGTAGCTTTCATACTGGTTGCAATTATTCGTTTTATATGATGGCAAAACTGTTGTATTTATATTGTATTTTATGCTTCTGTCGTTGACGTCTAAGGCCGTAGCTATTAGATGTGGTGGAGCAACGCATTAGAGTGACGCCTATGTTGCCCGAAACGTAGAAATGACCATTACTTTCGCAATGATTGCAATTATACATTTTATACGATGGAAAAACTGTTGTACTTATATCGTATTTTATGCTTCTGGCGTTGACTTCTTATGCCCTAACTGTTCCATCTGGTGGAACAACGACGTCGGGTGAAGCCTAGGTTGCCCGGATCGTAGAAATGGAAATAACTTTCACACCGGTAGCAATTATTCGTTTTATACGATGGAAAAACTGTTATATTTATACTGTATTTTATGATTCTGGCGGTGCCTTCTTAGGCCCTAAGTGTTCGATCTGGTGGAACAACGCCCTAGAGTGAAGCCTACGTTGCGCGGAACGTAGAAATGACCATTACTTTCACACTGGTTGCAATTATTCCTGCTATATGATGGAAAAACTGTTGTATTTTTATTGCATTTTATGCTTCGGGCATTGACTTCTAAGTCCCTAACTATTCGATCTGGTGGAGCAACGCCCTAGAGTGAAGCCTAGGTTGCCCGGAACGTAGAAATGACCATCACTTTCAAGCTGGTTGCAATTATTCCTGCTATATGATGGAAAAACTGTTGTATTTTTATTGCATTTTATGCTTCGGGCATTGACTTCTAAGGTCCTAACTATTCAATCTGTTGGAGCAACGCCCTAGGGTGAAGCCTAGGTTGCGCGGAAAGTAGAAATGACAATAACTTTCACACTGGGTGCTTTTATTCGTTCTATACGATCGAAAAACTGTTATATTTATATTGTATTTTATGCTTCTGGCGTTGCCTTCTAAGGCCCTAGCTGTTCGATCTGGTGGAACAACGCCCTAGAGTGGAGCCTAGGTTACCCGGAACGTAGAAATGACCAGTACTTTCACACTGTTTGCAGTTTATTCCTGTTATACGATGGAAAAACTGTTGTATTTTTATTGCTCTTTATGCTTCCGGCGTTGACTTCTAAGGCCCTAACTATTCAATCTGTTGGAGCAACGCCCTAGGGTGAAGCCTGGCTTGCCCGGAAAGCAGAAATGACGTTAACTTTCATACTGGTTGCAATTATTCGTTTTATACGATGGAAAAACTGTTGTATTTATATTGTATTTTATGCTTCTGGCGTTGACATCTAAGGCACTAAGTATTCGATCTGGTGGAACAACGTCATAGAGTGAGGCCTAGGTTGCCCGGAACGTAGAAATGACCATCACTTCCATACTGGTAGCAATTATTCGTTTTATACGATGTAAAAACTGTTGTAGTTATATTGTATTTTATGCTTCTGGCGTTGACTTCTTAGGCACTAAATATTCGATCTGGTGGAGCAACGCCCTAGAGTGAAGCCTAGGTTTCCCGGAAAGTAGAAATGACCATAACTTGCACACCGGTAGCAATTATTCGTTTTATACGATGGAAAAACAGTTCTATTTATTTTGTATTTTATGCTTCGGCCGTTGACTTCTAAAGCCGTAACTATTCGATCTGTTGGAGCAACGCCCTAGGGTGAAGCCTAGGTTGCCCGGAAAGTAGAAATTACCATAACTTTCATACTGGTTGCAATTATTCGTTTTATACGATGGAAAAACTGTTGTATTTATATTGCATTTTATGCTTCGGGCATTGACTTCTAAGGTCCTAACTATTCAATCTGTTGGAGCAACGCCCTAGGGTGAAGCCTAGGTTGCGCGGAAAGTAGAAATGACAATAACTTTCACACTGGTAGCAATTATTCGTTTTATACAATGGAAAAACCGTTCTATTTATTTTGCATTTTATGCTTCGGGCGTTGACTTCTAAGGCCCTAACTGTTTGATCTGGTGGAGCAACGCCGTAGAGCGAAGCCTATGTTGCCCTGAACATAGAAATGACCATTACTTTCACACTGTTTGCAATTATTCGTTTATACGATGGAAAAACTGTTTTATTTATTTTGTATTTCAAGCCACGGGCCTTGAGTTCTAAGGCACTAACTATTCAATTTGTTGGAGCAACGCCCTAGGGTGAAGACTAGGTTGCCCGGAAAGTAGAAATGACGTTATCTTTCACACCGGTAGCAATTATTCGATTTACACGACGGAAAAACTGTTATATTTATATTGTATCTTATGCTTCTGGCGTTGACTTCTTAGGCCCTAACAATTCGATCTGGTGGAACAACGACCTAGAGTGAGGCCTAGCTTGTCCGGAACGTAGAACTGACCATAACTTTTACGCTGGTAGCAATTATTCGTTTTATACAATGGAAAAACTGTTGTATTTATATTGTATTTTATGCTGCTGGCGTTCACTTCTTAGGCCCTAACCAGTCGATCTGGTGGAACAACGCCCTGGGGTGAAGCCTAGGTTGCCCGGAACGTAGAAATGACCATAACTTTCACACTGGTTGAAATTATTCGTTTTATACGATGGAAAAACTGTTATATTTATATTGTATTTTACGCTTCTGGCGTTGCCTTCTTAGGCCCTAACTGTTCGATCTGGTGCAACAACGCCCTAGAGTGAAGCCTAGGTTACCCGGAACGTAGAAATGACCAGTACTTTCACACTGTTTGCAATTATTCATTTTATACGATGGAAAACCTGTTGTATTTATATTGTATTTTATGCTTCTGGCGCTGACTTCTAGGGCACTAACTATTCGATCTGGTGGAGCAGCGCCCTAGGGTGAAGCCTAGGTTGCCCGGAACGTAGAAATGACCATCACTTGCAAACTGGTTGCAATTAATCCTTTTATACGATGGAAAAACTGTTGTATTTATATTGTTTTTTATGCTTCTGGTGTTGACTTCTAAGGCACTAACTATTCCATCTGGTGGAGCAACGCCCTAGGGTGAAGCCTAGGTTGCCTGGAACGTACAAATGACCATCACTTTCACACGGGTTGCAATTATTCCTGTTATAGGATGGAAAGACTGTTCTATTTATTTTGTATTTTATGCTTCGGGCGTTGACTTCTATGGCCCTACCTATTCGATCTGGTGGAGCAACACCCTGTAGTCAAGCCTAGGTTGCCCGGAACGCAGAAATGACCATGACATTCACACCGGTTGCAATTATTCATGCTATACTTTTGGAAAAACTGCTGCATTTTTATTGTATTTTATGCTTCTAGCGTTGACTTCTAAGGCCGTATGTATTCGATGTGGTGGAGCAACGCCATAGAGTGAAGCCTAGGTTGCCCGGAAAGTAGAAATGACCACAACTTTCATACTGGTTGCAATTACTCGTTTTATATGATGGAAAAACTGTTGTATTTATATTGTATTTTATGCTTCTGGCGTTCACTTCTTAGGCCCTAACTATTCGATCTGGTGGAGCAACGCCCTAGAGTGAAGCCTAGGTTGCCCGGAACGTAGAAATGACCATCACTTTCAAACTGGTTGCAATTATTCCTGTTATAGGGAGGAAAGACTGTTGTATTTTTATTGTGTTTTATGCGTCAGGCGTTGACTTCTGAGGCCGTAGCTATTCGATGTGGTGGAAGAACGCCATAGAGTGAAGCCTGGGTTGCCCGGAACGTAGAAATGATCATAACCTTCATACTGGTTGCAATTATTCGTTTTATATGATGGAAGAACTGTTGTATTTATATTGTATTTTATGCTGCTGGCGTTCACTTCTTAAGCCCTAACTATTCGATCTGGTGGAGCAACGCCCTAGAGTGAAGCCTTAGTTGCCCTGAACGTAGCAATTACCATCACTTTCCAACTGGTTACAAATATTCCTGTTATATGATGGAAAAACTGTTGTATTTTTATTGCATTTTATGCTTCGGGCATTGACTTCTAAGGCCCTAACCATTCAATCTGTAGGAGCAACGCCCTAGTGTGTAGCCTAGGATGCCCCTAAAGGAGAAATGACCGTAGCTTTCATACTGGTTGCAATTATTCGTTTTATATGATGGCAAAACTGTTGTATTCATATTGTATTTTATGCTTCTGTCGTTGACGTCTAAGGCCGTAGCTATTAGATGTGGTGGAGCAACGCATTAGAGTGACGCCTATGTTGCCCGAAACGTAGAAATGACCATTACTTTCGCAATGATTGCAATTATACATTTTATACGATGGAAAAACTGTTGTACTTATATCGTATTTTATGCTTCTGGCGTTGACTTCTTATGCCCTAACTGTTCCATCTGGTGGAACAACGACGTCGGGTGAAGCCTAGGTTGCCCGGATCGTAGAAATGGAAATAACTTTCACACCGGTAGCAATTATTCGTTTTATACGATGGAAAAACTGTTATATTTATACTGTATTTTATGATTCTGGCGGTGCCTTCTTAGGCCCTAAGTGTTCGATCTGGTGGAACAACGCCCTAGAGTGAAGCCTACGTTGCGCGGAACGTAGAAATGACCATTACTTTCACACTGGTTGCAATTATTCCTGCTATATGATGGAAAAACTGTTGTATTTTTATTGCATTTTATGCTTCGGGCATTGACTTCTAAGGCCCTAACTATTCGATCTGGTGGAGCAACGCCCTAGAGTGAAGCCTAGGTTGCCCGGAACGTAGAAATGACCATCACTTTCAAGCTGGTTGCAATTATTCCTGCTATATGATGGAAAAACTGTTGTATTTTTATTGCATTTTATGCTTCGGGCATTGACTTCTAAGGTCCTAACTATTCAATCTGTTGGAGCAACGCCCTAGGGTGAAGCCTAGGTTGCGCGGAAAGTAGAAATGACAATAACTTTCACACTGGGTGCTTTGATTCGTTCTATACGATCGAAAAACTGTTATATTTATATTGTATTTTATGCTTCTGGCGTTGCCTTCTAAGGCCCTAGCTGTTCGATCTGGTGGAACAACGCCCTAGAGTGGAGCCTAGGTTACCCGGAACGTAGAAATGACCAGTACTTTCACACTGTTTGCAGTTTATTCCTGTTATACGATGGAAAAACTGTTGTATTTTTATTGCTCTTTATGCTTCCGGCGTTGACTTCTAAGGCCCTAACTATTCAATCTGTTGGAGCAACGCCCTAGGGTGAAGCCTGGCTTGCCCGGAAAGCAGAAATGACGTTAACTTTCATACTGGTTGCAATTATTCGTTTTATACGATGGAAAAACTGTTGTATTTATATTGTATTTTATGCTTCTGGCGTTGACATCTAAGGCACTAAGTATTCGATCTGGTGGAACAACGTCATAGAGTGAGGCCTAGGTTGCCCGGAACGTAGAAATGACCATCACTTCCATACTGGTAGCAATTATTCGTTTTATACGATGTAAAAACTGTTGTAGTTATATTGTATTTTATGCTTCTGGCGTTGACTTCTTGGGCACTAAATATTCGATCTGGTGGAGCAACGCCCTAGAGTGAAGCCTAGGTTTCCCGGAAAGTAGAAATGACCATAACTTGCACACCGGTAGCAATTATTCGTTTTATACGATGGAAAAACAGTTCTATTTATTTTGTATTTTATGCTTCGGCCGTTGACTTCTAAAGCCGTAACTATTCGATCTGTTGGAGCAACGCCCTAGGGTGAAGCCTAGGTTGCCCGGAAAGTAGAAATTACCATAACTTTCATACTGGTTGCAGTTATTCGTTTTATACGATGGAAAAACTGTTGTATTTATATTGCATTTTATGCTTCGGGCATTGACTTCTAAGGTCCTAACTATTCAATCTGTTGGAGCAACGCCCTAGGGTGAAGCCTAGGTTGCGCGGAAAGTAGAAATGACAATAACTTTCACACTGGTAGCAATTATTCGTTTTATACAATGGAAAAACCGTTCTATTTATTTTGCATTTTATGCTTCGGGCGTTGACTTCTAAGGCCCTAACTGTTTGATCTGGTGGAGCAACGCCGTAGAGCGAAGCCTATGTTGCCCTGAACATAGAAATGACCATTACTTTCACACTGTTTGCAATTATTCGTTTTATACGATGGAAAAACTGTTTTATTTATTTTGTATTTCAAGCCACGGGCCTTGAGTTCTAAGGCACTAACAATTCGATCTGGTGGAACAACGACCTAGAGTGAGGCCTAGCTTGTCCGGAACGTAGAACTGACCATAACTTTTACGCTGGTAGCAATTATTCGTTTTATACAATGGAAAAACTGTTGTATTTATATTGTATTTTATGCTGCTGGCGTTCACTTCTTAGGCCCTAACCAGTCGATCTGGTGGAACAACGCCCTGGGGTGAAGCCTAGGTTGCCCGGAACGTAGAAATGACCATAACTTTCACACTGGTTGAAATTATTCGTTTTATACGATGGAAAAACTGTTATATTTATATTGTACTTTACGCTTCTGGCGTTGCCTTCTTAGGCCCTAACTGTTCGATCTGGAGCAACAACGCCCTAGAGTGAAGCCTAGGTTACCCGGAACGTAGAAATGACCAGTACTTTCACACTGTTTGCAATTATTCATTTTATACGATGGAAAACCTGTTGTATTTATATTGTATTTTATGCTTCTGGCGCTGACTTCTAGGGCACTAACTATTCGATCTGGTGGAGCAGCGCCCTAGGGTGAAGCCTAGGTTGCCCGGAACGTAGAAATGACCATCACTTGCAAACTGGTTGCAATTAATCCTTTTATACGATGGAAAAACTGTTGTATTTATATTGTTTTTTATGCTTCTGGTGTTGACTTCTAAGGCACTAACTATTCCATCTGGTGGAGCAACGCCCTAGGGTGAAGCCTAGGTTGCCTGGAACGTACAAATGACCATCACTTTCACACGGGTTGCAATTATTCCTGTTATAGGATGGAAAGACTGTTCTATTTATTTTGTATTTTATGCTTCGGGCGTTGACTTCTATGGCCCTACCTATTCGATCTGGTGGAGCAACACCCTTTAGTCAAGCCTAGGTTGCCCGGAACGCAGAAATGACCATGACATTCACACCGGTTGCAATTATTCATGCTATACTTTTGGAAAAACTGTTGCATTTTTATTGTATTTTATGCTTCTAGCGTTGACTTCTAAGGCCGTATGTATTCGATGTGGTGGAGCAACGCCATAGAGTGAAGCCTAGGTTGCCCGGAAAGTAGAAATGACCCCAACTTTCATACTGGTTGCAATTACTCGTTTTATATGATGGAAAAACTGTTGTATTTATATTGTATTTTATGCTTCTGGCGTTCACTTCTTAGGCCCTAACTATTCGATCTGGTGGAACGACGCCCTAGGGTGAAGCCTAGGTTACCCGGAACGTAGAAATGACCATAACTTTCACACCGGTAGTAATTATTCGTTTTATACGATGGTAAAACTGTTGTATTTATATTGCATTTTATGCTTCGGGCGTTGACTTGTAAGGCCCTAACTATTCAATCTGTTGGAGCAACGCCCTAGGGTGAAGCCTAGGTTGCCAGGAACTTAGAAATGACCATAACTTTCACACTGGTTGCTATTATTCGTCTTACACGATGGAAAAACTGTTATATTTATATTGTATTTTATGCTTCTGGGTGTGCCTTCTTAGGCCCTAAGTGTTCGATCTGGTGGAGCAACGCCCTAGAGTGAAGCCTAGGTTGCACGGAACGTAGAAATGATCATCACTTTCAAACTGGTTGCAATTAATCCTTTTATACGATGGAAAAACTGTTGTATTTATATTGCATTTTATGCTTCGGGCGTAGACTTCTATGGCCCTACCTATTCGATCTGGTGGAATAACACCCTACAGTGAAACCTATGTTGCCCGTAACGTAGATATGACCATAACCTTCACACAGGTTGCAATTATTCGTTTTCTACGATGGAAAAGATGTTGTATTTATATTGTATTTTATGCTTCCGGTGTTGACTTCTTAGACCCTAACTCTTCGATCTGGTGGAGCAACGCCTCAGAGTTAAGTCTAGGGTGCCCGAAACGTCGAAATGATCGTTACTTTCGCACTGGTTGCAATTAGTCATGTTATACAATGGAAAAACTGTTGTATTTATACTGTATTTTATGCTTCTGGCGTTGACATCTAAGGCCGTAGCTATTCGATGTGGTGGAGCAACGCCCTAAAGTGAAGCCTAGGTTGCCCGGAACGTAGAAATGCCCATTACTTTCACACTGGTTGCAATTATTAGTTTTATACGATGGAAAAACTGTTCTATTTATTTTGTATTTTATGCTTCGGGCGTTGACTTCTAAGGCCCTAACTATTCAATCTGTTGGAGCAACGCCCTAGGGTGAAGCCTAGGTTGCTCGGAACGTAGAAATGACCATCACTTTCAAACTGGTTGCAATTAATCCTTTTATACGATGGAAAAACTGTTGTATTTATATTGTATCTTATGCTTCTGGCGTTGACTTCTAAGGCACTAACTATTCGATCTGGTGGAGCAACGCCCTAGAGTGAAGCCTCAGTTGCCCGGAACGTAGCAATTACCATCACTTTCGAACTGGTTGCAAATATTCCTGTTATATGATGGAAATGCTGTTGTATTTTTATTGCATTTTATGCTTCGGGCATTGACTTCTAAGGCCCTAACTATTCAATCTGTAGGAGCAACGCCCTAGGGTGAAGCCTGTGTTGCCCGTAAAGTAGAAATGACGTTAACTTTCATACTGGTTGCAATTATTCGTTTTATACGATGGAAAAACTGTTGTATTTATATTGTATCTTATGCTTCTGGCGTTGACTTCTAAGGCACTAACTATTCGATCTGGTGGAGCAACGCCCTAGAGTGAAGCCTCAGTTGCCCGGAACGTAGAAATGACCATCACTTTCAAACTGGTTGCAATTATTCCTGTTATAGGGAGGAAAGACTGTTGTATTTTTATTGTGTTTTATGCGTCAGGCGTTGACTTCTGAGGCCGTAGCTATTCGATGTGGTGGAAGAACGCCATAGAGTGAAGCCTGGGTTGCCCGGAACGTAGAAATGATCATAACCTTCATACTGGTTGCAATTATTCGTTTTATATGATGGAAGAACTGTTGTATTTATATTGTATTTTATGCTGCTGGCGTTCACTTCTTAAGCCCTAACTATTCGATCTGGTGGAGCAACGCCCTAGAGTGAAGCCTTAGTTGCCCTGAACGTAGCAATTACCATCACTTTCCAACTGGTTGCAAATATTCCTGTTATATGATGGAAAAACTGTTGTATTTTTATTGCATTTTATGCTTCGGGCATTGACTTCTAAGGCCCTAACCATTCAATCTGTAGGAGCAACGCCCTAGTGTGTAGCCTAGGATGCCCCTAAAGGAGAAATGACCGTAGCTTTCATACTGGTTGCAATTATTCGTTTTATATGATGGTAAAACTGTTGTATTTATATTGTATTTTATGCTTCTGTCGTTGACGTCTAAGGCCGTAGCTATTAGATGTGGTGGAGCAACGCATTAGAGTGACGCCTATGTTGCCCGAAACGTAGAAATGACCATTACTTTCGCAATGATTGCAATTATACATTTTATACGATGGAAAAACTGTTGTACTTATATCGTATTTTATGCTTCTGGCGTTGACTTCTTATGCCCCAACTGTTCCATCTGGTGGAACAACGACCTCGGGTGAAGCCTAGGTTGCCCGGATCGTAGAAATGGAAATAACTTTCACACCGGTAGCAATTATTCGTTTTATACGATGGAAAAACTGTTATATTTATACTGTATTTTATGATTCTGGCGTTCACTTCTAAGGCCCTAACTGTTTGATCTGGTGGAGCAACGCCCTAGAGTGAAGTCAAGGTTGCCCGGAACGTAGAAATGACCATAACTTTTACACTGGTAGCAATTATTCGTTTTATACAATGGGAAAACTGTTCTATTTATTTTGTATTTTATGCTTCGGCCGTTGACTTCTAAAGCCATAACTATTCGATCTGTTGGAGCAACGCCCTAGGGTGAAGCCTAGGTTGCCCGGAAAGTAGAAATTACCATAACTTTCATACTGGTTGCAATTATTCGTTTTATACGATGGAAAAACTGTTGTATTTATATTGTATTTTATGCTTCGGGCGTTGACTTCTAAGGCCCTAAATATTCAATCTGTTGGATCAACGCCCTAGGGTGAAGCCTAGGTTGCTCGGAATGTAGAAATGACCATAAGTCTCATACTGGTTGCAATTATTCGTTTTATACGATGGAAAAACTGTTGTATTTATATTGTATTTTATGCTTCTGGCGTTGACTTCTAAGGCCCTAACTATTCGATCTGGTGGAGCAACGCAATAGAGTGAAGCCTAGGTTGCCCGGAACGTAGAATTGGCCATCACTTTCAAACTGGTTGCAATTATTCCTGTTATATGATGGAAACACTGTTGTATCTTTATTGCATTTTATGCTTCGGGCGTTGACTTCTAAGGACCTAACTATTCAATCTGTTGGATCAACGCCCTAGGGTTGAAGCCTAGGTTGCTCGGAAAGTAGAAATGACCATAAGTTTCATACTGGTTGCAATTATTCGTTTTATACGATGGAAAAACTGTTGTATTTTTATTGTATTTTATGCTTCTGGTGTTGACTTCTAAGGCACTAACTATTCGATCTGGTGGAGCAACGCCCTCGGGTGAAGCCTAGGTTGCTCGGAAAGTAGAAATGACCATCACTTTCACACGGGTTGCAATTATTCCTGTTATAGGACGGAAAGACTGTTGTATTTTTATTGTATTTTATGCTTCTGGCGTTGTCTTCTGAGGCCGTTGCTATTCGATGTAGTGGAAGAACGCCATAGAGTGAAGCCTAGGTTGCCCGGAACGTAGAAATGACCATAACTTTCATACTGGTTGCAATTATTCCTGTTATATGATGGAAAAACTGTTGTATTTATATTGTATTTTATGCTTCGGGCGTTGACTGCTAAGGCCCTAACTATTCGATATGGTGGAACAACGCCCTGTGGTGAAGTCTAGGTTGCCTGGAACGTAGAAATGACCATAACTTTCACACTGGTTGCTATTATTCGCTTTATACGATTGAAAAACTGTTATATTTATATTGTATATTATGCTTCTGGCGTTGCCTTCTTAGGCCCTGACTGTTCGATCTGGTGGAACAACGCCCTAGAGTGAAGCCTAGGTTACCCGGAACGTAGAAATGACCAGTACTTTCACACTGTTTGCAGTTACTCCTGTTATACGATGGAAAAACTGTTGCATCTTTATTGAATTTTATGCTTCTGGCGTTGAGTTCTAAGGCCCTAACTATTCGATCTGGTGGAGCAACGCCCTAGAGTGAAGCCTAGGTTTCCCGGAACGTAGAAATGACCATCACTTTCAAACTGGTTGCAATTATTCCTGTTATATGATGGAAAAACTGTTGTATTTATATTGTATTTTATGCTTCGGGCGTTGACTGCTAAGGCCCTAACTATTCAATCTGTTGGATCAACCTCCTAGAGTGAAGCATAGGTTGCTCGGAATGTAGAAATGACCATAACATTCACACTGGTTGAAATTATTCGTTTAATACGGTGGAAAAACTGTTGCATCTTTATTGTATTTTATGATTCTGGCGTTGACTTCTAAGGCCCTAACTATTCGATCTGGTGGAGCAACGCCCTAGAGTGAAGCCTAGGTTGCCCGGAACGAAGAAATGACCATCACTTTCAAACTGGTTGCAATTAATCCTTTTATACGATGGAAAAACTGTTGTATTTTTTAAGCGTTTTATGCTTCCGGCGTATACGTCTAAGGCCCTAACTATTCAATCTGTTGGTGAAACGCCCAAGGGTGAAGCCCAGGTTGCCCGGAAAGAAGAAATGACGTTAACTTTCATACTGGTTGCAATTATTCGTTTTATACGATGGAAAAACTGTTGTATTTATATTGTATTTTATGCTTCTGGCGTTGACATCTAATGCACTAACTATTCGATCTGGCGGAGCAACGCCCTAGAGTGAAGCCGAGGTTTCCCGGAACGTAGAAATAACCATAAGTTTCATACTGGTTGCAATTATTCGTTTTATACGACGGAAAAACTGTTGTATTTATATTGTATTTTATGCTTCTGGCGTTGACATCTAAGGCACTAACTATTCGATCTGGTGGAGCAACGCAATAGAGTGAAGCCTAGGTTGCCCGGAACGTTGAATTGGCAATCACTTTCAAACTGGTTGCAATTATTCCTGTTATATGCTGGACACACTGTTGTATTTTTATTGCATTTTATGCTTCGGGCGTTGACTTCTAAGGCCCTAACTATTCAATCTGTTGGAGCAACGCCCTAGGGTTGAAGCCTAGGTTGCTCGGAAAGTAGAAATGACCATAAGTTTCATACTGGTGGCAATTATTCGTTTTATACGATGGAAAAACTGTTGTATTTTTATTGTGTTTTATGCTTCTGGCGTTGACGTCTAAGGCCGTAGCTATTAGATGAGGTGGAGCAACGCACTGGAGTGACGCCTAGGTTGGCCGGAACGTGGTATGACCATTACCTTCGCAATGTTTGCAATTATTCATTTTATACGGTGGCAAAACTGTTGCACTTATATTGTATTTTATGCTTCTGGCGTTGTGTTCTTAGGCCCTAACAATTCGATCTGGTGGAACAACGCCCTAGAGTGAAGCCTAGGTTGCCTGGAACGTACAAATGACCATCACTTTCACACGGGTTGCAATTATTCCTGTTATAGGACGGAAAGACTGTTGTATTTTTATTGTATTTTATGCTTCTGGCGTTGTCTTCTGAGTCCGTTGCTATTCGATGTAGTGGAAGAACGCCATAGAGTGAAGCCTAGGTTGCCCGGAACGTAGAAATGACCATAACTTTCATACCGGTTGCAATTATTCCTGTTATATGATGGAAAAACTGTTGTATTTATATTGTATTTTATGCTTCGGGCGTCGACTGCTAAGGCCCTAACTATTCAATCTGTTGGATCAACGCCCTAGAGTGAAGCCTAGGTTGCTCGGAATGTAGAAATGACCATAACATTCACACTGGTTGAAATTATTCGCTTAATACGGTGGAAAAGCTGTTGCATCTTTATTGTATTTTATGATTCTGGCGTTGACTTCTAAGGCCCTAACTATTCGATCTGGTGGAGCAACGCCCTAGAGTGAAGCCTAGGTGGCCCGGAACGTAGAAAGGACCATCACTTTCAAACTGGTTGCAATTGATCCTTTTATACGATGGAAAAACTGTTGTATTTTTATTGCATTTTATGCTTCCGGCGTTGACTTCTAAGGCCCTAACCATTCAATCTGTTGGAGCAACGCCCAAGGGTGAAGCCTAGGTTGCCCGGAAAGAAGAAATGACCATAACTTTCATACTGGTTGCAATTATTCGTTTTATATCATGGAAAAACTGTTGTATTCAAATTGTATTTTATGCTGCTGGCGTTCACTTCTTAGGCCCTAACTATTCGATCTGGTGGAGCAACGCCCTAGGGTGTAGCCTAGGTTGCCCGGAACGTAGAAATGACCATAACTTTCACACTGGTTGCTATTATTCGTTCTATACGATGGAAAAACTGTTCTATTTATTTTGTATTTTATGCTTCGGGCGTTGACTTCTAAGGCCCTAACTGTTTGATCTGGTGGAGCAACGCCCTAGAGTGAAGCCTAGGTTGCCCGGAACGTAGGAATGACCATAACTTTCACACTGGTTGCTATTATTCGTTCTATACGATGGAAAAACTGTTATATTTATATTGTATCTTATGCTTCTCGCGTTGACTTCTTAGGCCCTAACAATTCGATCTAGTGGAACATCGCCCTAGAGTGAAGCCTAGGTTGCCTGGAACGTACAAATGACCATCACTTGCACAAGGGTTGCAATTATTCCTGTTATAGGATGGAAAGACTGTTGTACTTTTATTGTATTTTATGCTTCAGGCGTTGACTTCTGAGGCCGCAGCTATTCGATGTGGTGGAAGGACGCCATAGAGTGAAGCCTAGGTTGCCCGGAACGTAGAAATGACCATAAGTTTCATACTGGTTGCAATTATCCCTTTTATACGATGGAAAAACTGTTGTATTTATATTGTATTTTATGCTTCTGGCGTTCACTTCTGTGGCCCTAACTATTCGATCTGGTGGAACAACATCCTAGGGTGAAGCCAAGGTTGCCCGGAACGTTGAACTGACCATAACTTTCACACTGGTTGCTATTATTCGTTTCATACAATGGAAAAACTGTTATGTTTATATTGCATTTTATTCTTATGGCGTTGAATTCTAAGTCCCTAGCTATTCCATCTCGTGGAACAACGCCCTAGGGTAAAGCCCAGGTTGCGCGGAACATAGAAATGACCATAACTTTCACACTGGTAGCAATTACTCGTTTTATACGATGGAAAAACTGTTTTATTTATTTTGCATTTTATGCTTCGGGCGTTGACTTCTAAGGCCCTAACTATTCGATCTGGTGGAGCAACGCCCTAGGGTGAAGCCTAGGTTGCTCGGAACGTAGAAATGACCATAACTTTCACACTGGTTGCTATCATTCGATTTATACGATGGAAAAACTGTTATATTTACATTGTATTTTATACTTCTGGCGTTGACTTCTTAGGCCCTAACTGTTCGATCTGGTGGAACAACGCCCTAGAGTGAAGCCTAGGTTATCCGGAACGTAGAAATGACCAGTACATTCACACTGGTTGCAGTTATTCCTGCATAACGATGGAAAAACTGTTGCATCCTTATTGTATTTTATGCTTCTGGCGTTGACTTCTAAGGCCCTAACTATTCGATCTGGTGGAGCAACGCCCTAGGGTGAAGCCTGGGTTGGCCGGAATGTAGAAATGTCCATAACTTTCACACTGGTTGCAATTATTCGTTTCATACGATTGAAAAGCTGTTATATTTATATTGTATTTTATGCTTCTGGCGTTGACTTCATCTGACCTAACTATTCGATCTGGTGGAGCGACGCCCTGGAGTGAAACCTAGGTTGCCCGGAACGTGGGAATGACCATTACTTTCACACTGGTTGCAATTATTCCTGTTATACGATGGAAAAACTGTTGTATTAATATTGCATTTTATGCTTCGGGCATTGACTTTTAAGGCCCTAACTATTCAATCTGGTGGTGCAACTCCCTAGGGTGAAGCCGAGGTCGCCCGGAACATAGAAATGGCCATAACTTTCACACTGATTGCTATTATTCGTTCTATACGATGGAAAAACTGTTATATTTATATTGTACCTTATGCTTCTGGCGTTGACTTCTTAGGCCCTAGCAATTCGATCTGGTGGAACAACGCCCTAGAGTGAAGCCTAGGTTGCTCGGGAAGTAGAAATGACCATAACTTTCATACTGCTTGCGATTATTCGTTTTATACGATGGAAAAACTGTTGTATTTATATCGTGTTTTATGCCTCTGGCGTTGACTTCTAAGGCCGTAGCTATTAGATCTGGTGGAACAACGCCCTAGAGTGACTCCTAGGTTGCCCGGAACGTAGAAATGACCATTACTTTTACAATGTTTGCAACTATTCATTTTATACGATGGAATAACTGTTGTACTTATATTGTATTTTATCCTTCTGGCTTTGAATTCTAAGTCTCTAGCTATTCGATCTGGTAGAGCAACGCCCTAGAGTGAAACCTAGGTTATCCGGAACGTAGAAATGCCCAGTACATTCACACTGGTTGCAGTTATTCCTGTTAAACGATGGAAAAACTGTTGCATCTTTATTGTATTTTATGCTTCTGGCGCTGACTTCTAAGGCCGTAACTATTCCGTCTGGTGGAGCAACGCCCTAGAGTGAAGCCTAGGTTAGCCGGAACGTAGAAATGACCATTACTTTCACACTGTTTGCAAATATACATTATATACGATGGAAAAGCTGTTGTATTTATATTGTCTTTTATGCTTCTGGCGTTGACTTCTTACGCCCTAACTATTTAATCTGGTAGAGCACCGCCCTAGAGTGGAGCATAGGCTGCCCGGAACGTAGAACATACCATTACCTTCACACTGGTTGCAATTATTCCTGTTATACGATGGAAAAACTGTTGCATCTTTATTGTATTTTCTGCTTCTGGCGTTGACTTCTAAGGCCCTAACTATTCGATCAGGTGGAGCAACGCCCTAGAGTGAAGCCTAGGTCGCTCGGAATGTAGAAATGACCATAACTTTCACACTGGTTGCAATTATTCATTTTATACGATGGAATAACTGTTGTACTCATTTGTATTTTATTCTTATGGCGTTGAATTCTAAGTCCCTAGCTATTCGATCTGGTGGAGCAACGCCCTAGAGTGAAACCTAGGCTACGCGGGACGTAGAAATGACCAGTACTTTCATACTGTCTGCAGTTATTCCTGTTATACGATGTAAAAGCTTTTGCATCTTTACTGTATTTTATGCTTCTGGCGTTGACTTCTAAGGCCCTAGCTATTCGGTCTGGTGGAGCAACGCCCTTGAGTGAAGCCTAGGTTGCCCGGTACGTAGGGGTGACCATTACTTTCAAAATGTTTGCAAATATATATTATATACGATGGAAAATCTGTTGTATTTATGTTGTATTTTATGCTTCTGGCGTTGACTTCTTAGGCCCTAACTATTTGATCTGGTGGAGCACCGCCCTAGAGTGAAGCCTAGGTTCCCCGGAACGTAGAAGTGACCATAACTTCCACCCTGGTTGCAATTATTCGTTTTATACGATGGAAAAGCTGTTGTATTTATATCGTTTTTTATGCTTCTGGCGTTGGCTTCTTAGGCCCTAGCTATTCGATCTGGTCGAGCAACGCCCTAGAGTGAAGCCTAGGTCGCCCGGAACGAAGAAATGACCATAACTTTCACACTGGTTGCTATCATTCGTTTTATACGATGAAAAAACTGTTATATTTATATTGTATTTTATGCTTCTGGCGTTGACTTCTTAGGCCCTAACTGTTCGATCTGGTGGAACAACGCCCTAGAGTGAAGCCTAGGTTATCCGGAACGTAGAAATGACCAGTATATTCACACTGGTTGCAGTTATTCCTGCATAACGATGGAAAAACTGGTGCATCTTTATTGTATTTTATGCTTCTGGCGTTGACTTCTAAGGCCCTAACTATTCGATCTGGTGGAGCAACGCCCTAGGGTGAAGCCTGGGTTGGCCGGAATGTAGAAATGTCCATAACTTTCACACTGGTTGCAATTATCCGTTTCATACGATTGAAAAGCTGTTATATTTATATTGTATTTTATGCTTCTGGCGTTGACTTCTTCTGACCTAACTATTCGATCTGGTGGAGCAACGCCCTGGAGTGAAACCTAGGTTGCCCGGAACGTAGGAATGACCATTACTTTCACACTGGTTGCAATTATTCCTGTTATACGATGGAAAAACTGTTGTATTAATGTTGCATTTTATGCTTCGGGCATTGACTTTTAAGGCCCTAACTATTCAATCTGGTGGTGCAACTCCCTAGGGTGAAGCCTAGGTTGCTCGGAAAGTAGAAATGACCATAACTTTCATACTGCTTGCGATTATTCGTTTTATACGATGGAAAAACTGTTGTATTTATATCGTGTTTTATGCCTCTGGCGTTGACTTCTAAGGCCGTAGCTATTAGATCTGGTGGAACAACGCCCTAGAGTGACGCCTAGGTTGCCCGGAACGTAGAAATGACCATTACTTTTACAATGTTTGCAACTATTCATTTTATACGATGGAATAACTGTTGTACTTATATTGTATTTTATCCTTCTGGCTTTGAATTCTAAGTCTCTAGCTATTCGATCTGGTAGAGCAACGCCCTAGAGTGAAACCTAGGTTATCCGGAACGTAGAAATGACCAGTACATTCACACTGGTTGCAGTTATTCCTGTTAAACGATGGAAAAACTGTTGCATCTTTATTGTATTTTATGCTTCTGGCGCTGACTTCTAAGGCCGTAACTATTCCGTCTGGTGGAGCAACGCCCTAGAGTGAAGCCTAGGTTAGCCGGAACGTAGAAATGACCATTACTTTCGCCCTGTTTGCAAATATACATTATATACGATGGAAAAGCTGTTGTATTTATATTGTCTTTTATGCTTCTGGCGTTGACTTCTTACGCCGTAACTATTTAATCTGGTAGAGCACCGCCCTAGAGTGGAGCATAGGCTGCCCGGAACGTAGAACATACCATAACTTTCACACTGGTTGCTATCATTCGATTTATACGATGGAAAAACTGTTATATTTACATTGTATTTTATACTTTTGGCGTTGACTTCTTAGGCCCTAACTGTTCGATCTGGTGGAACAACGCCCTAGAGTGAAGCCTAGGTTATCCGGAACGTAGAAATGACCAGTACATTCACACTGGTTGCAGTTATTCCTGTATAACGATGGAAAAACTGTTGCATCTTTATTGTATTTTATGCTTCTGGCGTTGACTTCTAAGGCCCTAACTATTCGATCTGATGGAGCAACAACCTAGGGTGAAGCCTAGGTTGGCCGGAATGTAGAAATGTCCATAACTTTCACACTGGTTGCAATTATTCGTTTTATACGATTGAAAAGCTGTTATATTTATATTGTATTTTATGCTTCTGGCGTTGACTTCTTCTGACCTAACTATTCGATCTGGTGGAGCAACGCCCTGGAGTGAAACCTAGGTTGCCCGGAACGTAGGGGTGACCATTACTTTCAAAATGTTTGCAAATATATATTATATACGATGGAAAATCTGTTGTATTTATGTTGTATTTTATGCTTCTGGCGTTGCCTTCTTAGGCCCTAACTATTTGATCTGGTGGAGCACCGCCCTAGAGTGAAGCCTAGGTTCCCGGGAACGTAGAAGTGACCATAACTTCCACCCTGGTTGCAATTATTCGTTTTATACGATGGAAAAGCTGTTGTATTTATATCGTTTTTTATGCTTTTGGCGTTGGCTTCTTAGGCCCTAGCTATTCGATCTGGTCGAGCAACGCCCTAGAGTGAAGCCTAGGTTGCCAGGAACGAAGAAATGACCATAACTTTCACACTGGTTGCTATCATTCGTTTTATACGATGGAAAAACTGTTATATTTATATTGTATTTTATGCTTCTGGCGTTGACTTCTTAGGCCCTAACTGTTCGATCTGGTGGAACAACGCCCTAGAGTGAAGCCTAGGTTATCCGGGACGTAGAATTGACCAGTACATTCACACTGGTTGCAGTTATTCCTGTAAAACAAAGGAAAAACTGTTGTATTTTAATTGTATTTTATGCTTTTAGCGATGAATTCTAAGTCCGTAGCTATTCGATCTGGTGGAGCAACGCCCTAGAGTGACGCCTAGCTTGTTCGGAACGTAGAAATGACCATTACTTTCACACTGGTTGCAATTACTCGTTTTATACGATGCAAAAGCTGTTGTATTTATATCGTATTTTATGCTTCTGGCGTTGACTTCTTATAACCTAACTATTCGAACTGGTGGAGCAACGCCCTGGAGTGAAACCTAGGTTGCCCGGAACGTAGAAATGACCATAACTCTCACACCGGTAGCAACTATTCGTTTTATACGATGGAAAAACTGTTCCATTTATATTGTATTTTATGCTTCGGGCGTTGACTTCTGAGGCCCTAACTATTCAATCTGGAGGAAAAACGACCTAGGGTGAAGCCTAGGTTGCCCGGAACGTAGAAATGACCATAACTTTCACACGGGTTGCAATTATTCCTGTTATAGGATGGAAAAACTGTTGTATTTTTATTGTATTTTATACTTCAGGCGTTGACTTCTGAGGCCGTAGCTATTCGATGTGGTGGATGAACGCCATAGAGTGAAGCCTAGGTTGCCCGGAACGTAGAAATGACCATAAGTTTCATACTGGTTGCAATTATCCCTTTTATACGATGGAAAAACTGTTGTATTTATATTGTATTTTATGCTTCTGGCGTTCACTTCTGTGGCCCTAACTATTCGATCTGGTGGAACAACATCCTAGGGTGAAGCCAAGGTTGCCCCGAACGTTGAACTGACCATAACTTTCACACTGGTTGCTATTATTCGTTTCATACAATGGAAAAACTGTTATGTTTATATTGTATTTTATTCTTATGGCGTTGAATTCTAAGTCCCTAGCTATTCCATCTCGTGGAACAACGCCCTAGGGTAAAGCCCAGGTTGCGCGGAACATAGAAATGACCATAACTTTCACACTGGTAGCAATTACTCGTTTTATACGATGGAAAAACTGTTTTATTTATTTTGCATTTTATGCTTCGGGCGTTGACTTCTAAGGCCCTAACTATTCGATCTGGTGGAGCAACGCCCTAGAGTGAAGCCTAGGTTGCTCGGAACGTAGAAATGACCATAACTTTCACACTGGTCGCTATCATTCGATTTATACGATGGAAAAACTGTTATATTTAAATTGTATTTTATACTTCTGGCGTTGACTTCTTAGGCCCTAACTGTTCGATCTGGTGGAACAACGCCCTAGAGTGAAGCCTAGGTTATCCGGAACGTAGAAATGACCAGTACATTCACACTGGTTGCAGTTATTCCTGTATAACGATGGAAAAACTGTTGCATCTTTATTGTATTTTATGCTTCTGGCGTTGACTTCTAAGGCCCTAACTATTCGATCTGGTGGAGCAACGCCCTAGGGTGAAGCCTAGGTTGGCCGGAATGTAGAAATGTCCATAACTTTCACACTGGTTGCAATTATTCGTTTTATACGATTGAAAAGCTGTTATATTTATATTGTATTTTATGCTTCTGGCGTTGACTTCTTCTGACCTAACTATTCGATCTGGTGGAGCAACGCCCTGGAGTGAAACCTAGGTTGCCCGGAACGTAGGAATGACCATTACTTTCACACTGGTTGCAATTATTCCTGTTATACGATGGAAAAACTGTTGTATTAATATTGCATTTTATGCTTCGGGCATTGACTTTTAAGGCCCTAACTATTCAATCTGGTGGTGCAACTCCCTAGGGTGAAGCCTAGGTTGCTCGGAAAGTAGAAATGACCATAACTTTCATACTGCATGCGATTATTCGTTTTATACGATGGAAAAACAGTTGTATTTATATCGTGTTTTATGCCTCTGGCGTTGACTTCTAAGGCCGTAGCTATTAGATCTGGTGGAGCAACGCCCTAGAGTGACGCCTAGGTTGCCCGGAACGTAGAAATGACCATTACTTTTACAATGTTTGCAACTATTCATTTTATACGATGGAATAACTGTTGTACTTATATTGTATTTTATCCTTCTGGCTTTGAATTCTAAGTCCCTAGCTATTCGATCTGGTAGAGCAACGCCCTAGAGTGAAACCTAGGTTATCCGGAACGTAGAAATGACCAGTACATTCACACTGGTTGCAGTTATTCCTGTTAAACGATGGAAAAACTGTTGCATCTTTATTGTATTTTATGCTTCTGGCGCTGACTTCTAAGGCCGTAAGTATTCCGTCTGGTGGAGCAACGCCCTAGAGTGAAGCCTAAGTTAGCCGGAACGTAGAAATGACCATTACTTTCACACTGTTTGCAAATATACATTATATACGATGGAAAAGCTGTTGTATTTATATTGTCTTTTATGCTTCTGGCGTTGACTTCTTACGCCCTAACTATTTAGTCTGGTAGAGCACCGCCCTAGAGTGGAGCATAGGCTGCCCGGAACGTAGAACATACCATTACCTTCACACTGGTTGCAATTATTCCTGTTATACGATGGAAAAACTGTTGCATCTTTATTGTATTTTCTGCTTCTGGCGTTGACTTCTAAGGCCCTAACTATTCGATCAGGTGGAGCAACGCCCTAGAGTGAAGCCTAGGTCGCTCGGAATGTAGAAATGACCATAACTTTCACACTGGTTGCAATTATTCATTTTATACGATGGAATAACTGTTGTACTCATTTGTATTTTATTCTTATGGCGTTGAATTCTAAGTCCCTAGCTATTCGATCTGGTGGAGCAACGCCCTAGAGTGAAACCTAGGCTACGCGGAACGTAGAAATGACCAGTACTTTCATACTGTCTGCAGTTATTCCTGTTATACGATGTAAAAGCTTTTGCATCTTTACTGTATTTTATGCTTCTGGCGTTGACTTCTAAGGCCCTAGCTATTCGGTCTGGTGGAGCAACGCCCTTGAGTGAAGCCTAGGTTGCCCGGTACGTAGGGGTGACCATTACTTTCAAAATGTTTGCAAATATATATTATATACGATGGAAAATCTGTTGTATTTATGTTGTATTTTATGCTTCTGGCGTTGACTTCTTAGGCCCTAACTATTTGATCTGGTGGAGCACCGCCCTAGAGTGAAGCCTAGGTTCCCCGGAACGTAGAAGTGACCATAACTTCCACCCTGGTTGCAATTATTCGTTTTATACGATGGAAAAGCTGTTGTATTTATATCGTTTTTTATGCTTCTGGCGTTGGCTTCTTAGGCCCTAGCTATTCGATCTGGTCGAGCAACGCCCTAGAGTGAAGCCTAGGTTGCCCGGAACGAAGAAATGACCATAACTTTCACACTGGTTGCTATCATTCGTTTTATACGATGGAAAAACTGTTATATTTATATTGTATTTTATGCTTCTGGCGTTGACTTCTTAGGCCCTAACTGTTCGATCTGGTGGAACAACGCCCTAGAGTGAAGCCTCGGATATCCGGAACGGAGAATTGACCAGTACATTCACACTGGTTGCAGTTATTCCTGTTACACGATGGAAAAACTGTTGCATCTTTATTGTATTTTCTGCTTCTGGCGTTGACTTCTAAGGCCATAACTATTCGATCAGGTGGAGCAACGCCCTAGAGTGAAGCCTAGGTTGCTCGGAATGTAGAAATAACCATAACTTTCACACTGGTTGCAATTATTCATTTTATACGATGGAAATACTGTTGTATTCATATCGTATTTTATGCTTCTGGCGTTGACTTCTTATGACCTAACTATGCGAACTGGTGGAGCAACGCCCTGGAGTGAAACCTAGGTTGCCCGGAACGTAGAAATGACCATAACTTTCACACCGGTAGCAACTATTCGTTTTATACGATGGAAAAACTGTTCTATATATTTTGTATTTTATGCTTCGGGCGTTGACTTCTAAGGCCTTAACTATTCGATCTGGTGGGGCAACTCCCTAGGGTGAAGCCTAGGTTGCTCGGAAAGTAGAAATGACCATAACTTTCATACTGGTTGCGATTATTCGTTTTATACGATGGAAAAACTGTTGTATTTATATCGTGTTTTATGATTCTGGCGTTGACTTCTTGGGCCCTAACTATTCCGTCTGGTGGAACAACGCCCTAGGCTGAAGCCTAGGTTGCCCGGAAAGTAGAAATGCCCATAACTTCCACAATGGTAGAAATTATTCGTTTTATAAGATTGAAAAACTGTACTATTTATTTTGTATTTTATGCTTCGGGCGTTGACTTCTAAGGCCCTAACAATTCGATCTAGTGGAACAACGCCCTAGAGTGAAGCCTAGGTTGCCCGGAACGTAGAAATGACCATCACTTTCACACTGGTTGCAATTATTCCTGTTATACGATGGAAAAACTGTTGTATTAATATTGCATTTTATGCTTCGGGCATTGACTTTTAAGGCCCTAACTATTCAATCTGGTGGTGCAACTCCCTAGGGTGAAGCCTAGGTTGCTCGGAAAGTAGAAATGACCATAACTTTCATACTGCTTGCGATTATTCATTTTATACGATGGAATAACTGTTGTACTTATATTGTATTTTATCCTTCTGGCTTTGAATTCTAAGTCTCTAGCTATTCGATCTGGTAGAGCAACGCCCTAGAGTGAAACCTAGGTTATCCGGAACGTAGAAATGACCAGAACATTCACACTGGTTGCAGTTATTCCTGTTAAACGATGGAAAAACTGTTGCATCTTTATTGTATTTTATGCTTCTGGCGCTGACTTCTAAGGCCGTAACTATTCCGTCTGGTGGAGCAACGCCCTAGAGTGAAGCCTAGGTTAGCCGAAACGTAGAAATGACCATTACTTTCACACTGTTTGCAAATATACATTATATACGATGGAAAAGCTGTTGTATTTATATTGTCTTTTATGCTTCTGGCGTTGACTTCTTACGCCCTAACTATTTAATCTGGTAGAGCACCGCCCTAGAGTGGAGCATAGGCTGCCCGGAACGTAGAACATACCATTACCTTCACACTGGTTGCAATTATTCCTGTTATACGATGGAAAAACTGTTGCATCTTTATTGTATTTTCTGCTTCTGGCGTTGACTTCTAAGGCCCTAACTATTCGATCAGGTGGAGCAACGCCCTAGAGTGAAGCCTAGGTCGCTCGGAATGTAGAAATGACCATAACTTTCACACTGGTTGCAATTATTCATTTTATACGATGGAATAACTGTTGTACTCATTTGTGTTTTATTCTTATGGCGTTGAATTCTAAGTCCCTAGGTATTGGATCTGGTGGAGCAACGCCCTAGAGTGAAACCTTGGCTACGCGGGACGTAGAAATGACCAGTACTTTCATACTGTCTGCAGTTATTCCTGTTATACGATGTAAAAGCTTTTGCATCTTTACTGTATTTTATGCTTCTGGCGTTGACTTCTAAGGCCCTAGCTATTCGGTCTGGTGGAGCAACGCCCTTGAGTGAAGCCTAGGTTGCCCGGTACGTAGGGGTGACCATTACTTTCAAAATGTTTGCAAATATATATTATATACGATGGAAAATCTGTTGTATTTATGTTGTATTTTATGCTTCTGGCGTTGACTTCTTAGGCCCTAACTATTTGACCTGGTGGAGCACCGCCCTAGAGTGAAGCCTAGGTTCCCCGGAACGTAGAAGTGACCATAACTTCCACCCTGGTTGCAATTATTCGTTTTATACGATGGAGAAGCTGTTGTATTTATATCGTTTTTTATGCTTCGGGCGTTGACTTCTAAGGCCCTAACTATTCGATCTGGTGGAGCAACGCCCTAGAGTGAAGCCTAGGTTGCTCGGAACGTAGAAATGACCATAACTTTCACACTGGTTGCTATCATTCGATTTATACGATGGAAAAACTGTTATATTTACATTGTATTTTATACTTCTGGCGTTGACTTCTTAGGCCCTAACTGTTCGATCTGGTGGAACAACGCCCTAGAGTGAAGCCTAGGTTATCCGGAACGTAGAAATGACCAGTACATTCACACTGGTTGCAGTTATTCCTGTATAACGATGGAAAAACTGTTGCATCTTTATTGTATTTTATGCTTCTGGCGTTGACTTCTAAGGCCCTAACTATTCGATCTGGTGGAGCAACGCCCTAGGGTGAAGCCTAGGTTGGCCGGAATGTAGAAATGTCCATAACTTTCACACTGGTTGCAATTATTCGTTTTATACGATTGAAAAGCTGTTATATTTATATTGTATTTTATGCTTCTGGCGTTGACTTCTTCTGACCTAACTATTCGATCTGGTGGAGCAACGCCCTGGAGTGAAACCTAGGTTGCCCGGAACGTAGGAATGACTATTACTTTCACACTGGTTGCAATTATTCCTGTTATACGATGTAAAAGCTTTTGCATCTTTACTGTATTTTATGCTTCTGGCGTTGACTTCTAAGGCCCTAGCTATTCGGTCTGGTGGAGCAACGCCCTTGAGTGAAGCCTAGGTTGCCCGGTACGTAGGGGTGACCATTACTTTCAAAATGTTTGCAAATATATATTATATACGATGGAAAATCTGTTGTATTTATGTTGTATTTTATGCTTCTGGCGTTGCCTTCTTAGGCCCTAACTATTTGATCTGGTGGAGCACCGCCCTAGAGTGAAGCCTAGGTTCCCCGGAACGTAGAAGTGACCATAACTTCCACCCTGGTTGCAATTATTCGTTTTATACGATGGAAAAGCTGTTGTATTTATATCGTTTTTTATGCTTTTGGCGTTGGCTTCTTAGGCCCTAGCTATTCGATCTGGTCGAGCAACGCCCTAGAGTGAAGCCTAGGTTGCCAGGAACGAAGAAATGACCATAACTTTCACACTGGTTGCTATCATTCGTTTTATACGATGGAAAAACTGTTATATTTATATTGTATTTTATGCTTCTGGCGTTGACTTCTTAGGCCCTAACTGTTCGATCTGGTGGAACAACGCCCTAGAGTGAAGCCTAGGTTATCCGGGACGTAGAATTGACCAGTACATTCACACTGGTTGCAGTTATTCCTGTAAAACAATGGAAAAACTGTTGCATCTTTATTGTATTTTATGCTTCTGGCGTTGACTTCTAAGGCCCTAACTATTCGATCTGGTGGAGCAACGCCCTAGGGTGAAGCCTAGGTTGGCCGGAATGTAGAAATGTCCATAACTTTCACACTGGTTGCAATTATTCGTTTTATACGATTGAAAAGCTGTTATATTTATATTGTATTTTATGCTTCTGGCGTTGACTTCTTCTGACCTAACTATTCGATCTGGTGGAGCAACGCCCTGGAGTGAAACCTAGGTTGCCCGGAACGTAGGAATGACCATTACTTTCACACTGGTTGCAATTATTCCTGTTATACGATGTAAAAGCTTTTGCATCTTTACTGTATTTTATGCTTCTGGCGTTGACTTCTAAGGCCCTAGCTATTCGGTCTGGTGGAGCAACGCCCTTGAGTGAAGCCTAGGTTGCCCGGTACGTAGGGGTGACCATTACTTTCAAAATGTTTGCAAATATATATTATATACGATGGAAAATCTGTTGTATTTATGTTGTATTTTATGCTTCTGGCGTTGCCTTCTTAGGCCCTAACTATTTGATCTGGTGGAGCACCGCCCTAGAGTGAAGCCTAGGTTCCCGGGAACGTAGAAGTGACCATAACTTCCACCCTGGTTGCAATTATTCGTTTTATACGATGGAAAAGCTGTTGTATTTATATCGTTTTTTATGCTTTTGGCGTTGGCTTCTTAGGCCCTAGCTATTCGATCTGGTCGAGCAACGCCCTAGAGTGAAGCCTAGGTTGCCAGGAACGAAGAAATGACCATAACTTTCACACTGGTTGCTATCATTCGTTTTATACGATGGAAAAACTGTTATATTTATATTGTATTTTATGCTTCTGGCGTTGACTTCTTAGGCCCTAACTGTTCGATCTGGTGGAACAACGCCCTAGAGTGAAGCCTAGGTTATCCGGGACGTAGAATTGACCAGTACATTCACACTGGTTGCAGTTATTCCTGTAAAACAAAGGAAAAACTGTTGTATTTTAATTGTATTTTATGCTTTTAGCGATGAATTCTAAGTCCGTAGCTATTCGATCTGGTGGAGCAACGCCCTAGAGTGACGCCTAGCTTGTTCGGAACGTAGAAATGACCATTACTTTCACACTGGTTGCAATTACTCGTTTTATACGATGCAAAAGCTGTTGTATTTATATCGTATTTTATGCTTCTGGCGTTGACTTCTTATGACCTAACTATTCGAACTGGTGGAGCAACGCCCTGGAGTGAAACCTAGGTTGCCCGGAACGTAGAAATGACCATAACTCTCACACCGGTAGCAACTATTCGTTTTATACGATGGAAAAACTGTTCCATTTATATTGTATTTTATGCTTCGGGCGTTGACTTCTGAGGCCCTAACTATTCAATCTGGAGGAAAAACGACCTAGGGTGAAGCCTAGGTTGCCCGGAACGTAGAAATGACCATAACTTTCACACGGGTTGCAATTATTCCTGTTATAGGATGGAAAAACTGTTGTATTTTTATTGTATTTTATACTTCAGGCGTTGACTTCTGAGGCCGTAGCTATTCGATGTGGTGGATGAACGCCATAGAGTGAAGCCTAGGTTGCCCGGAACGTAGAAATGACCATAAGTTTCATACTGGTTGCAATTATCCCTTTTATACGATGGAAAAACTGTTGTATTTATATTGTATTTTATGCTTCTGGCGTTCACTTCTGTGGCCCTAACTATTCGATCTGGTGGAACAACATCCTAGGGTGAAGCCAAGGTTGCCCCGAACGTTGAACTGACCATAACTTTCACACTGGTTGCTATTATTCGTTTCATACAATGGAAAAACTGTTATGTTTATATTGTATTTTATTCTTATGGCGTTGAATTCTAAGTCCCTAGCTATTCCATCTCGTGGAACAACGCCCTAGGGTAAAGCCCAGGTTGCGCGGAACATAGAAATGACCATAACTTTCACACTGGTAGCAATTACTCGTTTTATACGATGGAAAAACTGTTTTATTTATTTTGCATTTTATGCTTCGGGCGTTGACTTCTAAGGCCCTAACTATTCGATCTGGTGGAGCAACGCCCTAGAGTGAAGCCTAGGTTGCTCGGAACGTAGAAATGACCATAACTTTCACACTGGTCGCTATCATTCGATTTATACGATGGAAAAACTGTTATATTTAAATTGTATTTTATACTTCTGGCGTTGACTTCTTAGGCCCTAACTGTTCGATCTGGTGGAACAACGCCCTAGAGTGAAGCCTAGGTTATCCGGAACGTAGAAATGACCAGTACATTCACACTGGTTGCAGTTATTCCTGTATAACGATGGAAAAACTGTTGCATCTTTATTGTATTTTATGCTTCTGGCGTTGACTTCTAAGGCCCTAACTATTCGATCTGGTGGAGCAACGCCCTAGGGTGAAGCCTAGGTTGGCCGGAATGTAGAAATGTCCATAACTTTCACACTGGTTGCAATTATTCGTTTTATACGATTGAAAAGCTGTTATATTTATATTGTATTTTATGCTTCTGGCGTTGACTTCTTCTGACCTAACTATTCGATCTGGTGGAGCAACGCCCTGGAGTGAAACCTAGGTTGCCCGGAACGTAGGAATGACCATTACTTTCACACTGGTTGCAATTATTCCTGTTATACGATGGAAAAACTGTTGTATTAATATTGCATTTTATGCTTCGGGCATTGACTTTTAAGGCCCTAACTATTCAATCTGGTGGTGCAACTCCCTAGGGTGAAGCCTAGGTTGCTCGGAAAGTAGAAATGACCATAACTTTCATACTGCATGCGATTATTCGTTTTATACGATGGAAAAACAGTTGTATTTATATCGTGTTTTATGCCTCTGGCGTTGACTTCTAAGGCCGTAGCTATTAGATCTGGTGGAGCAACGCCCTAGAGTGACGCCTAGGTTGCCCGGAACGTAGAAATGACCATTACTTTTACAATGTTTGCAACTATTCATTTTATACGATGGAATAACTGTTGTACTTATATTGTATTTTATCCTTCTGGCTTTGAATTCTAAGTCCCTAGCTATTCGATCTGGTAGAGCAACGCCCTAGAGTGAAACCTAGGTTATCCGGAACGTAGAAATGACCAGTACATTCACACTGGTTGCAGTTATTCCTGTTAAACGATGGAAAAACTGTTGCATCTTTATTGTATTTTATGCTTCTGGCGCTGACTTCTAAGGCCGTAACTATTCCGTCTGGTGGAGCAACGCCCTAGAGTGAAGCCTAAGTTAGCCGGAACGTAGAAATGACCATTACTTTCACACTGTTTGCAAATATACATTATACACGATGGAAAAGCTGTTGTATTTATATTGTCTTTTATGCTTCTGGCGTTGACTTCTTACGCCCTAACTATTTAGTCTGGTAGAGCACCGCCCTAGAGTGGAGCATAGGCTGCCCGGAACGTAGAACATACCATTACCTTCACACTGGTTGCAATTATTCCTGTTACACGATGGAAAAACTGTTGCATCTTTATTGTATTTTCTGCTTCTGGCGTTGACTTCTAAGGCCCTAACTATTCGATCAGGTGGAGCAACGCCCTAGAGTGAAGCCTAGGTCGCTCGGAATGTAGAAATGACCATAACTTTCACACTGGTTGCAATTATTCATTTTATACGATGGAATAACTGTTGTACTCATTTGTATTTTATTCTTATGGCGTTGAATTCTAAGTCCCTAGCTATTCGATCTGGTGGAGCAACGCCCTAGAGTGAAACCTAGGCTACGCGGAACGTAGAAATGACCAGTACTTTCATACTGTCTGCAGTTATTCCTGTTATACGATGTAAAAGCTTTTGCATCTTTACTGTATTTTATGCTTCTGGCGTTGACTTCTAAGGCCCTAGCTATTCGGTCTGGTGGAGCAACGCCCTTGAGTGAAGCCTAGGTTGCCCGGTACGTAGGGGTGACCATTACTTTCAAAATGTTTGCAAATATATATTATATACGATGGAAAATCTGTTGTATTTATGTTGTATTTTATGCTTCTGGCGTTGACTTCTTAGGCCCTAACTATTTGATCTGGTGGAGCACCGCCCTAGAGTGAAGCCTAGGTTCCCCGGAACGTAGAAGTGACCATAACTTCCACCCTGGTTGCAATTATTCGTTTTATACGATGGAAAAGCTGTTGTATTTATATCGTTTTTTATGCTTCTGGCGTTGGCTTCTTAGGCCCTAGCTATTCGATCTGGTCGAGCAACGCCCTAGAGTGAAGCCTAGGTTGCCCGGAACGAAGAAATGACCATAACTTTCACACTGGTTGCTATCATTCGTTTTATACGATGGAAAAACTGTTATATTTATATTGTATTTTATGCTTCTGGCGTTGACTTCTTAGGCCCTAACTGTTCGATCTGGTGGAACAACGCCCTAGAGTGAAGCCTCGGATATCCGGAACGTAGAATTGACCAGTACATTCACACTGGTTGCAGTTATTCCTGTTACACGATGGAAAAACTGTTGCATCTTTATTGTATTTTCTGCTTCTGGCGTTGACTTCTAAGGCCATAACTATTCGATCAGGTGGAGCAACGCCCTAGAGTGAAGCCTAGGTTGCTCGGAATGTAGAAATAACCATAACTTTCACACTGGTTGCAATTATTCATTTTATACGATGGAAATACTGTTGTATTTATATCGTATTTTATGCTTCTGGCGTTGACTTCTTATGACCTAACTATGCGAACTGGTGGAGCAACGCCCTGGAGTGAAACCTAGGTTGCCCGGAACGTAGAAATGACCATAACTTTCACACCGGTAGCAACTATTCGTTTTATACGATGGAAAAACTGTTCTATATATTTTGTATTTTATGCTTCGGGCGTTGACTTCTAAGGCCCTAACTATTCGATCTGGTGGGGCAACTCCCTAGGGTGAAGCCTAGGTTGCTCGGAAAGTAGAAATGACCATAACTTTCATACTGGTTGCGATTATTCGTTTTATACGATGGAAAAACTGTTGTATTTATATCGTGTTTTATGATTCTGGCGTTGACTTCTTGGGCCCTAACTATTCCGTCTGGTGGAACAACGCCCTAGGCTGAAGCCTAGGTTGCCCGGAAAGTAGAAATGCCCATAACTTCCACAATGGTAGAAATTATTCGTTTTATAAGATTGAAAAACTGTACTATTTATTTTGTATTTTATGCTTCGGGCGTTGACTTCTAAGGCCCTAACAATTCGATCTAGTGGAACAACGCCCTAGAGTGAAGCCTAGGTTGCCCGGAACGTAGAAATGACCATCACTTTCACACTGGTTGCAATTATTCCTGTTATACGATGGAAAAACTGTTGTATTAATATTGCATTTTATGCTTCGGGCATTGACTTTTAAGGCCCTAACTATTCAATCTGGTGGTGCAACTCCCTAGGGTGAAGCCTAGGTTGCTCGGAAAGTAGAAATGACCATAACTTTCATACTGCTTGCGATTATTCATTTTATACGATGGAATAACTGTTGTACTTATATTGTATTTTATCCTTCTGGCTTTGAATTCTAAGTCTCTAGCTATTCGATCTGGTAGAGCAACGCCCTAGAGTGAAACCTAGGTTATCCGGAACGTAGAAATGACCAGTACATTCACACTGGTTGCAGTTATTCCTGTTAAACGATGGAAAAACTGTTGCATCTTTATTGTATTTTATGCTTCTGGCGCTGACTTCTAAGGCCGTAACTATTCCGTCTGGTGGAGCAACGCCCTAGAGTGAAGCCTAGGTTAGCCGAAACGTAGAAATGACCATTACTTTCACACTGTTTGCAAATATACATTATATACGATGGAAAAGCTGTTGTATTTATATTGTCTTTTATGCTTCTGGCGTTGACTTCTTACGCCCTAACTATTTAATCTGGTAGAGCACCGCCCTAGAGTGGAGCATAGGCTGCCCGGAACGTAGAACATACCATTACCTTCACACTGGTTGCAATTATTCCTGTTATACGATGGAAAAACTGTTGCATCTTTATTGTATTTTCTGCTTCTGGCGTTGACTTCTAAGGCCCTAACTATTCGATCAGGTGGAGCAACGCCCTAGAGTGAAGCCTAGGTCGCTCGGAATGTAGAAATGACCATAACTTTCACACTGGTTGCAATTATTCATTTTATACGATGGAATAACTGTTGTACTCATTTGTATTTTATTCTTATGGCGTTGAATTCTAAGTCCCTAGGTATTGGATCTGGTGGAGCAACGCCCTAGAGTGAAACCTTGGCTACGCGGGACGTAGAAATGACCAGTACTTTCATACTGTCTGCAGTTATTCCTGTTATACGATGTAAAAGCTTTTGCATCTTTACTGTATTTTATGCTTCTGGCGTTGACTTCTAAGGCCCTAGCTATTCGGTCTGGTGGAGCAACGCCCTTGAGTGAAGCCTAGGTTGCCCGGTACGTAGGGGTGACCATTACTTTCAAAATGTTTGCAAATATATATTATATACGATGGAAAATCTGTTGTATTTATGTTGTATTTTATGCTTCTGGCGTTGACTTCTTAGGCCCTAACTATTTGATCTGGTGGAGCACCGCCCTAGAGTGAAGCCTAGGTTCCCCGGAACGTAGAAGTGACCATAACTTCCACCCTGGTTGCAATTATTCGTTTTATACGATGGAGAAGCTGTTGTATTTATATCGTTTTTTATGCTTCGGGCGTTGACTTCTAAGGCCCTAACTATTCGATCTGGTGGATCAACGCCCTAGAGTGAAGCCTAGGTTGCTCGGAACGTAGAAATGACCATAACTTTCACACTGGTTGCTATCATTCGATTTATACGATGGAAAAACTGTTATATTTACATTGTATTTTATACTTCTGGCGTTGACTTCTTAGGCCCTAACTGTTCGATCTGGTGGAACAGCGCCCTAGAGTGAAGCCTAGGTTATCCGGAACGTAGAAATGACCAGTACATTCACACTGGTTGCAGTTATTCCTGTATAATGATGGAAAAACTGTTGCATCTTTATTGTATTTTATGCTTCTGGCGTTGACTTCTAAGGCCCTAACTATTCGATCTGGTGGAGCAACGCCCTAGGGTGAAGCCTAGGTTGGCCGGAATGTAGAAATGTCCATAACTTTCACACTGGTTGCAATTATTCGTTTTATACGATTGAAAAGCTGTTATATTTATATTGTATTTTATGCTTCTGGCGTTGACTTCTTCTGACCTAACTATTCGATCTGGTGGAGCAACGCCCTGGAGTGAAACCTAGGTTGCCCGGAACGTAGGAATGACTATTACTTTCACACTGGTTGCAATTATTCCTGTTATACCATGTAAAAGCTTTTGCATCTTTACTGTATTTTATGCTTCTGGCGTTGACTTCTAAGGCCCTAGCTATTCGGTCTGGTGGAGCAACGCCCTTGAGTGAAGCCTAGGTTGCCCGGTACGTAGGGGTGACCATTACTTTCAAAATGTTTGCAAATATATATTATATACGATGGAAAATCTGTTGTATTTATGTTGTATTTTATGCTTCTGGCGTTGCCTTCTTAGGCCCTAACTATTTGATCTGGTGGAGCACCGCCCTAGAGTGAAGCCTAGGTTCCCCGGAACGTAGAAGTGACCATAACTTCCACCCTGGTTGCAATTATTCGTTTTATACGATGGAAAAGCTGTTGTATTTATATCGTTTTTTATGCTTTTGGCGTTGGCTTCTTAGGCCCTAGCTATTCGATCTGGTCGAGCAACGCCCTAGAGTGAAGCCTAGGTTGCCAGGAACGAAGAAATGACCATAACTTTCACACTGGTTGCTATCATTCGTTTTATACGATGGAAAAACTGTTATATTTATATTGTATTTTATGCTTCTGGCGTTGACTTCTTAGGCCCTAACTGTTCGATCTGGTGGAACAACGCCCTAGAGTGAAGCCTAGGTTATCCGGGACGTAGAATTGACCAGTACATTCACACTGGTTGCAGTTATTCCTGTAAAACAATGGAAAAACTGTTGCATCTTTATTGTATTTTATGCTTCTGGCGTTGACTTCTAAGGCCCTAACTATTCGATCTGGTGGAGCAACGCCCTAGGGTGAAGCCTAGGTTGGCCGGAATGTAGAAATGTCCATAACTTTCACACTGGTTGCAATTATTCGTTTTATACGATTGAAAAGCTGTTATATTTATATTGTATTTTATGCTTCTGGCGTTGACTTCTTCTGACCTAACTATTCGATCTGGTGGAGCAACGCCCTGGAGTGAAACCTAGGTTGCCCGGAACGTAGGAATGACCATTACTTTCACACTGGTTGCAATTATTCCTGTTATACGATGGAAAAACTGTTGTATTAATATTGCATTTTATGCTTCGGGCATTGACTTTTAAGGCCCTAACTATTCAATCTGGTGGTGCAACTCCCTAGGGTGAAGCCTAGGTTTCTCGGAAAGTAGAAATGACCATAACTTTCATACTGC
The DNA here is from genome assembly GCF_051401765.1 of Calliopsis andreniformis. Taxonomy (NCBI): domain Eukaryota; kingdom Metazoa; phylum Arthropoda; class Insecta; order Hymenoptera; family Andrenidae; genus Calliopsis; species Calliopsis andreniformis. Next base: position 25,354,245 of record NW_027480423.1, read on the forward strand.
TTGCGATTATTCGTTTTATACGATGGAAAAACAGTTGTATTTATATCGTGTTTTATGCCTCTGGCGTTGACTTCTAAGGCCGTAGCTATTAGATCTGGTGGAGCAATGCCCTAGAGTGACGCCTAGGTTGCCCGGAACGTAGAAATGACCATTACTTTTACAATGTTTGCAACTATTCATTTTATACGATGGAATAACTGTTGTACTTATATTGTATTTTATCCTTCTGGCTATGAATTCTAAGTCCCTAGCTATTCGATCTGGTAGAGCAACGCCCTAGAGTGAAACCTAGGTTATCCGGAACGTAGAAATGACCAGTACATTCACACTGGTTGCAGTTATTCCTGTTAAACGATGGAAAAACTGTTGCATCTTTATTGTATTTTATGCTTCTGCCGCTGACTTCTAAGGCCGTAACTATTCCGTCTGGTGGAGCAACGCCCTAGAGTGAAGCCTAAGTTAGCCGGAACGTAGAAATGACCATTACTTTCACACTGTTTGCAAATATACATTATATACGATGGAAAAGCTGTTGTATTTATATTGTCTTTTATGCTTCTGGCGTTGACTTCTTACGCCCTAACTATTTAGTCTGGTAGAGCACCGCCCTAGAGTGGAGCATAGGCTGCCCGGAACGTAGAACATACCATTACCTTCACACTGGTTGCAATTATTCCTGTTATACGATGGAAAAACTGTTGCATCTTTATTGTATTTTCTGCTTCTGGCGTTGACTTCTAAGGCCCTAACTATTCGATCAGGTGGAGCAACGCCCTAGAGTGAAGCCTAGGTCGCTCGGAATGTAGAAATGACCATAACTTTCACACTGGTTGCAATTATTCATTTTATACGATGGAATAACTGTTGTACTCATTTGTATTTTATTCTTATGGCGTTGAATTCTAAGTCCCTAGGTATTCGATCTGGTGGAGCAACGCCCTAGAGTGAAACCTTGGCTACGCGGGACGTAGAAATGACCAGTACTTTCATACTGTCTGCAGTTATTCCTGTTATACGATGTAAAAGCTTCTGCATCTTTACTGTATTTTATGCTTCTGGCGTTGACTTCTAAGGCCCTAGCTATTCGGTCTGGTGGAGCAACGCCCTTGAGTGAAGCCTAGGTTGCCCGGTACGTAGGGGTGACCATTACTTTCAAAATGTTTGCAAATATATATTATATACGATGGAAAATCTGTTGTAATTATGTTGTATTTTATGCTTCTGGCGTTGACATCTTAGGCCCTAACTATTTGATCTGGTGGAGCACCGCCCTAGAGTGAAGCCTAGGTTCCCCGGAACGTAGAAGTGACCATAACTTCCACCCTGGTTGCAATTATTCGTTTTATACGATGGAAAAGCTGTTGTATTTATATCGTTTTTTATGCTTCGGGCGTTGACTTCTAAGGCCCTAACTATTCGATCTGGTGGAGCAACGCCCTAGAGTGAAGCCTAGGTTGCTCGGAACGTAGAAATGACCATAACTTTCACACTGGTTGCTATCATTCGATTTATACGATGGAAAAACTGTTATATTTACATTGTATTTTATACTTCTGGCGTTGACTTCTTAGGCGCTAACTGTTCGATCTGGTGGAACAACGCCCTAGAGTGAAGCCTAGGTTATCCGGAACGTAGAAATGACCAGTACATTCACACTGGTTGCAGTTATTCCTGTATAACGATGGAAAAACTGTTGCATCTTTATTGTATTTTATGCTTGTGGCGTTGACTTCTAAGGCCCTAACTATTCGATCTGGTGGAGCAACGCCCTAGGGTGAAGCCTAGGTTGGCCGGAATGTAGAAATGTCCATAACTTTCACACTGGTTGCAATTATTCGTTTTATACGATTGAAAAGCTGTTATATTTATATTGTATTTTATGCTTCTGGCGTTGACTTCTTCTGACCTAACTATTCGATCTGGTGGAGCAACGCCCTGGAGTGAAACCTAGGTTGCCCGGAACGTAGGAATGACCATTACTTTCACACCGGTAGCAACTATTCGTTTTATACGATGGAAAAACTGTTCCATTTATATTGTATTTTATGCTTCGGGCGTTGACTTCTGAGGCCCTAACTATTCAATCTGGAGGAAAAACGACCTAGGGTGAAGCCTAGGTTGCCCGGAACGTAGAAATGACCATAACTTTCACACGGGTTGCAATTATTCCTGTTATAGGATGGAAAAACTGTTGTATTTTTATTGTATTTTATACTTCAGGCGTTGACTTCTGAGGCCGTAGCTATTCGATGTGGTGGATGAACGCCATAGAGTGAAGCCTAGGTTGCCCGGAACGTAGAAATGACCATAAGTTTCATACTGGTTGCAATTATCCCTTTTATACGATGGAAAAACTGTTGTATTTATATTGTATTTTATGCTTCTGGCGTTCACTTCTGTGGCCCTAACTATTCGATCTGGTGGAACAACATCCTAGGGTGAAGCCAAGGTTGCCCGGAACGTTGAACTGACCATAACTTTCACACTGGTTGCTATTATTCGTTTCATACAATGGAAAAACTGTTATGTTTATATTGTATTTTATTCTTATGGCGTTGAATTCTAAGTCCCTAGCTATTCCATCTCGTGGAACAACGCCCTAGGGTAAAGCCCAGGTTGCGCGGAACATAGAAATGACCATAACTTTCACACTGGTAGCAATTACTCGTTTTATACGATGGAAAAACTGTTTTATTTATTTTGCATTTTATGCTTCGGGCGTTGACTTCTAAGGCCCTAACTATTCGATCTGGTGGAGCAACGCCCTAGAGTGAAGCCTAGGTTGCTCGGAACGTAGAAATGACCATAACTTTCACACTGGTTGCTATCATTCGATTTATACGATGGAAAAACTGTTATATTTAAATTGTATTTTATACTTCTGGCGTTGACTTCTTAGGCCCTAACTGTTCGATCTGGTGGAACAACGCCCTAGAGTGAAGCCTAGGTTATCCGGAACGTAGAAATGACCAGTACATTCACACTGGTTGCAGTGATTCCTGTATAACGATGGAAAAACTGTTGCATCTTTATTGTATTTTATGCTTCTGGCGTTGACTTCTAAGGCCCTAACTATTCGATCTGGTGGAGCAACGCCCTAGGGTGAAGCCTAGGTTGGCCGGAATGTAGAAATGTCCATAACTTTCACACTGGTTGCAATTATTCGTTTTATACGATTGAAAAGCTGTTATATTTATATTGTATTTTATGCTTCTGGCGTTGACTTCTTCTGACCTAACTATTCGATCTGGTGGAGCAACGCTCTGGAGTGAAACCTAGGTTGCCCGGAACGTAGGAATGACCATTACTTTCACACTGGTTGCAATTATTCCTGTTATACGATGGAAAAACTGTTGTATTAATATTGCATTTTATGCTTCGGGCATTGACTTTTAAGGCCCTAACTATTCAATCTGGTGGTGCAACTCCCTAGGGTGAAGCCTAGGTTTCTCGGAAAGTAGAAATGACCATAACTTTCATACTGCTTGCGATTATTCGTTTTATACGATGGAAAAACAGTTGTATTTATATCGTGTTTTATGCCTCTGGCGTTGACTTCTAAGGCCGTAGCTATTAGATCTGGTGGAGCAACGCCCTAGAGTGACGCCTAGGTTGCCCGGAACGTAGAAATGACCATTACTTTTACAATGTTTGCAACTATTCATTTTATACGATGGAATAACTGTTGTACTTATATTGTATTTTATCCTTCTGGCTTTGAATTCTAAGTCCCTAGCTATTCGATCTGGTAGAGCAACGCCCTAGAGTGAAACCTAGGTTATCCGGAACGTAGAAATGACCAGTACATTCACACTGGTTGCAGTTATTCCTGTTAAACGATGGAAAAACTGTTGCATCTTTATTGTATTTTATGCTTCTGGCGCTGACTTCTTAGGCCGTAACTATTCCGTCTGGTGGAGCAACGCCCTAGAGTGAAGCCTAAGTTAGCTGGAACGTAGAAATGACCATTACTTTCACACTGTTTGCAAATATACATTATATACGATGGAAAAGCTGTTGTATTTATATTGTCTTTTATGCTTCTGGCGTTGACTTCTTACGCCCTAACTATTTAGTCTGGTAGAGCACCGCCCTAGAGTGGAGCATAGGCTGCCCGGAACGTAGAACATACCATTACCTTCACACTGGTTGCAATTATTCCTGTTATACGATGGAAAAACTGTTGCATCTTTATTGTATTTTCTGCTTCTGGCGTTGACATCTAAGGCCCTAACTATTCGATCAGGTGGAGCAACGCCCTAGAGTGAAGCCTAGGTCGCTCGGAATGTAGAAATGACCATAACTTTCACACTGGTTGCAATTATTCATTTTATACGATGGAATAACTGTTGTACTCATTTGTATTTTATTCTTATGGCGTTGAATTCTAAGTCCCTAGCTATTCGATCTGGTGGAGCAACGCCCTAGAGTGAAACCTAGGCTACGCGGAACGTAGAAATGACCAGTACTTTCATACTGTCTGCAGTTATTCCTGTTATACGATGTAAAAGCTTTTGCATCTTTACTGTATTTTATGCTTCTGGCCTTGACTTCTAAGGCCCTAGCTATTTGGTCTGGTGGAGCAACGCCCTTGAGTGAAGCCTAGGTTGCCCGGTACGTAGGGGTGACCATTACTTTCAAAATGTTTGCAAATATATATTATATACGATGGAAAATCTGTTGTATTTATGTTGTATTTTATGCTTCTGGCGTTGACTTCTTAGGCCCTAACTATTTGATCTGGTGGAGCACCGCCCTAGAGTGAAGCCTAGGTTCCCCGGAACGTAGAAGTGACCATAACTTCCACCCTGGTTGCAATTATTCGTTTTATACGATGGAAAAGCTGTTGTATTTATATTGTATTTTATGCTTCTGGCGATGACTTCTTAGGCCCTAACTGTTCGATCTGGTGGAACAACGCCCTAGAGTGAAGCCTCGGATATCCGGAACGTAGAATTGACCAGTACATTCACACTGGTTGCAGTTATTCCTGTTACACGATGGAAAAACTGTTGCATCTTTATTGTATTTTCTGCTTCTGGCGTTGACTTCTAAGGCCATAACTATTCGATCAGGTGGAGGAACGCCCTAGAGTGAAGCCTAGGTTGCTCGGAATGTAGAAATAACCATAACTTTCACACTGGTTGCAATTATTCATTTTATACGATGGAAATACTGTTGTATTTATATCGTATTTTATGCTTCTGGCGTTGACTTCTTATGACCTAACTATGCGAACTGGTGGAGCAACGCCCTGGAGTGTACCCTAGGTTGCCCGGAACGTAGAAATGACCATAACTTTCACACCGGTAGCAACTATTCGTTTTATACGATGGAAAAACTGTTCTATATATTTTGTATTTTATGCTTCGGGCGTTGACTTCTAAGGCCCTAACTATTCGATCTGGTGGGGCAACTCCCTAGGGTGAAGCCTAGGTTGCTCGGAAAGTAGAAATGACCATAACTTTCATACTGGTTGCGATTATTCGTTTTATACGATGGAAAAACTGTTGTATTTATATCGTGTTTTATGATTCTGGCGTTGACTTCTTGGGCCCTAACTATTCCGTCTGGTGGAACAACGCCCTAGGGTGAAGCCTAGGTTTCCCGGAAAGTAGAAATGCCCATAACTTCCACAATGGTAGAAATTATTCGTTTTATAAGATTGAAAAACTGTACTATTTATTTTGTATTTTATGCTTCGGGCGTTGACTTCTAAGGCACTAACAATTCGATCTAGTGGAACAACGCCCTAGAGTGAAGCCTAGGTTGCCCGGAACGTAGAAATGACCATCACTTTCAAACTGGTTGCAATTATTCCTGTTATATGATGGAAAAACTGTTGTATTTTTATTGCATTTTATGCTTCGGGCATTGACTTCTAAGGCCCTAACTATTCAATCTGTGGGAGCTACGCCCTAGGGTGAAGCCTAGGTTGCCCGGAAAGTAGTAATGACCATAACTTTCATACTGGTTGCAATTATTCGTTTTATACGATGAAAAAACTGTTGTATTTATATTGTACTTTATGCTTCTGGCGTTCACTTCTTAGGCCCTAACTATTCGATATGGTGGAACAACGCCGTAGGGTGAAGCCTAGGTTTCCCGTAATGTAGAAATGACCATAACTTCCACACTGGTTGCAATTATTCGTTTTATACGATGGAAAAGCTGTTACATTTATATTGTATTTTATGCTTCTGGCGTTGACTTCTTTGGCCCTAACTATTCGATCTGTAGGAGCAACGCCCTAGGGTGAAACCTAGGTTGCCCGGAACGTAGAAATGACCATAACTTTCACACTGGTAGCAATTATTCGTTTTATACAATGGAAAACCTGTTCGATTTATTTTGTATTTTATGTTTCGGGCGTTGACTTCTAAGGCCCTAACTGTTTGATCTGGTGGACCAACGCCCTAGAATGAAGCCTAGGTTGCCCAGAACGTAGAAATGACCATATCTTTCTCACTGTTTGCAATTATTAATTTATTCGATGCCAAAGCTGTTGTATTTATATTGTATTTTATGCTTCTGGCATTGACTTCTTAGGCCCCAGCTACTCGATCTGGAGGAGCAATGCCTCAGAGTTAAGTCTAGGGTGCCCGAAACGCCGAAATGATCATTACTTTCACGCTTATTGCAATTATTCGTGTAATACGATGAAAAGACTGTTGTATTTTTATTGTATCTTATGCTCCTGGCGTTGACTACTAAGGCCCTAACTATTCGATCTGGTGGAGCAACACCCTGGAGTGAAGCCTAGGTTGCCCGGAACGTAGAAATGACCATAACTTTCACACTGGTTGATATTATCCGTTTTATACGATGGAAAAACTGTTATATTTAAATTGTATTTTATGCTTCTGGCGTTGCCTTCTTAGGCCCTAACTGTTCGATCTGGTGCAACAACGCCCTAGCGTGTAGCCTAGGTTGCCCGGAAAGTAGAAATGACAATCACTTTCAAACTGGTTGCAATTATTCCGGTTATATGATGGCAAAACTGTTGTATTTTTATTGCATTTTATGCTTCGGGCATTGACTTCTAAGGCCCTAACTATTCAATCTGTTGGAGCAATGTAATAGGGTGTAGCCTAGGTTGCCCGGAAAGTAGAAATTACCACAAATTTCATACTGGTTGCAATTACTCGTTTTATATGATGGAAAAACTGTTTTATTTATATTGTATTTTATGCTTCTGGCGTTCACTTCTTAGGCCCTAACTATTCGATCTGGTGGAACAACGCCCTAGCGTGTAGCCTAGGTTGCCCGGAAAGTAGAAATGACCATCACTTTCAAACTGGTTGCAATTATTCCTGTTATATGATGGAATAACTGTTGTATTATTATTGCATTTTCTGCTTCGGGCATTGACTTCTAAGGCCCTAACTATTCAATCTGTTGGAGCAACGCCCTAGGGTGTAGCCTAGGTTGCCCGGAACGTAGAAATGACTATAACTTTCACACTGGTCGCTATTATTCGTTTTATACGATGGAGAAACTGTTATATTCATATTGTACTTTATGCTTCTGGCGTTGCCTTCTTAGGCCCTAACTGTTCGACCTGGTAGAACAACGCCCTAGAGTGAAGCCTAGGTTACCCGGAACGTAGAAATGACCAGTACTTTCACACTGTTTGCAGTGACTCCTGTTATACGACGGAAAAACTGTTGCATCTTTATTGAATTTTATGCTTCTGGCGTTGACTTCTAAGGCCCTAACTATTCTATCTGGTGTATCAACGCCCTAGAGTGAAGCCTAGTTTGCTCGGAATGTAAAAATGACCATAACATTCACACTGGTGGAAATTATTCGTTTTATACGATGGAAAAACTGTTATATTTAAATCGTATTTTATGCTTCTGGCGCTGATTTCTTAGGCCCTAACTATTCAATCTGGTGGAACAACACCCTAGAGTGAGGCCTAGGTTCTCCGGAACGTAGAAATGACCATCACTTCCATACTGGTAGCAATCATTCGTTTTATACGATGGAAAAACTGTTGTATTTATATTGTATTTTATGCTTCTGGCGTTGACTTCTCAGGCACAAACTATTCGATCTGGTTGAGCAATGCCCTAGAGTGAAGCCTATGTTGCCCCGAACGTAGAAATGACTATCACTATCAAACTGGTTGCAATTATTCCTGTTATATGATGGAAAAACTGTCGTATTTTTATTGCATTTTATGCTTCGGGCATTGACTTCTAAGGTCCTAACTATTCAATCTGTTGGAGCAACGCCCTAGGGTGAAGCCTAGGTTGCCCGGAAAGTAGAAATGACCACAACTTTCATACTGGTTGCAATTACTCGTTTTATATGATGGAAAAACTGTTGTATTTATATTGTATTTTATGCTTCTGGCGTTCACTTCTTAGGCCCTAACTATTGGATCTGGTGGAACAATGCCCTAGGGTGAAGCCTAGGTTGCCCGGAACGTAGAAATGACCATAACTTTTACACTGGTAGCAATTATTCGTTTTATACAATGGAAAAACTGTTCTATTTATTGAGTATTTTATGCTTCGTGCGTTGACTTCTAAGGCCCTAACTGTTTGATCTGGTGGAGCATCGCCCTAGAGTAAAGCCTAGGTTACCCGGAACGTAGAAATGACCATTAATTTCACGATGTTTGCAATTATTCATTTTATACAATGGAAAAGCGGTTGTACTTCTATTGCGTTTTATTCTTCTGGCGTTGAATTCCAAGTCAGTAGCTATTCGATCTGGTGGAGTAACGCCCTAGTGTGAAACCTAGGTTGCTCGGAATGTTAAAATGACCATAACATTCACACTGGTGGAAATTATTCGTTTTATACGATGGAAAAACTGTTATATTTAAATCGTATTTTATGCTTCTGGCGCTGATTTCTTAGGCCCTAACTATTCAATCTGGTGGAACAACACCCTAGAGTGAGGCCTAGGTTCTCCGGAACGTAGAAATGACAATCACTTCCATACTGGTAGCAATCATTCGTTTTATACGATGGAAAAACTGTTGTATTTATATTGTACTTTATGCTTCTGGCGTTGACTTCTCAGGCACAAACTATTCGATCTGGTTGAGCAATGCCCTAGAGTGAAGCCTATGTTGCCCCGAACGTAGAAATGACCATCACTATCAAACTGGTTGCAATTATTCCTGTTATATGATGGAAAAACTGTCGTATTTTTATTGCATTTTATGCTTCGGGCATTGACTTCTAAGGTCCTAACTATTCAATCTGTTGGCGCAACGCCCTAGGGTGAAGCCTAGGTTGCCCGGAAAGTAGAAATGACCACAACTTTCATACTGGTTGCAATTACTCGTTTTATATGATGGATAAACTGTTGTATTTATATTGTATTTTATGCTTCTGGCGTTCACTTCTTAGGCCCTAACTATTGGATCTGGTGGAACAATGCCCTAGGGTGAAGCCTAGGGTGCCCGGAACGTAGAAATAACCATAACTTTTACACTGGTAGCAATTATTCGTTTTATACAATGGAAAAACTGTTCTATTTATTGAGTATTTTATGCTTCGTGCGTTGACTTCTAAGGCCCTAACTGTTTGATCTGGTGGAGCATCGCCCTAGAGTAAAGCCTAGGTTACCCGGAACGTAGAAATGACCATTAATTTCACGATGTTTGCAATTATTCATTTTATACAATGGAAAAGCGGTTGTACTTCTATTGTGTTTTATTCTTCTGGCGTTGAATTCCAAGTCAGTAGCTATTCGATCTGGTGGAGTAACGCCCTAGTGTGAAACCTAGGTTGCTCGGAATGTAGAAATGACTTTAACTTTCACAATGGTCCCAATTATTCGTTTTATACGATGGAAAAGCTGTTGTATTTTGTATCGTATTTTATGCTTCGGGCGTTGACTTCTATGGCCCTACCTATTCGATCTGGTGGAGCAACACCCTACAGTCAAGCCTAGGTTGCCCGGAACGTAGAAATGAGCATGACATTCACACCGGTTGCAATTATTCATGCTATACGTTGGAAAAACTGTTGCATTTTTATTGTATTTTATGCTTCTAGCGTTGACTTCTAAGGCAGTAGCTATTCGATGTGGTGGAGCAACGCCCTAGAGTGAAGCCTAGGTTGTCCGGAACGTAGAAATGACCATTACTTTCACACTGTTTGCAATTATTCTTTTTATACGATGGAAAAGGTGTTGTATTTATATTGTATTTTATGCTTCGAGCGTTGACTTCTAAGGCTGTAGCTATTCGATGTGTTGGAGCAACGCCCTAGGGTGAAGCCTGGGTTGCCCGGAACGTAGAAATGACCATAACTTTCACACCGGTAGCAATTATTCGTTTTATACGATGGAAAAACTGTTGTATTTATAGTGAATTTTATGCTTCTGGCGCTGACTTCTAGTGCACTAACTATTCGATCTGGTGGAGCAGCGCCCTACGGTGAAGCCTAGGTTGCCCGGAACGTAGAAATGACCATTACTTTTACACTGGTTTCAATTATTCGTTTTATACGATGGAAAAACTGTTGCACCTTTATTGTATTTTATGCTTCGGGCGTTGACTTCTAAGGCCCTAACTAATCCATCTGGTGGAGCAACGCCCTAGAGTGAAGCCTAGGTTGCCCGGAACAATGATATGCCATTACTTTCACACTGGTTGCAATAATTCCTGATATACGATGGAAAAACTGTTGCATCTTTATTGTATTTTATGCTTCTGGCGTTGACTTCTAAGGCCCTAACTATTCGATCTGGTGGAGCAACGCCCTAGAGTGAAGCCTAGGTTGCCCGGAAAGTAGAAATGACTATAACTTTCACACTGGTTGCAATTATTCGTTTTATACGATGGAAAAGCTGTTGTATTTATACCGTATTTTATGCTTCTGGCGTTGACTTCTTATGCCCTAACTATTCCATCTGGTGCAACAACGCCCTAGGGTCAAGCCTGGGTTGCCCGGAACGTAGAAATGACCATAACTTTCACACCGGTAGCAATTATTCGTTTTATACGATGGAAAAACTGTTCTATTTATTTTGTATTTTATGCTTCGGGCGTTGACTTCTAAGGCAGTAGCTATTCGATGTGGTGGAGCAACCCCCTAGAGTGAAGCCTAGGTTGCCCGGAACGTAGAAATGACCATAACTTTGGCACTGGTTGCTATTATTCGTTTTATACGATGGAAAAACTGTTCTATTTATTCTGTATTTTATGCTTCGAGCGTTGACTTCTAAGGAAGTAGCTATTCGATGTGGTGGAGCAACGCCCTAGAGTGAAGCCTAGGTTGTCCGGAACGTAGAAATGACCATTACTTTCACACTGTGTGCAATTATTCTTTTTATACGATGGAAAAGGTGTTGTATTTATATTGTATTTTATGCTTCTAGCGTTGACTTCTAAGGCCGTAGCTATTGGACGTGGTGGAGTAACGCCCTAGAGTGACACCTAGGTTGCCTGGAGCGTAGAAATGACCATAACTTTCACAATGTTTCCAATTATTCATTTTATACGATGGAAAAACTGTTGTTCTTATATTGTATTTTATTCTTATGGCGTTGAATTCTAAGTCCCTAGCTATGCCATCTGGTGGAGCAACGCCCTAGAGTGACACCTAGGTTGCCCGGAACGTAGAAATTACCATAACTTTCACACTCGTAGGAATTATTCGTTTTATACGATGGAAAAGCTGTTGTATTTATACCGTATTTTATGCTTCTGGCGTTGACTTCTTATGCCCTAACTATTCCATCTGGTGCAACGACTTCCTAGGGAGAAGCCTGGGTTGCCCGGAACGTAGAAATGACCATAACTTTCACACCGGTAGCAATTATTCGTTTTATACGATGGAAAAACTGTTCTATTTATTTTGTATTTTATGCTTCGGGCGTTGACTTCTAAGGCCCTAACTATTCAATCTGCTGGAGCAACGCCCTAGGGTGAAACCTAGGTTGCCCGGAAAGTAGAAATAACCACAACTTTCATACTTGTTGCAATTATTCGTTTTATACGATGGAAAAACTGTTATATTTATATTATATTTTATGCTTCTGGCGTTGACTTCTTAGGCCCTAACTATTCGATCTGGTGGAACGACGCCCTAGAGTGAAGCCTAGGTTGCCCAGAACGTAGAAATGACCATCACTTTCACACTGGTTGCAATTATTCCTGTTATACGATGGAAAAACTCTTGTATATTTATTGTATTTTATGCTTCGTGCGTTGACTTCCATGGCCCTACCTATTCGATTTGGTGGAGCAACACCCTACAGTGAAGCCTAGGTTGTCAGAAACGTAGAAATGAACATAACTTTCACACTGGTAGCAATTATTCGTTTTATACAATGGAAAAACTGTTCTATTTATTTTGTATTTTATGCTTCGGGCGTTGACTTCTAAGGCCCTAACTATTCGATCTGGTGGAGCAACGCCCTAGAGTGAAGCCTAGGTTGCCCGGAACGTAGAAATGACCAGAAATTTCACGCTGGTTGCTATTGTTACGTTTGTGGGGAGCCGCCGGCGGCTCCCCGCGCGCACCGTAATTTCTAACGCGTCGCGGCATCGGAATCAAGCTTACACGGTATCACAATTTCTTTATTTACAATTATTAACTATACGCAGTATTATTAAGCTCAGATATAAGGTAAACGATTCGGATATTTTGCTCGTCGTGTTTACTGCCTGACAGCTGTCAGAATTCTGTCTGACAGTTGTTCCTCGAATGTCCTCCTATTCCTCGTTGCGAGCGTAGCAGGCCATGGAGATGTACCCGGTGCTCGCAACACTGCTCCCCTCCTTCGGAAAGCGGGCGTCCCGACCGCGCTGAATGTAGGCTTCCAAGTCGGCGTCTGTATTGCTGCCTGGAAAAGAGGTACAAGAAAGTTTATACCTGCATGGCCTTCCCCAGGCTGCGCCTCGACATTCGTCCACGGTCCCAGGGAAAAACCATGCCAAAACCCTGGGCGAGGCGCAGTGTGCTAAGACCAATTTCGTATTCCTCTTCTTCGCTCTTCTGCCCTCGCCCGTCCTCTTCATACTTGCGTCCTTCTTTCTTGCTGTTTTCTCGGGCCCTGCTCCCCACGGTCTCTCTCCACGAAACATACCTCGGCCGGACGCACCTCCTTGTTTCCCACCAGGGAATCACTATTCCCCGTATGGCAAGGGGACCTCTTTATAGGTCCAAAGGTGCGCCACATATCCAGGGACCGGCCCCGGAGGCTCGCCTTCCCGGGAAAACGAGACTTCTCCGGTGTGGGGAAACAGACCCGCGTACGGTTAAGTCCCCCACCCGCTGTCGGCCGATCCGCACTGCGAACCCCGGGCGGCACACGATGGTAGCCGTTGTGCCCCTGGACGGCGAGGTTGAACGAGGAGATGAGAAGGGAGACTCACCCTAGCCTTCTGCGATGGCGCTTCTTCTTCTTGGACGAGGTTGGTTGTCGGTTTTCTTCTTTCTTCTATTGGTCCTTCTTCCTGCACTCGCCGGCGAAAATACTCCTACGCTTTCCATGTCCCCATCCTTTCTTGTTCCTGTACTGTGGTCCTGGAGTCTTTTGACTTTGTGGGCTCGTCTCGGACACCTCCCTGCCTGGAGAGGGAGTGTCGCCCGGGGAACCCAAGGCCGCGACGTCCTCTGCAACCCTCCAGGAGCCTGCGTGGACCTGGGTTAGGTCGTCTTACCGAAGAGTCCCGACCAACGATCCCCCGGCATCCCCCCCTCCCCGTGTTCACCCGGGGCCCGCGTCACAGCTCTGTTCCTCTAGTTGTTCTGACAGCGCCTGCTGAAATCTTCCGAGCAGCCTTTGCATGGCTCGCTCTCCCTCGTAGGGGGTCGCCATGTCGGCCGACCCTGTTCCCTCGTAGGAGGATGCCTCGCCGGCCATCCCCTGCCCCACGTTGGAGGATGCCACGCCGGCCATCCCCTGTCCCACGTTGGAGGATGCCATGTCGGCCATCCTCTGTCCCTCGTTGGAGGATGCCACGTCGGCCATCCCCTGTCCCACGTTGGAGGATGCCACGTCGGCCATCCTCTTTCGCGAGCGTGCAGAAGGGGCCCGGATCCCACTTCTGACACCAATGTTACGTTTGTGGGGAGCCGCCGGCGGCTCCCCGCGCGCACCGTAATTTCTAACGCGTCGCGGCATCGGAATCAAGCTTACACGGTATCACAATTTCTTTATTTACAATTATTAACTATACGCAGTATTATTAAGCTCAGATATAAGGTAAACGATTCGGATATTTTGCTCGTCGTGTTTACTGCCTGACAGCTGTCAGAATTCTGTCTGACAGTTGTTCCTCGAATGTCCTCCTATTCCTCGTTGCGAGCGTAGCAGGCCATGGAGATGTACCCGGTGCTCGCAACACTATTATTCGTTTTATACGATGGAAAAACTGTTATATTTATATTGTATTTTATGCTTCTGGCGTTGACTTCTATGGCCCTACCTATTCGATTTGGTGGAGCAACACCCTACAGTGAAGCCTAGGTTGTCAGAAACGTAGAAATGAACATAACTTTCACACTGGTAGCAATTATTCGTTTTATACAATGGAAAAACTGTTCTATTTATTTTGTATTTTATGCTTCGGGCGTTGACTTCTTAGGAACTAACTGTTCGATCTGGTGCAACAACGCCCTAGAGTGAAGCCTAGGTTACCCGGAACGTAGAAATGACCAGTACTTTCACACTGTTTGCAATTATTCATTTTATACGACGGAAAAGCTGTTGTATTGATATTGTATTTTATGCTTCTGGCGATGACTTCTAAGGCCGTAGCTATTAGCTGTGGTGGAGCAACGCCCTACAGTGACGCCTAGGTTGCCCGGAACGTAGAAATGACCATTAATTTCACAATGTTTGCAATTATTCATTTTATACAATGGAAAAATGGTTGTACTTATATTGTGTTTTATTCTTCTGGCGCTGAATACCAAGTCCCTAGCTATTCGATCTGGTGGAGCAACGCCCTGGAGTGAAACCTAGGTTGCCCGGAACGTACAAATGACCATCACTTTCACACGCGTTGCAATTATTCCTGTTATAGGATGGAAAGACTGTTGTATTTTTATTGTATTTTATGCTTCAGGCGTTGCCTTCTGAGGCCGCAGCTATTCGATGTGGTGCAAGAACGCCATAGAGTGAAGCCTAGGTTGCCCGGAACGTAGAAATGACCATAACTTTCATACTGTGTGCAATTTTTCGTTTTATATGATGGAAGAACTGTTGTATTTATATTGTAATTTACGCTGCTGGCGTTCACTTCTTAGGCCCTAACTATTCGATCTGGTGGAACAACGCCCTGGGCTGAAGCCTAGGTTGCCCGGAACGTAGAAATGACCATAACTTTGGCACTGGTTGCTATTATTCGTTTTATACGATGGAAAAACTGTTCTACTTATTTTGTATTTTATGCTTCGGGCGTTGACTTCTAAGGCAGTAGCTATTCGATGTGGTGGAGCAACGCCCTAGAGTGAAGGCTAGGTTGTCCGGAACGTAGAAATGACCATTACTTTCACACTGTGTGCAATTATTCTTTTTATATGATGGAAAAGGTGTTGTATTTATATTGTATTTTATGCTTCTAGCGTTGACTTCTAAGACCGTAGCTATTGGATGTTGTGGAGTAACGCCCTAGAGTGACACCTAGGTTGCCTGGAGCGTAGAAATGACCATTACTTTCACAATGTTTCCAATTATTCATTTTATACGATGGAAAAACTGTTGTTCTTATATTGTATTTTATTCTTATGGCGTTGATTTCTAAGTCCCTAGCTATGCCATCTGGTGGAGCAACGCCCTAGAGTGACACCTAGGTTGCCCGGAACGTAGAAATTACCATAACTTTCACACTCGTAGGAATTACTCGTTTTATACGATGGAACAACTGTTCTATCTATTTTGTATCACATGCTTCGGGCGTTGACTTCTAAGGCCCTAACTATTCAGTCTGCTTGAACTACGCCCTAGGGTGAAGCCCAGGTTGCCCGGAAAGTAGAAATGACCATAACTTTTACACTGGTTTCAATTATTCGTTTTATACGATGGAAAAACTGTTCTATTTCTTTTGTATTTTATGCTTCGGGCGTTGACTTCTAAGGCCCTAACTATTCAATCGGTTGCAGCAACGCCCTAGGGTGGATCCTAGGTTGCACGGAAAGTAGAAATGACCATAACTTTCATACTGGTTGCAATTATTCGTTTTATACGATGGAAAAGCTGTTGTATTTATACCGTATTTTATGCTTCTGGCGTTGACTTCTTATGCCCTAACTATTCCATCTGGTGCAACAACGCCCTAGGGTGAAGCCTGGGTTGCCCGGAACGTAGAAATGACCATAACTTTCACACCGGTAGCAATTATTCGTTTTATACGATGGAAAAGCTGTTGTATTTATAGTGAATTTTATGCTTCTGGCGCTGACTTCTAGTGCACTAACTATTCGATCTGGTGGAGCAGCGCCCTAGGGTGAAGCCTAGGTTGCCCGGAACGTAGAAATGACCATTACTTTTACACTGGTAGCAATTATTCGTTTTATACAATGGAAAAACTGTTCTATTTATTTTGTATTTTATGCTTCGGGCGTTGACTTCTAAGGCACTAACTATTCGATCTGGTCTAGCAACGCCCTAGAGTGAAGCCTAGGTTGCCCGGAACGTAGAAATGACCAGAACCTTCACACTGGTTGCTATTATTCGTTTTATACGATGGAAAAACTGTTATATTTATATTGTATTTTATGCTTCTGGCGTTGACTTCTATGGCCCTACCTATTCGATTTGGTGGAGCAACACCCTACAGTGAAGCCTAGGTTGTCAGAAACGTAGAAATGAACATAACTTTCACACTGGTAGCAATTATTCGTTTTATACAATGGAAAAACTGTTCTATTTATTTTGTATTTTATGCTTCGGGCGTTGACTTCTTAGGAACTAACTGTTCGATCTGGTGCAGCAACGCCCTAGAGTGAAACCTAGGTTGCCCGGAACGTACAAATGACCATCACTTTCACACGCGTTGCAATTATTCCTGTTATAGGATGGAAAGACTGTTGCATTTTTATTGAATTTTATGCTTCAGGCGTTGACTTCTGAGGCCGCAGCTATTCGATGTGGTGGAAGAACGCCGTAGAGTGAAGCCTAGGTTGCCCGGAACGTAGAAATGACCATAACTTTGATACTGGTTGCAATTATTCGTTTTATACGATGGAAGAACTGTTGTATTTATATTATATTTTATGCTTCTGGCGTTGACTTCTTAGGCCCTAACTATTCGATCTGGTGGAACGACGCCCTAGAGTGAAGCCTAGGTTGCCCAGAACGTAGAAATGACCATCACTTTCACACTGGTTGCAATTACTCCTGTTATACTATGGAAAAACTCTTGTATATTTATTGTATTTTATGCTTCGGGCGTAGACTTCCATGGCCCTACCTATTCGATTTGGTGGAGCAACACCCTACAGTGAAGCCTAGGTTGTCAGAAACGTAGAAATGAAGATAACTTTCACACTGGTAGCAATTATTCGTTTTATACAATGGAAAAACTGTTCTATGTATTTTGTATTTTATGCTTCGGGCGTTCACTTCTTAGGCCCTAACTATTCGATCTGGTGGAACAACGCCCTGGGGTGAAGCCTAGGTTGCCCCGAACGTAGAAATGACCATAACTTTGGCACTGGATGCTATTATTCGTTCTCTACGATGGAAAAACTGTTATATTTATATTGTATCTTATGCTCCTGGCGTTGACTTCTTAGGCCCTAACAATTCGATCTGGTGGAACAACGCCCTAGAGTGAAGCCTATGTTGCCTGGAACGTACAAATGACCATCACTTTCACACGGGATGCAAATATTCCTGTTATAGGATGGAAAGACTGTTGTATTTTTATTGTATTTTATGCTTCAGGCGTTGACTTCTAGGGCTGTAGCTATTCGATGTGGTGGAAGAATGCCATGGAGTGAAGCCTAGGCTGCCCGGAACGTAGAAATGACCATCACTTTCACATTGGTTGCAATTACTCCTGTTATACGATGGAAAAGCTCTTGTATATTTAATGTATTTTATGCTTGGGGCGTTGACTTCTATCGCCCTACCTATTCGATCTGGTGGAGCAACGCCCTACAGTCAAGCCTAGGTTGCCCGGAACGTAGAAATGAACATAACTTTCACACTGGTAGCAATTATTCGTTTTATACGATGGAAAAACTGTTCTATTTATTTTGTATTTTATGCTTCGTGCGTTTACTTCTATGGCCCTACCTATTCGATCTGGTGGAGCAACACC
Source organism: Calliopsis andreniformis (assembly GCF_051401765.1). Classification (NCBI taxonomy): domain Eukaryota; kingdom Metazoa; phylum Arthropoda; class Insecta; order Hymenoptera; family Andrenidae; genus Calliopsis; species Calliopsis andreniformis. The sequence continues at coordinate 25,372,495 of NW_027480423.1, forward strand.
CTACAGTCAAGCCTAGGTTGCCCGGAACGTAGAAATGACCATGACATTCACACCGGTTGCAATTATTCACGCTATACGTTGGAAAAACTGTTGCATTTTTATTGTATTTTATGCTTCTAGCGTTGACTTCTAAGGCAGTAGCTATTCGATGTGGTGGAGCAACGCCCTAGAGTGAAGCCTAGGTTGTCCGGAACGTAGAAATGACCATTACTTTCACACTGTTTGCAATTATTCTTTTTATACGATGGTAAAGGTGTTGTATTTATATTGTATTTTATGCTTCTAGCGTTGACTTCTAAGGCCGTAGCTATTAGATGTGGTGGAGTAACGCCCTAGAGTGACGCCTAGGTTGCCTGGAGCGTAGAAATGACCATTACTTTCACAATGTTTCCAATTATTCATTTTATACGATGGAAAAACTGTTGTCCTTATACTGTATTTTATTCTTATGGCGTTGAATTCTAAGTCCCTAGCTATGCGATCTGGTGGAGCAACGCCCTAGAGTGACACCTAGGTTGCTCGGAACGTAGAAATTACCATAACTTTCACACTCGTAGGAATTATTCGTTTTATACGATGGAACAACTGTTCCATTTATTTTGTATTTCATGCTTCGGGCGTTGACTTCTAAGGCCCTAACTACTCAATCTGCTGGAACAGCGCCCTAGGGTGAAGCCTAGGTTGCCCGGAAAGTAGAAATGACCATAACTTTTACACTGGTTTCAATTATTCGTTTTATACGATGGAAAAACTGTTCTATTTCTTTTGTATTTTATGCTTCGGGCATTGACTTCTAAGGCACTAACTATTCGATCTGGTGGAGCAACGCCCTAGAGTGAAGCCGAGGTTGCCCAGAAAGTAGAAATGACCACAACTTTCATACTGGTTGCAATTACTCGTTTTATATGATGGAAAAACTGTTGTATTTATATTGTATTTTATGCTTCTGGCGTTCACTTCTTAGGCCCTAACTATTCGATCTGGTGGAAGAACGCCCTAGAGTGAAGCCTAGGTTGCCCGGAACGTAGAAATGACCATAACTTTGGCACTGGATGCTATTATTCGTTCTCTACGATGGAAAAACTGTTATATTTATATTGTATCTTATGCTCCTGGCGTTGACTTCTTAGGCCCTAACAATTCGATCTGGTGGAACAACGCCCTGGGGTGAAGCCTAGGTTGCCCGGAACGTAGAAATGACCATAACTTTGGCACTGGATGCTATTATTCGTTCTCTACGATGGAAAAACTGTTATATTTATATTGTATCTTATGCTCCTGGCGTTGACTTCTTAGGCCCTAACAATTCGATCTGGTGGAACAACGCCCTAGAGTGAAGCCTAGGTTGCCTGGAACGTACAAATGACCATCACTTTCACACGGGTTGCAAATATTCCTGTTATAGGATGGAAAGACTGTTGTATTTTTATTGTATTTTATGCTTCAGGCGTTGACTTCTGAGGCTGTAGCTATTCGATGTGGTGGAAGAATGCCATGGAGTGAAGCCTAGGCTGCCCGGAACGTAGAAATGACCATCACTTTCACATTGGTTGCAATTATTCCTGTTATACGATGGAAAAGCTCTTGTATATTTAATGTATTTTATGCTTGGGGCGTTGACTTCTATCGACCTACCTATTCGATCTGGTGGAGCAACACCCTACAGTCAAGCCTAGGTTGCCCGGAACGTAGAAATGACCATGACATTCACACCGGTTGCAATTATTCATGCTATACGTTGGAAAAACTGTTGCATTTTTATTGTATTTTAAGCTTCTAGCGTTGACTTCTAAGGCAGTAGCTATTCGATGTGGTGGAGCAACGCCCTAGAGTGAAGCCTAGGTTGTCCGGAACGTAGAAATGACCATTACTTTCACACTGTTTGCAATTATTCTTTTTATACGATGGAAAAGGTGTTGTATTTATATTGTATTTTATGCTTCTAGCGTTGACTTCTAAGGCCGTAGCTATTAGATGTGGTGGAGTAACGCCCCAGAGTGACGCCTAGGTTGCCTGGAGCGTAGAAATGACCATTACTTTCACAATGTTTCCAATTATTCATTTTATACGATGGAAAAACTGTTGTCCTTATATTGTATTTTATTCTTATGGCGTTGAATTCTAAGTCCCTAGCTATGCGATCTGGTGGAGCAACGCCCTAGAGTGACACCTAGGTTGCCCGGAACGTAGAAATTACCATAACTTTCACACTCGTAGGAATTATTCGTTTTATACGATGGAACAACTGTTCCATTTATTTTGTATTTCATGCTTCGGGCGTTGACTTCTAAGGCCCTAACTACTCAATCTGCTGGAATAGCGCCCTAGGGTGAAGCCTAGGTTGCCCGGAAAGTAGAAATGACCATAACTTTTACACTGGTTTCAATTATTCGTTTTATACGATGGAAAAACTGTTCTATTTCTTTTGTATTTTATGCTTCGGGCGTTGACTTCTAAGGCCCTAACTATTCAGTCTGCTGGAACTACGCCCTAGGGTGAAGCCCAGGTTGCCCGGAACGTAGAAATGACCATAACTTTTACACTGGTTTCAATTATTCGTTTTATACGATGGAAAAACTGTTCTATTTCTTTTGTATTTTATGCTTCGGGCGTTGACTTCTAAGGCCCTAACTATTCAATCGGTTGCTGCAACGCCATAGGTTGGATCCTAGGTTGCCCGGAAAGTAGAAATGACCATAACTTTCATACTGGTTAAAATTATTCGTTTTATACGATGGAAAAGCTGTTGTATTTATACCGTATTTTATGCTTCTGGCGTTGACTTCTTATGCCCTAACTATTCCATCTGGTGCAACAACGCCCTAGGGTGAAGCCTGGCTTGCCCGGAACGTAGAAATGACCATAACTTTGACACCGGTAGCAATTATTCGTTTTATACGATGGAAAAACTGTTGTATTTATAGTGAATTTTATGCTTCTGGCGCTGACTTCTAGTGCACTAACTATTCGATCTGGTGGAGCAGCGCCCTAGGGTGAAGCCTAGGTTGCCCGGAACGTAGAAATGACCATTACTTTTACACTGGTTTCAATTATTCGTTTTATACGATGGAAAAACTGTTGCATCTTTATTGTATTTTATGCTTCGGGCGTTGACTTCTAAGGCCCTAACTAATCCATCTGGTGGAGCAACGCCCTAGAGTGAAGCCTAGGTTGCCCGGAACAATGATATGCCATTACTTTCACACTGGTTGCAATAATTCCTGATATACGAAGGAAAAACTGTTGCATCTTTATTGTATTTTATGCTTCTGGCGTTGACTTCTATGGCCCTAACTATTCGATCTGGTGCAGCAACGCCCTAGAGTGAAGCCTAGGTTGCCCGGAATGTAGAAATGACCATAACATTCACACTGGTTGAAATTATTCGTTTTATACGATGGAAACACTGTTATATTTATATTGTATTTTATGCTTCGGGCGTTGACTTCTAAGGCCCTAACTATTCAATCTGCTGGAGCAACGCCCTAGGGCGAAGGTTAGGTTGCCCGGAAAGTAGAAATAACCACAACTTTCATACTTGTTGCAATTATTCGTTTTATACGATGGAAAAACTGTTATATTTATATTATATTTTATGCTTCTGGCGTTGACTTCTTAGGCCCTAACTATTCGATCTGGTGGAACGACGCCCTAGAGTGAAGCCTAGGTTGCCCAGAACGTAGAAATGACCATCACTTTCACACTGGTTGCAATTATTCCTGTTATACGATGGAAAAACTCTTGTATATTTATTGTATTTTATGCTTCGGGCGTTGACTTCCATGGCCCTACCTATTCGATTTGGTGGAGCAACACCCTACAGTGAAGCCTAGGTTGTCAGAAACGTAGAAATGAACATAACTTTCACACTGGTAGCAATTATTCGTTTTATACGATGGAAACACTGTTATATTTATATTGTATTTTATGCTTCGGGCGTTGACTTCTAAGGCCCTAACTATTCAATCTGCTGGAGCAACGCCCTAGGGCGAAGGTTAGGTTGCCCGGAACGTAGAAATGACCATTAATTTCACAATGTTTGCAATTATTCATTTTATACAATGGAAAAACGGTTGTACTTATATTGTGTTTTATTCTTCTGGCGTTGAATTCCAAGTCCCTAGCTATTCGATCTGGTGGAGCAACGCCCTAGAGTGAAACCTAGGTTGCCCGGAACGTACAAATGACCATCACTTTCACACGCGTTGCAATTATTCCTGTTATAGGATGGAAAGACTGTTGTATTTTTATTGTATTTTATGCTTCAGGCGTTGACTTCTGAGGCCGCAGCTATTCGATGTGGTGGAAGAACGCCATAGAGTGAAGCCTAGGTTGCCCGGAACGTAGAAATGACCATAACTTTCATACTGGTTGCAATTATTCGTTTTATATGATGGAAGAACTGTTGTATTTATATTGTAGTTTATGCTGCTGGCGTTCACTTCTTAGGCCCTAACTATTCGATCTGGTGGAACAACGCCCTGGGCTGAAGCCTAGGTTGCCCGGAACGTAGAAATGACCATAACTTTGGCACTGGTTGCTATTATTCGTTTTATACGATGGAAAAACTGTTCTATTTATTTTGTATTTTATGCTTCGGGCGTTGACTTCTAAGGCAGTAGCTATTCGATGTGGTGGAGCAACGCCCTAGAGTGAAGCCTAGGTTGTCCGGAACGTAGAAATGACCATTACTTTCACACTGTGTGCAATTATTCTTTTTATACGATGGAAAAGGTGTTGTATTTATATTGTATTTTATGCTTCTAGCGTTGACTTCTAAGGCCGTAGCTATTGGATGTGGTGGAGTAACGCCCTAGAGTGACACCTAGGTTGCCTGGAGCGTAGAAATGACCATTACTTTCACAATGTTTCCAATTATACATTTTATACGATGGAAAAACTGTTGTTCTTATATTGTATTTTATTCTTATGGCGTTGAATTCTAAGTCCCTAGCTATGCCATCTGGTGGAGCAACGCCCTAGAGTGACACCTAGGTTGCCCGGAACGTAGAAATTACCATAACTTTCACACTCGTAGGAATTATTCGTTTTATACGATGGAAAAGCTGTTGTATTTATACCGTATTTTATGCTTCTGGCGTTGACTTCTAGTGCACTAACTATTCGATCTGGTGGAGCAGCGCCCTAGGGTGAAGCCTAGGTTGCCCGGAAAGTAGAAATGACAATAACTTTCACACTGGTTGCAATTATTCGTTTTATACGATGGAAAAGCTATTGCATCTTTATTGTATTTAATGCTTCTGTCGTTGACGTCTAAGGCCGTAGCTATTAGATGTGGTGGAGCAACGCACTAGAGTGACGTCTAGGTAGCCCGGAACGTAGAAATGACCATTACATTCGCAATGTTTGCAATTACTCGTTTTATACGATGGAAAAACTGTATTACTTAAATCGTATTTTATGCTTCTGGCGTTGACTTCTTATGCCCTAACTATTCCATCTGGTGGAACAACGCACTATGGTGAAGCCTAGGTTGCCCGGAACGTAGAAATGACCATAACTTTCACACCGGTAGCAATTATTCGTTTTATACGATGGAAAAACAGTTCTATTTTTTTTGCATTTTATGGTTCGGGCGTTGACTTCGACGGCCCTAACTATTCAACCTGTTGGAGCAACGCCCTAGGGTGAAGCCTAGGTTGCTCGGAAAGTAGAAATGACCATAAGTTTCATACTGGTTGCAATTATTCGTTATATACGATGGAAAAACTGTTGTATTTATATTGTATTTTATGCTTCTGGCGTTGACTTCTAAGGAACTAACTATTCGATCTGGTGGAGCAACGCAATAGAGTGAAGCCTAGGTTGCCCGGAACGTAGAATTGGCCATCACTTTCAAACTGGTTGCAATTATTCCTGTTATATGATGGAAACACTGTTGTATTTTTATTGCATTTTATGCTTCGGGCGTTGACTTCTAAGGACCTAACTATTCAATCTGTTGGAGCAACGCCCTAGGGTGTAGCCTAGGTTGCCCGTAAAGTAGAAATGACCATAGCTTTCATACTGGTTGCAATTATTCGTTTTATATGATGGAAAAACTGTTGTATTTTTATTGTATTTTATGCTTCTGGCGTTGACCTCTAAGGCACTAACTATTCGATCTGGTAGAGCAACGACCTAGAGTGAAGCCTGGGTTGCCCGGAACGTAGAAATGACCATAACCTTCATACTGGTTGCAATTATTCGTTTTATATGATGGAAAAACTGTTATATTTATTATGTATCTTACGCTTCTGGCGTTGACTTTTTAGGCCCTAACAATTCGATCTGGTTTAACAACGCCCTAGAATGAAGCCTAGGATGCCTGGAACGTATAGATGACCATCACTTTCACACGGGTTGCAATTATTCCTGTTATAGGATGGAAAGACTGTTGTATTTTTATTGTATTTTATGCTTCAGGCGTTGACTTCTGAGGCCGTAGCTATTCGATGTGGTGGAAGAACGCCACAGAGTGAAGCCTAGGTTGCCCGGAACGTAGAAATGACCATAACTTTCATACTGGTTGCAATTATTCGTTTTATATGATGGAAGAACTGTTGTATTTATATTGTATTTTGTGCTGCTGGCGTTCACTTCTTAGGCCCTAACTATTCGATCTGGTGGAGCAACGCCCTAGGGTGAAGCCTAGGTTGCTCGGAAAGTAGAAATGACCATAAGTTTCATACTGGTTGCAATTATTCGTTTTCTACGATGGAAAAGCTGTTGTATTTATATTGTATTTTATGCTTCCGGTGTTGTCTTCTTAGACCCTAACTCTTCGATCTGTTGGAGCAACGCCCTAGGGTGAAGCCTAGGTTGCCCGGAAAGTAGAAATGACCATACCTTTCATACTGGTTGCCATTATTTGTTCTATACGATGGAAAAGCTGTTGTATTTATACTTATTTTATGCTTCTGGCGCTGACTTCTTATGCCCTAACTATTCCATCTGGTGGAACAACGCCCTAGGGTGAAGCCTGGGTTGCCCGGAACGTAGAAATGGCCATAACTTTCTCACCGGTAGCAATTATTCGTTTTATACGATGGAAAAACTGTTCTATTTATTTTGTATTTTATGCTTCGGGCGTTGACTTCTAAGGCCCTAACTATTCAATCTGCTGGAGCAACGCCCTAGGGTGAACCCTAGGTTGCCCGGAAAGTAGAAATAACCACAACTTTCATACTTGTTGCAATTATTCGTTTTATACGATGGAAAAACTGTTATATTTATATTATATTTTATGCTTCTGGCGTTGACTTCTTAGGCCCTAACTATTCGATCTGGTGGATCGACGCCCTAGAGTGAAGCCTAGGTTGTCCGGAACGTACAAATGACCATCACTTTCACACGCGTTGCAATTATTCCTGTTATAGGGTGGAAAGACTGTTGTATTTTTATTGTATTTTATGCTTCGGGCGTTGTCTTCTAAGGCCGTAGATATTAGCTGTGGTGGAGCAACACACTACAGTGACGCCTAGGTTGCCCGGAACGTAGAAATGACCATTAATTTCACAATGTTTGCAATTATTCATTTTATACAATGGAAAAGCGGTTGTACTTGTATTGTGTTTTATTCATCTGGCGTTGAATTCCAAGTCCATAGCTATTCGATCTGGTGGAGCAACACCCTAGAGTGAAACCTAGGTTGCTCGGAATGTAGAGATGGCTTTAACTTTCACACTGGTCCCAATTATTCGTTTTATACGATGGAAAAGCTGTTGTATTTTGTATCGTATTTTATGCTTCGGGCGTTGACTTCTATAGCCCTACCTATTCGATCTGGTGGAGCAGCACCCTTCAGTCAAGCCTAGGTTGCCCGGAACGTAGAAATGACCATGACATTCACACCGGTTGCAACTATTCCTGTTATATGATGGAAACACTGTTGTATTTTTTTTGCATTTTATGGTTCGGGCGTTGACTTCTAAGGCCCTAGCTACTCAATCTGTTGGCGCAACGTCCTAGGGTGAAGCCTACGTTGCTCGGAAAGTAGAAATGACCATAAGTTTCATACTGGTTGCAATTATTCGTTTTATACGTTGGAAAAACTGTTGTATTTATATTGTATTTTATGCTTCTGGCGATGACTTCTAAGGCACTAACTATTCGATCTGGTGGAGCAACGCCCTAGAGTGAAGCCTAGGTTTCCCGGAAGGTAGAATTGGCCATCACTTTCATACTGGATGCAATTATTCGTTTTATACGATGGAAAAACTGTTGTATTTATATTGTATTTTATGCTTCTGGGGTTGACTTCTAAGGCACTAACTATTCGACATGGTGGAGCAACGCCCTAGAGTGAAGCCTAGGTTGCCCGGAACGTAGAATTGGCCATCACTTTCAAGCTGGTTGCAATTATTCCTGTTATATGATGGAAACTCTGTTGTATCTTTATTGCATTTTATGCTTCGGATGTTGACTTCTAAGGCCCTAACTATCCAATCTGTTGGAGCAACGCCCTAGGGTGAAGCCTAGCTTGCTCGGAAAGTAGAAATGACCATAAGTTTCATACTGGTTGCAATTATTCGTTTTATACGATGGAAAAGCTGTTGTATTTATATCGCATTTTATGCTTCTGGCGTTGACTTCTTGGGCCGTAACTATTCGGTCTGTTGGAGCAACGCCCTGGAGTGAAACCTAGGTTGCCCGGAACGTAGAATTGGCCATCACTTTAAAACTGGTTGCAGTTATTCCTGTTATATGATGGATACACTGTTGCATTTTTTTTGCATTTTATGGTTCGGGCGTTGACTTCTAAGGCCCTAACTATTCAATCGGTTGGAGCAACGCCCTAGGGTGAAGTCTAGGTTGCTCGGAAAGTAGAAATGACCATAAGTTTCATACTGGTTGTAATTATTTGTTTTATAAGATGGAAAAACTGTTGTATTTATATTGTATTTTATGCTTCTGGCGTTGACTTCTAAGGCACTAACTATTCGATCTGGTGGAGCCACGCCCTAGAGTGAAGCCTAGGTTGCCCGGAACGTAGATATGACCATAACCTTCACACAGGTTGCAATTATTCGTTTTCTACGATGGAAAAAGTGTTGTATTTATATTGTATTTTATGCTTCGGGCGTTGACTTCTAAGGCCCTAACTAATCCATCTGGTGGAGCTACGCCCTAGAGTGAAGCCTAGGTTGCACGGAACAATGATATGCCATTACTTTCACACTGGTTGCAATAATTCCTGATATACGATGGGAAAACTGTTGCATCTTTATTGTATTTTACGCTTCTGGCGTTGACTTCTAAGGCCCTAACTATTCGATCTGGTGGAGCAACGCCGTAGAGTGAAGCCCAGGTTGCCCGGAACGTATAAATGACAATCACTTTCAAACTGGTTGTAATTATTCCGGTTATATGATGGAAAAACTTGTATTTTTATAGCATTTTATTCTTCGGGCGTTGACTTCTAAGGCACTAACTATTCGATCTGGTGGAGCAACGCCCTAGGGTGAAGCCTAGATTGCCCGGAAAGTAGAAATGACGTTAACTTTCATACTGGTTGCAATTATTCGTTTTATACGATGGAAAAACTGTTGTATTTATATGGTTTTTTATGCTTCTGGCGTTGACTTCTAAGGCACTAACTATTCGATCTGGTGGAGCAACGCCCTAGAGTGAAGCCCAGGTTGCCCGGAACGTATAAATGACAATCACTTTCAAACTGGATGTAATTATTCCGGTTATATGATGGAAAAACTTGTATTTTTATAGCATTTTATTCTTCGGGCATTGACTTCTAAGGCCCTAACTATTCAATCTGTTGGAGCAACGCCCTAGGGTGTAGCCTAGGTTGCCCGGAAAGTAGAAATGACCACAACTTTCATTCTGGTTGCAATTACTCGTTTTATATGATGGAAAAACTGTTGTATTTATATTGTATTTTATGCTTCTGGCGTTCACTTCTTAGGCCCTAACTATTCGATCTGGTGGAACAATGCCCTAGGGTGAAGCCTAGGTTGCCCGGAACGTAAAATGACCATAACTTTTACACTGGTAGCAATTATTCGTTTTATACAATGGAAAAACTGTTCTATTTATTTTGTATTTTATGCTTCGGGCGTTGACTTCTAAGGCACTAACTATTCGATCTGGTGGAGCCACGCCCTAGAGTGAAGCCTAGGTTGCCCGGAACGTAGATATGACCATAACCTTCACACAGGTTGCAATTATTCGTTTTCTACGATGGAAAAGCTGTTGTATTTATATTGTATTTTATGCTTCGGGCGTTGACTTCTAAGGCCCTAACTAATCCATCTGGTGGAGCTACGCCCTAGAGTGAAGCCTAGGTTGCACGGAACAATGATATGCCATTACTTTCACACTGGTTGCAATAATTCCTGATATACGATGGGAAAACTGTTGCATCTTTATTGTATTTTACGCTTCTGGCGTTGACTTCTAAGGCCCTAACTATTCGATCTGGTGGAGCAACGCCGTAGAGTGAAGCCCAGGTTGCCCGGAACGTATAAATGACAATCACTTTCAAACTGGTTGTAATTATTCCGGTTATATGATGGAAAAACTTGTATTTTTATAGCATTTTATTCTTCGGGCGTTGACTTCTAAGGCACTAACTATTCGGTCTGGTGGAGCAACGCCCTAGGGTGAAGCCTAGATTGCCCGGAAAGTAGAAATGACGTTAACTTTCATACTGGTTGCAATTATTCGTTTTATACGATGGAAAAACTGTTGTATTTATATGGTTTTTTATGCTTCTGGCGTTGACTTCTAAGGCACTAACTATTCGATCTGGTGGAGCAACGCCCTAGAGTGAAGCCCAGGTTGCCCGGAACGTATAAATGACAATCACTTTCAAACTGGATGTAATTATTCCGGTTATATGATGGAAAAACTTGTATTTTTATAGCATTTTATTCTTCGGGCATTGACTTCTAAGGCCCTAACTATTCAATCTGTTGGAGCAACGCCCTAGGGTGTAGCCTAGGTTGCCCGGAAAGTAGAAATGACCACAACTTTCATTCTGGTTGCAATTACTCGTTTTATATGATGGAAAAACTGTTGTATTTATATTGTATTTTATGCTTCTGGCGTTCACTTCTTAGGCCCTAACTATTCGATCTGGTGGAACAATGCCCTAGGGTGAAGCCTAGGTTGCCCGGAACGTAAAATGACCATAACTTTTACACTGGTAGCAATTATTCGTTTTATACAATGGAAAAACTGTTCTATTTATTTTGTATTTTATGCTTCGGGCGTTGACTTCTAAGGCCCTAACTGTTTGATCTGGTGGAGCAACGCCCTTGAGTAAAGCCAAGGTTACCCGGAACGTAGAAATGACCAGTACTTTCACACTGTTTGCAATTATTCATTTTATACGATGGAAAAGCTGATGTATTGATATTGTATTTTATGCTTCTGGCGTTGACTTCTAAGGCCGTAGCTATTAGCTGTGGTGGAGCAACACACTACAGTGACGCCCAGGTTGCCCGGAACGTAGAAACGACCATTACTTTCACACTGTTTGCAATTATTCATTTTATACGAGGGAAAAGGTGTTGTATTTATATTGTATTTTATGCTTCTAGCGCTGACTTCTAAGGCTGTAGCTATTAGATGTGGTGGAGTAACGCCCTAGAGTGACGCCTAGGTTGCCTGTAGCGTAGAAATGACCATTACTTTCACAATGTTTCCAATTATTCATTTTATACGATGGAAAAACTGTTGTTCTTATATTGTATTTTATTCTTATGGCGTGGAATTCTAAGTCCCTAGCTATGCGATCTGGTGGAGCAGCGCCCTAGAGTGACACCTAGGTTGCCCGGAACGTAGAAATTACTATAACTTTCACACTCGTAGGAATTATTCGTTTTATACGATGGAACAACTGTTCTATTTATTTTGTATTACATGCTTCGGGCGTTGACTTCTAAGGCCCTAACTATTCAATCTGCTGGAACTACGCCCTAGGGTGAAGCCTAGGTTGCCCGGAAAGTAGAAATGACCATAACTTTTACACTGGTTTCAATTATTCGTTTTATACGATGGAAAAACTGTTCTATTTCTTTTGTATTTTATGCTTCGGGCGTTGACTTCTAAGGCCCTAACTATTCAATCGGTTGCAGCAACGCCCTAGGGTGGATCCTAGGCTGCCCGGAAGGTAGAAATGACCATAGCTTTCATACTGGTTGCAATTATTCGTTTTATACGATGTAAAAACTGTTGTATTGATATTGTATTTTATGCTTCTGGCGTTGCCTTCTTAGGCCCTAACTGTTCGATTTGGTGGAACAACGCCCTAGAGTGAGGCCTAGGTTAGCCGGAACGTAGAAATGACCAGTGCTTTCACACTGTTTGCAGTTATTCCTGCTATACGATGGAAAAACTGTTGCATCTTTATTGAATTTTATGCTTCTGGCGTTGACTTCTAAGGCACTAACTATTCGATCTGGTGGAGCAACGCAATAGAGTGATGCCTAGGTTGCCCGGAACGTAGAATTGGCCATCAATTTCAAACTGGTTGCAATTATACCTGTTATATGATGGAAACACTGCTGTATTTTTTTTGCATTTTATGGTTCGGGCGTTAACTTCTAAGGCCCTAACTATTCAATCCGCTGGAGCAACGCCCTAGGGTGAAGCCTAGGTTGCTCGGAAAGTTGAAATGACCATAAGTTTCATACTGGTTGCAATTATTCGTTTTATACGATGGACAAACTGTTGTATTTATATTGTGTTTTATGCTTCTGGCGTTGACTTCTAAGGCACTAACTATTCGATCTGGTGGAGCAACGCTCTAGAGTGAAGCCCAGGTTGCCCGGAACGTAGAATTGGCCATCACTTTCAAACTACTGGCAACTATTCCTGTTATATGATGGAAAAACTGTTGTATTTTTATTGCATTTTATCCTTCGGGCATTGACTTCTAAGGCCCTAACTATTCAATCTGGTGGGACAACGGCCTAGGGTGAAGCCTAGGTTGCCCGGAACGTAGAAATAACCATAACTTTTACGCTGGTAGCAATTATTCGTTTTATACTATGGAAAACCTGTTCTATTTATTTTGTATGTAATGCTTCGGGCGTTGACTTCTAAGGGCCTAACTATTCAATCTGTTGGAGCAACGCCCTAGGGTGAGGCCTAGCTTGCTCGGAAAGTAGAAATGACCATAAGTTTCATACTGGTTGCAATTATTCGTTTTATACGATGGAAAAGCTGTTGTATTTATATCGTACTTTATGCTTCTGGCGTTGACTTCTTAGGCCGTAACTATTCGGTCTGGTGGAGCAACGCCCTGGAGTGAGACCTAGGTTGCCCGGAACGTAGAATTGGCCATCACATTCAAACTGGTTGCAATTATTCCTGATATATGATGGAAACACTGTTGCATTTTTTTTGCATTTTTAGGTTCGGGCGTTGACTTCTAAGGCCCTGACTATTCAATCTGTTGGAGCAACGCCCTAGGGTGAAGCCTAGGTTGCTCGCAAAGTAGAAATGACCATAAGTATCATACTGGTTGCAATTATTCGTTTTATACGATGGAAAGGCTGTTGTATTTATATCGTGTTTTATGCTTTTGGCGTTGACTTCTTAGGCCGTAACTATTCGTTCTGGTGGAGCTACGCCCTGGAGTAAAACCTAGGTTGCCCGGAACGTAGAATTGGCCATCACTTTCAAACTGGTTGCAATTATTCCTGATTTATGATGGAAACACTGTTGTATTTTTTTTGCATTTTATGGTTCGGGCGTTGACTTCTAAGGCCCTGACTATTCAATCTGTTGGAGCAACACCCTAGGGTGAAGCCTAAGTAGCTAGGAAAGTAGAAATGACCATAAGTTTCATACTGGTTGCAATTATTCGTTTTATACGATGGAAAACCTGTTGTATTTATATTGTATTTTATGCTTCGGGCGTTGACTTCTAAGGCCCTAACTATTCAGTCTGTTGGAGCAATGCCCTAGGGTGAAGCCCAACTTGCTCGGAAAGTAGAAATGACCATAAGTTTCATACTGGTTGCAATTATTCGTTTTATACGATGGAAAAGCTGTTGCATTTATATCGTATTTTATGCTTCTGGCGTTGACTTCTTAGGCCGTAAGTATTCTTTCTGGTGGAGCAACGCCCTAGAGTGAAACCTATGTTGCCCGGAACGTAGAAATGACCATCACTTTCAAACTGCTTGCAATTATACCTGTTATATGATGGAAAAACTGTTGTATTTTTATTGCATTTTATCCTTCGGACATTGACTTCTCAGGCCACAACTATTCAATCTGGTGGGACAACGGCCTAGGGTGAAGCCTAGGTTGCCCGGAACGTAGAAATAACCATAACTTTTACACTGGTAGCAATTATTCGTTTTATACTATGGAAAAACTGTTGTATTTATATTGTATTTTATACATCTGGCGTTGACTTCTAAGGTACTAACTATTCGATGTAGTGGAGCAACGCCCTAGAGTGATGCCTAAATTGCCCGGAACGTGGAAATGACCATCACTTTCAAACTGGTTGCAATTATTCCTGTTATATGATGGAAAAACTGTTGTATTTTTATTGCATTTTATGCTTCGGGCATTGACTTCTAAGGCCCTAACTATTCAATCTGGTGGTACAACGGCCTAGGGTGAAGCCTAGGTTGCTCGGAAAGCAGATATGACCATAAGTTTCATACTGGTTGCATTTATTCGTTTTATACGATGGAAAAACTGTTGTATTTATATTGTATTTTATGCTTCTGGCGTTGACTTCTAAGGCACTAGCTATTCGATCTGGTGGAGCAACGCCCTAGAGTGAAGCCTAGGTCGCCCGGAACGTAGAATTGGCCATCACTTTCAAACTGGTTGCAATTATTACTGTTATATGATGGAAACACTGTTGAATTTTTTTTGCATTTTATGGTTCGGGCGTTGACTTCTAAGGCCCTAACTATTCAATCTGTTGGAGCAACTCCCTAGGGTGAAGCCTAGGTTGCTCGGAAAATAGAAATGACCATAACTTTCATACTGGTTGCAATTATTCGTTTTATATGATGGAAAAACTGTTGTATTTATTTTGTATTTTATGCTTCTGGCGTTCACTTCTTAGGCCCTAACTGTTCGATCTGGTGGAACAACGGCCTAGGGTGTAGCCTAGGTTGCCCGGAACGTAGAAATGACCATAACTTTTACACTGGTAGCAATTATTCGTTTTATACAATGGAAAAACTGTTATATTTATATCGTATTTTATGCTTCTGTCGTTGACTTCTTAGGCCCTAACTATACCACCAGGTGGAACAACGCCCTAGGGTGAAGCCTAGGTTGCCCGGAACGTAGAAATGACTATAACTTTTACACTGGTAGCAATTATACGTTTTATACAATGGAAAAACTGTTCTATTTATTTTGTATTTTATGCTTCGGGCGTTGACTTCTAAGGCCCTAACTGTTTGATCTGGTGGAGCAACGCCCTAGAGTGAAGCCTAGGTTGCCCGGAACGTAGAAATGACCATAACTTTCACACTGTTTGCAATTATTCCTGTTATATGATGGAAAAGCTGTTGTATTTTCATTGCATTTTATGCTTCGGGCATTGACTTCTAAGGCCCTAACTATTCAGTCTGTTGGAGCAACGCCCTAGGGTGAAGCCTAGGTTGCCCGGAAAGTAGAAATGACCATAACTTTCATACTGGTTGCAATTATTCGTTTTATATAATGGAAAAACTTTTGTATTTATATTTTGTATCTATGCTTCGGGCATTGACTTCTAAGGCCCTAACTATTCAATCTGTTGGAGCAACGCCCTAGGGTGAAGCCTAGGTTGCCCGGAAAGTAGAAATGACCAGAACTTTCACACTGGCAGCAATTATTCGTTTTATACGATGGAAAAACTGTTCTATTTATTCTGTATTTTATGCTTCGGGCGTTGACTTCTAAGGCCCTAACTATTCGATCTGGTGGAGCAACGCCCTCGAGTGAAGCCTAGGTTGCCCGGTACGTAGATATGACCATCACTTTCAAATTGGTTGCAATTATTCCTGTTATATGATGGAAAAACTGTTATATTTATATTGTATTTAATGCTTCTGGCGTTCACTTCTTAGGCCCTAACCATTCGATCTGGTGGAACAACACCGTAGAGTGAAGCCTAGGTTGCCCGGAACGTAGAAATGACCATTACTTTCACACTGTTTGCAATTATTCCTTCTATGCGATGGAAAAGCTGTTGTATTTATATCGTATTTTATGCTTCTGGCGTTTACTTCTAAGGACCTAACTATTCGATCTGGTGGAGCAACGCCCTAGAGTGAACCCTATGTTGCTCGGAATGTAGAAATGACCATAACTTTCACGCTGGATGCAATTATTCGTTTTATACGATGGAATCGCTGTTGTATTTATATTGTATTTTATGCCTCTGGCGTTGACTTCTAAGGCCGTAGCTATTAGATGTGGTGGAGCAACGCCCTAGAGTGACGCCTAGGGTGCTCGGAACGTGGAAATGACCATTACTTTCACACTGATTGCAATTACTCGTTTTATACGATGGAAAAGCTGTTCTATTTATATCGTATTTTATGCTTCTGGCGTTGACTTCTTAGGCCGTAACTATTCGGTCTGGTGGACCAACGCCCTGGAGTGAAACCTAGGTTGCCCGGAACGTAGAATTGGCCATCACTTTCAAACTGGTTACAATTACTCCTGTTATATGATGGAAACACTGTTGTATTTTTTTTTCTATTTTATGGTTCGGGCGTTGACTTCTAAGGCCCTAACTATTCAATCTGTTGGAGCAACGCCCTAGGGTGAAGCCTAGGTTGCTCGGAAAGTAGAAATTACCATAAGTTTCATACTGGTTACAATTATTCGTTTTATACGATGGAAAAACTGTTGTATTTGTTTCGTATTTTATGCTTCTGGCGTTGACTTCTAAGGCACTAACTATTCGATCTGGTGGAGCAACGCCCTAGAGTGAAGCCTAGGTTGCCCGGAACGTAGAATTGCCCTTCACTTTCAAACTGGTTGCAATTATTCCTGTTATATGATGGAAACACTGTTGAATTTTTTTTGCATTTTATGGTTCGGGCGTTGACTTCTAAGGCCCCAACTATTCAATCTGTTGGAGCAACGCCCTAGGGTGAAACCTAGGTTGCTCGGCAAATAGAAATGTCCATAAGTTTCAGACTGGTTGCAATTATTCGTTTTATACGATGGAAAAACTGTTGTATTTATATTGTATTTTATGCTTCTGGCGTTGACTTCTAAGGCCCTAACTGTTTGATCTGGTGGAGTAACGCCCTAGAGTGAAGCCTAGGTTGCCCGGTACGTAGAAATGACCATCACTTTCAAACTGGTTGCAATTATTCGTTTTATATGATGGAAAAGCTGTTGTATTTATATCGTATTTTATGCTTCTGGCGTTGACTTCTTAGGCCCTAACTATTCAATCTGTTGGAGCAACGCCCTAGGGTGAAGACTAGGTTGCTCGGAAAGTAGAAATAACCATAAGTTTCATACTGGTTGCAATTATTTGTTTTATACGATGGAAAAGCTGTTGTATTTGTATTGTATTTTATGCTTCTGGCGTTGACTTCTAAGGCACTAACTATTGGATCTGGTGGAGCAACGCCCTAGAGTGAAGCCTAGGCTGCCCGGAACGTAGAATTGGCCGTCACTTTCAAACTAGTTGCAATTATTCCTGTTATATGATGGAAACACTGTTGAATTTTTTTTGCATTTTATGGTTCGGGCGTTGACTTCTAAGGCCCTAACTATTCAATCTGTTGGAGCAACGCCCTAGGGTGAAGCCTAGGTTGCTCGGAAAGTAGAAATAACCATAAGTTTCATACTGGTTGCAATTATTCGTTTTATACGATGGAAAAGCTGTTGTATTTGTATTGTATTTTATGCTTCTGGCGTTGACTTCTAAGGCCCTAACTACTCAATCTGTTGGAGCAACGCCCTAGGGTGAAGCCTAGGTTGCTCGGAACGTAGAAGTGACCATAACTTTTACACTGGTACCAATTATTCGTTATATACAATGGAAAAACTGTTCTATTTATTTTATATTTTATGCTTCGGGCGTTGACTTCTAAAGCCCTAAATGTTTGATCTGGTGGAGCAACGCCCTAGAGTGAAGCCTAGGTTGCCCGGAACGTAGAAATGACCATAAGTTTCATACTGGTTGCTATTATTCGTTTTATACGATGTAAAAACTGTTATATTTATATTGTATTTTATGCTTCTGGCGTTCACTTCTTAGGCCCTAACTATTCGATCTGGTGGAACAACACCGTAGAGTGAAGCCCAGGTTGCCCGGAACGTAGAAATGACCATAACTTTCACACTGGTTGCTATTATTCGTTTTATACGATGGAAACACTGTTATATTTATATTGTATTTTATGCTTCTGGCGTTTACTTCTAAGGACCTAACTATTCGATCTGGTGGAGCAACGCCCTAGAGTGAAGCCTATGTTGCTCGGAATGTAGAAATGACCATAACTTTCACGCTGGATGCAATTATTCGTTTTATACGATGGAAACGCTGTTGTATTTATATTGTATTTTATGCCTCTGGCCTTGACTTCTAAGGCCGTAGCTATTAGATGTGGTGGAGCAACGCCCTAGAGTGACGCCTAGGGTGCTCGGAACGTGGAAATGACCATTACTTTCACACTGATTGCAATTACTCGTTTTATACGATGGAAAAGCTGTTGTATTTATATCGTATTTTATGCTTCCGGCGTTGACTTTTTAGGCCGTAACTATTCGGTCTGGTGGACCAACGCCCTGGAGTGAAACCTAGGTTGCCCGGAACGTAGAATTGGCCATCACTTTCAAACTGGTTACAATTACTCCTGTTATATGATGGAAACACTGTTGTATTTTTTTTTGCATTTTATGGTTCGGGCGTTGACTTCTAAGGCCCTAACTATTCAATCTGTTGGAGCAACGCCCTAGGGTGAAGCCTAGGTTGCTCGGAAAGTAGAAATGACCATAAGTTTCATACTGGTTACAATTATTCGTTTTATACGATGGAAAAACTGTTGTATTTGTATTGTATGTTATGCTTCTGGCGTTGACTTCTAAGGCACTAACTATTCGATCTGGTGGAGCAACGCCCTAGAGTGAAGCCTAGGTTGCCCGGAACGTAGAATTGCCCTTCACTTTCAAACTGGTTGCAATTATTCCTGTTATATGATGGAAACACTGTTGAATCTTTTTTGCATTTTATGGTTCGGGCGTTGACTTCTAAGGCCCTAACTATTCAATCTGTTGGAGCAACGCCCTAGGGTGAAGCCTAGGTTGCTCGGAAAGTAGAAATAACCATAAGTTTCATACTGGTTGCAATTATTCGTTTTATACGATGGAAAAGCTGTTGTATTTGTATTGTATTTTATGCTTCTGGCGTTCACTTCTTAGGCCCTAACTATTCGATCTGGTGGAACAACACCGTAGAGTGAAGCCCAGGTTGCCCGGAACGTAGAAATGACCATAACTTTCACACTGGTTGCTATTATTCGTTTTATACGATGGAAAAACTGTTATATTTATATTGTATTTAATGCTTCTGGCGTTCACTTCTTAGGCCCTAACTATTCGATCTGGTGGAACAACACCGTAGAGTGAAGCCTAGGTTGCCCGGAACGTAGAAATGACCATTACTTTCACACTGTTTGCAATTATTCCTTCTATACGATGGAAAAGCTGTTGTATTTATATCGTATTTTATGCTTCTGGCGTTTACTTCTAAGGACCTAACTATTCGATCTGGTGGAGCAACGCAGTAGAGTGAAGCCTAGGCTGCCCGGAACGTAGAATTGGCCATCACTTTCAAACTGGTTGCAATTATTCCTGTTATATGATGGAAACACTGTTGAATTTTTTTTGCATTTTATGGTTCGGGCGTTGACTTCTAAGGCCCTAACTATACAGTCTGTTGGAGCAACGCCCTAGGGTGAAGCCTAGGTTGCCCGGAAAGTAGAAATGACCAGAACTTTCACACTGGCAGCAATTATTCGTTTTATACGATGGAAAAACTGTTCTATTTATTCTGTATTTTATGCTTCGGGCGTTGACTTCTAAGGCCCTAACTATTCGGTCTGGTGGAGCAACGCCCTCGAGTGAAGCCTAGGTTGCCCGGTACGTAGATATGACCATCACTTTCAAATTGGTTGCAATTATTCCTGTTATATGATGGAAAAACTGTTGTATTTTTATTGCATTTTATGCTTCGGGCATTGACTTCTAAGGCCCTAACTATTCAATCTGTTGGAGCAACGCCCTAGGGTGAAGCCTAGGTTGCCCGGAAAGTAGAAATGACCATAACTTTCATACTGGTTGCAATTATTCGTTTTATATGATGGAAAAACTGTTCTATTTATTTTGTATTTAATGCTTCGGGCGTTGGCTTCTAAGGCCCTAACTGTCTGATCTGGTGGAGCAACGCCCTAGAGTGAAGCCTAGGTTGCACGGAACGTAGAAATGACCATAACTTTCACACTGGTTGCTATTATTCGTTTTATACGATGGAAATTCTGTTATATTTATATTGTATTTTATGCTTATGGCGTTCACTTCTTAGGCCCTAACTATTCCATCTGGTGGAACAACACCGTAGAGTGAAGCCTAGGTTGGCCGGAACGTAGAAATGACCATTACTTTCACACTGTTTGCAATTATTCCTTCTATGCGATGGAAAAGCTGTTGCATTTATATCGTATTTTATGCTTCTGGCGTTTACTTCCAAGGACCTAACTATTCGATCTGGTGGAGCAACGCCCTAGAGTGAAGCCTATGTTGCTCGGAATGTAGAAATGACCATAACTTTCACGCTGGATGCAATTATTCGTTTTATACGATGGAAACGCTGTTGTATTTATATTGTATTTTATGCCTCTGGCCTTGACTTCTAAGGCCCTAGCTATTAGATGTGGTGGAGCAACGCCCTAGAGTGACGCCTAGGGTGCTCGGAACGTGGAAATGACCATTACTTTCACACTGATTGCAATTACTCGTTTTATACGATGGAAAAGCTGTTGTATTTATATCGTATTTTATGCTTCTGGCGTTGACTTCTTAGGCCGTAACTATTCGGTCTGGTGGACCAACGCCCTGGAGTGAAACCTAGGTTGCCCGGAACGTAGAATTGGCCATCACTTTCAAACTGGTTACAATTACTCCTGTTATATGATGGAAACACTGTTGTATTTTTTTTTGCATTTTATGGTTCGGGCGTTGACTTCTAAGGCCCTAACTATTCAATCTGTTGGACCAACGCCCTAGGGTGAAGCCTAGGTTGCTCGGAAAGTAGAAATGACCATAAGTTTCATACTGGTTACAATTATTCGTTTTATACGATGGAAAAACTGTTGTATTTGTATCGTATTTTATGCTTCTGGCGTTGACTTCTAAGGCACTAACTATTCGATCTGGTGGAGCAACGCCCTAGAGTGAAGCCTAGGTTGCAGGGAACGTAGAATTGCCCTTCACTTTCAAACTGGTTGCAATTATTCCTGTTATATGATGGAAACACTGTTGAATCTTTTTTGCATTTTATGGTTCGGGCGTTGACTTCTAAGGCCCTAACTATTCAATCTGTTGGAGCAACGCCCTAGGGTGAAGCCTAGGTTGCTCGGAAAGTAGAAATAACCATAAGTTTCATACTGGTTGCAATTATTCGTTTTATACGATGGAAAAGCTGTTGTATTTGTATTGTATTTTATGCTTCTGGCGTTGACTTCTAAGGCACTAACTATTCGATCTGGTGGAGCAACGCCCTAGAGTGAAGCCTAGGCTGCCCGGAACGTAGAATTGGCCGTCACTTTCAAACTAGTTGCAATTATTCCTGTTATATGATGGAAACACTGTTGAATTTTTTTTGCATTTTATGGTTCGGGCGTTGACTTCTAAGGCCCTAACTACTCAATCTGTTGGAGCAACGCCCTAGGGTGAAGCCTAGGTTGCTCGGAACGTAGAAATGACCATAACTTTTACACTGGTACCAATTATTCGTTATATACAATGGAAAAACTGTTCTATTTATTTTGTATTTTATGCATCGGGCGTTGACTTCTAAAGCCCTAACTGTTTGATCAGGTGGAGCAACGCCCTAGAGTGAAGCCTAGGTTGCCCGGAACGTAGAAGTGACCATAAGTTTCATACTGGTTGCTATTATTCGTTTTATACGATGTAAACACTGTTATATTTATATTGTATTTTATGCTTCTGGCGTTCACTTCTTAGGCCCTAACTATTCGATCTGGTGGAACAACACCGTAGAGTGAAGCCCAGGTTGCCCGGAACGTAGAAATGACCATAACTTTCACACTGGTTGCTATTATTCGTTTTATACGATGGAAAAACTGTTATATTTATATTGTATTTAATGCTTCTGGCGTTCACTTCTTAGGCCCTAACTATTCGATCTGGTGGAACAACACCGTAGAGAGAAGCCTAGGTTGCCCGGAACGTAGAAATGACCATTACTTTCACACTGTTTGCAATTATTCCTTCTATACGATGGAAAAGCTGTTGTATTTATATCGTATTTTATGCTTCTGGCGTTTACTTCTAAGGACCTAACTATTCGATCTGGTGGAGCAACGCAGTAGAGTGAAGCCTAGGCTGCCCGGAACGTAGAATTGGCCATCACTTTCAAACTAGTTGCAATTATTCCTGTTATATGATGGAAACACTATTGAATTTTTTTTGCATTTTATGGTTCGGGCGTTGACTTCTAAAGCCCTAACTGTTTGATCTGGTGGAGCAACGCCCTAGAGTGAAGCCTAGGTTGCCCGGAACGTAGAAATGACCATAAGTTTCATACTGGTTGCTATTATTCGTTTTATACGATGTAAAAACTGTTATATTTATATTGTATTTTATGCTTCTGGCGTTCACTTCTTAGGCCCTAACTATTCGATCTGGTGGAACAACACCGTAGAGTGAAGCCCAGGTTGCCCGGAACGTAGAAATGACCATAACTTTCACACTGGTTGCTATTATTCGTTTTATACAATAGAAAAACTGTTATATTTATATTGTATTTTATGCTTCTGGCGTTGACTTCTGAGGCCCTTGCTATTCGATGTGGTGGAAGAACGCCATAGAGTGAAGCCTGGGTAGCCCGGAACGTAGAAATGACCATTACTTTCACAATGTTTGCAATTATTCATTTCATACGATGGAAAAACTGTTGTACTTATTGTGTATTTTATCCTTCTGGCGTTGAATTCTAAGTCTCTCGCTAATCGTTCTGGTGGAGCAACACCCTAGAGTGAAACCTGGGTTACCCGGAACGTAGAAATGACCAGTACTTTCACAATGTTAGCCATTATTCGTTTTATACGATGGAACAACTGTTGTACATATATTGTGTTTTCTTCTTCTGGCGTTGACTTCTCAGGCCCGAACTATTCGATCTGGTGTAGCAACGGCCTAGGGTGAAGCCTAGGTGGCCCGGAACGTAGATATGACCATCACTTTCAAATTGGTTGCAATTATTCCTGTAATATGATGGAAAAACTGTTGTATTTTTAACGCATTTTATGCTTCGGGCATTGACTTCTAAGGCCCTAACTATTCAATCTGTTGGAGCAATGCCCTAGAGTGAAGCATAGGTTGCCCGGAACATAGAAATGACCATAACTTTTACACTGGTTGCTATCATTCGTTTTATACGATAGAACAGCTGTTATATTTATATTGTAGTTTATGCTTCTGGCGTTGACTTCTTAGGCCCTAACTGTTCGATCTGGTGGAACAACGCCCTAGGATGAAGCCTAGGTTGCCCGGAAAGTAGAAATGACCATAACTTTCACACTGGTTGCAATTATTCGTTTTATACGATGGAAAAGCTGTGGCACCAGTATTGTATTTTATTCATCTGGGGTTGACTTCTACGGCCGTAGCTATTAGGTGTGGTGGAGCAACGCCCTAGAGTGACGCCTAGGTTGCCCGGAGCGTAGAAATGACCAATACTTTCACAATGTTTGCAATTATTCATTTTATACGATGGAAAAACCTTTGTACTTATATTGTATTTTATTCTTCTGGCGTTGACTTCTAAAGCCCTAACTGTTTGATCTGGTGGAGCAACGCCCTAGAGTGAAGCCTAGGTTGCCCGGAACGTAGAAATGACCATAAGTTTCATACTGGTTGCTATTATTCGTTTTATACGATGTAAAAACTGTTATATTTATATTGTATTTTATGCTTCTGGCGTTCACTTCTTAGGCCCTAACTATTCGATCTGGTGGAACAACACCCTAGAGTGAAGCCTAGGTTGCACGGAACGTAGAAATGACCATAACTTTCACACTGGTTACAATTACTCCTGTTATATGATGGAAACACTGTTGTATTTTTTTTTGCATTTTATGGTTCGGGCGTTGACTTCTAAGGCCCTAACTATTCAATCTGTTGGAGCAACGCCCTAGGGTGAAGCCTAGGTTGCTCGGAAAGTAGAAATGACCATAAGTTTCATACTGGTTACAATTATTCGTTTTATACGATGGAAAAACTGTTGTATTTGTATCGTATTTTATGCTTCTGGCGTTGACTTCTAAGGCACTAACTATTCGATCTGGTGGAGCAACGCCCTAGAGTGAAGCCTAGGTTGCCCGGAACGTAGAATTGCCCTTCACTTTCAAACTGGTTGCAATTATTCCTGTTATATGATGGAAACACTGTTGAATCTTTTTTGCATTTTACGGTTCGGGCGTTGACTTCTAAGGCCCTAACTATTCAATCTGTTGGAGCAACGCCCTAGGGTGAAGCCTAGGTTGCTCGGAAAGTAGAAATAACCATAAGTTTCATACTGGTTGCAATTATTCGTTTTATACGATGGAAAAGCTGTTGTATTTGTATTGTATTTTATGCTTCTGGCGTTGACTTCTAAGGCACTAACTATTCGATCTGGTGGAGCAACGCCCTAGAGTGAAGCCTAGGCTGCCCGGAACGTAGAATTGGCCGTCACTTTCAAACTAGTTGCAATTATTCCTGTTATATGATGGAAACACTGTTGAATTTTTTTTGCATTTTATGGTTCGGGCGTTGACTTCTAAGGCCCTAACTACTCAATCTGTTGGAGCAACGCCCTAGGGTGAAGCCTAGGTTGCTCGGAACGTAGAAATGACCATAACTTTTACACTGGTACCAATTATTCGTTATATACAATGGAAAAACTGTTCTATTTATTTTGTATTTTATGCTTCGGGCGTTGACTTCTAAAGCCCTAACTGTTTGATCTGGTGGAGCAACGCCCTAGAGTGAAGCCTAGGTTGCCCGGAACGTAGAAATGACCATAAGTTTCATACTGGTTGCTATTATTCGTTTTATACGATGTAAACACTGTTATATTTATATTGTATTTTATGCTTCTGGCGTTCACTTCTTAGGCCCTAACTATTCGATCTGGTGGAACAACACCGTAGAGTGAAGCCCAGGTTGCCCGGAACGTAGAAATGACCATAACTTTCACACTGGTTGCTATTATTCGTTTTATACGATGGAAAAACTGTTATATTTATATTGTATTTAATGCTTCTGGCGTTCACTTCTTAGGCCCTAACTATTCGATCTGGTGGAACAACACCGTAGAGTGAAGCCTAGGTTGCCCGGAACGTAGAAATGACCATTACTTTCACACTGTTTGCAATTATTCCTTCTATACGATGGAAAAGCTGTTGTATTTATATCGTATTTTATGCTTCTGGCGTTTACTTCTAAGGACCTAACTATTCGATCTGGTGGAGCAACGCAGTAGAGTGAAGCCTAGGCTGCCCGGAACGTAGAATTGGCCATCACTTTCAAACTGGTTGCAATTATTCCTGTTATATGATGGAAACACTGTTGAATTTTTTTTGCATTTTATGGTTCGGGCGTTGACTTCTAAGGCCCTAACTATTCGATCTTTTGGAGCAACGCCCTGGAGTGAAGCCTAGGTTGCTCGGAACGTAGAAATGACCACTACTTTCACACTGTTTGCAATTATTCATTTAATACGATGGAAATGCTGTTGTATTTATATCGCATTTTATGCTTCGGGCATTGACTTTTAAGGCCCTAACTATTCATTCTGTTGGAGCAACGCTCTAAAGTGAATCCTAGGTTGCCCGGAACGTAGAAATTACCATTACATTCACACTGGTTGCAATTATTCCTCTTATACGATGGAAAAACTGTTATATTTATATTGTATTTTATGCTTCTGGCGTTGACTTCTTAGGCCCTAACTATTCGATCTGGTGGAGCAATGCCTCAGAGATAAGTCTAGGATGCCAGAAACGCCGAAATGATCATTACTGTCACGCTTGTTGCAATTATTCCTGTTATACGATGAAAAAACTGTTGTATTTTTATTGTATTTTATGCTTCAGGCGTAGACTTCTAAGGCCGTAGCTATTAGACATGTTGGAGCACCGCCCTAGAGTGAAGCCTAGGTTGCTCGGAACGTTGAAATGACCACTGCTTTCACACTGTTTGCAATTATTCATTTAATACGATGGAAATGCTGTTGTATTTATATCGTATTTTATGCTTCTGGCGTTCACTTCTAAGGACCTAACTATTCGATCTGGTGGAGCAACGCCCTAGAGTGAAGCCTAGGTTGCCTGGAACGCAGAAATGACCATCACTTTCACACGGGTTGCAATTATTCCTGTTATAGGATGGAAAGACTGTTGTATTTTTATTGTATTTTATACTTCAGGCGTTGACTTCTGAGGCCGTAACTATTCGATCTTTTGGAGCAACGCCTTGGAGTGAAACCTAGGTTGCGCGGAACGTAGCAATGACCATAACTTTTACACTGGTAGCAATTATACGTTTTATACAATGGAAAAACCGTTCCATTTATTTTGTGTTTTATGCTTCGGGCGTTGACTTCTAAGGCCCTAACTGTTTGATCTGGTGGAACAACGCCCTAGAGTGAAGCCTAGGTTGCCCGGAACGTAGAAATGACCATAACTTTCACACTGGTTGCTATTATTCGTTTTATACAATAGAAAAACTGTTATATTTATATTGTATTTTATGCTTCTGGCGTTGACTTCTGAGGCCCTTGCTATTCGATGTGGTGGAAGAACGCCATAGGGTGAAGCCTGGGTAGCCCGGAACGTAGAAATGACCATAACTTCCACACTGGTTGCAATTATTCGCTTTATACGATGGAAAAGCTGTTGTATTTATATCGTATTTTATGCTTCTGGCGTTGACTTCTTAGGCCGTAGCTATTAAATGTGGTGGAGCAACGCCCTAGAGTGACGCCTAGGGTGCTCGGAACGTAGAAATGACCATTACTTTCACACTGGTTGCAATTATTCGTTTTATACGATGGAAAAACTGTTATATTTATATTGTATTTAATGCTTCTGGCGTTCACTTCTTAGGCCCTAACTATTCGATCTGGTGGAACAACACCGTAGAGTGAAGCCTAGGTTGCCTGGAACGTAGAAATGACCATTACTTTCACACTGTTTGCAATTATTCCTTCTATACGATGGAAAAGCTGTTGTATTTATATCGTATTTTATGCTTCTGGCGTTTACTTCTAAGGACCTAACTATTCGATCTGGTGGAGCAACGCAGTAGAGTGAAGCCTAGGCTGCCCGGAACGTAGAATTGGCCATCACTTTCAAACTGGTTGCAATTATTCCTGTTATATGATGGAAACACTGTTGAATTTTTTTTGCATTTTATGGTTCGGGCGTTGACTTCTAAGGCCCTAACTATTCGATCTTTTGGAGCAACGCCCTGGAGTGAAGCCTAGGTTGCTCGGAACGTAGAAATGACCACTACTTTCACACTGTTTGCAATTATTCATTTAATACGATGGAAATGCTGTTGTATTTATATCGCATTTTATGCTTCGGGCATTGACTTTTAAGGCCCTAACTATTCATTCTGTTGGAGCAACGCTCTAAAGTGAATCCTAGGTTGCCCGGAACGTAGAAATTACCATTACATTCACACTGGTTGCAATTATTCCTCTTATACGATGGAAAAACTGTTATATTTATATTGTATTTTATGCTTCTGGCGTTGACTTCTTAGGCCCTAACTATTCGATCTGGTGGAGCAATGCCTCAGAGATAAGTCTAGGATGCCAGAAACGCCGAAATGATCATTACTGTCACGCTTGTTGCAATTATTCCTGTTATACGATGAAAAAACTGTTGTATTTTTATTGTATTTTATGCTTCAGGCGTAGACTTCTAAGGCCGTAGCTATTAGATATGTTGGAGCACCGCCCTAGAGTGAAGCCTAGGTGGCTCGGAACGTTGAAATGACCACTGCTTTCACACTGTTTGCAATTATTCATTTAATACGATGGAAATGCTGTTGTATTTATATCGTATTTTATGCTTCTGGCGTTCACTTCTAAGGACCTAACTATTCGATCTGGTGGAGCAACGCCCTAGAGTGAAGCCTAGGTTGCCTGGAACGCAGAAATGACCATCACTTTCACACGGGTTGCAATTATTCCTGTTATAGGATGGAAAGACTGTTGTATTTTTATTGTATTTTATACTTCAGGCGTTGACTTCTGAGGCCGTAACTATTCGATCTTTTGGAGCAACGCCTTGGAGTGAAACCTAGGTTGCGCGGAACGTAGCAATGACCATAACTTTTACACTGGTAGCAATTATACGTTTTATACAATGGAAAAACCGTTCCATTTATTTTGTGTTTTATGCTTCGGGCGTTGACTTCTAAGGCCCTAACTGTTTGATCTGGTGGAACAACGCCCTAGAGTGAAGCCTAGGTTGCCCGGAACGTAGAAATGACCATAACTTTCACACTGGTTGCTATTATTCGTTTTATACAATAGAAAAACTGTTATATTTATATTGTATTTTATGCTTCTGGCGTTGACTTCTGAGGCCCTTGCTATTCGATGTGGTGGAAGAACGCCATAGGGTGAAGCCTGGGTAGCCCGGAACGTAGAAATGACCATAACTTCCACACTGGTTGCAATTATTCGCTTTATACGATGGAAAAGCTGTTGTATTTATATCGTATTTTATGCTTCTGGCGTTGACTTCTTAGGCCGTAGCTATTAAATGTGGTGGAGCAACGCCCTAGAGTGACGCCTAGGGTGCTCGGAACGTAGAAATGACCATTACTTTCACACTGGTTGCAATTATTCGTTTTATACGATGGAAAAACTGTTGTATTTATATTGTATTTTATGCTTCTGGCGTTCACTTCTTAGGCCCTATCTATTCGATCAGGTGGAGCAACGCCCTAGAATGAAGCCTAGGTTGCCCGGAACGTAGAAATGACCATCACTTTCAAACTGGTTGCAATTAATCCTGTTATACGATGGAAAACTGTTGTATTTTTATTGCATTTTATACGTCGACCATTGACTTCTAAGGCCCTAACTATTCAATCTGTTGGAGCAACGCCCTAGGGTGAAGCCTAGGTTGCCCGGTAAGTAGTAATGACCATAACTTTCATACTGGCTGCAATTATTCGTTTTATATGATGGAAAAACTGTTGTATTTATATTGTATTTTATGCTTCTGGCGTTCACTTCTTAGGCCCTAACTATTCGATCTGGTGGAACAACGGCCTAGGGTGAAGCCTAGGTTGCCCGGAAAGTAGAAATGACCATAACTTTCACACTGGCAGCAATTATTCGTTTTATACGATGGAAAAACTGTTCTATCTATCTTGTATTTTATGCTTCGGGCGATGACTTCTAACGCCCTAACTATTCGATCTGGTGGAGCTACGCCCTCGAGTGAAGCGTAGGTTGCCCGGTACGTAGAAATGACCATCACTTTCAAACTGGTTGCAATTATTCCTGTTATATGATAGAAAAACTGTTGTATTTTTATTGCATTTTATGCTTCGGGCATTGACTTCTAAGGCCCTAGCAATTCAATCTGTTGGAGCAACGCCCTAGGGTGAGGCCTAGGTTGACCGGCAAGTAGAAATGACCATAACCTTCATACTGGTTGCAATTA
This sequence comes from Calliopsis andreniformis, assembly GCF_051401765.1. NCBI lineage: Eukaryota > Metazoa > Arthropoda > Insecta > Hymenoptera > Andrenidae > Calliopsis > Calliopsis andreniformis. The sequence continues at coordinate 25,402,431 of NW_027480423.1, forward strand.
TTCGTTTTATATGATGGAAAAACTGTTGTATTTATATTGTATTTTATGCTTCGGGCATTGACTTCTAAGACCCTAACTATTCAATCTGTTGGAGCAACGCCCTAGGGTGAAGCCTAGGTTGCCCGGAAAGTAGAAATGACCATAACTTTCACACTGGTAGCAATTAATCCTGTTTTACGATGGAATAACTGTTGTATTTTTATTGCATCTTATGCTTCGGGCGTTGACTTCTAACGCCCTAACTATTCAATCTGTTGGAGCAACGCCCTAAGGTGAAGCCTAGGTTGCCCGGAAAGTAGAAATGACGTTAACTTTCATACTGGTTGCAATTATTCGTTTTATACGATGGAAAAACTGTTGTATTTATATTGTATTTTATGCATCTGGCGTTGACTTCTAAGGGACTAACTATTCCATCTGGTGGAACAACGCCCTTGGGTGAAGCCTAGGTTGCGCGGAACGTAGCATTGACCACAACTTTCACGCTGGTAGCAATTATTCGTTTTATAGAATGGAAAAACTGTTCTATTTATTTTGTGTTTTATGCTTCGGGCGTTGACTTCTAAGGCCCTAACTGTTTGATCTGGTGGAACAACGCCCTACAGTGAAGCCTAGGTTGCCCGGAACGTAGAAATGAACATAACTTTCACACTAGTTGCTATTATTCGTTTTATACGATGGAAAAACTGTTATATTTATATTGTATTTTATGCTTCTGGCGTTCACCTCTGAGGCCGTTGCTATTCGATGCGGTGGAAGAATGCCATAGAGTGAAGCCTAGGTAGCCCGGAACGTAGAAATGTCCATATCTTTCGCACCGTTTGCAATAATTCATTTTATACGATGGCACAGCCGTTGTATTTATATTGTATTTTATGCTTCTGGCGTTGACTTCTTAGGCCCTAACTATTCGACCTGGTGGAGCAATGCCTCAGAGATAAGTCTAGGATGCACGAAACGCCGAAATGATCATTACTATCACGCTTGTTGCAATTATTCCTGTTATACGATGAAAAGACTGTTGTATTTTTATTGTATTTTATGCTTCAGTCGTAGACTTCTAAGGCCGTAGCTATTCGATATGCTGGAGCACCGCCCTAGAGTGAAGCCTAGGTTGCCGGGTACGTGGAAATGACCACTACTACCACACTGGTTGCAAATTATTCCTGCTATACGATGGAAAAACTGTTGCATCTTTATCGTATTTTATGCTTCTGGCGTTGACTTCTTAGGCCGTAACTATTCGATCTGGTGGAGCAACGCCCTGAAGTGAAACCTATATTGCCCGGTACGTAGAAATGACCACTACTATCACACTAGTTGCAAATTATTCCTGCTATACGATGGAAAAACTATTGCATCTTTATTGTATTTTATGCTTCTGGCGTTGACTTCTAAGGCCCTAACTATTCGATCAGGTGGAGCAACGGCCTAGAGTGAAGCCTAGGTTCCTCCGAATGTAGAAATGAACATAACTTTCACACTGGTTGTAATTATTCATTTTATACGATGGAAAAACTGTTGTACTTATATTGTGTTTTATTCTTATGGCGTTGAATTCTAAGTCCCTAGCTATTCGATCTGGTGGAGCAACGCCCTAGAGTGATGTCTAGGTTGCCCGGAACGTAGAAGTGACCATAAATTTCACACTCATTGCTATCATTCGTTTTATACGATAGAAAAACTGTTATATTTATATTGTATTTTATGCTTCTGGCGTTGACTTCTTAGGCCCTAACTGTTCGATCTGATGGAACAACGCCCTAGGGTGAATCCTAGGTTGCTCGGAAAGTAGAAATGACCATAACTTTCACACTGGTTGCAATTATTCGTTTTATTAAATGGAAAAGCTGTGGCATCTTTATTGTATTTTATTCTTCTGGGGTTGACTTCTAAGGCCCTAGTTATTAGGTGTGGTGGAGCAACGCCCTAGAGTGACGCCTAGGTTGCCCGGAACGTAGAAATGACCATTACTTTCACAATGTTTGCAATTATTCATTTTATACGATGGAAAAACTTTTGTACTTATATTGTATTTTATTCTTCTGGCGTTGACTTCTTAGGCCCTAACTATGCGATCTGGTGGAACAACGCCCTAGAGTGAAGACTAGGTTGCCCGGAACATGGAAATGACCATTACTTTCACACTGTATGCAAATATACATTATATACGATGGAAAAACTGTTGTATTTATATTGTATTTTATGCTTCTGGCGTTCACTTCTTAGGCCCTAACTATTCGATCTGGTGGAACAACGCCCTAGGGTGAATCCTAGGTTGCCCGGAACGTAGAAATGACCATACCTTTTACGCTGGTAGCATTTATTCGTTTTATACAATGGAAAAACCGTTCTATATATTTTGTGTTTTATGTTTCGGGCGTTGACTTCTAAGTCCCTAACTGTTTGATCTGGTGGAACAACGCCCTAGAGTGAAGCCTAGGTTGCCCGGAACGTAGAAATGACCACAACTTTCACACTGGTTGCTATTATTCGTTCTATACGATGGAAAAACTGTTATATTTATATTGTATTTTATGCTTCTGGCGTTGACCTCTGAGGCCGTTGCTATTCGATGTGGAGGAAGAACCCCATAGAGTGAAGCCTAGGTAGCCCGGAACGTAGTAATGTCCATATCTTTCGCACTGTTTGCAATTGTTCATTTTATACGCTGGCAAAGCTGTTGTATTTATATTGTATTTTATGCTTCTGGCGTTGACATCTTAGGCCCTAACTATTCGATCTGGTGGAGCAATGCCTCAGAGATAAGTCTAGGATGCCCGAAACGCCGAAATGATCATTACTATCACACTGGTTGCAATTATTCCTGTTATACGATGGAAAAACTGTTGCATCTTTATTGTATTTTATGCTTCTGGCGTTGACTTCTAAGGCGCAAACTATTCCATCTGGTGGAGCAACGCCCTAGAGTGAAGCCTAGGCTGCCCGGAACGTAGAAATGACCATAACTTTCACACTGGTTGCTATTATTCTCTTTATACGATGGACAAACTGTTATATTTATATTGTATTTTATGCTTCTGGCGTTGACTTCTTAGGCCTTAACTTTTCGATCTGATGGAACAACGACCTAGAGTGAAGCCTAGGTTGCCTGGGACGTAGAAATGACCATTACTTTCACACTGTTTACAGTTATTCCTGTTATACGATGGAAAAACTTTTGCATCTTTATTGTATTTTATGCTTCTGGCGCTGACTTCTAAGGCCCTAGCAATTTGATTTGGTGGACCAACGCCCGAGAGTGGAGCCTAGGTTGCCCGCTACGTAGAAATGACCATTACTTTCACACTGTTTGCAGATATACATTATATACGATGGAAAATCTATTGTATTTATGTTGTATTTTATGCTTCTGGCGTTGACTTCTTAGGCCCTTACTATTTGATCTGGTGGAGTACCGCCCTAGAGTGAAGCCCAGGTTGCCCGGAACGTAGAACATACCATTACCTTCACACTGGTTGCAATTATTCCTGTTATACGATGGAAAAACGGTTGCATCTTTATTGTATTTTATGCTTCTGGCGTTGACTTCTAAGGCCCTAACTATTCGATCTGGTGGAGCAACGCCCTAGAGTGACGACTAGGTTGCCCGGAACATGGAAATTACCACTACTTTCACACTGTTTGCAAATATACATTATATACGATGGAAAAGCTGTTGTATTTATATTGTGTTTTATGCTTCTGGCGTTGACTTCTTAGGCCCTAACTATTCGATCTGGTGGAGCAACGCCCTGGAGTGAAACCTATATTGCCCGGTACGTAGAAATGACCACTACTATCACACTAGTTGCAAATTATTCCTGCTATACGATGGAAAAACTGTTGCATCTTTTTTGCATTTTATGCTTCTGGCGTTGACTTCTTAGGCCGTAACTATTCGATCTGGTGGAGCAACGCCCTGGAGTGAAACCTATATTGCCCGGTACGTAGAAATGACCACTACTATCACACTAGTTGCAAATTATTCCTGCTATACGATGGAAAAACTATTGCATCTTTATTCCATTTTATGCTTCTGGCGTTGACTTCTGAGGCCGTTGCTATTCGATGTGGTGGAAGAACGCCATAGAGTGAAGCCTAGGTAGCCCGGAACATAGAAATGTCCATATCTTTCGCACTGTTTGCAATTATTCATTTTATACGATGGCAAAATTGTTGTATTTATATTGTATTTTATGCTTCTGGCGTTGACTTCTTAGGCCCTAACTATTCGATCTGGTGGAGCAATGCTTCAGAGATAAGTCTAGGATGCCCGAAACGCCGAAATGATCATTACAATCACGCTTGTTGCAATTATTCCTGTTATACGATGAAAAGACTGTTGTATTTTTATTGTATTTTATGCTTCAGTCGTAGACTTCTAAGGCCGTAGCTATTCGATATGTTGGAGCACCGCCCCAGAGTGAAGCCTAGGTTGCTCGGAACGTAGAAATGACCACTACTTTCACACTGTTTGCAATTATTCATTTAATACGATGGCAAAACTGTTGTATTTATATTGTATTTTATGCTTCTGGCGTTGACTTCTTAGGCCCTAACTATTCGATCTGGTGGAGTAATGCTTCAGAGATAAGTCTAGGATGCCCGAAACGCCGAAATGATCATTACTATCACGCTTGTTGCAATTATTCCTGTTATACGATGAAAAGACTGTTGTATTTTGATTGTATTTTATGCTTCAGTCGTAGACTTCTAAGGCCGTAGCTATTCGATATGTTGGAGCACCGCCCTAGAGTGAAGCCTAGGTTGCCCGGAACGTAGAAATGAACACTACCTTCACACTGTTTGCAATTATTCATTTAATACGGTGGAAATGCTGTTGTATTTATATCGTATTTTATGCTTCTGGCGTTGACTTCTAAGGATCTAACTATTCGATCTTGTGGAACAACGCCCTAGAGTGAAGCCTAGGTTGCCTGGAACGTAGAAATGACCATAACTTTCACACTGGTTGCAATTATTCATTTAATACGGTGGAAATGCTGTTGTATTTATATCGTATTTTATGCTTCTGGCGTTGACTTCTAAGGAAATAACTATTCGATCTGGTGGAGCAACGCCCTAGAGTGAAGCCTAGGTTGCTCGGAATGTAGAAATGACCATAACTTTCACACTGATAGCAATTATTCGTTTTATACGATGGAAAAACTGTTGTATTTATATTGTATTTTATGCTTCTGGCGTTCACTTCTTAGGCCCTAACTATTCGATCTGGTGGAACGACGCCGCAGGGTGAAGCCTAGGTTGCCCGGAACGTAGAAATGACCATAACTTTCACACTGATAGCAATTATTCGTTTTATACACAGGAAAAACTGTTCTATTTATTTTGTATTTAATGCTTCGGGCGTTGACTTCTAAGGACCTAACTGTTTGATCTGGTGGAGCAACGCCCTAGAGTGGAGCCTATGTTGCCCGGAACGTAGAAATGACAATAACTTTCACACTGGTTGCAATTATTCGTTTTATACGATGGAAAAACTGTTGCATCTTTATTGTATTTTATGCTTCTGGCGTTGACTTCTAAGGCCGTAACCATCCGATCTGGTGGAGCAACGCCCTGGAGTGAAACCTAGGTTGCCCGGAACGTAGAAAAGACCATTACCGTCACACTGGTTGCAATTATTCCTGTTTTACGAAGAAAAAACTGTTGCATCTTTATTGTATATTATGCTTCTGGCGTTGATTTCTAAGGCCCTAACAATTCGATCTGGTGGAGCAACGCCCTAGAGTGAAGCCTAGGTTGCCCGGAAAGTAGAAATGACCTTTACTTTCACAATGTTTGCAATTATTCATTTTATACGATGGAAAAACTTTTGTACTTATATTGTATTTTATTCTTCTGGCGTTGACTTCTTAGGCGCTAACTATTCGATCTGGTGGAACAACGCCCTAGAGTGAAGACTGGGTTGCCCGGAACATGGAAATGATCTCTACTTTCACACTGTTTGCAAATATACATTATATACGATGGAAAAGCTGTTGTATTTATATTGTGTTTTATGCTTCTGGCGTTGACTTCTTAGGCCCTAACTATTTAGTCTGGTAGAGCACCGCCCTAGAGTGAAGCATAGGTTGCCTGGAACGTAGAAATGACCATTACTTTCACACTGTTTACAGTTATTCCTGTTATACGATGGAAAAGCTTTTGCATCTTTATTGTATTTTATGCTTCTGGCGTTGACTTCTAAGGCCCTAACTGTTCGATCTGGTGGAACAACGCCCTAGGGTGAAGCCTAGGTTGCCCGGAAAGTAGAAATGACCATAACTTTCACACTGGTTGCAATTATTCGTTTTATACGATGGAAAATCTGTGGCATCTTTATTGTATTTTATTCTTCTGGGATTGACTTCTAAGGCCCTAGCTATTAAGTGTGGTGGAGCAACGCCCTATAGTGACGCCTAGGTTGCCCGGAACGTAGAAATGACCATTACTCTCACAATGTTTGCAATTATTCATTTTATACGATGGAAAAACTTTTGTACTTATATCGTATTTTATTCTTCTGGCGTTGACTTCTTAGGCCCTAACTATGCGATATGGGGGAACAACGCCCTAGAGTGAAGACTAGGTTGCCCGGAACATGGAAACGACCATTACTTTCACACTGTATGCAAATATACATTATATACGATGGAAAAACTATTGTATTTATATTGTATTTTATGCTTCTGGCGTTCACTTCTTAGGCCCTAACTATTCGATCTGGTGGAACAACGCCCTAGGGTGAATCCTAGGTTGCCCGGCACGTAGAAATGACCATACCTTTTACGCTGGTAGCAATTATTCGTTTTATACAATGGAAAAACCGTTCTATATATTTTGTGTTTTATGCTTCGGGCGTTGACTTCTTAGGCCTTAACTTTTCGATCTGATGGAACAACGACCTAGAGTGAAGCCTAGGTTGCCTGGGACGTAGAAATGACCATTACTTTCACACTGTTTACAGTTATTCCTGTTATACGATGGAAAAACTTTTGCATCTTTGTTGTATTTTATGCTTCTGGCGCTGACTTCTAAGGCCCTAGCAATTTGATTTGGTGGACCAACGCCCGAGAGTGGAGCCTAGGTTGCCCGCTACGTAGAAATGACCATTACTTTCACACTGTTTGCAGATATACATTATATACGATGGAAAATCTATTGTATTTATGTTGTATTTTATGCTTCTGGCGTTGACTTCTTAGGCCCTTACTATTTGATCTGGTGGAGTACCGCCCTAGAGTGAAGCCCAGGTTGCCCGGAACGTAGAACATACCATTACCTTCACACTGGTTGCAATTATTCCTGTTATACGATGGAAAAACGGTTGCATCTTTATTGTATTTTATGCTTCTGGCGTTGACTTCTAAGGCCCTAACTATTCGATCTGGTGGAGCAACGCCCTAGAGTGACGACTAGGTTGCCCGGAACATGGAAATTACCACTACTTTCACACTGTTTGCAAATATACATTATATACGTTGGAAAAGCTGTTGTATTTATATTGTGTTTTATGCTTCTGGCGTTGACTTCTTAGGCCCTAACTATTCGATCTGGTGGAGCAACGCCCTGGAGTGAAACCTATATTGCCCGGTACGTAGAAATGACCACTACTATCACACTAGTTGCAAATTATTCCTGCTATACGATGGAAAAACTGTTGCATCTTTTTTGCATTTTATGCTTCTGGCGTTGACTTCTTAGGCCGTAACTATTCGATCTGGTGGAGCAACGCCCTGGAGTGAAACCTATATTGCCCGGTACGTAGAAATGACCACTACTATCACACTAGTTGCAAATTATTCCTGCTATACGATGGAAAAACTATTGCATCTTTATTCCATTTTATGCTTCTGGCGTTGACTTCTGAGGCCGTTGCTATTCGATGTGGTGGAAGAACGCCATAGAGTGAAGCCTAGGTAGCCCGGAACATAGAAATGTCCATATCTTTCGCACTGTTTGCAATTATTCATTTTATACGATGGCAAAATTGTTGTATTTATATTGTATTTTATGCTTCTGGCGTTGACTTCTTAGGCCCTAACTATTCGATCTGGTGGAGCAATGCTTCAGAGATAAGTCTAGGATGCCCGAAACGCCGAAATGATCATTACAATCACGCTTGTTGCAATTATTCCTGTTATACGATGAAAAGACTGTTGTATTTTTATTGTATTTTATGCTTCAGTCGTAGACTTCTAAGGCCGTAGCTATTCGATATGTTGGAGCACCGCCCCAGAGTGAAGCCTAGGTTGCTCGGAACGTAGAAATGACCACTACTTTCACACTGTTTGCAATTATTCATTTAATACGATGGCAAAACTGTTGTATTTATATTGTATTTTATGCTTCTGGCGTTGACTTCTTAGGCCCTAACTATTCGATCTGGTGGAGCAATGCTTCAGAGATAAGTCTAGGATGCCCGAAACGCCGAAATGATCATTACTATCACGCTTGTTGCAATTATTCCTGTTATACGATGAAAAGACTGTTGTATTTTGATTGTATTTTATGCTTCAGTCGTAGACTTCTAAGGCCGTAGCTATTCGATATGTTGGAGCACCGCCCTAGAGTGAAGCCTAGGTTGCCCGGAACGTAGAAATGAACACTACCTTCACACTGCTTGCAATTATTCATTTAATACGGTGGAAATGCTGTTGTATTTATATCGTATTTTATGCTTCTGGCGTTGACTTCTAAGGACCTAACTATTCGATCTTGTGGAACAACGCCCTAGAGTGAAGCCTAGGTTGCCTGGAACGTAGAAATGACCATAACTTTCACACTGGTTGCAATTATTCATTTAATACGGTGGAAATGCTGTTGTATTTATATCGTATTTTATGCTTCTGGCGTTGACTTCTAAGGAAATAACTATTCGATCTGGTGGAGCAACGCCCTAGAGTGAAGCCTAGGTTGCTCGGAATGTAGAAATGACCATAACTTTCACACTGATAGCAATTATTCGTTTTATACGATGGAAAAACTGTTGTATTTATATTGTATTTTATGCTTCTGGCGTTCACTTCTTAGGCCCTAACTATTCGATCTGGTGGAACGACGCCGCAGGGTGAAGCCTAGGTTGCCCGGAACGTAGAAATGACCATAACTTTCACACTGATAGCAATTATTCGTTTTATACACAGGAAAAACTGTTCTATTTATTTTGTATTTAATGCTTCGGGCGTTGACTTCTAAGGACCTAACTGTTTGATCTGGTGGAGCAACGCCCTAGAGTGGAGCCTATGTTGCCCGGAACGTAGAAATGACCATAACTTTCACACTGGTTGCAATTATTCGTTTTATACGATGGAAAAACTGTTGCATCTTTATTGTATTTTATGCTTCTGGCGTTGACTTCTAAGGCCGTAACCATCCGATCTGGTGGAGCAACGCCCTGGAGTGAAACCTAGGTTGCCCGGAACGTAGAAAAGACCATTACCGTCACACTGGTTGCAATTATTCCTGTTTTACGAAGAAAAAACTGTTGCATCTTTATTGTATATTATGCTTCTGGCGTTGATTTCTAAGGCCCTAACAATTCGATCTGGTGGAGCAACGCCATAGAGTGAAGCCTAGGTTGCCCGGAAAGTAGAAATGACCATTACTTTCACAATGTTTGCAATTATTCATTTTATACGATGGAAAAACTTTTGTACTTAAATTGTATTTTATTCTTCTGGCGTTGATTTCTTAGGCCCTAACTATTCGATCTGGTGGAACAACGCCCTAGAGTGAAGACTAGGTTGCCCGGAACATGGAAATGACCACTACTTTCACACTGTTTGCAAATATACATTGTATACGATGGAAGAGCTGTTGTATTTATATTGTGTTTTATGCTTCTGGCGTTGACTTCTTAGGCCCTAACTATTTAATCTGGTAGAGCACCGCCCTAGCGTGAAGCATAGGTTGCCTGGAACGTAGAAATGACCATTACTTTCACACTGTTTACAGTTATTCCTGTTATACGATGGAAAAGCTTTTGCATCTTTATTGTATTTTATGCTTCTGGCGTTGACTTCTAAGGCCCTAACTGTTTGGTCTGGTGGAACAACGCCCTAGAGTGAAGCCTAGGTTGCCCGGAACGTAGAAATGACCACAACTTTCACACTGGTTGCTATTATTCGTTTTATACGATGGAAAAACTGATATATTTATATTGTATTTTATGCTTCTGGCGTTGACCTCTGAGGCCGTTCCTATTCGATGTGGTGGAAGAACGCCATAGAGCGAACCCTAGGTAGCCCGGAACGTAGAAATGTCCATATCTTTCGCACTGTTTGCAATTATCCATTTTATACGGTGGCAAAGCTGTTGTATTTATATTGTATTTTATGCTTCTGGCGTTGACTTCTTAGGCCCTAACTATTCGAACTGGTGGAGCAATGCCTCAGAGATATGTCTAGGATGCCCGAAACGCCGAAATGATCGTTACAGTCACACTGGTTGCAATTATTCCTGTTATACGATGGAAAAACTGTTGCATCTTTATTGTATTTTATGCTTCTGGCGTTGACTTCTAACGCACAAACTATTCCATCTGGTGGAGCAACGCCCTAGAGTGAAGCCTAGGCTGCCCGGAACGTAGAAATGACCATAAATTTCACACTGGTTGCTATTATTCCTGTTATACGATGGAAAAACTTTTTGCATCTTTATTGTATTTTATGCTTCTGGCGTTGACTTCTAAGGCCCTAGCTATTTGATTTGGTGGAGCAACGCCCGAGAGTGGAGCCTAGGTTGCCCGGAACGTAGAAAAGACCATTACCTTCACACTGGTTGCAATTATTCCTGTTTTACGAAGAAAAAACTGTTGCAGCTTTATTGTATATTATGCTTGTGGCGTTTATTTCTAAGGCCCTAACAATTCGATCTGGTGGAGCAACGCCCTAGAGTGAAGCCTAGGTTGCCCGGAAAGTAGAAATGACCATTACTTTCACAATGTTTGCAATTATTCATTTTATACGATGAAAAAACTTTTGTACTTATATTGTATTTTATTCTTCTGTCGTTGACTTCTTACGCCCTAACTATTCGATCTGGTGGAACAACGCCCTAGAGTGACGACTAGGTTGCCCGGAACATGGAAATTACCACTACTTTCACACTGTTTGCAAATATACATTATATACGATGGAAAAGCTGTTGTATTTATATTGTGTTTTATGCTTCTGGCGTTGACTTCTTAGGCCCTAACTATTTAATCTGGTAGAGCACAGCCCTAGAGTGAAGCATAGGTTGCCCGGAACGTAGAACATACCATTACCTTCACCCTGGTTGCAATTATTCCTGTTATACGATGGAAAAACTGTTGCATCTTTTATTGTATTTTATGCTTCTAGCGTTGACTTCTAAGGACCTCACTATTCGATCTGGTGGAGCAACGCCCTAGAGTGAAGCCTAGGTTGCTCGGTATGTAGAAATGACCATTACTTTCACAATGTTTGCAATTATTCATTTTATACGATGGAAAAACTGTTGCATCTTTATCGTATTTCATGATTCTGGCGTTGACTTCTTAGGCCGTATCTATTCGACCTGGTGGAGCAACGCCCTGGAGTGAAACCTAGGTTGCGCGGAACGTAGCAATGACCATAACTTTCACACTGGTACCAATTATTCGTTTTATACACTGGAAAAACTGTTCTATTTATTTTGTATTTAATGATTCGGGCGTTGACTTCTAAGGCCCTAACTGTTTGATCTGGTGGAGCAACGCCCTAGAGTGAAGCCTAGGCTGCCCGGAACGTAGAAATGACCATAACTTTCACACTGGTTGCTATTATTCTCTTTATACGATGGAAAAACTGTTATATTTATATTGTATTTTATGCTTCTGGCGTTGACTTCTTAGGCCCTAACTATTCGATCTGGTGGAACAACGACCTAGAGTGAAGCCTAGGTTGCCTGGAACGTAGAAATGACCATTACTTTCACACTGTTTGCAGATATACATTATATACGATGGAAAATCTATTGTATTTATGTTGTATTTTATGCTTCTGGCGTTGACTTCTTAGGCCCTAACTATTCGACCTGGTGGAGCAATGCCTCAGAGATAAGTCTAGGATGCACGAAACGCCGAAATGATCATTACTATCACGCTTGTTGCAATTATTCCTGTTATACGATGAAAAGACTGTTGTATTTTTATTGTATTTTATGCTTCAGTCGTAGACTTCTAAGGCCGTAGCTATTCGATATGTTGGAGCACCGCCCTAGAGTGAAGCCTAGGTTGCCCGGTACGTAGAAATGACCACTACTACCACACTGGTTGCAAATTATTCCTGCTATTCGATGGAAAAGCTGTTGCATCTTTATTGTATTTTATGCTTCTGGCGTTGACTTCTAAGGCCCTAACTATTCGATCAGGTGGAGCAACGCCCTAGAGTGAAGCCTAGGTTGCTCGGTAGGTAGAAATGACCATTACTTTCACAATGTTTCCAATTATTCATTTTATACGATGGAAAAACTTTTGTACTTATATTGTATTTTATTCTTCTGGCGTTGACTTCTTAGGCCCTAACTATGCGATCTGGTGGAACAACGCCCTAGAGTGAAGACTAGGTTGCCCGGAACATGGAAATGACCATTACTTTCACACTGTATGCAAATATACATTATATACAATGGAAAAGCTGTTGTATTTATATTGTGTTTTATGCTTCTGGCGTTGACTTCTTAGGCCCTAACTATTTAATCTGGTAGAGCACCGCCCTAGAGTGAAGCATAGGTTGCCCGGAACGTAGAAATGACCATTACTTTCACACTGTTTACAGTTATTCCTGTTATACGATGGAAGAACTTTTGCATCTTTATTGTATTTTATGCTTCAGTCGTAGACTTCTAAGGCCGTAGCTATTCGATATGTTGGAGCACCGCCCTAGAGTGAAGCCTAGGTTGCCCGGTACGTAGAAATGACCACTACTACCACACTGGTTGCAAATTATTCCTGCTATACGATGGAAAAGCTGTTGCATCTTTATTGTATTTTATGCTTCTGGCGTTGACTTCTAAGGACCTAACTATTCGATCAGGTGGAGCAACGCCCTAGAGTGAAGCCTAGGTTGCTCGGAATGTAGAAATGACCATAACTTTCACACTGTCTGCAATTGTTCCTTTTATACGATGGAAAAGCTGTTGTATTTATATCGTATTTTATGCTTCTGGCGTTGACTTCTAAGGACCTCACTATTCGATCTGGTGGAGCAACGCCCTAGAGTGAAGCCTAGGTTGCTCGGTAGGTAGAAATGACCATTACTTTCACAATGTTTGCAATTATTCATTTTATACGATGGAAAAACTTTTGTACTTATATTGTATTTTATTCTTCTGGCGTTGACTTCTTAGGCCCTAACTATGCGATCTGGTGGAACAACGCCCTAGAGTGAAGACTAGGTTGCCCGGAACATGGAAATGACCATTACTTTCACACTGTATGCAAATATACATTATATACAATGGAAAAGCTGTTGTATTTATATTGTGTTTTATGCTTCTGGCGTTGACTTCTTAGGCCCTAACTATTTAATCTGGTAGAGCACCGCCCTAGAGTGAAGCATAGGTTGCCTGGAACGTAGAAATGACCATTACTTTCACACTGTTTACAGTTATTCCTGTTATACGATGGAAGAACTTTTGCACCTTTATTGTATTTTATGCTTCTGGCGAAGACTTCTAAGGCCCTAACTACTCGATCTGGTGGAGCAACGCCGTAGAGTGAAGCCCAGGTTGCCCGGAACGTAGAAATGACCATTACATTCACACTGGTTGCAATTATTCGTCTTATACGATAGAAATGCTGTTGTATTTATATCGTATTTTATGCTTCTGGCGTTGACTTCTAAGGACCTAACTATTCGATCTGGAGGAGCAACGCCCTAGAGTGAAGCCTAGGTTGCTCGTAATGTAGAAATGACCATAACTTTCACACTGGTTGCAATTATTCGTTTTGTACGATGGAAAAACTGTTGCATCTTTATCGTATTTCATGATTCTGGCGTTGACTTCATAGGCCGTATCTATTCGATCTGGTGGAGCAACGCCCTGGAGTGAAACCTAGGTTGCGCGGAACGTAGCAATGACCATAACTTTCACACTGGTACCAATTATTCGTTTTATACATAGGAAAAACTGTTCTATTTATTTTGTATTTAATGCTTCGGGCGTTGACTTCTAAGGCCCTAACTGTTTGATCTGGTGGAGCAACGCCCTAGAGTGAAGCCTAGGCTGCCCGGAACGTTGAAATGACCATAACTTTCACACTGGTTGCTATTATTCTCTTTATACGATGGAAAAACTGTTATATTTATATTGTATTTTATGCTTCTGGCGTTGACTTCTTAGGCCCTAACTATTCGATCTGGTGGAACAACGACCTAGAGTGAAGCCTAGGTTGCCTGGAACGTAGAAATGACCATTACTTTCACACTGTTTGCAGTTATTCCTGTTATACGATGGAAAAACTTTTGCATCTTTATTGTATTTTATGCTTCTGGCGCTGACTTCTAAGGCCCTAGCCATTTGATTTCGTGGAGCAACGCCCGAGAGTGGAGCCTAGGTTGCGCGCTACGTAGAAATGACCATTACTTTCACACTGTTTGCAGATATACATTATATACGATGGAAAATCTATTGTATTTATGTTGTATTTTATGCTTCTGGCGTTGACTTCTTAGGCCCTAACTATTCGACCTGGTGGAGCAATGCCTCAGAGATAAGTCTAGGATGCACGAAACGCCGAAATGATCATTACTATCACGCTTGTTGCAATTATTCCTGTTATACGATGAAAAGACTGTTGTATTTTTATTGTATTTTATGCTTCAGTCGTAGACTTCTAAGGCCGTAGCTATTCGATATGTTGGAGCACCGCCCTAGAGTGAAGCCTAGGTTGCCCGGTACGTAGAAATGACCACTACTACCACACTGGTTGCAAATTATTCCTGCTATTCGATGGAAAAGCTGTTGCATCTTTATTGTATTTTATGCTTCTGGGGTTGACTTCTAAGGCCCTAACTATTCGATCAGGTGGAGCAACGCCCTAGAGTGAAGCCTAGGTTGCTCGGAATGTAGAAATGACCATAACTTTCACACTGTCTGCAATTGTTCCTTTTATACGATGGAAAAGCTGTTGTATTTATATCGTATTTTATGCTTCTGGCGTTGACTTCTAAGGACCTCACTATTCGATCTGGTGGAGCAACGCCCTAGAGTGAAGCCTAGGTTGCTCGGTATGTAGAAATGACCATAACTTTCACACTGGTTGCAATTATTCGTTTTATACGATGGAAAAACTGTTGCATCTTTATTGTATTTTATGCTTCTGGCGTTGACTTCTTAGGCCCTAACTATTCGATCTGGTGGAACAACGACCTAGAGTGAAGCCTAGGTTGCCTGGAACGTAGAAATGACCATTACTTTCACACGGGTTGCAATTATTCCTGTTCTAGTATGGAAAGACTGTTGTATTTTTATTGTATTTTATACTTCTGGCGTTGACTTCTGAGGCCGATGCTATTCGATGTGGTGGAAGAACGCCATAGAGTGAAGCCTAGGTAGCCCGGAACGTAGAAATGTCCATATCTTTCGCACTGTTTGCAATTATTCATTTTATACGATGGCAAAATCGTTGTATTTATATTGTATTTTATGCTTCTGGCGTTGACTTCTTAGGCCCTAACTATTCGATTTGGTGGAGCAATGCTTCAGAGATAAGTTTAGGATGCCCGAAACGCCGAAATGATCATTACTATCACGCTTGTTGCAATTATTCCTGTTATACGATGAAAAGACTGTTGTATTTTTATTGTATTTTATGCTTCAGTCGTAGACTTCTAAGGCCGTAGCTATTCGATATGTTGGAGCACCGCCCCAGAGTGAAGCCTAGGTTGCTCGGAACGTAGAAATGACCACTACTTTCACACTGTTTGCAATTATTCATTTAATACGGTGGAAATGCTGTTGTATTTATATCGTATTTTATGCTTCTGGCGTTGACTTCTAAGGACCTAACTATTCGATCTGGTGGAGCAACGCCCTAGAGTGAAGCCTAGGTTGCTCGGAATGTAGAAATGACCATAACTTTCACACTGGTTGCAATTATTCGTTTTATACGGTGGAAAAGCTGTGGCATCTTTATTGTATTTTATCCATCTGGGGTTGACTTCTAAGGCCCTAGCTATTAGGTGTGGTGGAGCAACGCCCTAGAGTGACGCCTAGGTTGCCCGGAACGTAGAAATGACCATTACTTTCACAATGTTTGCAATTATTCATTTTATACGATGGAAAAACTTTTGTACTTATATTGTATTTTATTCTTCTGGCGTTGACTTCTTAGGCCCTAACTATGCGATCTGGTGGAACAACGCCCTAGAGTGAAGACTAGGTTGCCCGGAACATGGAAATGACCATTACTTTCACACTGTATGCAAATATACATTATATACGATGGAAAAGCTGTTGTATTTATATTGTGTTTTATGCTTCTGGCGTTGACTTCTTAGGCCCTAACTATTTAATCTGGTAGAGCACCGCCCTAGCGTGAAGCATAGGTTGCCTGGAACGTAGAAATGACCATTACTTTCACACTGTTTACAGTTATTCCTGTTATACGATGGAAAAACTTTTGCATCTTTATTGTATTTTATGCTTCTGGCGAAGACTTCTAAGGCCCTAACTACTCGATCTGGTGGAGCAACGCCGTAGAGTGAAGCCCAGGTTGCCCGGAACGTAGAAATGACCATTACATTCACACTGGTTGCAATTATTCGTCTTATACGATGGAAATGCTGTTGTATTTATATCGTATTTTATGCTTCTGGCGTTGACTTCTAAGGACCTAACTATTCGATCTGGTGGAGCAACGCCCTAGAGTGAAGCCTAGGTTGCTCGGAATGTAGAAATGACCATAACTTTCACACTGTCTGCAATTGTTCCTTTTATACGATGGAAAAGCTGTTGTATTTATATCGTATTTTATGCTTCTGGCGTTGACTTCTAAGGACCTCACTATTCGATCTGGTGGAGCAACGCCCTAGAGTGAAGCCTAGGTTGCTCGGTATGTAGAAATGACCATAACTTTCACACTGGTTGCAATTATTCGTTTTATACGATGGAAAAACTGTTGCATCTTTATTGTATTTTATGCTTCTGGCGTTGACTTCTTAGGCCCTAACTATTCGATCTGGTGGAACAACGACCTAGAGTGAAGCCTAGGTTGCCTGGAACGTAGAAATGACCATTACTTTCACACGGGTTGCAATTATTCCTGTTCTAGTATGGAAAGACTGTTGTATTTTTATTGTATTTTATACTTCTGGCGTTGACTTCTGAGGCCGATGCTATTCGATGTGGTGGAAGAACGCCATAGAGTGAAGCCTAGGTAGCCCGGAACGTAGAAATGTCCATATCTTTCGCACTGTTTGCAATTATTCATTTTATACGATGGCAAAATCGTTGTATTTATATTGTATTTTATGCTTCTGGCGTTGACTTCTTAGGCCCTAACTATTCGATTTGGTGGAGCAATGCTTCAGAGATAAGTTTAGGATGCCCGAAACGCCGAAATGATCATTACTATCACGCTTGTTGCAATTATTCCTGTTATACGATGAAAAGACTGTTGTATTTTTATTGTATTTTATGCTTCAGTCGTAGACTTCTAAGGCCGTAGCTATTCGATATGTTGGAGCACCGCCCCAGAGTGAAGCCTAGGTTGCTCGGAACGTAGAAATGACCACTACTTTCACACTGTTTGCAATTATTCATTTAATACGGTGGAAATGCTGTTGTATTTATATCGTATTTTATGCTTCTGGCGTTGACTTCTAAGGACCTAACTATGCGATCTGGTGGAACAACGCCCTAGAGTGAAGACTAGGTTGCCCGGAACATGGAAATGACCATTACTTTCACACTGTATGCAAATATACATTATATACGATGGAAAAGCTGTTGTATTTATATTGTGTTTTATGCTTCTGGCGTTGACTTCTTAGGCCCTAACTATTTAATCTGGTAGAGCACCGCCCTAGCGTGAAGCATAGGTTGCCTGGAACGTAGAAATGACCATTACTTTCACACTGTTTACAGTTATTCCTGTTATACGATGGAAAAACTTTTGCATCTTTATTGTATTTTATGCTTCTGGCGAAGACTTCTAAGGCCCTAACTACTCGATCTGGTGGAGCAACGCCGTAGAGTGAAGCCCAGGTTGCCCGGAACGTAGAAATGACCATTACATTCACACTGGTTGCAATTATTCGTCTTATACGATGGAAATGCTGTTGTATTTATATCGTATTTTATGCTTCTGGCGTTGACTTCTAAGGACCTAACTATTCGATCTGGTGGAGCAACGCCCTAGAGTGAAGCCTAGGTTGCTCGGAATGTAGAAATGACCATAACTTTCACACTGGTTGCAATTATTCGTTTTGTACGATGGAAAAACTGTTGCATCTTTATCGTATTTCACGTTTCTGGCGTTGACTTCTTAGGCCGTATCTATTCGATCTGGTGGAGCAACGCCCTGGAGTGAAACCTAGGTTGCGCGGAACGTAGCAATGACCATAACTTTCACACTGGTACCAATTATTCGTTTTATACACAGGAAAAACTGTTCTAATTATTTTGTATTTAATGCTTCGGGCGTTGACTTCTAAGGCCCTAACTGTTTGATCTGGTGGAGCAACGCCCTAGAGTGAAGCCTAGGCTGCCCGGAACGTAGAAATGACCATAACTTTCACACTGCTTGCTATTATTCGTTCTATACGATGGAAAAACTGTTATATTTATATTGTATTTTATGCTTCTGGCGTTGACCTCTGAGGCCGTTGCTATTCGATGTGGTGGAAGAACCCCATAGAGTGAAGCCTAGGTAGCCCGGAACGTAGAAATGTCCATATCTTTCGCACTGTTTGCAATTATTCATTTTATACGATGGCAAAGCTGTTGTATTTATATTGTATTTTATGCTTCTGGCGTTGACATCTTAGGCCCTAACTATTCGATCTGGTGGAGCAATGCCTCAGAGATAAGTCTAGGATGCCCGAAACGCCGAAATGATCATTACAATCACACTGGTTGCAATTATTCCTGTTATACGATGGAAAAACTGTTGTATCTTTATTGTATTTTATGCTTCTGGCGTTGACTTCTAAGGCGCAAACTATTCCATCTGGTGGAGCAACGCCCTAGAGTGAAGCCTAGGCTGCCCGGAACGTAGAAATGACCATAACTTTCACTCTGGTTGCTATGATTCTCTGTATACGATGGAAAAACTGTTATATTTATATTGTATTTTATGCTTCTGGCGTTGACTTCTTAGGCCCTAACTATTCAATCTGGTGGAACAACGACCTAGAGTGAAGCCTAGGTTGCCTGGAACGTAGAAATGACCATTACTTTCACACTGTTTACAGTTATTCCTGTTATACCATGGAAAAACTTTTGCATCTTTATTGTATTTTATGCTTCTGGCGCTGACTTCTAATGCCCTAACTATTCGGTCTTGTGGAACAACGCCCTAGAGTGAAGCCTAGGTTGCCAGGAACGTAGAAATGACCATCACTTTCACACGGGTTGCAATTATTCCTGTTCTAGTATGGAAAGACTGTTGTATTTTTATTGTATTTTATGCTTCAGTCGTAGACTTCTAAGGCCGTAGCTATTCGATATGTTGGAGCACCGCCCCAGAGTGAAGCCTAGGTTGCTCGGAACGTAGAAATGACCACTACTTTCACACTGTTTGCAATTATTCATTTAATACGGTGGAAATGCTGTTGTATTGATATCGTATTTTATGCTTCTGGCGTTGACTTCTAAGGACCTAACTATTCGATCTGGTGGAGCAACGCCCTAGAGTGAAGCCTAGGTTGCTCGGAATGTAGAAATGACCATAACATTCACACTGGTTGCAATTATTCGTTTTGTACGATGGAAAAACTGTTGCATCTTTATCGTATTTGATGATTCTGGCGTTGACTTCTTAGGCCGTGTCTATTCGATCTGGTAGAGCAACGCCCTGGAGTGAAACCTAGGTTGCGCGGAACGTAGCAATGACCATAACTTTCACACTGGTACCAATTATTCGTTTTATACACAGGAAAAACTGTTCTATTTATTTTGTATTTAATGCTTCGGGCGTTGACTTCTAAGGCCCTAACTGTTTGATCTGGTGGAGCAACGCCCTAGAGTGAAGCCTAGGCTGCCCGGAACGTAGAAATGACCATAACTTTCACACTGGTTGCTATTATTCTCTTTATACGATGGAAAAACTGTTATATTTATATTGTATTTTATGCTTCTGGCGTTGACTTCTTAGGCCCTAACTATTCGATCTGGTGGAACAACGACCTAGAGTGAAGCCCAGGTTGCCTGGAACGTAGAAATGACCATTACTTTCACACTGTTTGCAGTTATTCCTGTTATACGATGGAAAAACTTTTGCATCTTTATTGTATTTTATGCTTCTGGCGCTGACTTCTAAGGCCCTAGCCATTTGATTTCGTGGAGCAACGCCCGAGAGTGGAGCCTAGGTTGCCCGCTACGTAGAAATGACCATTACTTTCACACTGTTTGCAGATATACATTATATACGATGGAAAATCTATTGTATTTATGTTGTATTTTATGCTTCTGGCGTTGACTTCTTAGGCCCTAACTATTCGACCTGGTGGAGCAATGCCTCAGAGATAAGTCTAGGATGCACGAAACGCCGAAATGATCATTACTATCACGCTTGTTGCAATTATTCCTGTTATACGATGAAAAGACTGTTGTATTTTTATTGTATTTTATGCTTCAGTCGTAGACTTCTAAGGCCGTAGCTATTCGATATGTTGGAGCACCGCCCGAGAGTGAAGCCTAGGTTGCCCGGTACGTAGAAATGACCACTACTACCACACTAGTTGCAAATTATTCCTGCTATTCGATGGAAAAGCTGTTGCATCTTTATTGTATTGTATGCTTCTGGCGTTGACTTCTAAGGCCCTAACTATTCGATCAGGTGGAGCAACGCCCTAGAGTGAAGCCTAGGTTGCTCGGAATGTAGAAATGACCATAACTTTCACACTGTCTGCAATTGTTCCTTTTATACGATGGAAAAGCTGTTGTATTTATATCGTATTTTATGCTTCTGGCGTTGACTTCTAAGGACCTCACTATTCGATCTGGTGGAACAACGCCCTAGAGTGACGACTAGGTTACCCGGAACATGGAAATTACCACTACTTTCACACTGTTTGCAAATATACATTATATACGATGGAAAAGCTGTTGTATTTATATTGTGTTTTATGCTTCTGGCGTTGACTTCTTAGGCCCTAACTATTTAATCTGGTAGAGCACAGCCCTAGAGTGAAGCATAGGTTGCCCGGAACGTAGAACATACCATTACCTTCACCCTGGTTGCAATTATTCCTGTTATACGATGGAAAAACTGTTGCATCTTTATTGTATTTTATGCTTCTAGCGTTGACTTCTAGGGCCCTAACTATTCGATCTGGTGGAGCAACGCCCTAGAGTGAAGTCTAGGATGCCCGGAACGTAGAAGTGACCATAACTTTCACACTGGTTGCAATTATTCGTTTTATACGATGGAAAAGCTGTGACATCTGTATTGTATTTTATTCATCTGGGGTTGACTTCCAAGGCCGTAGCTATTAGGTGTGGCGGAGCAATGCCCTAGAGTGAAGCCTAGGTTGCCCGGAACGTAGAAATGACCATTACTTTCACAATGTTTGCAATTATTCATTTTATACGATGGAAAAACTTTTGTACTTAGATTGTATTTTATTCTTCTGGCGTTGACTTCTTAGGCCCTAACTATGCGATCTGGTGGAACAACGCCCTAGAGTGAAGACTAGGTTGCCCGGAACATGGAAATGACCATTACTTTCACACTGTATGCAAATATACATTATATACGATGGAAAAGCTGTTGTATTTATATTGTGTTTTATGCTTCTGGCGTTGACTTCTTAGGCCCTAACTATTTAATCTGGTAGAGCACCGCCCTAGCGTGAAGCATAGGTTGCCTGGAACGTAGAAATGACCATTACTTTCACACTGTTTAC
Source organism: Calliopsis andreniformis (assembly GCF_051401765.1). NCBI lineage: Eukaryota > Metazoa > Arthropoda > Insecta > Hymenoptera > Andrenidae > Calliopsis > Calliopsis andreniformis. The sequence goes on from NW_027480423.1 coordinate 25,424,516, forward strand.
AGTTATTCCTGTTATACGATGGAAAAACTTTTGCATCTTTATTATATTTTATGCTTCTGGCGAAGACTTCTAAGGCCCTAACTACTCGATCTGGTGGAGCAACGCCGTAGAGTGAAGCCCAGGTTGTCCGGAACGTAGAAATGACCATTACATTCACACTGGTTGCAATTATTCGTCTTATACGATGGAAATGCTGTTGTATTTATATCGTATTTTATGCTTCTGGCGTTGACTTCTAAGGACCTAACTATTCGATCTGGTGGAGCAACGCCCTAGAGTGAAGCCTAGGTTGCTCGGAATGTAGAAATGACCATAACTTTCACACTGGTTGCAATTATTCGTTTTGTACGATGGAAAAACTGTTGCATCTTTATCGTATTTCACGATTCTGGCGTTGACTTCTTAGGCCGTATCTATTCGATCTGGTGGAGCAACGCCCTGGAGTGAAACCTAGGTTGCGCGGAACGTAGCAATGACCCTAACTTTCACACTGGTACCAATTATTCGTTTTATACACAGGAAAAACTGTTCTAATTATTTTGTATTTAATGCTTCGGGCGTTGACTTCTAAGGCCCTAACTGTTTGATCTGGTGGAGCAACGCCCTAGAGTGAAGCCTAGGCTGCCCGGAACGTAGAAATGACCATAACTTTCACACTGTTTGCAAATATACATTATATACGATGGAAAAGCTGTTGTATTTATATTGTGTTTTATGCTTCTGGCGTTGACTTCTTAGGCCGTAACCATTCGATCTGGTGGAGCAACGCCCTGGAGTGAAACCTAGGTTGCCCGGAACGTAGAAAAGACCATTACCGTCACACTGGTTGCAATTATTCCTGTTTTACGAAGAAAAAACTGTTGCATCTTTATTGTATATTATGCTTCTGGCGTTGATTTTGTAAGGCCCTAACAATTCGATCTGGTGGAGCAACGCCATAGAGTGAAGCCTAGGTTGCCCGGAAAGTAGAAATGACCATTACTTTCACAATGTTTGCAATTATTCATTTTATACGATCGAAAAACTTTTGTACTTAAATTGTATTTTATTCTTCTGGCGTTGATTTCTTAGGCCCTAACTATTGGATCTGGTGGAACAACGCCCTAGAGTGAAGACTAGGTTGCCCGGAACATGGAAATGACCACTACTTTCACACTGTTTGCAAATATACATTATATACGATGGAAAAGCTGTTGTATTTATATTGTGTTTTATGCTTCTGGCGTTGACTTCTTAGGCCCTAACTATTTAATCTGGTAGAGCACCGCCCTAGAGTGAAGCATAGGTTACCCGGAACGTAGAAATGACCATAACTTTTACACTGGTAGCAATTATTCGTTTTATACAATGGAAAAACCGTTCTATATATTCTGTGTTTTATGCTTCGGGCGTTGACTTCTAAGGCCCTAACTGTTTGGTCTGGTGGAACAACGCCCTAGAGTGAAGCCTAGGTTGCCCGGAACGTAGAAATGACCACAACTTTCACACTGGTTGCTATTATTCGTTTTATACGATGGAAAAACTGTTATATTTATATTGTATTTTATGCTTCTGGCGTTGACCTCTGAGGCCGTTCCTATTCGATGTGGTGGAAGAACGCCATAGAGCGAAGCCTAGGTAGCCCGGAACGTAGAAATGTCCATATCTTTCGCACTGTTTGCAATTATCCATTTTATACGGTGGCAAAGCTGTTGTATTTATATTGTATTTTATGCTTCTGGCGTTGACTTCTTAGGCCCTAACTATTCGATCTGGTGGAGCAATGCCTCAGAGATATGTCTAGGATGCCCGATACGCCGAAATGATCGTTACAGTCACACTGGTTGCAATTATTCCTGTTATACGATGGAAAAACTGTTGCATCTTTATTGTATTTTATGCTTCTGGCGTTGACTTCTAACGAACAAACTATTCCATCTGGTGGAGCAACGCCCTAGAGTGAAGCCTAGGCTGCCCGGAACGTAGAAATGACCATAAATTTCACACTGGTTGCTATTATTCCTGTTATACGATGGAAAAACTTTTGCATCTTTATTGTATTTTATGCTTCTGGCGTTGACTTCTAAGGCCCTAGCTATTTGATTTGGTGGAGCAACGCCCGAGAGTGGAGCCTAGGTTGCCCGATATGTAGAAATGACCATTACTTTCACACTGTTTGCAGATATACATTATATACGATGGAAAATCTATTGTATTTATGTTGTATTTTATGCTTCTGGCGTGGACTTCTTAGGCCCTAACTATTTGATCTGGTGGAGCACCGCCCTAGAGTGAAGCCTAGGTTGCCCGGAACGTAGAAAAGACCATTACCTTCACACTGGTTGCAATTATTCCTGTTTTACGAAGAAAAAACTGTTGCAGCTTTATTGTATATTATGCTTCTGGCGTTGATTTCTAAGGCCCTAACAATTCGATCTGGTGGAGCAACGCCCTAGAGTGAAGCCTAGGTTGCCCGGAAAGTAGAAATGACCATTACTTTCACAATGTTTGTAATTATTCATTTTATACGATGAAAAAACTTTTGTACTTATATTGTATTTTATTCTTCTGGCGTTGACTTCTTAGGCCCTAACTATTCGATCTGGTGGAACAACGCCCTAGAGTGACGACTAGGTTGCCCGGAACATGGAAATTACCACTACTTTCACACTGTTTGCAAATATACATTATATACGATGGAAAAGCTGTTGTATTTATATTGTGTTTTATGCTTCTGGCGTTGACTTCTTAGGCCCTAACTATTTAATCTGGTAGAGCACAGCCCTAGAGTGAAGCATAGGTTGCCCGGAACGTAGAGCATACCATTACCTTCACCCTGGTTGCAATTATTCCTGTTATACGATGGAAAAACTGTTGCATCTTTATTGTATTTTATGCTTCTAGCGTTGACTTCTAGGGCCCTAACTATTCGATCTGGTGGAGCAACGCCCTAGAGTGAAGTCTAGGATGCCCGGAACGTAGAAGTGACCATAAATTTCACACTGGTTGCTATCATTCGTTTTATACGATAGAAAAACTGTTATATTTATATTGTATTTTATGCTTCTGGCGTTGACTTCTTAGGCCCTAACTGTTCGGTCTGGTGGAACAACGCCCTAGGGTGAAGCCTAGGTTGCCCGGAAACTAGAAATGACCATAACTTTCACACTGGTTGCAATTATTCGTTTTATACGATGGAAAAGCTGTGGCATCTGTATTGTATTTTATTCATCTGGGGTTGACTTCCAAGGCCGTAGCTATTAGGTGTGGCGGAGCAATGCCCTAGAGTGACGCCTAGGTTGCCCGGAACGTAGAAATGACCATTACTTTCACAATGTTTGCAATTATTCATTTTACACGATGGAAACACTTTTCTACTTATATAGTATTTTATTCTTCTGGCGTTGACTTCTCAGGCCAAAGCTATTCGATCCGGTGGAACAACGCCCTAGAGTGAAGACTAGGTTGCCCGGAACATGGAAATGACCATTACTTTCACACAGTATGCAAATATACATTATATACGATGGAAAAGCTGTTGTATTTATATTGTGTTTTATGCTTCTGGCGTTGACTTCTTAGGCCCTAACTATTTAATCTGGTAGAGCACCGCCCTAGAGTGAAGCATAGGTTGCCTGGAACGTAGAAATGACCATTACTTTCACACTGGTTGCAATTATGCCTGTTTTACGAAGAAAAAACTGTTGCATCTTTATTGTATATTATGCTTCTGGCGTTGATTTCTAAGGCCCTAACAATTCGATCTGGTGGAGCAACGCCCTAGAGTGAAGCCTAGGTTGCCCGGAAAGTAGAAATGACCTTTACTTTCACAATGTTTGCAATTATTCATTTTATACGAAGGAAAAACTTTTGTACTTATATTGTATTTTATTCTTCTGGCGTTGACTTCTTAGGCGCTAACTATTCGATCTGGTGGAACAACGCCCTAGAGTGAAGACTGGGTTGCCCGGAACATGGAAATGACCTCTACTTTCACACTGCTTGCTATTATTCGTTCTATACGATGGAAAAACTGTTATATTTATATTGTATTTTATGCTTCTGGCGTTGACCTCTGAGGCCGTTGCTATTCGATGTGGTGGAAGAACCCCATAGAGTGAAGCCTAGGTAGCCCGGAACGTAGAAATGTCCATATCTTTCGCACTGTTTGCAATTATTCATTTTATACGATGGCAAAGCTGTTGTATTTATATTGTATTTTATGCTTCTGGCGTTGACATCTTAGGCCCTAACTATTCGATCTGGTGGAGCAATGCCACAGAGATAAGTCTAGGATGCCCGAAACGCCGAAATGATCATTACAATCACACTGGTTGCAATTATTCCTGTTATACGATGGAAAAACTGTTGCATCTTTATTGTATTTTATGCTTCTGGCGTTGACTTCTAAGGCGCAAACTATTCCATCTGGTGGAGCAACGCCCTAGAGTGAAGCCTAGGCTGCCCGGAACGTAGAAATGACCATAACTTTCACACTGGTTGCTATGATTCTCTGTATACGACGGAAAAACTGTTATATTTATATTGTATTTTATGCTTCTGGCGTTGACTTCTTAGGCCCTAACTATTCGATCTGGTGGAACAACGACCTAGAGTGAAGCCTAGGTTGCCTGGAACGTAGAAATGACCATTACTTTCACACTGTTTACAGTTATTCCTGTTATACCATGGAAAAACTTTTGCATCTTTATTGTATTTTATGCTTCTGGCGCTGACTTCTAATGCCCTAACTATTCGGTCTTGTGGAACAACGCCCTAGAGTGAAGCCTAGGTTGCCTGGAACGTAGAAATGACCATCACTTTCACACGGGTTGCAATTATTCCTGTTCTAGTATGGAAAGACTGTTGTATTTTTATTGTATTTTATGCTTCAGTCGTAGACTTCTAAGGCCGTAGCTATTCGATATGTTGGAGCACCGCCCCAGAGTGAAGCCTAGGTTGCTCGGAACGTAGAAATGACCACTACTTTCACACTGTTTGCAATTATTCATTTAATACGGTGGAAATGCTGTTGTATTTATATCGTATTTTATGCTTCTGGCGTTGACTTCTAAGGACCTAACTATTCGATCTGGTGGAGCAACGCCCTAGAGTGAAGCCTAGGTTGCTCGGAATGTAGAAATGACCATAACATTCACACTGGTTGCAATTATTCGTTTTGTACGATGGAAAAACTGTTATATTTATATTGTATTTTATGCTTCTGGCGTTGACTTCTTAGGCCCTAACTATTCGATCTGGTGGAACAACGACCTAGAGTGAAGCCTAGGTTGCCTGGAACGTAGAAATGACCATTACTTTCACACTGTTTACAGTTATTCCTGTTATACGATGGAAAAACTTTTGCATCTTTATTGTATTTTATGCTTCTGGCGCTGACTTCTAAGGCCATAGCCATTTGATTTCGTGGAGCAACGCCCGAGAGTGGAGCCTAGGTTGCCCGCTACGTAGAAATGACCATTACTTTCACACTGTTTGCAGATATACATTATATACGATGGAAAATCTATTGTATTTATGTTGTATTTTATGCTTCTGGCGTTGACTTCTTAGGCCCTAACTATTCGACCTGGTGGAGCAATGCCTCAGAGATAAGTCTAGGGTGCACGAAACGCCGAAATGATCATTACTATCACGCTTGTTGCAATTATTCCTGTTATACGATGAAAAGACTGTTGTATTTTTATTGTATTTTATGCTTCAGTCGTAGACTTCTAAGGCCGTAGCTATTCGATATGTTGGAGCACCGCCCTAGAGTGAAGCCTAGGTTGCCCGGTACGTAGAAATGACCACTACTACCACACTGGTTGCAAATTATTCCTGCTATACGATGGAAAAGCTGTTGCATCTTTATTGTATTTTATGCTTCTGGCGTTGACTTCTAAGGCCCTAACCATTCGATCAGGTGGAGCAACGCCCTAGAGTGAAGCCTAGGTTGCTCGGAATGTAGAAATGACCATAACTTTCACACTGTCTGCAATTGTTCCTTTTATACGATGGAAAAGCTGTTGTATTTATATCGTTTTTTATGCTTCTGGCGTTGACTTCTAAGGACCTCACTATTCGATCTGGTGGAGCAACGCCCTAGAGTGAAGCCTAGGTTGCTCGGTATGTAGAAATGACCATTACTTTCACAATGTTTGCAATTATTCATTTTATACGATGGAAAAACTTTTGTACTTATATTGTATTTTATTCTTCTGGCGTTGACTTCATAGGCCCTAACTATGCGATCTGGTGGAACAACGCCCTAGAGTGAAGACTAGGTTGCCCGGAACATGGAAATGACCATTACTTTCACACTGTATGCAAATATACATTATATACGATGGAAAAGCTGTTGTATTTATATTGTGTTTTATGCTTCTGGCGTTGACTTCTTAGGCCCTAACTATTTAATCTGGTAGAGCACCGCCCTAGAGTGAAGCATAGGTTGCCTGGAACGTAGAAATGACCATTACTTTCACACTGTTTACAGTTATTCCTGTTATACGATGGAAAAACTTTTGCATCTTTATTGTATTTTATGCTTCTGGCGAAGACTTCTAAGGCCCTAACTACTCGATCTGGTGGAGCAACGCCGTAGAGTGAAGCCCAGGTTGCCCGGAACGTAGAAATGACCATTACATTCACACTGGTTGCAATTATTCGACTTATACGATAGAAATGCTGTTGTATTTATATCGTATTTTATGCTTCTGGCGTTGACTTCTAAGGACCTAACTATTCGATCTGGTGGAGCAACGCCCTAGAGTGAAGCCTAGGTTGCTCGTAATGTAGAAATGACCATAACTTTCACACTGGTTGCAATTATTCGTTTTGTACGATGGAAAAACTGTTGCATCTTTATCGTATTTCATGATTCTGGCGTTGACTTCTTAGGCCGTATCTATTCGATCTGGTGGAGCAACGCCCTGGAGTGAAACCTAGGTTGCGCGGAACGTAGCAATGACCATAACTTTCACACTGGTATCAATTATTCGTTTTATACACAGGAAAAACTGTTCTATTTATTTTGTATTTAATGCTTCGGGCGTTGACTTCTAAGGCCCTAACTGTTTGATCTGGTGGAGCAACGCCCTAGAGTGAAGCCTAGGCTGCCCGGAACGTAGAAATGACCATAACTTTCACACTGGTTGCTATTATTCTCTTTATACGATGGAAAAACTGTTATATTTATATTGTATTTTATGCTTCTGGCGTTGACATCTTAGGCCCTAACTATTCGATCTGGTGGAACAACGACCTAGAGTGAAGCCTAGGTTGCCTGGAACGTAGAAATGACCATTACTTTAACACTGTTTGCAGTTATTCCTGTTATACGATGGAAAAACTTTTTCACCTTTATTGTATTTTATGCTTCTGGAGCTGACTTCTAAGGCCCTAGCCATTTGATTTCGTGGAGCAACGCCCGAGAGTGGAGCCTAGGTTGCCCGCTACGTAGAAATGACCATTACTTTCACACTGTTTGCAGATATACATTATATACGATGGAAAATCTATTGTATTTATGTTGTATTTTATGCTTCTGGCGTTGACTTCTTAGGCCCTAACTATTCGACCTGGTGGAGCAATGCCTCAGAGATAAGTCTAGGATGCACGAAACGCCGAAATGTTCATTACTATCACGCTTGTTGCAATTATTCCTGTTATACGATGAAAAGACTCTTGTATTTTTATTGTATTTTATGCTTCAGTCGTAGACTTCTAAGGCCGTAGCTATTCGATATGTTGGAGCACCGCCCTAGAGTGAAGCCTAGGTTGCCCGGTACGTAGAAATGACCACTACTACCTCACTGGTTGCAAATTATTCCTGCTATACGATGGAAAAGCTGTTGCATCTTTATTGTATTTTATGCTTCTGGCGTTGACTTCTAAGGCCCTAACTATTCGATCAGGTGGAGCAACGCCCTAGAGTGAAGCCTAGGTTGCTCGGAATGTAGAAATGACCATAACTTTCACAATGTTTGCAATTATTCATTTTATACGATGGAAAAACTTTTGTACTTATATTGTATTTTATTCTTCTGGCGTTGACTTCATAGGCCCTAACTATGCGATCTGGTGGAACAACGCCCTAGAGTGAAGACTAGGTTGCCCGGAACATGGAAATGACCATTACTTTCACACTGTATGCAAACATACATTATATACGATGGAAAAGCTGTTGTATTTATATTGTGTTTTATGCTTCTGGCGTTGACTTCTTAGGCCCTAACTATTTAATCTGGTAGAGCACAGCCCTAGAGTGAAGCATAGGTTGCCCGGAACGTAGAGCATACCATTACCTTCACCCTGGTTGCAATTATTCCTGTTATACGATGGAAAAACTGTTGCATCTTTATTGTATTTTATGCTTCTAGCGTTGACTTCTAGGGCCCTAACTATTCGATCTGGTGGAGCAACGCCCTAGAGTGAAGTCTAGGATGCCCGGAACGTAGAAGTGACCATAAATTTCACACTGGTTGCTATCATTCGTTTTATACGATAGAAAAACTGTTATATTTATATTGTATTTTATGCTTCTGGCGTTGACTTCTTAGGCCCTAACTGTTCGGTCTGGTGGAACAACGCCCTAGGGTGAAGCCTAGGTTGCCCGGAAAGTAGAAATGACCATTACTTTCAAACTGGTTGCAATTATTCGTTTTATACGATGGAAAAGCTGTGGCATCTGTATTGTATTTTATTCATCTGGGGTTGACTTCCAAGGCCGTAGCTATTAGGTGTGGCGGAGCAATGCCCTAGAGTGACGCCTAGGTTGCCCGGAACGTTGAAATGACCATTACTTTCACAATGTTTGCAATTATTCATTTTACACGATGGAAACACTTTTCTACTTATATAGTATTTTATTCTTCTGGCGTTGACTTCTCAGGCCAAAGCTATTCGATCCGGTGGAACAACGCCCTAGAGTGAAGACTAGGTTGCCCGGAACATGGAAATGACCATTACTTTCACACAGTATGCAAATATACATTATATACGATGGAAAAGCTGTTGTATTTATATTGTGTTTTATGCTTCTGGCGTTGACTTCTTAGGCCCTAACTATTTAATCTGGTAGAGCACCGCCCTAGAGTGAAGCATAGGTTGCCTGGAACGTAGAAATGACCATTACTTTCACACTGGTTGCAATTATGCCTGTTTTACGAAGAAAAAACTGTTGCATCTTTATTGTATATTATGCTTCTGGCGTTGATTTCTAAGGCCCTAACAATTCGATCTGGTGGAGCAACGCCCTAGAGTGAAGCCTAGGTTGCCCGGAAAGTAGAAATGACCTTTACTTTCACAATGTTTGCAATTATTCATTTTATACGAAGGAAAAACTTTTGTACTTATATTGTATTTTATTCTTCTGGCGTTGACTTCTTAGGCGCTAACTATTCGATCTGGTGGAACAACGCCCTAGAGTGAAGACTGGGTTGCCCGGAACATGGAAATGACCTCTACTTTCACACTGTTTGCAAATATACATTATATACGATGGAAAAGCTGTTGTATTTATATTGTGTTTTATGCTTCTGGCGTTGACTTCTTAGGCCCTAACTATTTAGTCTTGTAGAGCACCGCCCTAGAGTGAAGCATAGGTTGCCTGGAATGTAGAAATGACCATTACTTTCACACTGTTTACAGTTATTCCTGTTATACGATGGAAAAGCTTTTGCATCTTTATTGTATTTTATGCTTCTGGCGTTGACTTCTAAGGCCCTAACTGTTCGATCTGGTGGAACAACGCCCTAGGGTGAAGCCTAGGTTGCCCGGAAAGTAGAAATGACCATAACTTTCACACTGGTTGCAATTATTCGTTTTATACGATGGAATAGCTGTGGCATCTTTATTGTATTTTATTCTTCTGGGGTTGACTTCTAAGGCCCTAGCTATTAAGTGTGGTGGAGCAACGCCCTAGAGTGACGCCTAGGTTGCCCGGAACGTAGAAATGACCATTACTCTCACAATGTTTGCAATTATTCATTTTATACGATGGAAAAACTTTTGTACTTATATCGTATTTTATGCTTCTGGCGTTCACTTCTTAGGCCCTAACTATTCGATCTGGTGGAACAACGCCCTAGGGTGAATCCTAGGTTGCCCGGAACGTAGAAATGACCATACCTTTTACGCTGGTAGCAATTATTCGTTTTATACAATGGAAAAACCGTTCTATATATTTTGTGTTTTATGCTTCGGGCGTTGACTTCTAAGGCCCTAACTGTTTGATCTGGTGGAACAACGCCCTAGAGTGAAGCCTAGGTTGCCGGGAACCTAGAAATGACCATAACTTTCACACTGCTTGCTATTATTCGTTCTATACGATGGAAAAACTGTTATATTTATATTGTATTTTATGCTTCTGGCGTTGACCTCTGAGGCCGTTGCTATTCGATGTGGTGGAAGAACCCCATAGAGTGAAGCCTAGGTAGCCCGGAACGTAGAAATGTCCATATCTTTCGCACTGTTTGCAATTATTCATTTTATACGATGGCAAAGCTGTTGTATTTATATTGTATTTTATGCTTCTGGCGTTGACATCTTAGGCCCTAACTATTCGATCTGGTGGAGCAATGCCACAGAGATAAGTCTAGGATGCCCGAAACGCCGAAATGATCATTACAATCACACTGGTTGCAATTATTCCTGTTATACGATGGAAAAACTGTTGCATCTTTATTGTATTTTATGCTTCTGGCGTTGACTTCTAAGGCGCAAACTATTCCATCTGGTGGAGCAACGCCCTAGAGTGAAGCCTAGGCTGCCCGGAACGTAGAAATGACCATAACTTTCACACTGGTTGCTATGATTGTCTGTATACGACGGAAAAACTGTTATATTTATATTGTATTTTATGCTTCTGGCGTTGACTTCTTAGGCCCTAACTATTGGATCTGGTGGAACAACGACCTAGAGTGAAGCCTAGGTTGCCTGGAACGTAGAAATGACCATTACTTTCACACTGTTTACAGTTATTCCTGTTATACCATGGAAAAACTTTTGCATCTTTATTGTATTTTATGCTTCTGGCGCTGACTTCTAATGCCCTAACTATTCGGTCTTGTGGAACAACGCCCTAGAGTGAAGCCTAGGTTGCCTGGAACGTAGAAATGACCATCACTTTCACACGGGTTGCAATTATTCCTGTTCTAGTATGGAAAGACTGTTGTATTTTTATTGTATTTTATGCTTCAGTCGTAGACTTCTAAGGCCGTAGCTATTCGATATGTTGGAGCACCGCCCCAGAGTGAAGCCTAGGTTGCTCGGAACGTAGAAATGACCACTACTTTCACACTGTTTGCAATTATTCATTTAATACGGTGGAAATGCTGTTGTATTTATATCGTATTTTATGCTTCTGGCGTTGACTTCTAAGGACCTAACTATTCGATCTGGTGGAGCAACGCCCTAGAGTGAAGCCTAGGTTGCTCGGAATGTAGAAATGACCATAACATTCACACTGGTTGCAATTATTCGTTTTGTACGATGGAAAAACTGTTGCATCTTTATCGTATTTCATGATTCTGGCGTTGACTTCTTAGGCCGTATCTATTCGATCTGGTGGAGCAACGCCCTGGAGTGAAACCTAGGTTGCGCGGAACGTAGCAATGACCATAACTTTCACCCTGGTACGAATTATTCGTTTTATACAGAGGAAAAACTGTTCTATTTATTTTGTATTTAATGCTTCGGGCGTTGACTTCTAAGGCCCTAACTGTTTGATCTGGTGGAGCAACGCCCTAGAGTGAAGCCTAGGCTGCCCGGAACGTAGAAATGACCATAACTTTCACACTGGTTGCTATTATTCTCTTTATACGATGGAAAAACTGTTATATTTATATTGTATTTTATGCTTCTGGCGTTGACTTCTTAGGCCCTAACTATTCGATCTGGTGGAACAACGACCTAGAGTGAAGCCTAGGTTGCCTGGAACGTAGAAATGACCATTACTTTCACACTGTTTACAGTTATTCCTGTTATACGATGGAAAAACTTTTGCATCTTTATTGTATTTTATGCTTCTGGCGCTGACTTCTAAGGCCATAGCCATTTGATTTCGTGGAGCAACGCCCGAGAGTGGAGCCTAGGTTGCCCGCTACGTAGAAATGACCATTACTTTCACACTGTTTGCAGATATACATTATATACGATGGAAAATCTATTGTATTTATGTTGTATTTTATGCTTCTGGCGTTGACTTCTTAGGCCCTAACTATTCGACCTGGTGGAGCAATGCCTCAGAGATAAGTCTAGGGTGCACGAAACGCCGAAATGATCATTACTATCACGCTTGTTGCAATTATTCCTGTTATACGATGAAAAGACTGTTGTATTTTTATTGTATTTTATGCTTCAGTCGTAGACTTCTAAGGCCGTAGCTATTCGATATGTTGGAGCACCGCCCTAGAGTGAAGCCTAGGTTGCCCGGTACGTAGAAATGACCACTACTACCACACTGGTTGCAAATTATTCCTGCTATACGATGGAAAAGCTGTTGCATCTTTATTGTATTTTATGCTTCTGGCGTTGACTTCTAAGGCCCTAACCATTCGATCAGGTGGAGCAACGCCCTAGAGTGAAGCCTAGGTTGCTCGGAATGTAGAAATGACCATAACTTTCACACTGTCTGCAATTGTTCCTTTTATACGATGGAAAAGCTGTTGTATTTATATCGTTTTTTATGCTTCTGGCGTTGACTTCTAAGGACCTCACTATTCGATCTGGTGGAGCAACGCCCTAGAGTGAAGCCTAGGTTGCTCGGTATGTAGAAATGACCATTACTTTCACAATGTTTGCAATTATTCATTTTATACGATGGAAAAACTTTTGTACTTATATTGTATTTTATTCTTCTGGCGTTGACTTCTTAGGCCCTAACTATGAGATCTGGTGGAACAACGCCCTAGAGTGAAGACTAGGTTGCCCTGAACATGGAAATGACCATTACTTACACACTGTATGCAAATATACATTATATACGATGGAAAAGCTGTTGTATTTATATTGTGTTTTATGCTTCTGGCGTTGACTTCTTAGGCCCTAACTATTTAATCTGGTAGAGCACCGCCCTAGAGTGAAGCATAGGTTGCCTGGAACGTAGAAATGACCATTACTTTCACACTGTTTACAGTTATTCCTGTTATACGATGGAAAAACTTTTGCATCTTTATTGTATTTTATGCTTCTGGCGAAGACTTCTAAGGCCCTAACTACTCGATCTGGTGGAGCAACGCCGTAGAGTGAAGCCCAGGTTGCCCGGAACGTAGAAATGACCATTACATTCACACTGGTTGCAATTATTCGTCTTATACGATAGAAATGCTGTTGTATTTATATCGTATTTTATGCTTCTAGCGTTGACTTCTAAGGACCTAACTATTCGATCTGGAGGAGCAACGCCCTAGAGTGAAGCCTAGGTTGCTCGTAATGTAGAAATGACCATAACTTTCACACTGGTTGCAATTATTCGTTTTGTACGATGGAAAAACTGTTGCATCTTTATCGTATTTCATGATTCTGGCGTTGACTTCTTAGGCCGTATCTATTCGATCTGGTGGAGCAACGCCCTGGAGTGAAACCTAGGTTGCGCGGAACGTAGCAATGACCATAACTTTCACACTGGTACCAATTATTCGTTTTATACACAGGAAAAACTGTTCTATTTATTTTGTATTTAATGCTTCGGGCGTTGACTTCTAAGGCCCTAACTGTTTGATCTGGTGGAGCAACACCCTAGAGTGAAGCCTAGGCTGCCCGGAACGTAGAAATGACCATAACTTTCACACTGGTTGCTATTATTCTCTTTATACGATGGAAAAACTGTTATATTTATATTGTATTTTATGCTTCTGGCGTTGACTTCTTAGGCCCTAACTATTCGATCTGGTGGAACAACGACCTAGAGTGAAGCCTAGGTTGCCTGGAACGTAGAAATGACCATTACTTTCACACTGTTTGCAGTTATTCCTGTTATACGATGGAAAAACTTTTGCATCTTTATTGTATTTTATGCTTCTGGCGCTGACTTCTAAGGCCCTAGCCATTTGATTTCGTGGAGCAACGCCCGAGAGTGGAGCCTAGGTTGCCCGCTACGTAGAAATGACCATTACTTTCACACTGTTTGCAGATATACATTATATACGATGGAAAATCTATTGTATTTATGTTGTATTTTATGCTTCTGGCGTTGACTTCTTAGGCCCTAACTATTCGACCTGGTGGAGCAATGCCTCAGAGATAAGTCTAGGATGCACGAAACGCCGAAATGATCATTACTATCACGCTTGTTGCAATTATTCCTGTTATACGATGAAAAGACTGTTCTATTTTTATTGTATTTTACGCTTCAGTCGTAGACTTCTAAGGCCGTAGCTATTCGATATGTTGGAGCAACGCCCTAGAGTGAAGCCTAGGTTGCTCGGAATGTAGAAATGACCATAACTTTCACACTGTCTGCAATTGTTCCTTTTATACGATGGAAAAGCTGTTGTATTTATATCGTATTTTATGCTTCTGGCGTTGACTTCTAAGGACCTCACTATGCGATCTGGTGGAGCAACGCCCTAGAGTGAAGCCTAGGTTGCTCGGTATGTAGAAATGACCATTACTTTCACAATGTTTGCAATTATTCATTTTATACGATGGAAAAACTTTTGTATTTATATTGCATTTTATTCTTCTGGCGTTGACTTCATAGGCCCTAACTGTGCGATCTGGTGGAACAACGCCCTAGAGTGAAGACTAGGTTGCCCGGAACATGGAAATGACCATTACTTTCACACTGTATGCAAATATACATTATATACGATGGAAAAGCTGTTGTATTTATATTGTGTTTTATGCTTCTGGCGTTGACTTCTTAGGCCCTAACTATTTAATCTGGTAGAGCACCGCCCTAGAGTGAAGCATAGGTTGCCTGGAACGTAGAAATGACCATTACTTTCACACTGTTTACAGTTATTCCTGTTATACGATGGAAAAACTTTTGCATCTTTATTGTATTTTATGCTTCTGGCGAAGACTTCTAAGGCCCTAACTACTCGATCTGGTGGAGCAACGCCGTAGAGTGAAGCCCAGGTTGCCCGGAACGTAGAAATGACCATTACATTCACACTGGTTGCAATTATTCGACTTATACGATAGAAATGCTGTTGTATTTATATCGTATTTTATGCTTCTGGCGTTGACTTCTAAGGACCTAACTATTCGATCTGGAGGAGCAACGCCCTAGAGTGAAGCCTAGGTTGCTCGTAATGTAGAAATGACCATAACTTTCACACTGGTTGCAATTATTCGTTTTGTACGATGGAAAAACTGTTGCATCTTTATCGTATTTCATGATTCTGGCGTTGGCTTCTTAGGCCGTATCTATTCGATCTGGTGGAGCAACGCCCTGGAGTGAAACCTAGGTTGCGCGGAACGTAGCAATGACCATAACTTTCACACTGGTACCAATTATTCGTTTTATACACAGGAAAAACTGTTCTATTTATTTTGTATTTAATGCTTCGGGCGTTGACTTCTAAGGCCCTAACTGTTTGATCTGGTGGAGCAACGCCCTAGAGTGAAGCCTAGGCTGCCCGGAACGTAGAAATGACCATAACTTTCACACTGGTTGCTATTATTCTCTTTATACGATGGAAAAACTGTTATATTTATATTGTATTTTATGCTTCTGGCGTTGACTTCTTAGGCCCTAACTATTCGATCTGGTGGAACAACGACCTAAAGTGAAGCCTAGGTTGCCTGGAACGTAGAAATGACCATTACTTTCACACTGTTTGCAGTTATTCCTGTTATACGATGGAAAAACTTTTGCACCTTTATTGTATTTTATGCTTCTGGCGCTGACTTCTAAGGCCCTAGCCATTTGATTTCGTGGAGCAACGCCCGAGAGTGGAGCCTAGGTTGCCCGCTACGTAGAAATGACCATTACTTTCACACTGTTTGCAGATATACATTATATACGATGGAAAATCTATTGTATTTATGTTGTATTTTATGCTTCTGGCGTTGACTTCTTAGGCCCTAACTATTCGACCTGGTGGAGCAATGCCTCAGAGATAAGTCTAGGATGCACGAAACGCCGAAATGTTCATTACTATCACGCTTGTTGCAATTATTCCTGTTATACGATGAAAAGACTGTTGTATTTTTATTGTATTTTATGCTTCAGTCGTAGACTTCTAAGGCCGTAGCTATTCGATATGTTGGAGCACCGCCCTAGAGTGAAGCCTAGGTTGCCCGGTACGTAGAAATGACCACTACTACCTCACTGGTTGCAAATTATTCCTGCTATACGATGGAAAAGCTGTTGCATCTTTATTGTATTTTATGCTTCTGGCGTTGACTTCTAAGGCCCTAACTATTCGATCAGGTGGAGCAACGCCCTAGAGTGAAGCCTAGGTTGCTCGGAATGTAGAAATGACCATAACTTTCACACTGTCTGCAATTGTTCCTTTTATACGATGGAAAAGCTGTTGTATTTATATCGTATTTTATGCTTCTGGCGTTGACTTCTAAGGACCTCACTATTCGATCTGGTGGAGCAACGCCCTAGAGTGAAGCCTAGGTTGCTCGGTATGTAGAAATGACCATAACTTTCACACTGGTTGCAATTATTCGTTTTATACGATGGAAAAACTGTTGGATCTTTATTGTATTTTATGCTTCTAGCGTTGACTTCTAAGGCCCTAACTATTCGATCTGGTGGAGCAACGCCCTAGAGTGAAGTCTAGGATGCCCGGAACGTAGAAGTGACCATAAATTTCACACTGGTTGCTATCATTCGTTTTATACGTTAGAAAAACTGTTATATTTATATTGTATTTTATGCTTCTGACGTTGACTTCTTAGGCCCTAACTGTTCGGTCTGGTTGAACAACGCCCTAGGGTGAAGCCTAGGTTGCCCGGAAAGTAGAAATGACCATAACTTTCACACTGGTTGCAATTATTCGTTTTATACGATGGAAAAGCTGTGGCATCTTTATTGTATTTTATTCTTCTGGGGTTGACTTCTAAGGCCCTAGCTATTAACTGTGGTGGAGCAACGCCCTAGAGTGGCGCCTAGGTTGCCCGGAACGTACAAATGACCATTACTCTCACAATGTTTGCAATTATTCATTTTATACGATGGAAAAACTTTTGTACTTATATCGTATTTTATTCTTCTGGCGTTGACTTGTTAGGCCCTAACTATGCGATATGGTGGAACAACGCCCTAGAGTGAAGACTAGGTTGCCCGGAACATGGAAATGACCATTACTTTCACACTGTATGCATATATACATTATATACGATGGAAAAACTGTTGTATTTATATTGTATTTTATGCTTCTGGCGTTCACTTCTTAGGCCCTAACTGTTTGATCTGGTGGAGCAACGCCCTAGAGTGAAGCCTAGGCTGCCCGGAACGTAGAAATGACCATAACTTTCACACTGCTTGCTATTATTCGTTCTATACGATGGAAAAACTGTTATATTTATATTGTATTTTATGCTTCTGGCGTTGACCTCTGAGGCCGTTGCTATTCGATGTGGTGGAAGAACCCCATAGAGTGAAGCCTAGGTAGCCCGGAACGTTGAAATGTCCATATCTTTCGCACTGTTTGCAATTATTCATTTTATACGATGGCAAAGCTGTTGTATTTATATTGTATTTTATGCTTCTGGCGTTGACATCTTAGGCCCTAACTATTCGATCTTGTGGAACAACGCCCTAGGGTGAATCCTAGGTTGCCCGGAACGTAGAAAGGACCATACCTTTTACGCTGGTAGCAATTATTCGTTTTATACAATGGAAAAACCGTTCTATATATTTTGTGTTTTATGCTTCGGGCGTTGACTTCTAAGGCCCTAACTGTTTGATCTGGTGGAACAACGCCCTAGAGTGAAGCCTAGGTTGCCGGGAACCTAGAAATGACCATAACTTTCACACTGGTTGCTATTATTCGTTCTATACGATGGAAAAACTGTTATATTTATATTGTATTTTATGCTTCTGGCGTTGACCTCTGAGGCCGTTGCTATTCGATGTGGTGGAAGAACCCCATAGAGTGAAGCCTAGGTAGCCCGGAACGTAGAAATGTCCATATCTTGCGCACTGTTTGCAATTATTCATTTTATACGATGGCAAAGCTGTTGTATTTATATTGTATTTTATGCTTCTGGCGTTGACATCTTAGGCCCTAACTATTCGATCTGGTGGAGCAATGCCTCAGAGATAAGTCTAGGATGCCCGAAACGCCGAAATGATCATTACAATCACACTGGTTGCAATTATTCCTGTCATACGATGGAAAAACTGTTGCATCTTTATTGTATTTTATGCTTCTGGCGTTGACTTCTAAGGCGCAAACTATTCCATCTGGTGGAGCAACGCCCTAGAGTGAAGCCTAGGCTGCCCGGAACGTAGAAATGACCATAACTTTTACACTGGTTGCTATGATTCTCTGTATACGATGGAAAAACTGTTATATTTATATTGTATTTTATGCTTCTGGCGTTGACTTCTTAGGCCCTAACTATTCGATCTGGTGGAACAACGACCTAGAGTGAAGCCTAGGTTGCCTGGAACGTAGAAATGACCATTACTTTCACACTGTTTACAGTTATTCCTGTTATACCATGATAAAACTTTTGCATCTTTATTGTATTTTATGCTTCTGGCGCTGACTTCTAATGCCCTAACTATTCGATCTTGTGGAACAACGCCCTAGAGTGAAGCCTAGGTTGCCTGGAACCTAGAAATGACCATCACTTTCACACGGGTTGCAATTATTCCTGTTCTAGTATGGAAAGACTGTTGTATTTTTATTGTATTTTATGCTTCTGGCGTTGACTTCTTAGGCCCTAACTATTCGATATGGTGGAGCAATGCTTCAGAGATAAGTTTAGGATGCCCGAAACGCCGAAATGATCATTACTATCACGCTTGTTGCAATTATTCCTGTTATACGATGAAAAGACTGTTGTATTTTTATTGTATTTTATGCTTCAGTCGCAGACTTCTAAGGCCGTAGCTATTCGATATGTTGGAGCACCGCCCCAGAGTGAAGCCTAGGTTGCTCGGAACGTAGAAATGACCACTACTTTCACACTGTTTGCAATTATTCATTTAATACGGTGGAAATGCTGTTGTATTTATATCGTATTTTATGCTTCTGGCGTTGACTTCTAAGGACCTAACTATTCGATCTGGTGGAGCAACGCCCTAGAGTGAAGCCTAGGTTGCTCGGAATGTAGAAATGACCATAACTTTCACACTGGTTGCAATTATTCGTTTTATACGGTGGAAAAGCTGCGGCACCTTTATTGTATTTTATCCATCTGGGGTTGACTTCTAAGGCCCTAGCTATTAGGTGTGGTGGAGCAACGCCCTAGAGTGACGCCTAGGTTGCCCGGAACGTAGAAATGACCATTACTTTCACAATGTTTGCAATTATTCATTTTATACGATGGAAAAACTTTTGTACTTATATTGTATTTTATTCTTCTGGCGTTGACTTCTTAGGCCCTAACTATGCGATCTGGTGGAACAACGCCCTAGAGTGAAGTCTAGGATGCCCGGAACGTAGAAGTGACCATAAATTTCACACTGGTTGCTATCATTCGTTTTATACGATAGAAAAACTGTTATATTTATATTGTATTTTATGCTTCTGGCGTTGACTTCTAAGGACCTAACTATTCGATCTGGTGGAGCAACGCCCTAGAGTGAAGCCTAGGTTGCTCGGAATGTAGAAATGACCATAACTTTCACACTGGTTGCAATTATTCGTTTTGTACGATGGAAAAACTGTTGCACCTTTATCGTATTTCACGATTCTGGCGTTGACTTCTTAGGCCGTATCTATTCGATCTGGTGGAGCAACGCCCTGGAGTGAAACCTAGGTTGCGCGGAACGTAGCAATGACCATAACTTTCACACTGGTACCAATTATTCGTTTTATACACAGGAAAAACTGTTCTAATTATTTTGTATTTAATGCTTCGGGCGTTGACTTCTAAGGCCCTAACTGTTTGATCTGGTGGAGCAACGCCCTAGAGTGAAGCCTAGGCTGCCCGGAACGTAGAAATGACCATAACTTTCACACTGCTTGCTATTATTCGTTCTATACGATGGAAAAACTGTTATATTTATATTGTATTTTATGCTTCTGGCGTTGACCTCTGAGGCCGTTGCTATTCGATGTGGTGGAAGAACCCCATAGAGTGAAGCCTAGGTAGCCCGGAACGTTGAAATGTCCATATCTTTCGCACTGTTTGCAATTATTCATTTTATACGATGGCAAAGCTGTTGTATTTATATTGTATTTTATGCTTCTGGCGTTGACATCTTAGGCCCTAACTATTCGATCTGGTGGAGCAATGCCTCAGAGATAAGTCTAGGATGCCCGAAACGCCGAAATGATCATTACAATCACACTGGTTGCAATTATTCCTGTTATACGATGGAAAAACTGTTGCATCTTTATTGTATTTTATGCTTCTGGCGTTGACTTCTAAGGCGCAAACTATTCCATCTGGTGGAGCAACGCCCTAGAGTGAAGCCTAGGCTGCCCGGAACGTAGAAATGACCATAACTTTCACTCTGGTTGCTATGATTCTCTGTATACGATGGAAAAACTGTTATATTTATATTGTATTTTATGCTTCTGGCGTTGACTTCTTAGGCCCTAACTATTCGATCTGGTGGAACAACGACCTAGAGTGAAGCCTAGGTTGCCTGGAACGTAGAAATGACCATTACTTTCACACTGTTTACAGTTATTCCTGTTATACCATGGAAAAACTTTTGCATCTTTATTGTATTTTATGCTTCTGGCGCTGACTTCTAATGCCCTAACTATTCGGTCTTGTGGAACAGCGCCCTAGAGTGTAGCCTAGGTTGCCTGGAATGTAGAAATGACAATCACGTTCACACGGGTTGCAATTATTCCTGTTCTAGTATGGAAAGACTGTTGTATTTTTATTGTATTTTATGCTTCAGTCGTAGACTTCTAAGGCCGTAGCTATTCGATATGTTGGAGCACCGCCCCAGAGTGAAGCCTAGGTTGCTCGGAACGTAGAAATGACCACTACTTTCACACTTTTTGCAATTATTCATTTAATACGGTGGAAATGCTGTTGTATTTATATCGTATTTTATGCTTCTGGCGTTGACTTCTAAGGACCTAACTATTCGATCTGGTGGAGCAACGCCCTAGAGTGAAGCCTAGGTTGCTCGGAATGTAGAAATGACCATAACATTCACACTGGTTGCAATTATTCGTTTTGTACGATGGAAAAACTGTTGCATCTTTATCGTATTTCATGATTCTGGCGTTGACTTCTTAGGCCGTATCTATTCGATCTGGTGGAGCAACGCCCTGGAGTGAAACCTAGGTTGCGCGGAACGTAGCAATGACCATAACTTTCACACTGGTACCAATTATTCGTTTTATACACAGGAAAAACTGTTCTATTTATTTTGTATTTAATGCTTCGGGCGTTGACTTCTAAGGCCCTAACTGTTTGATCTGGTGGAGCAACGCCCTAGAGTGAAGCCTAGGCTGCCCGGAACGTAGAAATGACCATAACTTTCACACTGGTTGCTATTATTCTCTTTATACGATGGAAAAACTGTTATATTTATATTGTATTTTATGCTTCTGGCGTTGACTTCTTAGGCCCTAACTATTCGATCTGGTGGAACAACGACCTAGAGTGAAGCCTAGGTTGCCTGGAACGTAGAAATGACCATTACTTTCACACTGTTTACAGTTATTCCTGTTATACGATGGAAAAACTTTTGCATCTTTATTGTATTTTATGCTTCTGGCGCTGACTTCTAAGGCCCTAGCCATTTGATTTCGTGGAGCAACGCCCGAGAGTGGAGCCTAGGTCGCCCGCTACGTAGAAATGACCATTACTTTCACACTGTTTGCAGATATACATTATATACGATGGAAAATCTATTGTATTTATGTTGTATTTTATGCTTCTGGCGTTGACTTCTTAGGCCCTAACTATTCGACCTGGTGGAGCAATGCCTCAGAGATAAGTCTAGGATGCACGAAACGCCGAAATGATCATTACTATCACGCTTGTTGCAAATTATTCCTGCTATACGATGGAAAAGCTGTTGCATCTTTATTGTATTTTATGCTTCTGGCGTTGACTTCTAAGGCCCTAACTATTCGATCAGGTGGAGCAACGCCCTAGAGTGAAGCGTAGGTTGCTCGGAATGTAGAAATGACCATAACTTTCACACTGTCTGCAATTGTTCCTTTTATACGATGGAAAAGCTGTTGTATTTATATCGTATTTTATGCTTCTGGCGTTGACTTCTAAAGACCTCACTATTCGATCTGGTGGAGCAACGCCCTAGAGTGAAGCCTAGGTTGCTCGGTATGTAGAAATGACCATTACTTTCACAATGTTTGCAATTATTCATTTTATACGATGGAAAAACTTTTGTACTTATATTGTATTTTATTCTTCTGGCGTTGACTTCTTAGGCCCTAACTATGCGATCTGGTGGAACAACGCCCTAGAGTGAAGACTAGGTTGCCCGGATCATGGAAATGACCATTACTTTCACACTGTATGCAAATATACATTATATACGATGGAAAAGCTGTTGTATTTATATTGTGTTTTATGCTTCTGGCGTTGACTTCTTAGGCCCTAACTATTTAATCTGGTAGAGCACCGCCCTAGAGTGAAGCATAGGTTGCCTGTAACGTAGAAATGACCATTACTTTCACACTGTTTACAGTTATTCCTGTTATACGATGGAAAAACTTTTGCATCTTTATTGTATTTTATGCTTCTGGCGAAGACTTCTAAGGCCCTAACTACTCGATCTGGTGGAGCAACGCCGTAGAGTGAAGCCCAGGTTGCCCGGAACGTAGAAATGACCATTACATTCACACTGGTTGCAATTATTCGTCTTATACGATAGAAATGCTGTTGTATTTATATCGTATTTTATGCTTCTGGCGTTGACTTCTAAGAACCTAACTATTCGATCTGGAGGAGCAACGCCCTAGAGTGAAGCCTAGGATGCTCGTAATGTAGAAATGACCATAACTTTCACACTGGTTGCAATTATTCGTTTTATACGATGGAAAAGCTGTGGCATCTTTATTGTATTTTATTCTTCTGGGGTTGACTTCTAAGGCCCTAGCTATTAAGTGTGGTGGAGCAACGCCCTAGAGTGACGCCTAGGTTGCCCGGAACGTACAAATGACCATTACTCTCACAATGTTTGCAATTATTCATTTTATACGATGGAAAAACTTTTGTACTTATATCGTATTTTATTCTTCTGGCGTTGACTTGTTAGGCCCTAACTATGCGATATGGTGGAACAACGCCCTAGAGTGAAGACTAGGTTGCCCGGAACATGGAAATGACCATTACTTTCACACTGTATGCATATATACATTATATACGATGGAAAAACTGTTGTATTTATATTGTATTTTATGCTTCTGGCGTTCACTTCTTAGGCCCTAACTATTCGATCTGGTGGAACAACGCCCTAGGGTGAATCCTAGGTTGCCCGGAACGTAGAAATGACCATACCTTTTACGCTGGTAGCAATTATTCGTTTTATACAATGGAAAAACCGTTCTATATATTTTGTGTTTTATGCTTCGGGCGTTGACTTCTAAGGCCCTAACTGTTTGATCTGGTGGAACAACGCCCTAGAGTGAAGCCTAGGTTGCCGGGAACCTAGAAATGACCATAACTTTCACACTGGTTGCTATTATTCGTTCTATACGATGGAAAAACTGTTATATTTATATTGTATTTTATGCTTCTGGCGTTGACCTCTGAGGCCGTTGCTATTCGATGTGGTGGAAGAACCCCATAGAGTGAAGCCTAGGTAGCCCGGAACGTAGAAATGTCCATATCTTTCGCACTGTTTGCAATTATTCATTTTATACGATGGCAAAGCTGTTGTATTTATATTGTATTTTATGCTTCTGGCGTTGACATCTTAGGCCCTAACTATTCGATCTGGTGGAGCAATGCCTCAGAGATAAGTCTAGGATGCCCGAAACGCCGAAATGATCATTACAATCACACTGGTTGCAATTATTCCTGTTATACGATGGAAAAACTGTTGCACCTTTATTGTATTTTATTCATCTGCGGTTGACTTCTACGGCCGTAGCTATTAGATGTGGTGGAGCAACGCCCTAGAGTGACGCCTAGGTTGGCCGGAACGTAGAAATGACCATTGCTTTCACACTGGTTGCAATTATTCGTCTTATACGATGGAAAAGCTGTTGTATTTATATTGTATTTTATGCTTCTGGCGTTGACTTCTTAGGCCCTAACTATTCGATCTGGTGGAACAACGACCTAGAGTGAAGCCTAGGTTGCCTGGAACGTAGAAATGACCATTACTTTCACACTGTTTACAGTTATTCCTGTTATACGATGGAAAAACTTTTGCATCTTTATTGTAATTTATGCTTCTGGCGCTGACTTCTAAGGCCCTAGCCATTTGATTTCGTGGAGCAACGCCCGAGAGTGGAGCCTAGGTTGCCGGCTACGTAGAAATGGCCATTACTTTCACACTGTTTGCAGATATACATTATATACGATGGAAAATCTATTGTATTTATGTTGTATTTTATGCTTCTGGCGTTGACTTCTTAGGCCCTAACTATTCGACCTGGTGGAGCAATGCCTCAGAGATAAGTCTAGGATGCACGAAACGCCGAAATGATCATTACTATCACGCTTGTTGCAAATTATTCCTGCTATACGATGGAAAAGCTGTTGCATCTTTATTGTATTTTATGCTTCTGGCGTTGACTTCTAAGGCCCTAACTATTCGATCAGGTGGAGCAACGCCCTAGAGTGAAGCCTAGGTTGCTCGGAATGTAGAAATGACCATAACTTTCACACTGTCTGCAATTGTTCCTTTTATACGATGGAAAAGCTGTTGTATTTATATCGTATTTTATGCTTCTGGCGTTGACTTCTAAGGACCTCACTATTCGATCTGGTGGAGCAACGCCCTAGAGTGAAGCCTAGGTTGCTCGGTATGTAGAAATGACCATTACTTTCACAATGTTTGCAATTATTCATTTTATACGATGGAAAAACTTTTGTACTTATATTGTATTTTATTCTTCTGGCGTTGACTTCTTAGGCCCTAACTATGCGATCTGGTGGAACAACGCCCTAGAGTGAAGACTAGGTTGCCCGGATCATGGAAATGACCATTACTTTCACACTGTATGCAAATATACATTACATACGATGGAAAAGCTGTTGTATTTATATTGTGTTTTATGCTTCTGGCGTTGACTTCTTAGGCCCTAACTATTTAATCTGGTAGAGCACCGCTCTAGAGTGAAGCATAGGTTGCCTGGAACGTAGAAATGACCATTACTTTCACACTGTTTACAGTTATTCCTGTTATACGATGGAAAAACTTTTGCTTCTTTATTGTATTTTATGCTTCTGGCGAAGACTTCTAAGGCCCTAACTACTCGATCTGGTGGAGCAACGCCGTAGAGTGAAGCCCAGGTTGCCCGGAACGTAGAAATGACCATTACATTCACACTGGTTGCAATTATTCGTCTTATACGATAGAAATGCTGTTGTATTTATATCGTATTTTATGCTTCTGGCGTTGACTTCTAAGGACCTAACTATTCGATCTGGAGGAGCAACGCCCTAGAGTGAAGCCTAGGTTGCTCGTAATGTAGAAATGACCATAACTTTCACACTGGTTGCAATTATTCGTTTTATACGATGGAAAAGCTGTGGCATCTTTATTGTATTTTATTCTTCTGGGGTTGACTTCTAAGGCCCTAGCTATTAAGTGTGGTGGAGCAACGCCCTAGAGTGACGCCTAGGTTGCCCGGAACGTACAAATGACCATTACTCTCACAATGTTTGCAATTATTCATTTTATACGATGGAAAAACTTTTGTACTTATATCGTATTTTATTCTTCCGGCGTTGACTTGTTAGGCCCTAACTATGCGATATGGTGGAACAACGCCCTAGAGTGAAGACTAGGTTGCCCGGAACATGGAAATGACCATTACTTTCACACTGTATGCATATATACATTATATACGATGGAAAAACTGTTGTATTTATATTGTATTTTATGCTTCTGGCGTTCACTTCTTAGGCCCTAACTATTCGATCTGGTGGAACAACGCCCTAGGGTGAATCCTAGGTTGCCCGGAACGTAGAAATGACCATACCTTTTACGCTGGTAGCAATTATTCGTTTTATACAATGGAAAAACCGTTGTATATATTTTGTGTTTTATGCTTCGGGCGTTGACTTCTAAGGCCCTAACTGTTTGATCTGGTGGAACAACGCCCTAGAGTGAAGCCTAGGTTGCCGGGAACCTAGAAATGACCATAACTTTCACACTGGTTGCTATTATTCGTTCTATACGATGGAAAAACTGTTATATTTATATTGTATTTTATGCTTCTGGCGTTGACCTCTGAGGCCGTTGCTATTCGATGTGGTGGAAGAACCCCATAGAGTGAAGCCTAGGTAGCCCGGAACGTAGAAATGTCCATATCTTTCGCACTGTTTGCAATTATCCATTTTATACGATGGCAAAGCTGTTGTATTTGTATTGTATTTTATGCTTCTGGCGTTGACATCTTAGGCCCTAACTATTCGATCTGGTGGAGCAATGCCTCACAGATAAGTCTAGGATGCCCGAAACGCCGAAATGATCATTACAATCACACTGGTTGCAATTATTCCTGTTATACGATGGAAAAACTGTTGCATCTTTATTGTATTTTATGCTTCTGGCGTTGACTTCTAAGGCGCAAACTATTC
Organism: Calliopsis andreniformis; assembly: GCF_051401765.1. Lineage (NCBI taxonomy): Eukaryota > Metazoa > Arthropoda > Insecta > Hymenoptera > Andrenidae > Calliopsis > Calliopsis andreniformis. The sequence continues at coordinate 25,451,336 of NW_027480423.1, forward strand.
CATCTGGAGGAGCAACGCCCTAGAGTGAAGCCTAGGCTGCCCGGAACGTAGAAATGACCATAACTTTCACACTGGTTGCTATGATTCTCTGTATACGATGGAAAAACTGTTATATTTATATTGTATTTTATGCTTCTGGCGTTGACTTCTTAGGCCCTAACTATTCGATCTGGTGGAACAACGACCTAGAGTGAACCCTAGGTTGCCTGGAACGTAGAAATGACCATTACTTTCACACTGTTTACAGTTATACCTGTTATACCATGATAAAACTTTTGCATCTTTATTGTATTTTATGCTTCTGGCGCTGACTTCTAATGCCCTAACTATTCGATCTTGTGGAACAACGCCCTAGAGTGAAGCCTAGGTTGCCTGGAACCTAGAAATGACCATCACTTTCACACGGGTTGCAATTATTCCTGTTCTAGTATGGAAAGACTGTTGTATTTTTATTGTATTTTATACTTCTGGGGTTGACTTCTGAGGCCGTTGCTATTCGATGTGGTGGAAGAACGCCATAGAGTGAAGCCTAGGTAGCCCGGAACGTAGAAATGTCCATATCTTTCGCACTGTTTGCAATTATTCATTTTATACGATGGCAATATCGTTGTATTTATATTGTATTTTATGCTTCTGGCGTTGACTTCTTAGGCCCTAACTATTCGATCTGGTGGAGCAATGCTTCAGAGATAAGTTTAGGATGCCCGAAACGCCGAAATGATCATTACTATCACGCTTGTTGCAATTATTCCTGTTATACGATGAAAAGACTGTTGTATTTTTATTGTATTTTATGCTTCAGTCGTAGACTTCGAAGGCCGTAGCTATTCCTTATGTTGGAGCACCGCCCCATAGTGAAGCCTAGGTTGCTCGGAACGTAGAAATGACCACTACTTTCACACTGTTTGCAATTATTCATTTAATACGGTGGAAATGCTGTTGTATTTATATCGTATTTTATGCTTCTGGCGTTGACTTCTAAGGACCTAACTATCCGATCTGGTGGAGCAACGCCCTAGAGTGAAGCCTAGGTTGCTCGGAATGTAGAAATGACCATAACTTTCACACTGGTTGCAATTATTCGTTTTATACGGTGGAAAAGCTGTGGCATCTTTATTGTATTTTATACATCTGGGGTTGACTTCTAAGGCCCTAGCTATTAGGTGTGGTGGAGCAACGCCCTAGAGTGACGCCTAGGTTGCCCGGAACGTAGAAATGACCATTACTTTCACAATGTTTGCAATTATTCATTTTATACGATGGAAAAACTTTTGTACTTATATTGTATTTTATTCTTCTGGCGTTGACTTCTTAGGCCCTAACTATGCGATCTGGTGGAACAACGCCCTAGAGTGAAGACTAGGTTGCCCGGAACATGGAAATGACCATTACTTTCACACTGTATGCAAATATACATTATATACGATGGAAAAGCTGTTGTATTTATATTGTGTTTTATGCTTCTGGCGTTGACTTCTTAGGCCCTAACTATTTAATCTGGTAGAGCACCGCCCTAGCGTGAAGCATAGGTTGCCTGGAACGTAGAAATGACCATTACTTTCACACTGTTTACAGTTATTCCTGTTATACGATGGAAAAACTTTTGCATCTTTATTGTATTTTATGCTTCTGGCGTTGACTTCTAAGGCCCTAACTACTCGATCGGGTGGAGCAACACCGTAGAGTGAAGCCCAGGTTGCCCGGAACGTAGAAATGACCATTACATTCACACTGGTTGCAATTATTCGTCTTATACGATGGAAAAACTGTTCTATTTATTTTGTATTTAATGCTTCGGGCGTTGACTTCTAAGGCCCTAACTGTTCGACCTTGTGGAAGAACGCCCTAGAGTGAAGCCTAGGTTGCCTGGAACGTTAGAAATGACCATAACTTTCACACTGGTTGCAATTATTCATTTTATACGATGGAAAATCTGTTGTACTTATATTGTGTTTTATACTTATGGCGTTGAATTCTAAGTCCCTAGCTATTCGATCCGGTGGAGCAACGCCCTAGAGTGACGCCTAGGTTGCTCGGAACGTAGAAATGACCATAACTTTCACACTGGTTGCAATTATTCGTTTTATACGATGGAAAAACTGTTGCATCTTTATTGTATTTTATGCTTCTGGCGTTGACTTCTAAGGCCGTAACTATTCGATCTGGTGGAGCAACGCCCTGGAGTGAAACCTAGGTTGCGCGGAACGTAGCAATGACCATAACTTTCACACTGGTACCAATTATTCGTTTTATACACAGGAAAAACTGTTCTATTTATTTTGTATTTTATGCTTCTGGCGTTCACTTCTTAGGCCCTAACTATTCGATCTGGTGGAACAACGCCCTAGGGTGAAGCCTAGGGTGCCCGGAACGTAGAAATGACCACAACTTTCACACTGGCTGTTATTATTCGTTTTATACGATGGAAAAACTGTTATATTTATATTGTATTTTATGCTTCTGGCGTTGACCTCTGAGGCCGTTGCTATTCGATGTGGTGGAAGAACCCCATAGAGTGAAGCCTAGGTAGCCCGGAACGTAGAAATGTCCATATCTTTTGCACTGTTTGCAATTATTCATATTATACGATGGCAAAGCTGTTGTATTTATATTGTATTTTATGCTTCTGGCGTTGACTTCTTAGGCCCTAACTATTCGATCTGGTGGAGCAATGCCTCAGAGATAAGTCTAGGATGCCCGAAACGCCGAAATGATCATTACTATCACACTGGCTGCAATTATTCCTGTTATACGATGGAAAAACTGTTGCATCTTTATTGTATTGTATGCTTCTGGCGTTGACTTCTAAGGCGCAAACTATTCCATCTGGTGGAGCAACGTCCTAGAGTGAAGCCTAGGCTGCCCGGAACGTAGAAATGACCCTAACTTTCACACTGGTTGCTATTATTCTCCTTATACGATGGAAAAACTGTTATATTTATATTGTATTTTATGCTTCTGGCGTTGACTTCTTAGGTCCTAACTATTCGATCTGTTGGAACAACGACCTAGAGTGAAGCCTAGGTTGCCTGGAACGTAGAAATGACCATTACTTTCACACTGTTTACATTTATTCCTGTTATACGATGGAAAAACTTTTGCACCTTTATTGTATTTTATGCTTCTGGCGCTGACTTCTAAGGCCCTAGCTATTTGATTTGGTGGAGCAACGCCCGAGAGTGGAGCCTAGGTTGCCCGCTACGTAGAAATGACCATTACTTTCACACTGTTTGCAGATATACATTATATACGATGGAAAATCTATTGTACTTATGTTGTATTTTATGCTTCTGGCGTTGACTTCTTAGGCCCTAACTATTTGATATGGTGGAGCACCGCCCTAGAGTGAAGCCTAGGTTGCCCGGAACGTAGAAAAGACCATTACCTTCACACTGGTTGCAATTATTCCTGTTTTACGAAGAAAAAACTGTTGCATCTTTATTGTATATTTTGCTTCTGGCGTTGATTTCTAAGGCCCTAACAACTCGATCTGGTGGAGCAACGCCATAGAGTGAAGCCTAGGTTGCCCGGAAAGTAGAAAGGACCATTACTTTCACAATGTTTGCAATTATTCATTGTATACGATGGAAAAACTTTTGTACTTATATTGTATTTTATTCTTCTGGCGTTGACTTCTTAGGCCCTAACTATTCGATCTGGTGGAACAACGCCCTAGAGTGAAGACTAGGTTTCCCGGAACATGGAAATGACCACTACTTTCACACTGTATGCAAATATACATTATATACGATGGAAAAACTGTTGCATCTTTATTGTATTTTATGCTTCTGGCGTTGACTTCTAAGGCCCTAACTATTCGATCAGGTGGAGCAACGCCCTAGAGTGAAGCCTAGGTTGCTCGGAATGTAGAAATGACCATAACTTTCACACTGGTTGCAATTATTCATTTTATACGATGGAAAAACTGTTGTACTTATATTGTGTTTTATACTTATGGCGTTGAATTCTAAGTCCCTAGCTATTCGATCCGGTGGAGCAACGCGCTAGAGTGACGCCTAGGTTGCTCGGAACGTAGAAATGACCATAACTTTCACACTGGTTGCTATTATTCTCTTTATACGATGGAAAAACTGTAATATTTATATTGTATTTTATGCTTCTGGCGTTGACTTCTGAGGCCGTTGCTATTCGATGTGGTGGAAGAACGCCATAGAGTGAAGCCTAGGTAGCCCGGAACGTAGAAATGTCCATATCTTTCGCACTGTTTGCAATTATTCATTTTATACGATGGCAAAACTGTTGTATTTATATTGTATTTTATGCTTCTGGCGTTGACTTCTTAGGCCCTAACTATCCGATCTGGTGGAGCAATGCTTCAGAGATAAGTCTAGGATGCCCGAAACGCCGAAATGATCATTACTATCACGCTTGTTGCAATTATTCCTGTTATACGATGAAAAGACTGTTGTATTTTTATTGTATTTTATGCTTCAGTCGTAGACTTCTAAGGCCGTAGCTATTCGATATGTTGGAGCACCGCCCTAGAGTGAAGCCTAGGTTGCTCGAGACGTAGAAATGACCACTACCTTCACACTGTTTGCAATTATTCATTTAATACGGTGGAAATGCTGTTGTATTTATATCGTATTTTATGCTTCTGGCGTTGACTTCTAAGGACATAACTATTCGATCTGGTGGAGCAACGCCCTAGAGTGAAGCCTAGGTTGCTCGGAATGTAGAAATGACCATAACTTTCACACTGGTTGCAATTATTCGTTTTGTACGATGGAAAAACTGTTCTATTTATTTTGTATTTAATGCTTCTGGCCTTGACTTCTTAGGCACTAACTATTCGATCTGGTGGAGCGACGCCATAGAGTGAAAGGTAGGTTGCCCGGAACGTAGAAATGAACATTACTTTCACACTGGTTGTAATTATTCCTGTTATACGATGGAAAAACAGTTGTATTTTTATTGTATTTTATGCTTCTGGCGTTTAATTCTAAGTCCCTAGCTATTCGATCTGGTGGAGGATCGCCCTAGAGTGAAGCCTAGGTTGGCCGGAACGTAGAAATGACCATTACTTTCACACTGTTTGCAATTATTCGTTCTATACGATGGAAAAGCTGTTGCATCTTTATTGTATTTAATGCTTCTGGAGTTCACTTCTTAGGCCTTAACTATTCGATCTGGTGAACAACGCCCTAGGGTGAACCCTAGGTTATCCGGAACGTAGAAATGACCATAACTTTCTCACTGGTTGCAATTATTCGTTTTATACAATGGAACATCTGTCGTATTTGTATTGTATTTTATGCTTCTGGCGTTGACTTCTAAGGCCGTAGCTATTATATGTGGTGGAGCGACGCCCTAGTGTGACGCCTAGGTTGCCCGGAACGTAGAAATTACCATAACTTTCACACTGGTTGCAATTATTCGTTTTATACAATGGAAAACTGGTCTATTTATTTTGTATTTTATGCTCCGGGCGTTGACTTCTAAGGTCGTAGCTATTCGATCTCGTGGGGCAACGTCCAAGAGTGAAGCCTAGGTTGCCCGGAAAGTAGAAATGCCCATAACTTTCACACTGGTTGCAATTATTCGCTTTATACGCTGGAAAAACTGTTGTATTTATATTGTATTTTATGCTTCTGGCGTTGACTTCTAAGGCCCTAACTATTCGATCTGGTGGAGCAACGCAATAGAGGGAAGCCTAGGTTGCCCGGAACGTAGAAATGGCCATCACTTTCAAACAGGTTGCAATTAATCCTGTTATACGATGGAAAAACTATTGTATTTTTATTGCATTTTATGCTTCGGGCGTTGACTTCTAAGCCCCTAACTATTCAATCTGTTGGATCAACGCCCTAGAGCGAAGCCTAGGTTGCCCGGAAAGTAGAAATGACCATAACCTTCATACTGGTTGCAATTATTCGTTTTATACGATGGAAAAACTGTTGTATTTATATTGTATTTTATGCTTCAGGCGTTGACTTCTAAGGCCGTAGCTATTCGATGTGGTGGTGCAACATCCTACAGTGAAGCCTTGGTTGCCCGGAACGTGGAAATGACCATAACCTTCACACAGGTTGCAATTATTCGTTTTATACGATGGAAAGACTGTTGTATTTATTTTGTAGTTTATGCTTCAGGCGTTGACTTTTAAGGCCCTAACTCTTCGATCTGGTGTAGCAACGCCTCAGAGTTAAGATTTGGATGCCCGAAACGCCGAAATGATCATTACCTTCGCACTGGTTGCAGTGATCCATGCTATACAATGGAAAAACAGTTGTATTTATATTGTATTTGGTGCTTCTGGCGTTGACTTCTTAGGCCGTAACTATTCGATCTGGTGGAGCAACGCCATAGAGTGAAACGTAGGTTGCCCGGAACATAGAAACGTCCATTACATTCACACTGGTTGCAATTATCCGTTTTATACAGTGGAAAAGCTGTTGTACTTATATTGTATTTTATTCTCCTGGCGTTGACTTCCTAGGTCCTAACTATTCGATCTGGTGGAACAACATCCTAGGGTGAAGCCTAGGTGGCCCGGAACGTAGAAATGACCATTACTTTCACACTGGTTGCAATTATTCATGCTATACGATGGAGAAACTGTTGTATTTTTATTGTATTTTATGTTTCAGGTGTTGACTTCTAAGGTCGTAGCTATTCGATCTCGTGGGGCAACGTCCAATAGTTAAGCGTATGTTCCCCGAAGCGTATAAATGACCATTACTTTCAGACTGGTTGCAATTATTCTTTTTATACGATGGAAAGACTGTTGAATTTTTATTGTATTTTATGCTTCTGGCGTTGAATTGTAGGTCCCTAACTATTCGATCTGGTGGAGCAACGCCCTAGACTGAAGTCTAGGTTCCCCGGGACGTAGAAATGACCATTACTTTCACACTGGTTGCAATTATTCCTGTTATACTATGGAAAGATTGTGTATTTTTATTGTATTTTTTGCTTCGGGCAGTGACTTCTCAGGCGCTAGCTATTCGATCTGGTGGCACAACGCACTAGAGTGAAGCCTAGTTTGCCCGTATCGTAGAAATGACCATAACTTTCATACTGGTTGCAAATATTCGTTTTATACGCTGGAAAAACTGTTGTATTTATATTGTATTTTATGCTTCTGGCGTTGACTTCTAAGGCCGTAACTATTCGATCTGGTGGAGCAACGCCCTGGAGTGAAACCTAGGTTGCGCGGAACGTAGCAATGACCATAACTTTCACACTGGTACCAATTATTCGTTTTATACACAGGAAAAACTGTTCTATTTATTTTGTATTTTATGCTTCTGGCGTTCACTTCTTAGGCCCTAACTATTCGATCTGGTGGAACAACGCCCTAGGGTGAAGCCTAGGGTGCCCGGAACGTAGAAATGACCACAACTTTCACACTGGCTGTTATTATTCGTTTTATACGATGGAAAAACTGTTATATTTATATTGTATTTTATGCTTCTGGCGTTGACCTCTGAGGCCGTTGCTATTCGATGTGGTGGAAGAACCCCATAGAGTGAAGCCTAGGTAGCCCGGAACGTAGAAATGTCCATATCTTTTGCACTGTTTGCAATTATTCATATTATACGATGGCAAAGCTGTTGTATTTATATTGTATTTTATGCTTCTGGCGTTGACTTCTTAGGCCCTAACTATTCGATCTGGTGGAGCAATGCCTCAGAGATAAGTCTAGGATGCCCGAAACGCCGAAATGATCATTACTATCACACTGGCTGCAATTATTCCTGTTATACGATGGAAAAACTGTTGCATCTTTATTGTATTGTATGCTTCTGGCGTTGACTTCTAAGGCGCAAACTATTCCATCTGGTGGAGCAACGTCCTAGAGTGAAGCCTAGGCTGCCCGGAACGTAGAAATGACCCTAACTTTCACACTGGTTGCTATTATTCTCCTTATACGATGGAAAAACTGTTATATTTATATTGTATTTTATGCTTCTGGCGTTGACTTCTTAGGTCCTAACTATTCGATCTGTTGGAACAACGACCTAGAGTGAAGCCTAGGTTGCCTGGAACGTAGAAATGACCATTACTTTCACACTGTTTACATTTATTCCTGTTATACGATGGAAAAACTTTTGCACCTTTATTGTATTTTATGCTTCTGGCGCTGACTTCTAAGGCCCTAGCTATTTGATTTGGTGGAGCAACGCTCGAGAGTGGAGCCTAGGTTGCCCGCTACGTAGAAATGACCATTACTTTCACACTGTTTGCAGATATACATTATATACGATGGAAAATCTATTGTACTTATGTTGTATTTTATGCTTCTGGCGTTGACTTCTTAGGCCCTAACTATTTGATATGGTGGAGCACCGCCCTAGAGTGAAGCCTAGGTTGCCCGGAACGTAGAAAAGACCATTACCTTCACACTGGTTGCAATTATTCCTGTTTTACGAAGAAAAAACTGTTGCATCTTTATTGTATATTTTGCTTCTGGCGTTGATTTCTAAGGCCCTAACAACTCGATCTGGTGGAGCAACGCCATAGAGTGAAGCCTAGGTTGCCCGGAAAGTAGAAAGGACCATTACTTTCACAATGTTTGCAATTATTCATTGTATACGATGGAAAAACTTTTGTACTTATATTGTATTTTATTCTTCTGGCGTTGACTTCTTAGGCCCTAACTATTCGATCTGGTGGAACAACGCCCTAGAGTGAAGACTAGGTTTCCCGGAACATGGAAATGACCACTACTTTCACACTGTATGCAAATATACATTATATACGATGGAAAAACTGTTGCATCTTTATTGTATTTTATGCTTATGGCGTTGACTTCTAAGGCCCTAACTATTCGATCAGGTGGAGCAACGCCCTAGAGTGAAGCCTAGGTTGCTCGGAATGTAGAAATGACCATAACTTTCACACTGGTTGCAATTATTCATTTTATACGATGGAAAAACTGTTGTACTTATATTGTGTTTTATACTTATGGCGTTGAATTCTAAGTCCCTAGCTATTCGATCCGGTGGAGCAACGCGCTAGAGTGACGCCTAGGTTGCTCGGAACGTAGAAATGACCATAACTTTCACACTGGTTGCTATTATTCTCTTTATACGATGGAAAAACTGTAATATTTATATTGTATTTTATGCTTCTGGCGTTGACTTCTGAGGCCGTTGCTATTCGATGTGGTGGAAGAACGCCATAGAGTGAAGCCTAGGTAGCCCGGAACGTAGAAATGTCCATATCTTTCGCACTGTTTGCAATTATTCATTTTATACGATGGCAAAACTGTTGTATTTATATTGTATTTTATGCTTCTGGCGTTGACTTCTTAGGCCCTAACTATCCGATCTGGTGGAGCAATGCTTCAGAGATAAGTCTAGGATGCCCGAAACGCCGAAATGATCATTACTATCACGCTTGTTGCAATTATTCCTGTTATACGATGAAAAGACTGTTGTATTTTTATTGTATTTTATGCTTCAGTCGTAGACTTCTAAGGCCGTAGCTATTCGATATGTTGGAGCACCGCCCTAGAGTGAAGCCTAGGTTGCTCGAGACGTAGAAATGACCACTACCTTCACACTGTTTGCAATTATTCATTTAATACGGTGGAAATGCTGTTGTATTTATATCGTATTTTATGCTTCTGGCGTTGACTTCTAAGGACATAACTATTCGATCTGGTGGAGCAACGCCCTAGAGTGAAGCCTAGGTTGCTCGGAATGTAGAAATGACCATAACTTTCACACTGGTTGCAATTATTCGTTTTGTACGATGGAAAAACTGTTCTATTTATTTTGTATTTAATGCTTCTGGCCTTGACTTCTTAGGCACTAACTATTCGATCTGGTGGAGCGACGCCATAGAGTGAAAGGTAGGTTGCCCGGAACGTAGAAATGAACATTACTTTCACACTGGTTGTAATTATTCCTGTTATACGATGGAAAAACAGTTGTATTTTTATTGTATTTTATGCTTCTGGCGTTTAATTCTAAGTCCCTAGCTATTCGATCTGGTGGAGGATCGCCCTAGAGTGAAGCCTAGGTTGGCCGGAACGTAGAAATGACCATTACTTTCACACTGTTTGCAATTATTCGTTCTATACGATGGAAAAGCTGTTGCATCTTTATTGTATTTAATGCTTCTGGAGTTCACTTCTTAGGCCTTAACTATTCGATCTGGTGAACAACGCCCTAGGGTGAACCCTAGGTTATCCGGAACGTAGAAATGACCATAACTTTCTCACTGGTTGCAATTATTCGTTTTATACAATGGAACATCTGTCGTATTTGTATTGTATTTTATGCTTCTGGCGTTGACTTCTAAGGCCGTAGCTATTATATGTGGTGGAGCGACGCCCTAGTGTGACGCCTAGGTTGCCCGGAACGTAGAAATTACCATAACTTTCACACTGGTTGCAATTATTCGTTTTATACAATGGAAAACTGGTCTATTTATTTTGTATTTTATGCTCCGGGCGTTGACTTCTAAGGTCGTAGCTATTCGATCTCGTGGGGCAACGTCCAAGAGTGAAGCCTAGGTTGCCCGCAAAGTAGAAATGCCCATAACTTTCACACTGGTTGCAATTATTCGCTTTATACGCTGGAAAAACTGTTGTATTTATATTGTATTTTATGCTTCTGGCGTTGACTTCTAAGGCCCTAACTATTCGATCTGGTGGAGCAACGCAATAGAGGGAAGCCTAGGTTGCCCGGAACGTAGAAATGGCCATCACTTTCAAACAGGTTGCAATTAATCCTGTTATACGATGGAAAAACTATTGTATTTTTATTGCATTTTATGCTTCGGGCGTTGACTTCTAAGCCCCTAACTATTCAATCTGTTGGATCAACGCCCTAGAGCGAAGCCTAGGTTGCCCGGAAAGTAGAAATGACCATAACCTTCATACTGGTTGCAATTATTCGTTTTATACGATGGAAAAACTGTTGTATTTATATTGTATTTTATGCTTCAGGCGTTGACTTCTAAGGCCGTAGCTATTCGATGTGGTGGTGCAACATCCTACAGTGAAGCCTTGGTTGCCCGGAACGTGGAAATGACCATAACCTTCACACAGGTTGCAATTATTCGTTTTATACGATGGAAAGACTGTTGTATTTATTTTGTAGTTTATGCTTCAGGCGTTGACTTTTAAGGCCCTAACTCTTCGATCTGGTGTAGCAACGCCTCAGAGTTAAGATTTGGATGCCCGAAACGCCGAAATGATCATTACCTTCGCACTGGTTGCAGTGATCCATGCTATACAATGGAAAAACAGTTGTATTTATATTGTATTTGGTGCTTCTGGCGTTGACTTCTTAGGCCGTAACTATTCGATCTGGTGGAGCAACGCCATAGAGTGAAACGTAGGTTGCCCGGAACATAGAAACGTCCATTACATTCACACTGGTTGCAATTATCCGTTTTATACAGTGGAAAAGCTGTTGTACTTATATTGTATTTTATTCTCCTGGCGTTGACTTCCTAGGTCCTAACTATTCGATCTGGTGGAACAACATCCTAGGGTGAAGCCTAGGTGGCCCGGAACGTAGAAATGACCATTACTTTCACACTGGTTGCAATTATTCATGCTATACGATGGAGAAACTGTTGTATTTTTATTGTATTTTATGTTTCAGGTGTTGACTTCTAAGGTCGTAGCTATTCGATCTCGTGGGGCAACGTCCAATAGTTAAGCGTATGTTCCCCGAAGCGTATAAATGACCATTACTTTCAGACTGGTTGCAATTATTCTTTTTATACGATGGAAAGACTGTTGAATTTTTATTGTATTTTATGCTTCTGGCGTTGAATTGTAGGTCCCTAACTATTCGATCTGGTGGAGCAACGCCCTAGACTGAAGTCTAGGTTCCCCGGGACGTAGAAATGACCATTACTTTCACACTGGTTGCAATTATTCCTGTTATACTATGGAAAGATTGTGTATTTTTATTGTATTTTTTGCTTCGGGCAGTGACTTCTCAGGCGCTAGCTATTCGATCTGGTGGCACAACGCACTAGAGTGAAGCCTAGTTTGCCCGTATCGTAGAAATGACCATAACTTTCGTACTGGTTGCAATTATTCGTTTTATACGATGGAAAAACTGTTGTATTTATATTGTATTTTATGCTTCTGGCGTTGACTTCTTAGGTCCAAACAATTCGGTCTGTTGGACCAACGCCCTAGAGTGAAGCCTAGGCTGCACGGAACGTAGAAATTACCTTAACTTTCACACTGGTTGCATTATTGGCTATATGGAATGGAAAAACTGTTCTATTTATATTGCATTTTATGGTTCTGGCGTTGACTTGTTAGGCCCTAACTATTCGATCTGGCGGAGCAACGCCCTAGAGTGAAGCCTAGGTTACCCGGAACGTAGAAATGACCAGCACTTTCACACTGGTTGCAATTACTCCTGTTATACGATGGAAAAATTGTTGTATTTTTATTGTATTTTATGCTTCTGGCGTTGACTTCTTAGGCCCTAACTATTCGATCTGGCGGGGCAACGCCCTAGAGTGAAGCCTAGGTTGCACGGAACGTAGAAATGCCCATTACTTTCACACTGGTTGCAATTATTCCTGTTATACTATGGAAAGATTGTGTATTTTTATTGTATTTTTTGCTTCGGGCATTGACTTCACAGGCGCTAGCTGTTCGATCTGGTGGCACAACGCACTAGAGTGAAGCCTAGTTTGCCCGGATCGTAGAAATGACCATAACTTTCACACTGTTTGCAATTGTTCATTTTATGTGATGGAAAAGCTGTTGTACTTATATTGTATTTTTGTATCGTGCGTTGACTTCTATGGCCCTACCTATTCGATCTGGTGTAGCAACGCCCTAGAGTGAAGCCTAGGTTGCACGGAAGGTAGAAATGACCATTACTTTCACACTGTTTGCAATTATTCATTCTATACGATGGAAAAGCTGTTGTATTTTTATCGAATTTTCTGCTTCTGGCAGTGACTTCTAAGGTCCTAGCTATTCAATCTGGTGGGGCAACGTCCAAGAGTGAACCCTATGTTGCCCGGAACGTAGAAATGACCATTACTTTCACACTGTTTGCAAATATACATTATGTACGACGGAAAAGCTGTTGTATTTATATTGTATTTCATGCATCTGGCGTTGACTTCTAAGGAAGTAGCTATTCGATGTGGTGGAGCAACGCCCTGTAGTGAAGCCTAGGTTGCCCGGAACGTAGAAATGACCATAACTTTCACACTGGTACCAATTATTCGTTTTATACGATGGAAAAACTGTTGCATCTTTATTGTATTTTATGCTTCTGGCGTTGACTTCTAAGGCCCTAACTGTTCGACCTTGTGGAAGAACGCCCTAGAGTGAAGCCTAGGTTGCCTGGAACGTTAGAAATGACCATAACTTTCACACTGGTTGCAATTATTCATTTTATACGATGGAAAATCTGTTGTACTTATATTGTGTTTTATACTTATGGCGTTGAATTCTAAGTCCCTAGCTATTCGATCCGGTGGAGCAACGCCCTAGAGTGACGCCTAGGTTGCTCGGAACGTAGAAATGACCATAACTTTCACACTGGTTGCAATTATTCGTTTTATACGATGGAAAAACTGTTGCATCTTTATTGTATTTTATGCTTCTGGCGTTGACTTCTAAGGCCGTAACTATTCGATCTGGTGGAGCAACGCCCTGGAGTGAAACCTAGGTTGCGCGGAACGTAGCAATGACCATAACTTTCACACTGGTACCAATTATTCGTTTTATACACAGGAAAAACTGTTCTATTTATTTTGTATTTTATGCTTCTGGCGTTCACTTCTTAGGCCCTAACTATTCGATCTGGTGGAACAACGCCCTAGGGTGAAGCCTAGGGTGCCCGGAACGTAGAAATGACCACAACTTTCACACTGGCTGTTATTATTCGTTTTATACGATGGAAAAACTGTTATATTTATATTGTATTTTATGCTTCTGGCGTTGACCTCTGAGGCCGTTGCTATTCGATGTGGTGGAAGAACCCCATAGAGTGAAGCCTAGGTAGCCCGGAACGTAGAAATGTCCATATCTTTTGCACTGTTTGCAATTATTCATATTATACGATGGCAAAGCTGTTGTATTTATATTGTATTTTATGCTTCTGGCGTTGACTTCTTAGGCCCTAACTATTCGATCTGGTGGAGCAATGCCTCAGAGATAAGTCTAGGATGCCCGAAACGCCGAAATGATCATTACTATCACACTGGCTGCAATTATTCCTGTTATACGATGGAAAAACTGTTGCATCTTTATTGTATTGTATGCTTCTGGCGTTGACTTCTAAGGCGCAAACTATTCCATCTGGTGGAGCAACGTCCTAGAGTGAAGCCTAGGCTGCCCGGAACGTAGAAATGACCCTAACTTTCACACTGGTTGCTATTATTCTCCTTATACGATGGAAAAACTGTTATATTTATATTGTATTTTATGCTTCTGGCGTTGACTTCTTAGGTCCTAACTATTCGATCTGTTGGAACAACGACCTAGAGTGAAGCCTAGGTTGCCTGGAACGTAGAAATGACCATTACTTTCACACTGTTTACATTTATTCCTGTTATACGATGGAAAAACTTTTGCACCTTTATTGTATTTTATGCTTCTGGCGCTGACTTCTAAGGCCCTAGCTATTTGATTTGGTGGAGCAACGCCCGAGAGTGGAGCCTAGGTTGCCCGCTACGTAGAAATGACCATTACTTTCACACTGTTTGCAGATATACATTATATACGATGGAAAATCTATTGTACTTATGTTGTATTTTATGCTTCTGGCGTTGACTTCTTAGGCCCTAACTATTTGATATGGTGGAGCAACGCGCTAGAGTGACGCCTAGGTTGCTCGGAACGTAGAAATGACCATAACTTTCACACTGGTTGCTATTATTCTCTTTATACGATGGAAAAACTGTAATATTTATATTGTATTTTATGCTTCTGGCGTTGACTTCTGAGGCCGTTGCTATTCGATGTGGTGGAAGAACGCCATAGAGTGAAGCCTAGGTAGCCCGGAACGTAGAAATGTCCATATCTTTCGCACTGTTTGCAATTATTCATTTTATACGATGGCAAAACTGTTGTATTTATATTGTATTTTATGCTTCTGGCGTTGACTTCTTAGGCCCTAACTATCCGATCTGGTGGAGCAATGCTTCAGAGATAAGTCTAGGATGCCCGAAACGCCGAAATGATCATTACTATCACGCTTGTTGCAATTATTCCTGTTATACGATGAAAAGACTGTTGTATTTTTATTGTATTTTATGCTTCAGTCGTAGACTTCTAAGGCCGTAGCTATTCGATATGTTGGAGCACCGCCCTAGAGTGAAGCCTAGGTTGCTCGAGACGTAGAAATGACCACTACCTTCACACTGTTTGCAATTATTCATTTAATACGGTGGAAATGCTGTTGTATTTATATCGTATTTTATGCTTCTGGCGTTGACTTCTAAGGACATAACTATTCGATCTGGTGGAGCAACGCCCTAGAGTGAAGCCTAGGTTGCTCGGAATGTAGAAATGACCATAACTTTCACACTGGTTGCAATTATTCGTTTTGTACGATGGAAAAACTGTTCTATTTATTTTGTATTTAATGCTTCTGGCCTTGACTTCTTAGGCACTAACTATTCGATCTGGTGGAGCGACGCCATAGAGTGAAAGGTAGGTTGCCCGGAACGTAGAAATGAACATTACTTTCACACTGGTTGTAATTATTCCTGTTATACGATGGAAAAACAGTTGTATTTTTATTGTATTTTATGCTTCTGGCGTTTAATTCTAAGTCCCTAGCTATTCGATCTGGTGGAGGATCGCCCTAGAGTGAAGCCTAGGTTGGCCGGAACGTAGAAATGACCATTACTTTCACACTGTTTGCAATTATTCGTTCTATACGATGGAAAAGCTGTTGCATCTTTATTGTATTTAATGCTTCTGGAGTTCACTTCTTAGGCCTTAACTATTCGATCTGGTGAACAACGCCCTAGGGTGAACCCTAGGTTATCCGGAACGTAGAAATGACCATAACTTTCTCACTGGTTGCAATTATTCGTTTTATACAATGGAACATCTGTCGTATTTGTATTGTATTTTATGCTTCTGGCGTTGACTTCTAAGGCCGTAGCTATTATAAGTGGTGGAGCGACGCCCTAGTGTGACGCCTAGGTTGCCCGGAACGTAGAAATTACCATAACTTTCACACTGGTTGCAATTATTCGTTTTATACAATGGAAAACTGGTCTATTTATTTTGTATTTTATGCTCCGGGCGTTCACTTCTAAGGTCGTAGCTATTCGATCTCGTGGGGCAACGTCCAAGAGTGAAGCCTAGGTTGCCCGGAAAGTAGAAATGCCCATAACTTTCACACTGGTTGCAATTATTCGCTTTATACGCTGGAAAAACTGTTGTATTTATATTGTATTTTATGCTTCTGGCGTTGACTTCTAAGGCCCTAACTATTCGATCTGGTGGAGCAACGCAATAGGGGGAAGCCTAGGTTGCCCGGAACGTAGAAATGGCCATCACTTTCAAACAGGTTGCAATTAATCCTGTTATACGATGGAAAAACTATTTTATTTTTTGCATTTTATGCTTCGGGCGTTGACTTCTAAGCCCCTAACTATTCAATCTGTTGGATCAACGCCCTAGAGCGAAGCCTAGGTTGCCCGGAAAGTAGAAATGACCATAACCTTCATACTGGTTGCAATTATTCGTTTTATACGATGGAAAAACTGTTGTATTTATATTGTATTTTATGCTTCAGGCGTTGACTTCTAAGGCCGTAGCTATTCGATGTGGTGGTGCAACATCCTACAGTGAAGCCTTGGTTGCCCGGAACGTGGAAATGACCATAACCTTCACACAGGTTGCAATTATTCGTTTTATACGATGGAAAGACTGTTGTATTTATTTTGTAGTTTATGCTTCTGGCGTTGACTTTTAAGGCCCTAACTCTTCGATCTGGTGTAGCAACGCCTCAGAGTTAAGATTTGGATGCCCGAAACGCCGAAATGATCATTACCTTCGCACTGGTTGCAGTGATCCATGCTATACAATGGAAAAACAGTTGTATTTATATTGTATTTGGTGCTTCTGGCGTTGACTTCTTAGGCCGTAACTATTCGATCTGGTGGAGCAACGCCATAGAGTGAAACGTAGGTTGCCCGGAACATAGAAACGTCCATTACATTCACACTGGTTGCAATTATCCGTTTTATACAGTGGAAAAGCTGTTGTACTTATATTGTATTTTATTCTCCTGGCGTTGACTTCCTAGGTCCTAACTATTCGATCTGGTGGAACAACATCCTAGGGTGAAGCCTATGTGTCCCGGAACGTAGAAATGACCATTACTTTCACACTGGTTGCAATTATTCATGCTATACGATGGAGAAACTGTTGTATTTTTATTGTATTTTATGTTTCAGGTGTTGACTTCTAAGGTCGTAGCTATTCGATCTCGTGGGGCAACGTCCAATAGTTAAGCGTATGTTCCCCGAAGCGTAGAAATGACCATTACTTTCAGACTGGTTGCAATTATTCTTTTTATACGATGGAAAGACTGTTGAATTTTTATTGTATTTTATGCTTCTGGCGTTGAATTGTAGGTCCCTAACTATTCGATCTGGTGGAGCAACGCCCTAGACTGAAGTCTAGGTTCCCCGGGACGTAGAAATGACCATTACTTTCACACTGGTTGCAATTATTCCTGTTATACTATGGAAAGATTGTGTATTTTTATTGTATTTTTTGCTTCGGGCAGTGACTTCTCAGGCGCTAGCTATTCGATCTGGTGGCACAACGCACTAGAGTGAAGCCTAGTTTGCCCGTATCGTAGAAATGACCATAACTTTCATACTGGTTGCAAATATTCGTTTTATACGCTGGAAAAACTGTTGTATTTATATTGTATTTTATGCTTCTGGCGTTGACTTCTAAGGCCCTAACTATTCGATCTGGTGGAGCAACGCCCTAGGGTGAAGCCTAGGTTGCCCGGAAAGTAGAAATGACCATAACTTTCGTACTGGTTGCAATTATTCGTTTTATACGATGGAAAAACTGTTGTATTTATATTGTATTTTATGCTTCTGGCGTTGACTTCTTAGGTCCAAACAATTCGGTCTGTTGGACCAACGCCCTAGAGTGAAGCCTAGGCTGCACGGAACGTAGAAATTACCTTAACTTTCACACTGGTTGCATTATTGGCTATATGGAATGGAAAAACTGTTCTATTTATATTGCATTTTATGGTTCTGGCGTTGACTTGTTAGGCCCTAACTATTCGATCTGGCGGAGCAACGCCCTAGAGTGAAGCCTAGGTTACCCGGAACGTAGAAATGACCAGCACTTTCACACTGGTTGCAATTACTCCTGTTATACGATGGAAAAATTGTTGTATTTTTATTGTATTTTATGCTTCTGGCGTTGACTTCTTAGGCCCTAACTATTCGATCTGGCGGGGCAACGCCCTAGAGTGAAGCCTAGGTTGCACGGAACGTAGAAATGCCCATTACTTTCACACTGGTTGCAATTATTCCTGTTATACTATGGAAAGATTGTGTATTTTTATTGTATTTTTTGCTTCGGGCATTGACTTCACAGGCGCTAGCTTATCGATCTGGTGGCACAACGCACTAGAGTGAAGCCTAGTTTGCCCGGATCGTAGAAATGACCATAACTTTCACACTGTTTGCAATTGTTCATTTTATATGATGGAAAAGCTGTTGTACTTATATTGTATTTTTGTATCGTGCGTTGACTTCTATGGCCCTACCTATTCGATCTGGTGTAGCAACGCCCTAGAGTGAAGCCTAGGTTGCACGGAAGGTAGAAATGACCATTACTTTCACACTGTTTGCAATTATTCATTCTATACGATGGAAAAGCTGTTGTATTTTTATCGAATTTTCTGCTTCTGGCAGTGACTTCTAAGGTCCTAGCTATTCAGTCTGGTGGGGCAACGTCCAAGAGTGAACCCTATGTTGCCCGGAACGTAGAAATGACCATTACTTTCACACTGTTTGCAAATATACATTATGTACGACGGAAAAGCTGTTGTATTTATATTGTATTTCATGCATCTGGCGTTGACTTCTAAGGAAGTAGCTATTCGATGTGGTGGAGCAACGCCCTGTAGTGAAGCCTAGGTTGCCCGGAACGTAGAAATGAGCATTGCTTTCACTCTGGTTGCAATTGTTCGTTTTATACGTTGGAAAAACTGTTGTAATTATATTGTATTTTATGTTTCTGGCGTTGGCTTCTACGGTCGTAGCTATTAGATGGGGTGGAGCAACGCCCTAGAGTCAAGCCTAGGTTGCCCGGAACGTAGATATGACCATAACTTTCAGAGTAGTTGCAATTATTCATGCTATACGGTAGAAATACTGTTGCATTTACATTGTATTTTCTGCTTCTGGCTCTGACTTCTAAGGTCCTAGCCATTCCGTCTGGTGGGGCAACGTCCAAGGGTGAAGCCTATGTTGCCCGGAACGTAGAAACGACCATCACATTCACACTGTTTGCAATTGTTCATTTTATATGATGGAAAAGCTGTTGTACTTATATTGTATTTTTGTATCGTGCGTTTACTTCTATGGCCCTACCTATTCGATCTGGTGTAGCAACGCCCTAGAGTGAAGCCTAGGTTGCACGGAAGGTAGAAATGACCATTACTTTCACACTGTTTGCAATTATTCATTCTATACGATGGAAAAGCTGTTGTATTTTTATCGTATATTCTGCTTCTGGCAGTGACTTCTAAGGTCCTAGCTATTCAATCTGGTGGGGCAACGTCCAAGAGTGAACCCTATGTTGCCCGGAACGTAGAAATGACCATTACTTTCACACTGTTTGCAAATATACATTATGTACGACGGAAAAGCTGTTGTATTTATATTGTATTTTATGCATCTGGCGTTGACTTCTAAGGCCGTAGCTATTCGATGTGGTGGAGCAACGCCCTACAGTGAAGCCTAGGTTGCCCGGAACGTAGAAATTACCATTCCCTCCAAACTGTTTGCAATTATTCGTTTTATACGATGGAAAACTGTTGTATTTATTTTGTATTTGCTGCTTCTGGCGTTGACTTCTAAGGCCTTAACTATTTGATCTGGTGCAGCAACGGTCTAGAGCGAAACCTAGGCTGCCCGGAACGTAGAAATGACCATTACGTTCACACTGGTTACAATTATCCGTTTTATACGATGGATAAACTGTTGTATTTGTTTTCTATTTGGTGCTTCTGGCGTTGACTTCTGAGGCCCTAGCTATTGGATCTGGCGGACGAACACCCTAGAGTGAAGCCTAGGTGACCCGGAACGTAGAACTGACCATATCTTTCAGACTTGTTGCAATTACTCCTGTTGTATGATGGAAAAACTGTTGCATTTATATTGTATTTCTGCTTCTGGCGTTGACTTCTAAGGCATTAACTATTCGATCTGGTGGAGCGACGCCCTAGGGTGAAGCCTAGATTGCCCGGACCGTAGAAAAGACCATTACCGTCACACTGTTTGCAATTATTCATTTTATGCAATGGAAAGACTGATGTATTTATATTGTATTTTATGCTTCTGACGGTGACTTCTAAGGGCCTAGGTATTCTATCTGATGGAGCAATGCCCTAGAGTGAAGCCCAGGTTGCTCGGAATGTAGAAATGTCTATAACTTTCACACTGGTTGCAATTATTCGTTTTATACGACCGAAAAGCTGTTGTGTTTATATTGTATTCTATGCTTCTGACGCTGACTTCTAAGGCCGTAGCTACTCGATGTGGTGGAGCAACGACCTAGGGTGAAGCCTAGGTAGCCCGGAACGTAGAAATGACCATAATTTTCACACTGTTTGCAATTATTCATTTTATATGATGGAAAAGCTGTTGTATTTATATTGTATTTTATGATTCTGGCGTTGACTTCTAAGACCGTAGCTATTCGATGTGGTGGAGCAACGCCCTAGAGTGAAGCCTAGGTTGCCCGAAACGTAGAAATTACCATTACCTCCAGACTGTTTGCAATTATTCGTTTTATACGATGGAAAAACTGTTGTATTTATTTTGTATTTGCTGCTTCTGGCGTTGACTTCTTAGGCCCTAGCTATTGGATCTGGCGGACAAATGCCGTAGAGTGAAGCCTAGGTGGCCCGGAACGTAGACGTGACCATATCTTTCACAATGGTTGCAATTATTCCTCTTATATCATGGAAAAACTGTTGTATTTATATTGTATTTTCTGCTTCTGGCGTTGACTTCTAAGGCCTTAACTATTTGATCTGGTGGAGCAACGCGCTAGAGTGAAGTCTCGGTTGCACGGAACGTAGAAATGACCATAACTCTCACACTGGTAACAATTATTCGTTTTATACATGGAAAACCTGTTCCATTTATTTTGTATTTTATGCTTCGGGCGTTGACTTCTAAGGCCCTAACTATTCGATCTGGTGGAGCAACGCCCTAGAGTGAAGCCTACGTTGCCCGGAGCGTAGAAATGACCATAACCTTCACACTGGTTGCCATTATTCGTTTTATACGGTGGAAAAGCTGTTGTATTTATATCGTATTTTATGCTTCTGGCGTTGAATTCTAAGTCCCTAGCTATTCGGTCTGGTGGAGCAACGCCCTAGAGTGAAGCCTAGCTTGCCCGGAACGTAGAAATGACCATTACTTTCACACTGTTTGCAATTATTCATTTTATACGATTGAAAAGCTGTTGTATTTATATTGTATTTTATGCTTCTGGCGTTGACTTCTTAGGCCCTAACTATTTGATCTGGTGGTGCACCGCCCTAGAGTGAAGCCTAGGTTGCCCGGAACGTAGAAAAGACCACTACCTTCACACTGGTAGCAATTATTCGTTTTATGCGATGGAAAAACTGTTCTATTTATTTTGTATTTTATGCTTCGGGCGTTGACTTCTAAGGCCCTAGCTATTCTAACTGGTCGAGCAACGCCCTAGAGTGAAGCCTAGGTTGCGCGGAACGTAGAAATTACCATAGCTTTCATACTGGTTTCAATTATTCGTTTTATACGATGGAAAAACTGTTGTATTTATATTATATTTTATGCTTCTGGCGTTGACTTCTTAGGCCCTAACTATTCTATCTGGTGGAACAACGCCCTAGAGTGAAGCCTAGGTTGCCCGGAACGTAGAAATGACCATCACTTTCACACTGGTTGCAATTATTCATTTTATACGATGGAAAAACTATTGTACTTATATTGATTTTATTCTTCTGGCGTTGACTTCTTTGGCCCTAACTGTTCGAAATGGTGGAACAACGCCCTAGAGTGAAGCCTAAGTTGCTCGGAACGAAGAAATGACCATCACTTTCAAACTGGTTGCTATTATTCCTGTTATATGATGGAAAAACTGTTGTATTTTTATTGCATTTTATGCTTCGGGCATTGACCTCTAATGTCCTAACTATTCATTCTGTTGGAGCAACGCCCTAGGGTGAAGCCTAGGTTGCCCGGAAAGTAGAAATGACCATAACTTTCACACTGGTTGCAATTATTCGTTTTATACGATGGAAAAGCTGTTGCATCTTTATTGTATTTTATTCTTCTGGCGTTGACTTCTAAGGCCGTAGCTATTAGATGTGGTGGAGCAACGCCCTAGAGTGACGCCTAGGTTGCCCGGAACGTAGAAATGACCATAACTTTCACACTGGTAGCAATTATTCGTTTTATACAATGGAAAACCTGTTCCATTTATTTTGTATTTTATGCTTCGGGCGTTGACTTCTAAGACCCTAACTGTTTGATCTGGTGGAGCCACGAACTAGAGTGAAGCCTCGGTTGCCCGGAACGTAGAAATGACCATAACTTTCACACTGGTTATAATTATTCCTGTTCTACGATGGACAAACTGTTGTATTTATATCGTATTTTATGCTTCTGGCGTTGACGTCTAAGGACCCAACTATTCGATCTTGTGGGGCAACGCTCTAGAGTGAAGCCTAGGATGCTCGGAATGTAGGAATGACCATAAATTTCAAACTGGTAGCAATCATTCGTTTTATACGATGGAAAAACTGTTGCATCTTTATCGTATTTTATGCTTCGGGCGTGGACTTCTAACGCCCTAACTATTCGATCTGGTGGAGCAACTCCCTAGAGTGAAGCCTAGGTTGCCCGGAACGTAGAAATGACAAGTACTATCACACTGTTTGCAGTTATTCGTGTTATACGATGGAAAAACTGTTGCATCTTTATTGCATTTTATGCTTCTGGCGTTGACTTCTAAGGCCCTAACTATTCGATCAGGTGGAGCAACGCCCTAGAGTGACGCCTAGGTTGCCTGGAACGTAGAAATGACCAGTACATTCACACTGGTTGCAGTTATTCCTGTAAAACGATGGAAAAACTGTTGCATCTTTATTGTATTTTATGCTTCTGGCGTTGACTTCTAAGGCCCTAACTATTCGATCTGGTGGAGCAACGCCCTAGGGTGAAGCCTAGGTTGGCCGGAATGTAGAAATGTCCATAACTTTCACACTGGTTGCAATTATTCCTGTTATACGATGGAAAAACTGTTGTATTTATATTGTATTATATGCTTCTGGCGTTGACTTCTTAGGCCCTAACTATTCCCTCTGGTGGATCAACGCCCTAGAGGGAAACCTACGTTGCCCGGAACGTAGAAATGACCATTACCTTCACACTGGTTGCAATTATTCCTGTTATACGATGGAAAAACTGTTGTATTTTAATTGTATTTTATGCTTTTAGCGATGAATTCTAAGTCCCTAGCAATTCCATCTGGTGGAGCAACGCCGTAGAGTGACGCCAGGGTTTCTCGGAACGTAGAAATGACCATTACTTTCACACTGGTTGCAATTATTCGTTTTATACGATGGAAAAACTGTTCTATTTATTTTGTATTTTATGCTTCGGGCGTTGACTTCCAAGGACCTAACTATTCGATCTGGTGGAGCAACGCCCTAGAGTGAAGCCTAGGTTGCCCGGTACGTAGAAATGACCATCACTTTCAAACTGGTTGCAATTATTCCTGTTATATGATGGAAAAACTGTTGTACTATTATTGCCTTTTATGCTTCGGGCATTGACTTCTAAGGCCCTAACTATTCAATCTGTTGGAGCAACGCCCTAGGGTGAAGCCTAGGTTGCCCGGAAAGTGGAACTGACCATAAATTTATCCTGGTTGCAATTATACGTTTTATATGATGGAAAAACTGTTGTATTTATATTGTATTTTTTGCTTCTGGCGTTCAGTTCTTTGGCCCTAACTATTCGATCTGGTGGAACAACGCCCTAGGGTGAAGCCTAGGTTGCACGGAACGTAGAAATGACCATAACTTTCACACTGGTTGCTATTATTCGTTTTATACGATGGAAAAACTGTTACATTTATATTGTATTTTATGCTTCTGACGTTGACATCTTAGGCCCTAACTATTCGATCTGGTGGAACAACGCCCTAGAGTGAAGCCTAGGTTGCCTGGAACGTAGAAATGACAATTACTTTCACACTGGTTGCTATTTTTCGATTTATACAATGGAAAAACTGTCATATTTATATTGTATTTTATGCTTCTGGCGTTGACTTCTTTGGCCCTAACTGTTCGATATGGTGGAACAACGCCCTAGAGTGAAGACTAAGTTGCCCGGAACGAAGAAATGACCATCACTTTCAAACTGGTTGCAATTATTCCTATTATATGATGGAAAAACTGTTGTATTTCTATTGCATTTTATGCTTCGGGCATTGACTTCTAAGGTCCTATCTATTCAATCTGTTGGAGCAACGCCCTAGGGTGAAGACTAGGTTGCCCGGAAATTAGAAATGACCATAACTTTCACACTGGTTGCAATTGTTCGTTTTATACGATGGAAAAGCTGTTGCATCTTTATTGTATTTTATTCTTCTGGCGTTGACTTCTAAGGCCGTAGCTATTAGATGTGGTGGAGCAACGCCCTAGAGTGACGCCTAGGTTGCCCGGAACGTAGAAATGACCATTACTTTCACAATGTTTGCAATTATTCATTTTATACGATGGAAAAACTATTGTACTTATATTGATTTTATTTTTCTGGCGTTGACTTCTTTGGCCCTAACTGTTCGAAATGGTGGAACAACGCCCTAGAGTGAAGCCTAAGTTGCTCGGAACGAAGAAATGACCATCACTTTCAAACTGGTTGCTATTATTCCTGTTATATGATGGAAAAACTGTTGCATCTTTATTGTATTTTATGCTTCTGGCGTTGACTTCTAAGGCCCTAACTATTCGATCTGGTGGAGCAACGCCCTAGGGTGAAGCCTAGGTTGGCCGGAATGTAGAAATGTCCATAACTTTCACACTGGTTGCAATTATTCCTGTTATACGATGGAAAAACTGTTGTATTTATATTGTATTATATGCTTTTAGCGATGAATTCTAAGTCCCTAGCAATTCCATCTGGTGGAGCAACGCCGTAGAGTGACGCCAGGGTTTCTCGGAACGTAGAAATGACCATTACTTTCACACTGGTTGCAATTATTCGTTTTATACGATGGAAAAACTGTTCTATTTATTTTGTATTTTATGCTTCGGGCGTTGACTTCTAAGGACCTAACTATTCGATCTGGTGGAGCAACGCCCTAGAGTGAAGCCTAGGTTGCCCGGTACGTAGAAATGACCATCACTTTCAAACTGGTTGCAATTATTCCTGTTATAGGATGTAAAAACAGTTGTATTTTTATTGCATTTTATGCGTCGGGCATTGACTTCTAAGGCCCTAGCTATTCCATCGGTTGGAGCAACGCCCTAGGGTGAAGCCTAGGTTGCCCGGAAAGTAGAAATGACCATAACTTTCATACTGGTTGCAATTATTCGTTTTATATGATGGAAAAACTGTTGTATTTATATTGTATTTTATGCTTCTGTCGTTGACTTCTTAGGCCCTAACTATACGATCTGGTGGAACAACGCCCTACAGTGAAGCCTAGGTTGCCCGGAACGTAGAAATGACCAGTACTTTCATACTGTTTGCAGTTATTCCTGTTATACGACGGAAAAACTGTTGCGTCTTTATTCTATTTTATGCTTCTGGCGTTGACTTCTTAGGCCCTAACTATTCCATCTGGTGGAGCAACGCCCTAGGGTGAAGCCTAGGTTGCCCGGAAAGTAGAAATGACCATAACTTTCACACTGGCTGCAATTATTCGTTTTATACGATGCAAAAGCTGTTGCATCTTTATTGTATTTTATTCTTCTGGCGTTGACTTCTAAGGCCGTAGCTATTAGATGTGGTGGTGCAACGCCCTAGAGTGACGCCTAGGTTGCCCGGAACGTAGAAATGACCATATCTTTCACACAGTTTGCAATTATTCATTTTATTCGATGGCAAAGCTGTTGTATTTATATTGTATTTTATGCTTCCGGCAGTGACTTCTTAGGCCCTAACTATTCGATCTGGAGGGGCAATGCCCCAGAGTTAAGTCTACGATGCCCGAAACGCCGAAATGATCATTACTTTCACGCTTATTGCAATTATTCCTGTAATACGATGAAAAGACTGTTGTATTATAATTGTATTTTATGCTTTTAGCGATGAATTCTAAGTCACTAGCTATTCGATCTGGTGGAGCAACGCCCTAGAGTGACGCCTAGGTTGCCAGGAAAGTAGAAATGACCATAACTTTCACACTGGTAGCAATTATTCGTTTTATACGATGGAAAAACTGTTCTACTTATTTTGTATTTTATGCTTCGGGCGTTGACTTCTAAGGACCTAACTATTCGATCTGGTGGAACAACGACCTAGGGTGAAGCCTAGGTTGCCCGGAACGTCGAAATGACCATAACTTTCACACTGGTTGCTATTATTCGTTTTATACGATGGAAAAACTGTTATATTTATATTGTATTTTATGCTTCTGACGTTGACTTCTTAGGCCCTAACTGTTCGATCTGGTGGAACAACGTCCTAGGGTGAAGCCTAGGGTGCCCGGAAAGTTGAAATGACCATAACTTTCACACTGGTTGCAATTATTCGATTTATACGATGGAAAAGCTGTTGCACCTTTATTGTATTTTATTCATCTGGGGCTGACTGCTAAGGCCGTAGCTATTAGATGTGGTAGAGCAACGCCCTAGAGTGACGCCTAGGTTGCCCGGGACGTAGAAATGACCATTACTTCCACAATGTTTGCAATTATTCATTTTATACGATGGAAAAGCTTTTGTACTTATATTGTATTTTATTCTTCTGGAGTCGACTTCTTAGGCCCTAACTATTCGATCTAGTGGAACAACGCCCTAGAGTGAAGACTTGGTTTTCCGGAACATGGAAATGGCCATTACTTTCACACTGTTTGCAGTTATTCCTGTTATACGATGGAAAGACTTCTGCATCTTTATTGTATTTTATGCTTCTGGCGTTGACTTCTAAGGCCCTAGCTATTCGATTTGGTGGAGCAACGCCCGAGAGTGAAGCCTAGGTTGCCCGGAACGTAGAAATGACCATTACATTCACACTGGTTGCAATTATTCGTCTTATACGATGGAAAAGCTGTTGTATTTATATCGTATTTTATGCTTCTCGCGTTGACTTCTTAGGCCCTAACTATTCGATCTGGTGGAACAACGCCCTTGGGTGAAGCCTAGGTTGCGCGGAACGTAGAAATGACCATACCTTTCACACTGGTAGCAATTATTCGTTTTATACGATGGAAAATCTGTTTTATTTATTTTGTATTTTATGCTTCTGAAGTTGACTTCTAGGGCCCTAACTATTCGATCTGGTGGAGCAACGCCCTAGTGTGAAGCCTAGGTTGCCCGGAACGGAGAAATGACCATAACTTTCACACCGGTAGCAATTATTCGTTTTATACGATGGTAAAACTGTTCTGTTTATTTTGTATTTTATGCTTCGGGCGTTGACTTCTAAGGCCCTAACTATTCAATCTGTTGGTGCAACGCCCTAGGGTGAAGCCTAGGTTGCCCGGAAAGTAGAAATGACGTTAACTTTCATACAGGTTGCAATTATTCGTTTTACACGATGGAAAAACTGTTGTATTTATATTGTATTTTATGCTTTGGGCATTGACCTCTAAGGCCGTAACTACTCAATCTGGTGGAACAACGCCCTAGTGTGATGCCTAGGTTGCCCAGAACGTAGAAATGACGATAACTTCCACACTGGTTGCAATTATTTGTTTTATACGATGGAAAAGCTGTTGTATTTATATCGCATTTTATGCATCTGGCGTTGACTTCTTAGTCCCTAACTATTCCATCTCGTGGAGCAACGCCCTAGGGTGAAGCCTAGGTTGCGCGGAACGTAGAAATGACCATAACTTTCACACTGGTAGCAATTATTCGTTTTATACGATGGAAAAACTGTTTTATTTACTTTGTATTTTATGCTTCTGGCGTTGACTTCTTTTGCCCTAACTACTCAATCTGTTGGAGCAACGCCCTAGGGTGAAGCCTAGGATGCCCGGAAAGTAGAAATGACCATAACTTTAATCCTGGTTGCAATTATTCGTTTTATATGATGGAAAAACTGTTGTATTTATATAGTGTTCTATGCTCTGGCGTTGACTTCTTAGGCCCTAACTATTCCATCTGGTGGAACAACGCCCTTGGGTGAAGCCTAGGTTGCGCGGAACGTAGCAATGACCATAACTTTCACACTGGTAGCAATTATTCGTTTTATACGATGGAAAAACTGTTCTATTTATTTTGTATTTTATGCTTCGGGCGTTGACTTCTAAGGCCCTAGCTATTCGATTTGGTCGAACAGCGCCCTAGTGTGAAGCCTAGGTTGCCCGGAACGTAGAAATGACGATAACTTCCACACTGGTTGCAATTATTCGTTTTATACGATGGAAAAGCTGTTGTATTTATATCGCATTTTATGCTTCTGGCGTTGACTTCTTAGTCCCTAACTATTCCATCTGGTGGAACAACGCTCTAGGGTGAAGCCTAGGTTGCCCGGAAAGTAGAAATGACCATAACTTCCACACTGGTATCAATTATTCGTTTTATACGATGGAAAAACTGTACTATTTATTTTGTATTTTATGCTTCGGGCGTTCACTTCTTAGGCCCTAACTATTCGAACTGGTGAAACAACGCCCTAGGGTGAAGCCTAGGTTGCCCGGAACGTAGAAATGACCATAACTTTTACACTGGTAGCAATTATTCGTTTTATACAATGGAAAAACTGTTCTATTTATTTTGCATTTTATGATTCGGGCGTTGACTTCTAAGGACCTAACTGATTGATCTGGTGGAGCAACGCCCTAGAGTGAAGCCTAGATTGCCCGGAACGTTGAAATGACCAGTACTATCACACTGTTTGCAGTTATTCCTGTTATACGATGGAAAAACTGTTGCATCTTTATTGCATTTTATGCTTCTGGCGTTGACTTCTAAGGCCCTAACTATTCGATCAGGTGGAGCAACGCCCTAGAGTGACGCCTAGGTTGCCCGGAACGTAGAAATGACCAGTACATTCACACTGGTTGCAGTTATTCCTGTAAAACGATGGAAAAACTGTTGCATCTTTATTGTATTTTATGCTTCTGGCGTTGACTTCTAAGGCCCTAACTATTCGATCAGGTGGAGCAGCGCCCTAGGGTGAAGCCTAGGTTGGCCGCAATTTAGAAATGTCCATAACTTTCACACTGGTTGCAATTATTCGTTTTATACGATTGAAAAGCTGTTGTATTTATATTGTGTTTTATGCTTCGGGCATTGACTTTTAAGGCTCTTACTATTCGATCAGTTGGAGCAACGCCCTAGGGTGAAGCCTAGGTTGCCCGGAACGTAGAAATGAGCATAACTATCACACTGGTTGCAATTATTCGTTTTATACGATGAAAAAACTGATGTATTTATATTGTATTTTATGCTTCTGGCGTTCACTTCTTAGGCCCTAACTATTCGAACTGGTGAAACAACGCCCTAGGCTGAAGCCTAGGTTGCCGGGAACGTAGAAATGACCATAACTTTCACACTGGTAGCAATTATTCGTTTTATACAATGGAAAAAATGTTCCATTTATTTTGTATTTTATGCTTCGGGCGTTGACTTCTAAGGCCCTAACTGTTTGTTCTGGTGGAGCCACGCCCTAGAGTGAAGCCTCGGTTGCCCGGAACGTAGAAATGGCCATAACTTTCACACT
The DNA here is from genome assembly GCF_051401765.1 of Calliopsis andreniformis. Taxonomy (NCBI): domain Eukaryota; kingdom Metazoa; phylum Arthropoda; class Insecta; order Hymenoptera; family Andrenidae; genus Calliopsis; species Calliopsis andreniformis. The sequence goes on from NW_027480423.1 coordinate 25,481,432, forward strand.
GGTTATAATTATTCCTGTCCTACGATGGACAAACTGTTGTATTTATATCGTATTTTATGCTTCTGGCGTTGACGTCTAAGGACCCAACTATTCGACCTTGTGGGGCAACGCTCTAGAGTGAAGCCTAGGTTGCTGGGAATGTAGGAATGACCATAAATTTCACACTGGTAGCAATCATTCGTTTTATACGATGGAAAAACTGTTGCCTCTTTATCGTATTTTATGCTTCGGGCGTGGACTTCTAAGGCCCTAACTATTCGATCTGGTGGAGCAACTCCCTAGAGTGAAGCCTAGGTTGCCCGGAACGTAGAAATGACCATAACTTTTACACTGGTAGCAAATATTCGTTTTATACAATGGAAAAACTGTTCTATTTATTTTGCATTTTATGCTTCGGGCGTTGACTTCTAAGGACCTAACTGATTGATCTGGTGGAGCAACGCCCTAGAGTGAAGCCTAGATTGCCCGGAACGTTGAAATGACCAGTACTATCACACTGTTTGCAGTTTTTCCTGTTATACGATGGAAAAACTGTTGCATCTTTAATGCATTTTATGCTTCTGGCGTTGACTTCTAAGGCCCTAACTATTCGATCAGGTGGAGCAACGCCCTAGAGTGACGCCTAGGTTGCCCGGAACGTAGAAATGACCAGTACATTCACACTGGTTGCAGTTATTCCTGTAAAACGATGGAAAAACTGTTGCATCTTTATTGTATTTTATGCTTCTGGCGTTGATTTCTAAGGCCCTAACTATTCGATCTGGTGGAGCAACGTCCTAGTGTGAAGCCTAGGTTGCCCGGAACGAAGAAATGACCATAACTTTCAGACTGGTTGCTATTATTCGATTTATACAATGGAAAAACTGTCATATTTATATTGTATTTTATGCTTCTGGCGTTGACGTCTTTGGCCCTAACTGTTCGATATGGTGGAACAACGCCCTAGAGTGAAGCCTAAGTTGCCCGGAACGAAGAAATGACCATCACTTTCAAACTGGTTGCAATTATTCCTGTTATATCATGGAAAAACTGTTGTATTTTTATTGCATTTTATGCTTCGGGCATTGGCCTCTAAGGTCCTAACTATTCATTCTGTTGGAGCAACGCCCTGGGGTGAAGCCTAGGTTGCCCGGAAAGTAGAAATGACCATAACTTTCACACTGGTTGCAATTATTCGTTTTATACGATGGAAAAGCTGTTGCATCTTTATTGTATTTTATTCTTCTGGCGTTGACTTCTAAGGCCGTAGCTATTAGATGTGGTGGAGCAACGCCCTAGAGTGACGCCTAGGTTGCCCGGAACGTAGAAATGACCATTACTTTCACAATGTTTGCAATTGTTCATTTTATACGATTTAAAAAACTGTTGTACTTATATTGATTTTATCCTTCTGGCGTTGACTTCTTAGGCCCTAACTATTCGATCTGGTGGAACAACGGCCTAGAGTGAATCCTAGGTTGCCCGGAACGTATAAATGACCATCACATTCAAACTGGTTGCAATTATTCCTGTTATATGATGGAAGAACTGTTGTACTATTATTGCCTTTTATGCTTCGGGCATTGACTTCTAAGGCCCTAACTATTCAATCTGTTGGAGCAACGCCCTAGGGTGAAGCCTAGGTTGCCCGGAAAGTGGAACTGACCATAAATTTATCCTGGTTGCAATTATACGTTTTATATGATGGAAAAACTGTTGTATTTATATTGTATTTTTTGCTTCTGGCGTTCACTTCATTGGCCCTAACTATTCGATCTGGTGGAACAACGCCCTAGGGTGAAGCCTAGGTTGCACGGAACGTAGAAATGACCATAACTTTCACACTGGTTGCTATTATTCGTTTTATACGATGGAAAAACTGTTATATTTATATTGTATTTTATGCTTCTGACGTTGACATCTTAGGCCCTAACTATTCGATCTGGTGGAACAACGCCCTAGAGTGAAGCCTAGGTTGCCTGGAACGTAGAAATGACAATTACTTTCACACTGGTTGCTATTATTCGTTTTATACAATGGAAAAACTGTCATATTTATATTGTATTTTATGCTTCTGGCGTTGACTTCTTTGGCCCTAACTGTTCGATATGGTGGAACAACGCCCTAGAGTGAAGACTAAGTTGCCCGGAACGAAGAAATGACCATCACTTTCAAACTGGTTGCAATTATTCCTATTATATGATGGAAAAACTGTTGTATTTCTATTGCATTTTATGCTTCGGGCATTGACCTCTAAGGTCCTATCTATTCAATCTGTTGGAGCAACGCCTTACGGTGAAGACTAGGTTGCCCGGAAAGTAGAAATGACCATAAATTTCACACTGGTTGCAATTGTTCGTTTTATACGATGGAAAAGCTGTTGCATCTTTATTGTATTTTATTCTTCTGGCGTTGACTTCTAAGGCCGTAGCTATTAGATGTGGTGGAGCAACGCCCTAGAGTGACGCCTAGGTTGCCCGGAACGTAGAAATGACCATTACTTTCACAATGTTTGCAATTGTTCATTTTATACGATTTAAAAAACTGTTGTACTTATATTGATTTTATCCTTCTGGCGTTGACTTCTTAGGCCCTAACTATTCGATCTGGTGGAACAACGGCCTAGAGTGAAACCTAGGTTGCCCGGAACGTATTAATGACCATCACATTCAAACTGGTTGCAATTATTCCTGTTATATGATGGAAGAACTGTTGTACTATTATTGCCTTTTATGCTTCGGGCATTGACTTCTAAGGCCCTAACTATTCAATCTGTTGGAGCAACGCCCTAGGGTGAAGCCTAGGTTGCCCGGAAAGTGGAATTGACCATAAATTTATCCTGGTTGCAATTATTCGTTTTATATGATGGAAAAACTGTTGTATTTATATTGTATTTTTTGCTTCTGGCGTTCACTTCTTTGGCCCTAACTATTCGATCTGGTGGAACAACGGCCTAGGGTGAAGCCTAGGTTGAACGGAACGTAGAAATGACCCTAACTTTCACACTGGTTGCTATTATTCGTTTTATACGATGGAAAATCTGTTATATTTATATTGTATTTTATGCTTCTGACGTTGACTTCTTAGGCCGTAACTATTCGATCTGGTGGAACAACGCCCTAGAGTGAAGCCTAGGTTGCCTGGAACGTAGAAATGACAATTACTTTCACACTGGTTGCTATTATTCGTTTTATACAATGGAAAAACTGTCATATTTATATTGTATTTTATGCTTCTGGCGTTGACTTCTTTGGCCCTAACTGTTCGATATGGTGGAACAACGCCCTAGAGTGAAGACTAAGTTGCCCGGAACGAAGAAATGACCATCACTTTCAAACTGGTTGCAATTATTCCTATTATATGATGGAAACACTGTTGTATTTCTATTGCATTTTATGCTTCGGGCATTGACCTCTAAGGTCCTATCTATTCAATCTGTTGGTGCAACGCCCTAGGGTGAAGACTACGTTTCCCGGAAAGTAGAAATGACCATAACTTTCACACTGGTTGCAATTGTTCGTTTTATACGATGGAAAAGCTGTTGCATCTTTATTGTATTTTATTCTTCTGGCGTTGACTTCTAAGGCCGTAGCTATTAGATGTGATGGAGCAACGCCCTAGAGTGACACCTAGGTTGCCCGGAACGTAGAAATGACCATTACTTTCACAATGTTTGCAATTATTCATTTTATACGATGGAAAAACTATTGTACTTATATTGATTTTATTCTTCTGGCGTTGACTTCTTAGGCCCTAACTATTCGATCTGGTGGAACAACGCCCTAGATTGAAGCCTACGTTGAACGGAACGCAGAAATGACCATAACTTTCACACTGGTTGCAATTATTCCTGTTCTACGATGGAAAAGCTGTTGTATTTATATCGTATTTTATGCTTCCGGCGTTGACGTCTAAGGACCTAACTATTCGATCTTGTTGGGCAACGCTCTGGAGTGAAGCCTAGGTTGCTCGGAATGTAGGAATGACCATAAATTTCACACTGGTTGCAATTATTCGTTTTATATGATGGAAAAACTGTTGTATTTATATTGTATTTTTTGCTTCTGGCGTTCACTTCTTTGGCCCTAACTATTCGATCTGGTGGAACAACGGCCTAGGCTGAAGCCTAGGTTGAACGGAACGTAGAAATGACCCTAACTTTCACACTGGTTGCTATTATTCGTTTTATACGATTGAAAAGCTGTTGTATTTATATTGTGTTTTATGCTTCGGGCATTGACTTTTAAGGCTCTTACTATTCGATCTGTTGGAGCAACGCCCTAGGGTGAAGCCTAGGTTGCCCGGAACGTAGAAATGAGCATAACTATCACACTGGTTGCAATTATTCGTTTTATACGATGAAAAAACTGATGTATTTATATTGTATTTTATGCTTCTGGCGTTCACTTCTTAGGCCCTAACTATTCGAACTGGTGAAACAACGCCCTAGGCTGAAGCCTAGGTTGCCGGGAACGTAGAAATGACCATAACTTTCACAATGTTTGCAATTGTTCATTTTATACGATTTAAAAAACTGTTGTACTTATATTGATTTTATCCTTCTGGCGTTGACTTCTTAGGCCCTAACTATTCGATCTGGTGGAACAACGGCCTAGAGTGAATCCTAGGTTGCCCGGAACGTATAAATGACCATCACATTCAAACTGGTTGCAATTATTCCTGTTATATGATGGAAGAACTGTTGTACTATTATTGCCTTTTATGCTTCGGGCATTGACTTCTAAGGCCCTAACTATTCAATCTGTTGGAGCAACGCCCTAGGGTGAAGCCTAGGTTGCCCGGAAAGTGGAACTGACCATAAATTTATCCTGGTTGCAATTATACGTTTTATATGATGGAAAAACTGTTGTATTTATATTGTATTTTTTGCTTCTGGTGTTCACTTCATTGGCCCTAACTATTCGATCTGGTGGAACAACGCCCTAGGGTGAAGCCTAGGTTGCACGGAACGTAGAAATGACCATAACTTTCACACTGGTTGCTATTATTCGTTTTATACGATGGAAAAACTGTTATATTTATATTGTATTTTATGCTTCTGACGTTGACATCTTAGGCCCTAACTATTCGATCTGGTGGAACAACGCCCTAGAGTGAAGCCTAGGTTGCCTGGAACGTAGAAATGACAATTACTTTCACACTGGTTGCTATTATTCGTTTTATACAATGGAAAAACTGTCATATTTATATTGTATTTTATGCTTCTGGCGTTGACTTCTTTGGCCCTAACTGTTCGATATGGTGGAACAACGCCCTAGAGTGAAGACTAAGTTGCCCGGAACGAAGAAATGACCATCACTTTCAAACTGGTTGCAATTATTCCTATTATATGATGGAAAAACTGTTGTATTTCTATTGCATTTTATGCTTCGGGCATTGACCTCTAAGGTCCTATCTATTCAATCTGTTGGAGCAACGCCTTACGGTGAAGACTAGGTTGCCCGGAAAGTAGAAATGACCATAAATTTCACACTGGTTGCAATTGTTCGTTTTATACGATGGAAAAGCTGTTGCATCTTTATTGTATTTTATTCTTCTGGCGTTGACTTCTAAGGCCGTAGCTATTAGATGTGGTGGAGCAACGCCCTAGAGTGACGCCTAGGTTGCCCGGAACGTAGAAATGACCATTACTTTCACAATGTTTGCAATTGTTCATTTTATACGATTTAAAAAACTGTTGTACTTATATTGATTTTATCCTTCTGGCGTTGACTTCTTAGGCCCTAACTATTCGATCTGGTGGAACAACGGCCTAGAGTGAAACCTAGGTTGCCCGGAACGTATTAATGACCATCACATTCAAACTGGTTGCAATTATTCCTGTTATATGATGGAAGAACTGTTGTACTATTATTGCCTTTTATGCTTCGGGCATTGACTTCTAAGGCCCTAACTATTCAATCTGTTGGAGCAACGCCCTAGGGTGAAGCCTAGGTTGCCCGGAAAGTGGAAATGACCATAAATTTATCCTGGTTGCAATTATTCGTTTTATATGATGGAAAAACTGTTGTATTTATATTGTATTTTTTGCTTCTGGCGTTCACTTCTTTGGCCCTAACTATTCGATCTGGTGGAACAACGGCCTAGGGTGAAGCCTAGGTTGAACGGAACGTAGAAATGACCCTAACTTTCACACTGGTTGCTATTATTCGTTTTATACGATGGAAAATCTGTTATATTTATATTGTATTTTATGCTTCTGACGTTGACTTCTTAGGCCGTAACTATTCGATCTGGTGGAACAACGCCCTAGAGTGAAGCCTAGGTTGCCTGGAACGTAGAAATGACAATTACTTTCACACTGGTTGCTATTATTCGTTTTATACAATGGAAAAACTGTCATATTTATATTGTATTTTATGCTTCTGGCGTTGACTTCTTTGGCCCTAACTGTTCGATATGGTGGAACAACGCCCTAGAGTGAAGACTAAGTTGCCCGGAACGAAGAAATGACCATCACTTTCAAACTGGTTGCAATTATTCCTATTATATGATGGAAACACTGTTGTATTTCTATTGCATTTTATGCTTCGGGCATTGACCTCTAAGGTCCTATCTATTCAATCTGTTGGTGCAACGCCCTAGGGTGAAGACTACGTTTCCCGGAAAGTAGAAATGACCATAACTTTCACACTGGTTGCAATTGTTCGTTTTATACGATGGAAAAGCTGTTGCATCTTTATTGTATTTTATTCTTCTGGCGTTGACTTCTAAGGCCGTAGCTATTAGATGTGGTGGAGCAACGCCCTAGAGTGACACCTAGGTTGCCCGGAACGTAGAAATGACCATTACTTTCACAATGTTTGCAATTATTCATTTTATACGATGGAAAAACTATTGTACTTATATTGATTTTATTCTTCTGGCGTTGACTTCTTAGGCCCTAACTATTCGATCTGGTGGAACAACGCCCTAGATTGAAGCCTACGTTGCACGGAACGCAGAAATGACCATAACTTTCACACTGGTTGCAATTATTCCTGTTCTACGATGGAAAAGCTGTTGTATTTATATCGTATTTTATGCTTCCGGCGTTGACGTCTAAGGACCTAACTATTCGATCTTGTTGGGCAACGCTCTGGAGTGAAGCCTAGGTTGCTCGGAATGTAGGAATGACCATAAATTTCACACTGGTTGCAATTATTCGTTTTATACGATGGAAAAACTGTTGCATCTTTATCGTATTTTATGCTTCGGGCGTGGACTTCTCAGGCCCTAACTATTCGATCTGGTGGAGCAACTCCCTAGAGTGAAGGCCAGGTTGCCCGAAACGTAGAAATGACCATAACTTTTACACTGGTAGCAATTATTCGTTTTATACAGTGGAAAAACTGTTCTATTTATTTTGCATTTTATGCTTCGGGCGTTGACTTCTAAGGCCCTAACTGATTGATCTGGTGGAGCAACGCCCTAGAGTGAAGCCTAGATTGCCCGGAACGTTGAAATGACCAGTACTTTCACACTGTTTGCAGTTATTCCTGTTATACGATGGAAAAACTGTTGCATCTTTATTGCATTTTATGCTTCTGTCTTTGACTTCTAAGGCCCTAACTATTTGATCAGGTGGAGCAACGCCCTAGGGTGAAGCCTAGGTTGCCCGGAACGTAGAAATGACCCTAACTTTCACACTGCTAGCAATTATTCGTTTTATACAATGGAAAAACTGTTCCATTTATTTTGTATTTTATGTTTCGGGCGTTTACTTCTAAGTGACTAACTGTTTGTTCTGGTGGAGCAACGACCTAGAGTGAAGCCTAGGTTGCCCGGAACGCAGAAATGACCATAACTTTCACACTGGTTGCAATTATTCCTGTTCTACGATGGAAAAGCTGTTGTATTTATATCGCATTTTATGCTTCTGGCGTTAACTTCTTAGTCCCTAACTATTCCATCTGGTGGAACAACGCCCTAGGGTGAAGCCTAGGTTGCCCGGAAAGTAGAAATGACCATAACTTCCACAATGGTATCAATTATTCGTTTTATACGATGGAAAAACTGTACTATTTATTTTGTATTTTATGCTTCGGGCGTTGACTTCTAAGGCCCTAGCTATTCCATCTGGTGGTTCAACGCCCCAGAGTGAAGCCTAGGTTGCCCGGAACGTGGAAATGACCATCACTTTCAAACTGGTTGCAATTATTCCTGTTATATGATGGAAAAACTTATGTATTTTTATTGCATTTTATGCTTCGGGCATTGACTTCTAAGGACCTAACTATTCAATCTGTTGGAGCAACGCCCTATGGTGAAGCCTAGGTTGCCCGGAAAGTGGAAGTGACCATAACTTTCATACTGGTTGCAATTATTCGTTTTATACGATGAAAAAACTGTTGTATTTATATTGTATTTTATGCTTCTGGCGTTCACTTCTTAGGCCCCAACTATTCGAACTTGTGAAACAACACCCTAGGGTGAAGCCTAGGTTGCCCGGAACGTAGAACTGACCATAACTTTCACACTGGTAGCAATTATTCGTTTTACACGATGGAAAAACTGTTCCATTTATTTTGTATTTTATGCTTCGGGCGTTGACTTCTAAGGCCCTAACTGTTTGATCTGGTGGAGCAACGCCCTAGAGTGAAGCCTAGGTTGCCCGGAACGTAGAAATGACCATAACTTTCACACTGGTTGCAATTATTCCTGTTCTACGATGGACAAACTGTTGTATTTATATCGTATTTTATGCTTCCGGCGTTGACGTCTAAGGACCTAACTATTCGATCTTGTTGGGCAACGCTCTGGAGTGAAGCCTAGGTTGCTCGGAATGTAGGAATGACCATAAATTTCACACTGGTTGCAATTATTCGTTTTATACGATGGAAAAACTGTTGCATCTTTATCGTATTTTATGCTTCGGGCGTGGACTTCTCAGGCCCTAACTATTCGATCTGGTGGAGCAACTCCCTAGAGTGAAGCCCAGGTTGCCCGAAACGTAGAAATGACCATAACTTTTACACTGGTAGCAATTATTCGTTTTATACAATGGAAAAACTGTTCTATTTATTTTGCATTTTATGCTTCGGGCGTTGACTTCTAAGGCCCTAACTGATTGATCTGGTGGAGCAACGCCCTAGAGTGAAGCCTAGATTACCCGGAACGTTGAAATGACCAGTACTTTCACACTGTTTGCAGTTATTCCTGTTATACGATGGAAAAACTGTTGCATCTTTATTGCATTTTATGCTTCTGTTTTTGACTTCTAAGGCCCTAACTATTTGATCAGGTGGAGCAACGCCCTAGAGTGACGCCTAGGTTGCCCGGCACGAAGAAATGACCAGGACTTTCACACTGTTTGCAGTTATTCCTGTTATACGATGGAAAAACTGTTGCATCTTTATTGCATTTCATGCTTTTGGCGTTGACTTCTAAGGCCCTAACTATTCGATCAGGTGGAGCAACGCCCTAGGGTGAAGCCTAGGTTGGCCGCAATGTAGAAATGTCCATAACTTTCACACTGGTTGCAATTATTCGTTTTATACGATTGAAAAGCTGTTGTATTTATATTGTGTTTTATGCTTCGGGCATTGACTTTTAAGGCCCTTACTATTCGATCTGTTGGAGCAACGCCCTAGGGTGAAGCCTAGGTTGCCCGGAACGTAGAAATGAGCATAACTATCACACTGGTTGCAATTATTCGTTTTATACGATGAAAAAACTGTTGTATTTATATTGTATTTTATGCTTCTGGCGTTCACTTCTTAGGCCCTAACTATTCGAACTGGTGAAACAACGCCCTAGGGTGAAGCCTAGGTTGCCCGGAACGTAGAAATGACCATAACTTTCACACTGGTAGCAATTATTCGTTTTATACAATGGAAAAACTGTTCCATTTATTTTGTATTTTATGCTTCGGGCGTTCACTTCTAAGGCCCTAACTGTTTGATCTGGTGGAGCCACGCCCTAGAGTGAAGCCTCGGTTGCCCGGAACGTAGAAATGACCATAACTTTCACACTGGTTATAATTATTCCTGTTCTACGATGGACAAACTGTTGTATTTATATCGTATTTTATGCTTCTGGCGTTGACGTCTAAGTACCCAATTATTCGATCTTGTGGGGCAACGCTCTAGAGTGAAGCCTAGGTTGCTCGGAATGTAGGAATGACCATAAATTTCACACTGGTAGCAATCATTCGTTTTATACGATGGAAAAACTGTTGCATCTTTATCGTATTTTATGCTTCGGGCGTGGACTTCTAAGGTCCTAACTATTCGATCTGGTGGAGCAACTCCCTAGAGTGAAGCCTAGGTTGCCCGGAACGTAGAAATGACCATAACTTTTACACTGGTAGCAATTATTCGTTTTATACAATGGAAGAACTGTTCTATTTATTTTGCATTTTATGCTTCGGGCGTTGACTTCTAAGGACCTAACTGATTGATCTGGTGGAGCAACGACCTAGAGTGAAGCCTAGGTTGCCCGGAACGCAGAAATGACCATAACTTTCACACTGGTTGCAATTATTCCTGTTCTACGATGGAAAAGCTGTTGTATTTATATCGCATTTTATGCTTCTGGCGTTGACTTCTTAGTCCCTAACTATTCCATCTGGTGGAACAACGCCCTAGGGTGAAGCCTAGGTTGACCGGAAAGTAGAAATGACCATAACTTCCACAATGGTATCAATTATTCGTTTTATACGATGGAAAAACTGTACTATTTATTTTGTATTTTATGCTTCGGGCGTTGACTTCTAAGGCCCTAGCTATTCCATCTGGTGGATCAACGCCCCAGAGTGAAGCCTAGGTTGCCCGGAACGTGGAAATGACCATCACTTTCAAACTGGTTGCAATTATTCCTGTTATATGATGGAAAAACTTATGTATTTTTATTGCATTTTATGCTTCGGGCATTGACTTCTAAGGACCTAACTATTCAATCTGTTGGAGCAACGCCCTATGGTGAAGCCTAGGTTGCCCGGAAAGTGGAAGTGACCATAACTTTCATACTGGTTGCAATTATTCGTTTTATACGATGAAAAAACTGTTGTATTTATATTGTATTTTATGCTTCTGGCGTTCACTTCTTAGGCCCCAACTATTCGAACTTGTGAAACAACACCCTAGGGTGAAGCCTAGGTTGCCCGGAACGTAGAACTGACCATAACTTTCACACTGGTAGCAATTATTCGTTTTACACGATGGAAAAACTGTTCCATTTATTTTGTATTTTATGCTTCGGGCGTTGACTTCTAAGGCCCTAACTGTTTGATCTGGTGGAGCCACGCCCTAGAGTGAAGCCTCGGTTGCCCGGAACGTAGAAATGACCATAACTTTCACACTGGTTATAATTATTCCTGTTCTACGATGGACAAACTGTTGTATTTATATCGTATTTTATGCTTCTGGCGTTGACGTCTAAGTACCCAATTATTCGATCTTGTGGGGCAACGCTCTAGAGTGAAGCCTAGGTTGCTCGGCATGTAGGAATGACCATAAATTTCACACTGGTAGCAATCATTCGTTTTATACGATGGAAAAACTGTTGCATCTTTATCGTATTTTATGCTTCGGGCGTGGACTTCTAAGGTCCTAACTATTCGATCTGGTGGAGCAACTCCCTAGAGTGAAGCCTAGGTTGCCCGGAACGTAGAAATGACCATAACTTTTACACTGGTAGCAATTATTCGTTTTATACAATGGAAGAACTGTTCTATTTATTTTGCATTTTATGCTTCGGGCGTTGACTTCTAAGGACCTAACTGATTGATCTGGTGGAGCAACGACCTAGAGTGAAGCCTAGGTTGCCCGGAACGCAGAAATGACCATAACTTTCACACTGGTTGCAATTATTCCTGTTCTACGATGGAAAAGCTGTTGTATTTATATCGCATTTTATGCTTCTGGCGTTGACTTCTTAGTCCCTAACTATTCCATCTGGTGGAACAACGCCCTAGGGTGAAGCCTAGGTTGACCGGAAAGTAGAAATGACCATAACTTCCACAATGGTATCAATTATTCGTTTTATACGATGGAAAAACTGTACTATTTATTTTGTATTTTATGCTTCGGGCGTTGACTTCTAAGGCCCTAGCTATTCCATCTGGTGGATCAACGCCCCAGAGTGAAGCCTAGGTTGCCCGGAACGTGGAAATGACCATCACTTTCAAACTGGTTGCAATTATTCCTGTTATATGATGGAAAAACTTATGTATTTTTATTGCATTTTATGCTTCGGGCATTGACTTCTAAGGACCTAACTATTCAATCTGTTGGAGCAACGCCCTATGGTGAAGCCTAGGTTGCCCGGAAAGTGGAAGTGACCATAACTTTCATACTGGTTGCAATTATTCGTTTTATACGATGAAAAAACTGTTGTATTTATATTGTATTTTATGCTTCTGGCGTTCACTTCTTAGGCCCCAACTATTCGAACTTGTGAAACAACACCCTAGGGTGAAGCCTAGGTTGCCCGGAACGTAGAACTGACCATAACTTTCACACTGGTAGCAATTATTCGTTTTACACGATGGAAAAACTGTTCCATTTATTTTGTATTTTATGCTTCGGGCGTTGACTTCTAAGGCCCTAACTGTTTGATCTGGTGGAGCAACGCCCTAGAGTGAAGCCTAGGTTGCCCGGAACGTTGAAATGACCATAACTTTCACACTGGTTGCAATTATTCCTGTTCTACGATGGACAAACTGTTGTATTTATATGGTATTTTATGCTTCCGGCGTTGACGTCTAAGGACCTAACTATTCGATCTTGTTGGGCAACGCTCTGGAGTGAAGCCTAGGTTGCTCGGAATGTAGGAATGACCATAAATTTCACACTGGTTGCAATTATTCGTTTTATACGATGGAAAAACTGTTGCATCTTTATCGTATTTTATGCTTCGGGCGTGGACTTCTCAGGCCCTAACTATTCGATCTGGTGGAGCAACTCCCTAGAGTGAAGCCCAGGTTGCCCGAAACGTAGAAATGACCATAACTTTTACACTGGTAGCAATTATTCGTTTTATACAATGGAAAAACTGTTCTATTTATTTTGCATTTTATGCTTCGGGCGTTGACTTCTAAGGCCCTAACTGATTGATCTGGTGGAGCAACGCCCTAGAGTGAAGCCTAGATTGCCCGGAACGTTGAAATGACCAGTACTTTCACACTGTTTGCAGTTATTCCTGTTATACGATGGAAAAACTGTTGCATCTTTATTGCATTTTATGCTTCTGTCTTTGACTTCTAAGGCCCTAACTATTTGATCAGGTGGAGCAACGCCCTAGAGTGACGCCTAGGTTGCCCGGCACGAAGAAATGACCAGGACTTTCACACTGTTTGCAGTTATTCCTGTTATACGATGGAAAAACTGTTGCATCTTTATTGCATTTTATGCTTTTGGCGTTGACTTCTAAGGCCCTAACTATTCGATCAGGTGGAGCAACGCCCTAGGGTGAAGCCTAGGTTGGCCGCAATGTAGAAATGTCCATAACTTTCACACTGGTTGCAATTATTCGTTTTATACGATTGAAAAGCTGTTGTATTTATATTGTGTTTTATGCTTCGGGCATTGACTTTTAAGGCCCTTACTATTCGATCTGTTGGAGCAACGCCCTAGGGTGAAGCCTAGGTTGCCCGGAACGTAGAAATGAGCATAACTATCACACTGGTTGCAATTATTCGTTTTATACGATGAAAAAACTGTTGTATTTATATTGTATTTTATGCTTCTGGCGTTCACTTCTTAGGCCCTAACTATTCGAACTGGTGAAACAACGCCCTAGGGTGAAGCCTAGGTTGCCCGGAACGTAGAAATGACCATAACTTTCACACTGGTAGCAATTATTCGTTTTACACGATGGAAAAACTGTTCCATTTATTTTGTATTTTATGCTTCGGGCGTTGACTTCTAAGGCCCTAACTGTTTGATCTGGTGGAGCAACGCCCTAGAGTGAAGCCTAGGTTGCCCGGAACGTAGAAATGACCATAACTTTCACACTGGTTGCAATTATTCCTGTTCTACGATGGACAAACTGTTGTATTTATATCGTATTTTATGCTTCCGGCGTTGACGTCTAAGGACCTAACTATTCGATCTTGTTGGGCAACGCTCTGGAGTGAAGCCTAGGTTGCTCGGAATGTAGGAATGACCATAAATTTCACACTGGTTGCAATTATTCGTTTTATACGATGGAAAAACTGTTGCATCTTTATCGTATTTTATGCTTCGGGCGTGGACTTCTCAGGCCCTAACTATTCGATCTGGTGGAGCAACTCCCTAGAGTGAAGCCCAGGTTGCCCGAAACGTAGAAATGACCATAACTTTTACACTGGTAGCAATTATTCGTTTTATACAATGGAAAAACTGTTCTATTTATTTTGCATTTTATGCTTCGGGCGTTGACTTCTAAGGCCCTAACTGATTGATCTGGTGGAGCAACGCCCTAGAGTGAAGCCTAGATTGCCCGGAACGTTGAAATGACCAGTACTTTCACACTGTTTGCAGTTATTCCTGTTATACGATGGAAAAACTGTTGCATCTTTATTGCATTTTATGCTTCTGTCTTTGACTTCTAAGGCCCTAACTATTTGATCAGGTGGAGCAACGCCCTAGAGTGACGCCTAGGTTGCCCGGCACGAAGAAATGACCAGGACTTTCACACTGTTTGCAGTTATTCCTGTTATACGATGGAAAAACTGTTGCATCTTTATTGCATTTTATGCTTTTGGCGTTGACTTCTAAGGCCCTAACTATTCGATCAGGTGGAGCAACGCCCTAGGGTGAAGCCTAGGTTGGCCGCAATGTAGAAATGTCCATAACTTTCACACTGGTTGCAATTATTCGTTTTATACGATTGAAAAGCTGTTGTATTTATATTGTGTTTTATGCTTCGGGCATTGACTTTTAAGGCCCTTACTATTCGATCTGTTGGAGCAACGCCCTAGGGTGAAGCCTAGGTTGCCCGGAACGTAGAAATGAGCATAACTATCACACTGGTTGCAATTATTCGTTTTATACGATGAAAAAACTGTTGTATTTATATTGTATTTTATGCTTCTGGCGTTCACTTCTTAGGCCCTAACTATTCGAACTGGTGAAACAACGCCCTAGGGTGAAGCCTAGGTTGCCCGGAACGTAGAAATGACCATAACTTTCACACTGGTAGCAATTATTCGTTTTATACAATGGAAAAACTGTTCCATTTATTTTGTATTTTATGCTTCGGGCGTTGACTTCTAAGGCCCTAACTGTTTGATCTGGTGGAGCCACGCCCTAGAGTGAAGCCTCGGTTGCCCGGAACGTAGAAATGACCATAACTTTCACACTGGTTATAATTATTCCTGTTCTACGATGGACAAACTGTTGTATTTATATCGTATTTTATGCTTCTGGCGTTGACGTCTAAGTACCCAATTATTCGATCTTGTGGGGCAACGCTCTAGAGTGAAGCCTAGGTTGCTCGGAATGTAGGAATGACCATAAATTTCACACTGGTAGCAATCATTCGTTTTATACGATGGAAAAACTGTTGCATCTTTATCGTATTTTATGCTTCGGGCGTGGACTTCTAAGGTCCTAACTATTCGATCTGGTGGAGCAACTCCCTAGAGTGAAGCCTAGGTTGCCCGGAACGTAGAAATGACCATAACTTTTACACTGGTAGCAATTATTCGTTTTATACAATGGAAAAACTGTTCTATTTATTTTGCATTTTATGCTTCGGGCTTTGACTTCTAAGGACCTAACTGATTGATCTGGTGGAGCAACGCCCTAGAGTGAAGCCTAGATTGCCCGGAACGTTGAAATGACCAGTACTTTCACACTGTTTGCAGTTATTCCTGTTATACGATGGAAAAACTGTTGCATCTTTATTGCATTTTATGCTTCTGTCTTTGACTTCTAAGGCCCTAACTATTTGATCAGGTGGAGCAACGCCCTAGAGTGACGCCTAGGTTGCCCGGCACGAAGAAATGACCAGGACTTTCACACTGTTTGCAGTTATTCCTGTTATACGATGGAAAAACTGTTGCATCTTTATTGCATTTTATGCTTTTGGCGTTGACTTCTAAGGCCCTAACTATTCGATCAGGTGGAGCAACGCCCTAGGGTGAAGCCTAGGTTGGCCGCAATGTAGAAATGTCCATAACTTTCACACTGGTTGCAATTATTCGTTTTATACGATTGAAAAGCTGTTGTATTTATATTGTGTTTTATGCTTCGGGCATTGACTTTTAAGGCCCTTACTATTCGATCTGTTGGAGCAACGCCCTAGGGTGAAGCCTAGGTTGCCCGGAACGTAGAAATGAGCATAACTATCACACTGGTTGCAATTATTCGTTTTATACGATGAAAAAACTGTTGTATTTATATTGTATTTTATGCTTCTGGCGTTCACTTCTTAGGCCCTAACTATTCGAACTGGTGAAACAACGCCCTAGGGTGAAGCCTAGGTTGCCCGGAACGTAGAAATGACCATAACTTTCACACTGGTAGCAATTATTCGTTTTACACGATGGAAAAACTGTTCCATTTATTTTGTATTTTATGCTTCGGGCGTTGACTTCTAAGGCCCTAACTGTTTGATCTGGTGGAGCAACGCCCTAGAGTGAAGCCTAGGTTGCCCGGAACGTAGAAATGACCATAACTTTCACACTGGTTGCAATTATTCCTGTTCTACGATGGACAAACTGTTGTATTTATATCGTATTTTATGCTTCCGGCGTTGACGTCTAAGGACCTAACTATTCGATCTTGTTGGGCAACGCTCTGGAGTGAAGCCTAGGTTGCTCGGAATGTAGGAATGACCATAAATTTCACACTGGTTGCAATTATTCGTTTTATACGATGGAAAAACTGTTGCATCTTTATCGTATTTTATGCTTCGGGCGTGGACTTCTCAGGCCCTAACTATTCGATCTGGTGGAGCAACTCCCTAGAGTGAAGCCCAGGTTGCCCGAAACGTAGAAATGACCATAACTTTTACACTGGTAGCAATTATTCGTTTTATACAATGGAAAAACTGTTCTATTTATTTTGCATTTTATGCTTCGGGCGTTGACTTCTAAGGCCCTAACTGATTGATCTGGTGGAGCAACGCCCTAGAGTGAAGCCTAGATTGCCCGGAACGTTGAAATGACCAGTACTTTCACACTGTTTGCAGTTATTCCTGTTATACGATGGAAAAACTGTTGCATCTTTATTGCATTTTATGCTTCTGTCTTTGACTTCTAAGGCCCTAACTATTTGATCAGGTGGAGCAACGCCCTAGAGTGACGCCTAGGTTGCCCGGCACGAAGAAATGACCAGGACTTTCACACTGTTTGCAGTTATTCCTGTTATACGATGGAAAAACTGTTGCATCTTTATTGCATTTTATGCTTTTGGCGTTGACTTCTAAGGCCCTAACTATTCGATCAGGTGGAGCAACGCCCTAGGGTGAAGCCTAGGTTGGCCGCAATGTAGAAATGTCCATAACTTTCACACTGGTTGCAATTATTCGTTTTATACGATTGAAAAGCTGTTGTATTTATATTGTGTTTTATGCTTCGGGCATTGACTTTTAAGGCCCTTACTATTCGATCTGTTGGAGCAACGCCCTAGGGTGAAGCCTAGGTTGCCCGGAACGTAGAAATGAGCATAACTATCACACTGGTTGCAATTATTCGTTTTATACGATGAAAAAACTGTTGTATTTATATTGTATTTTATGCTTCTGGCGTTCACTTCTTAGGCCCTAACTATTCGAACTGGTGAAACAACGCCCTAGGGTGAAGCCTAGGTTGCCCGGAACGTAGAAATGACCATAACTTTCACACTGGTAGCAATTATTCGTTTTATACAATGGAAAAACTGTTCCATTTATTTTGTATTTTATGCTTCGGGCGTTGACTTCTAAGGCCCTAACTGTTTGATCTGGTGGAGCCACGCCCTAGAGTGAAGCCTCGGTTGCCCGGAACGTAGAAATGACCATAACTTTCACACTGGTTATAATTATTCCTGTTCTACGATGGACAAACTGTTGTATTTATATCGTATTTTATGCTTCTGGCGTTGACGTCTAAGTACCCAATTATTCGATCTTGTGGGGCAACGCTCTAGAGTGAAGCCTAGGTTGCTCGGAATGTAGGAATGACCATAAATTTCACACTGGTAGCAATCATTCGTTTTATACGATGGAAAAACTGTTGCATCTTTATCGTATTTTATGCTTCGGGCGTGGACTTCTAAGGTCCTAACTATTCGATCTGGTGGAGCAACTCCCTAGAGTGAAGCCTAGGTTGCCCGGAACGTAGAAATGACCATAACTTTTACACTGGTAGCAATTATTCGTTTTATACAATGGAAAAACTGTTCTATTTATTTTGCATTTTATGCTTCGGGCTTTGACTTCTAAGGACCTAACTGATTGATCTGGTGGAGCAACGCCCTAGAGTGAAGCCTAGATTGCCCGGAACGTTGAAATGACCAGTACTATCACACTGTTTGCAGTTATTCCTGTTATACGATGGAAAAACTGTTGCATCTTTATTGCATTTTATGCTTCTGGCGTTGACTTCTAAGGCCCTAACTATTCGATCAGGTGGAGCAACGCCCTAGAGTGACGCCTAGGTTGCCCGGAACGTAGAAATGAATAGTACATTCACACTGGTTGCAGCTATTCCTGTAAAACGATGGAAAAACTGTTGCATCTTTATTGTATTTTATGCTTCTGGCGTTGACTTCTAAGGCCCTAACTATTCGATCAGGTGGAGCAACGCCCTAGGGTGAAGCCTAGGTTGGCCGCAATGTAGAAATGTCCATAACTTTCACACTGGTTGCAATTATTCGTTTTATACGATTGAAAAGCTGTTGTATTTATATTGTGTTTTATGCTTCGGGCATTGACTTTTAAGGCCCTTACTATTCGATCTGTTGGAGCAACGCCCTAGGGTGAAGCCTAGGTTGCCCGGAACGTAGAAATGAGCATAACTATCACACTGGCTGCAATTATTCGTTTTATACGATGAAAAAACTGATGTATTTATATTGTATTTTATGCTTCTGGCGTTCACTTCTTAGGCCCTAACTATTCGAACTGGTGAAACAACGCCCTAGGGTGAAGCCTAGGTTGCCCGGAACGTAGAAATGACCATAACTTTCACACTGGTAGCAATTATTCGTTTTATACAATGGAAAAAATGTTCCATTTATTTTGTATTTTATGCTTCGGGCGTTGACTTCTAAGGCCCTAACTGTTTGTTCTGGTGGAGCCACGCCCTAGAGTGAAGCCTCGGTTGCCCGGAACGTAGAAATGACCATAACTTTCACACTGGTTATAATTATTCCTGTTCTACGATGGACAAACTGTTGTATTTATATCGTATTTTATGCTTCTGGCGTTGACGTCTAAGGACCCAACTATTCGACCTTGTGGGGCAACGCTCTAGAGTGAAGCCTAGGTTGCTCGGAATGTAGGAATGACCATAAATTTCACACTGGTAGCAATCATTCGTTTTATACGATGGAAAAACTGATGCATCTTTATCGTATTTTATGCTTCGGGCGTGGACCTCTAAGGCCCTAACTATTCGATCAGGTGGAGCAACGCCCTAGAGTGACGCCTAGGTTGCCCGGAACGTAGAAATGACCAGTACATTCACACTGGTTGCAGTTATTCCTGTAAAACGATGGAAAAACTGTTGCATCTTTATTGTATTTTATGCTTCTGGCGTTGATTTCTAAGGCCCTAACTATTCGATCTGGTGGAGCAACGTCCTAGTGTGAAGCCTAGGTTGCCCGGAACGAAGAAATGACCATAACTTTCACACTGGTTGCTATTATTCGTTTTATACAATGGACTAACTGTCGTATTTATATTGTATTTTATGCTTCTGGCGTTGACTTCTTTGGCCCTAACTGTTCGATATGGTGGAACAACGCCCTAGAGTGAAGCCTAAGTTTCCCGGAACGAAGGAATGACCATCACTTTCAAACTGGTTGCAATTATTCCTGTTATATGATGGAAAAACTGTTGTATTTTTATTGCATTTTATGCTTCGGGCATTGACCTCTAAGGTCCTAACTATTCATTCTGTTGGAGCAACGCCCTAGGGTGAAGCCTAGGTTGCCCGGAAAGTAGAAATGACCATAACTTTCACACTGGTTGCAATTATTCGTTTTATACGATGGAAAAGCTGTTGCATCTTTATTGTATTTTATTCTTCTGGCGTTGACTTCTAAGGCCGTAGCTATTAGATGTGGTGGAGCAACGCCCTAGAGTGACGCCTAGGTTGCCCGCAACGTAGAAATGACCATTACTTTCACAATGTTTGCAATTGTTCATTTTACACGATTTAAAAAACTGTTGTACTTATATTGATCTTATCCTTCTGGCGTTGACTTCTTAGGCCCTAACTATTCGATCTGGTGGAACAACGGCCTAGAGTGAAACCTAGGTTGCCCGGAACGTATAAATGACCATCACATTCAAACTGGTTGCAATTATTCCTGTTATATGATGGAAGAACTGTTGTACTATTATTGCCTTTTATGCTTCGGGCATTGACTTCTAAGGCCCTAACTATTCAATCTGTTGGAGCAAGGCCCTAGGGTGAAGCCTAGGTTGCCCGGAAAGTGGAACTGACCATAAATTTATCCTGGTTGCAATTATACGTTTTATATGATGGAAAAACTGTTGTATTTATATTGTATTTTTTGCTTCTGGCGTTCACTTCTTTGGCCCTAACTATTCGATCTGGTGGAACAACGCCCTAGAGTGAAGCCTAGGTTGCCTGGAACGTAGAAATGACAATTACTTTCACACTGGTTGCTATTATTCGTTTTATACAATGGAAAAACTGTCATATTTATATTGTATTTTATGCTTCTGGCGTTGACTTCTTTGGCCCTAACTGTTCGATATGGTGGAACAACGCCCTAGAGTGAAGCCTAAGATGCCCGGAACGAAGAAATGACCATCACTTTCAAACTGGTTGCAATTATTCCTGTTATATGATGGAAGAACTGTTGTACTATTATTGCCTTTTATGCTTCGGGCATTGACTTCTAAGGCCCTAACTATTCAATCTGTTGGAGCAACGCCCTAGGGTGAAGCCTAGGTTGCCCGGAAAGTGGAAATGACCATAAATTTATCCTGGTTGCAATTATTCGTTTTATATGATGGAAAAACTGTTGTATTTATATTGTATTTTTTGCTTCTGGCGTTCACTTCTTTGGCCCTAACTATTCGATCTGGTGGAACAACGCCCTAGGGTGAAGCCTAGGTTGCACGGAACGTAGAAATGACCATAACTTTCACACTGGTTGCTATTATTCGTTTTATACGATGGAAAAACTGTTATATTTATATTGTATTTTATGCTTCTGACGTTGACATCTTAGGCCCTAACTATTCGATCTGGTGGAACAACGCCCTAGAGTGAAGCCTAGATTGCCTGGAACGTAGAAATGACAATTACTTTCACACTGGTTGCTATTATTCGTTTTATACAATGGAAAAACTGTCACATTTATATTGTATTTTATGCTTCTGGCGTTGACTTCTTTGGCCCTAACGGTTCGATATGGTGGAACAACGCCCTAGAGTGAAGACTAAGTTGCCCGGAACGAAGAAATGACCATCACTTTCAAACTGGTTGCAATTATTCCTATTATATGATGGAAAAACTGTTGTATTTCTATTGCATTTTATGCTTCGGGCATTGACCTATAAGGTCCTATCTATTCAATCTGTTGGAGCAACGCCCTACGGTGAAGACTAGGTTGCCCGGAAAGTAGAAATGACCATAACTTTCACACTGGTTGCAATTGTTCGTTTTATACGATGGAAAAGCTGTTGCATCTTTATTGTATTTTATTCTTCTGGCGTTGACTTCTAAGGCCGTAGCTATTAGATGTGGTGGAGCAACGCCCTAGAGTGACGCCTAGGTTGCCCGGAACGTAGAAATGACCATTACTTTCACAATGTTTGCAATTGTTCATTTTATACGATTTAAAAAACTGTTGTACTTATATTGATTTTATCCTTCTGGCGTTGACTTCTTAGGCCCTACCTATTCGATCTGGTGGAACAACGGCCTAGAGTGAAACCTAGGTTGCCCGGAACGTATAAATGACCATCACATTCAAACTGGTTGCAATTATTCCTGTTATATGATGGAAGAACTGTTGTACTATTATTGCCTTTTATGCTTCGGGCATTGACTTCTAAGGCCCTTACTATTCAATCTGTTGGAGCAGCGCCCTAGGGTGAAGCCTAGGTTGCCCGGAAAGTGGAACTGACCATAAATTTATCCTGGTTGCAATTATACGTTTTATATGATGGAAAAACTGTTGTATTTATATTGTATTTTTTGCTTCTGGCGTTCACTTCTTTGGCCCTAACTATTCGATCTGGTGGAACAACGCCCTAGGGTGAAGCCTAGGTTGCCCGGAACGTAGAAATGACCATAACTTTTACACTGGTAGCAATTATTCGTTTTATACGGTGGAAAAACTGTTATATTTATATTGTATTTTATGCTTCTGACGTTGACATCTTAGGCCCTAACTATTCGATCTGGTGGAACAACGCCCTAGAGTGAAGCCTAGGTTGCCTGGAACGTAGAAATGACCATTACTTTCACACTGGTTGCAATTATTCGTTTTATACGATGGAAAAACTGTTCTATTTATTTTGTATTTTATGCTTCGGGCGTTGACTTCTAAGGACCTAACTATTCGATCTGGTGGAGCAACGCCCTAGAGTGAAGCCTAGGTTGCCCGGCACGTAGAAATGACCATCACTCTCAAACTGGTTGCAATTATTCCTGTTATATGATGGAAGAACTGTTGTACTATTATTGCCTTTTATGCTTCGGGCATTGACTTCTAAGGCCCTAACTATTCAATCTGTTGGAGCAACGCCCTAGTGTGAAGCCTAGGTTGCCCGGAAAGTGGAAATGACCATAAATTTATCCTGGTTGCAATTATTCGTTTTATATGATGGAAAAACTGTTGTATTTATATTGTATTTTTTGCTTCTGGCGTTCACTTCTTTGGCCCTAACTATTCGACCTGGTGGAACAACGCCCTAGGGTGAAACCTACGTTGCGCGGAACGTAGAAATGTCCATTACTTTCACACTGGTTGCAATTATTCGTTTTATACGATGGAAAAGCTGTTGTATTTATATCGTATTTTATGCTTCTGGCGTTGACTTCTTAGGACCTAACCATTCGATCTGGTGGAGCAACGCCCTAGAGTGAAGCCTAGGTTGCCCGGAACGTAGAAATGACCATAACTTTCATACTGGTTTCAATTATTTGTTTTATGGAGTGAAAAAACTGTTGTATTTATATTGTATTTTATGCTTCTGGCGTTCACTTCTTAGGCCCTAACTATTCGATCTGGTGGAACAACGCCCTAGGGTGAAGCCTAGGTTGCCCGGAACGTAGAAATGACCATAACTTTCACACTGGTAGCAATTATTCGTTTTATACAATGGAAAAGCTATTCTATTTAGTTTGCATTTTGTGTTTCGGGCGTTGACTTCTAACGCCCTCACTGATTGATCTGGTGGAGCAACGCCCTAGAGTAAAGCCTAGATTGCCAGGAACGTTGGAATGACCATAACCTAGACAACTGGTTGCTATTATTCGTTTTACACGATTGAAAAACTGGTACATTTATATTGTATTTTATTCTTATGGCGTTGACTTCGTAGGCCCTAACTATACGATCTGGTGGAGCAACGCCCTAGAGTGAAACCTAGGTTACCCGGAACGTAGAAATGACCAGTACCTTCATACTGTTTGCAGTTATTCCTGTTATACGATGGAAAAACTGTTGCGTCTTTATTCTATTTTATGCTTCTGGCGTTGACTTCTTAGGCCCTAACTATTCCATCTGGTGGAGCAACGCCCTAGGGTGAAGCCTAGGTTGCCCGGAAAGTAGAAATGACCATATCTTTCACACTGGCTGCAATTATTCGTTTTATACGATGCAAAAGCTGTTGCATCTTTATTGTATTTTATTCTTCTGGCGTTGACTTCTAAGGCCGTAGCTATTAGATGTGGTGGAGCAACGCCCTAGAGTGACGCCTAGGTTGCCCGGAACGTAGAAATGACCATATCTTTCACACTGTTTGCAATTATCCATTTTATATGATGGCAAAGCTGTTCTATTTATATTGCATATTATGCCTCTGGCATTGAATTCTAAGTCCCTAGCTATTCCATCTGGTGGAGCAACACCCTAGCGTGATGCCTAGGTTGCCCGGAACGTTGAAATGACCATAACTTTCACACTGGTTGCTATTATTCCTTTTATACGATGGAAAATCTGTTAAATTTATATTGCATTTTATGCTTCTGGCATTGAATTCTCAGTCCCTAGCAATTCCATCTGGTGGAGCAACACCCTAGAGTGAAGCCTAGGTTGCCCGGAACGTAGAAGTGACCATTACTTCCACACTGTTTGCAAATATACATTATATACGACGGAAAAGCTGTTGTACTTATATTGTAATTTATGCTTCTGGCGTTGACTTCTTAGGCCGTAACTATTTGATCTGGTGGAGCACCGCCCTAGAGTGAAGCCTAGGTTGACCGGAACGTAGAACATACCATTACCTTCACACTGGTTGCAATTATTCCTGTTATACGATGGAAAAACTGTTGCACCTTTATTGTATTTTATGCTTCTGGCGTTGACTTCATAGGCCCTAACTATTCGATCTGGTGGAACAACGCCCTAGGGTGAAGCCTAGGTTGCCCGGAACGTAGAAATGACCAGTACTCTCACACTGGTTGCAGTTATTCGTTTTATACGATGGAAAAACTGTTGCACCTTTATTGTATTTTATGCTTCTGGCGTTGACTTCATAGGCCCTAACTATTCGATCTGGTGGTGCAACGTCCTAGAGTGAAGCCTAGGTAGACCGGAACGTAGAAATGACCATAACTTTTACACTGGTAGCAATTATTCGTTTTATACAGTGGAAAAACTATTCTATTTATTTTGTATTTTATGCTTCGGGCGTTGACTTCTTTGGCCCTAACAATTCGATCTGGTGGAGCAACGCCCTAGAGTGAAGCCTAGGTTGCCCGGAACGTAGAAATGACCATAACTTTTACACTGGTAGCAATTATTCGTTTTATACAATGGGAAAACTGTTCTATTTATTTTGTATTTTGTGCTTCGGGCGTTGACTTCTAAGGCCCTAACTGTTTGATCTGGTGGAGCAACGCCCTAGAGTGAAGCCTAGGTTGCCCGGAACGTAGAAATGACCATTACTTTCACACTGTTTGCAATTATTCCGTTTATACGATGGAAAAGCTGTTATATTTATATCGTATTTTATGCTTCTGGCGTTGACTTCTATGGCCCTAGCTATTCGATCTAGTGGAGCAACGCCCTAGAGTGAAGTCTAGGTTGCCCGGAACGTAGAAATGACCATCACTTTCAAACTGGTTGCAATTAATCCTGTTATACGATGGAAAAGCTGTTGTATTTTTATTGCATTTTATGCTTCTTGCGTTGACTTATAAGGCCCTGACTATTCGATCTGTTGGAGCAACGCCCTAGAGTGAAGCCTAGGTTGCTCGGAATGTAGAAATGACCATAGCTTTCACACTGGTTGCAATTATTCGTTTTATACGATGGAAAAACTGTTGTATTTATATTGTATTTTTTGCTTTAGGGCGTTCACTTCCTTGGCCCTAACTATTCGATCTGGTGGAACAACGCCCTAGGGTGAAGCCTAGGTTGCACGGAACGTAGAAATGACCATAACTTTCACACTGGTTGCTATTATTCGTTTTATACGGTGGAAAAACTGTTATATTTATATTGTATTTTATGCTTCTGACGTTGACATCTTAGGCCCTAACTATTCGATCTGGTGGAACAACGCCCTAGAGTGAAGCCTAGGTTGCCTGGAACGTAGAAATGACAATTACTTTCACACTGGTTGCTATTATTCGTTTTATACAATGGAAAAACTGTCATATTTATATTGTATTTTATGCTTCTGGCGTTGACTTCTTTGGCCCTAACTGTTCGATATGGTGGAACAACGCCCTAGAGTGAAGACTAAGTTGCCCGGAACGAAGAAATGACCATCACTTTCAAACTGGTTGCAATTATTCCTATTATATGATGGAAAAACTGTTGTATTTCTATTGCATTTTAAGCTTCGGGCATTGACCTCTAAGGTCCTATCTATTCAATCTGTTGGAGCAACGCCCTAGGGTGAAGACTAGGTTGCCCGGAAAGTAGAAATGACCATAACTTTCACACTGGTTGCAATTGTTCGTTTTATACGATGGAAAAGCTGTTGCATCTTTATTGTATTTTATTCTTCTGGCGTTGACTTCTAAGGCCGTAGCTATTAGATGTGGTGGAGCAACGCTCTAGAGTGACACCTAGGTTGCCCGGAACGTAGAAATGACCATTACTTTCACAATGTTTGCAATTATTCATTTTATACTATGGAAAAACTATTGTACTTATATTGATTTTATTCTTCTGGCGTTGACTTCTTAGGCCCTAACTATTCGATCTGGTGGAACAACGCCCTAGAGTGAAGCCTAGGTTGCACGGAACATGGAAATGACCATTACTTTCACACTGTTTGCAAATATACATTATATACGGTGGAAAAGCTGTTGTATTTATATTGTATTTTATGCTTCGGGCATTAACTTCTAGGGCCCTAACTATTCGATCTGGTGGAGCAACGCCCTAGAGTGAAGCCTAGGTTGCCCGGCACGTAGAAATGACCATCACTCTCAAACTGGTTGCAATTATTCCTGTTATATGATGGAAGAACTGTTGTACTATTATTGCCTTTTATGCTTCGGGCATTGACTTCTAAGGCCCTAACTATTTAATCTGCTGGAGCAACGCCCTAGGGTGAAGCCTAGGTTGCCCGGAAAGTGGAAATGACCATAAATTTATCCTGGTTGCAATTATTCGTTTTATATGATGGAAAAACTGTTGTATTTATATTGTATTTTTTGCTTCTGGCGTTCACTTCTTTGGCCCTAACTATTCGACCTGGTGGAACAACGCCCTAGGGTGAAACCTACGTTGCGCGGAACGTAGAAATGTCCATTACTTTCACACTGGTTGCAATTATTCGTTTTATACGATGGAAAAGCTGTTGTATTTATATCGTATTTTATGCTTCTGGCGTTGACTTCTTAGGACCTAACCATTCGATCTGGTGGAGCAACGCCCTAGAGTGAAGCCTAGGTTGCCCGGAACGTCGAAATGACCATCACTTTCAAACTGGTTGCAATTAATCCTGTTATACCATGGAAAAGCTGTTGTATTTATATCGTATTGTATGCTTCTGGCGTTGACATCTAAGGACCTATCTGTTTGATCTGGTGGCGCAACGCCCTAGTGTGAAGCCTAGGTTGCTCAGAATATAGAAATGACAATTACTTTCACACTGTTTGCAATTATTCCTTTTATACGATGCAAAGGCTGTTGTATTTATAACGTATTTTATGCTTCTGGCGTTGACTTCTAAGGACCTAACTATTCGATCTGGTGGAGCAACGCCCTAGAGTGAAGCCTAGGTTGCTCGGAATGTAGAAATAACCATAACTTTCACACTGGTTGCAATTATTCGTTCTTTACGATGGAAAAGCTGGTGTATTTATATTGTATTTTATGCTTCTGGCGTTCACTACTTAGGCCCTAACTATTCGATCTGGTGGAACAACGCCCTAGGGTGAAGCCTAGGTTGCCCGGAACGTAGAAATTACAATTACTTTCACACTGTTTGCAATAATTCCTTTTAAACGATGCAAAAGTTGTTGTATTTATATCGTATTTTATGCTTCTGGCGTTGACTTCTAAGGACCTAACTACTCGATCTGGTGGAGCAACGCCCTAGAGTGAAGCCTAGGTTGCTCGGAATGTAGAAATAACCATAACTTTCACACTGGTTGCTATTATTCCTTTTATACGATGGAAAATCTGTTAAATTTATATTGCATTTTATGCTTCTGGCATTGAATTCTCAGTCCCTAGCAATTCCATCTGGTGGAGCAACACCCTAGAGTGAAGCCTAGGTTGCCCGGAACGTAGAAGTAACCATTACTTCCACACTGTTTGCAAATATACATTATATACTATGGAAAAGCTGTTGTACTTATATTGTAATTTATGCTTCTGGCGTTGACTTCTTAGGCCGTAACTATTGGATCTGGTGGAGCACCGCCCTAGAGTGAAGCCTAGGTTGCCCGGAACGTAGAACATACCATTACCTTCACACTGGTTGCAATTATTCCTGTTATACGATGGAAAAACTGTTGCACCTTTATTGTATTTTATGCTTCTGGCGTTGACTTCATAGGCCCTAACTATTCGATCTGGTGGAGCAACGTCCTAGAGTGAAGCCTAGGTAGACCGGAACGTAGAAATGACCATAACTTTCACACTGGTTACCATTATTCGTTTTATACGATGGAAAAGCTGTTGAATTTATATCGTATTTTATGCTTCTGGCGTTGACTTCTTAGGCCCTAACTATTCCATCTGGTGGAACAACGCCCTAGGGTGAAGCCTAGGTTGCCCGGAACGTAGAAATGACCAGAACTCTCACACTGGTTGCAGTTATTCGTTTTATACGATGGAAAAACTGTTGCACCTTTATTGTATTTTATGCTTCTGGCGTTGACTTCATAGGCCCTAACTATTCGATCTGGTGGTGCAACGTCCTAGAGTGAAGCCTAGGTAGACCGGAACGTAGAAATGACCATAACTTTTACACTGGTAGCAATTATTCGTTTTATACAGTGGAAAAACTATTCTATTTATTTTGTATTTTATGCTTCGGGCGTTGACTTCTTTGGCCCTAACAATTCGATCTGGTGGAGCAACGCCCTAGAGTGAAGCCTAGGTTGCCCGGAACGTAGAAATGACCATAACTTTTACACTGGTAGCAATTATTCGTTTTATACAATGGGAAAACTGTTCTATTTATTTTGTATTTTGTGCTTCGGGCGTTGACTTCTAAGGCCCTAACTGTTTGATCTGGTGGAGCAACGCCCTAGAGTGAAGCCTAGGTTGCCCGGAACGTAGAAATGACCATTACTTTCACACTGTTTGCAATTATTCCGTTTATACGATGGAAAAGCTGTTATATTTATATCGTATTTTATGCTTCTGGCGTTGACTTCTATGGCCCTAGCTATTCGATCTAGTGGAGCAACGCCCTAGAGTGAAGTCTAGGTTGCCCGGAACGTAGAAATGACCATCACTTTCAAACTGGTTGCAATTAATCCTGTTATACGATGGAAAAACTGTTGTATTTTTATTGCATTTTATGCTTCGGGCGTTGACTTATAAGGCCCTGACTATTCAATCTGTTGGAGCAACGCCCTAGAGTGAAGCCTAGGTTGCTCGGAATGTAGAAGTGACCATAGCTTTCACACTGGTTGCAATTATTCGTTTTATACGATGGAAAAACTGTTGTATTTATATTGTATTTTATGCTTCTGGCGTTCACTTCTTAGGCCCTAACTATTCGATCTGGTGGAACAACGCCCTAGGGTGATGCCGAGGTTGCCCGGAACGTAGAAATGACCATAACTTTTACACTGGTAGCAATTATTCGTTTTATACAGTGGAAAAACTGTTCTATTTATTTTGTATTTTATGCTTCGGGCGTTGACTTCTAAGGCCCTAACTATTCGATCTGGTGGAGCAATGCCTCAGAGTTAAGTCTAGGATTCTCGAAACGCCGAAATGATCATTACTTTCACGCTTGTTGCAATTATTCCTGTTATACGATGAAAAGACCGTTGTATTTTTATTGTATTTTATGCTTCAGGCGTAGGCTTCTAAGGCCGTAGCTATTCGATATGGTGGAGCACCGCCCTAGAGTGAAGACTAGGTTGCTCGGAATATACAAATGACCATAACTTTCACACTGGTTGCAATTATTCGTTTTCTACGATAGAAAAACTGTTGTATTTATATTCTATTTTATGCTTCTGGCGTTCACTTCTTAGGGCCTATCTGTTCGATCTGATGGAACAATGCCCTAGGATGAAGCCTAGGTTGCCCGGAACGTAGAAATGACCATAACTTTTACACTGGAAGCATTATTCGTTTTATACAATGGAAAAACTGTTCTATTTATTTTGTATTTTATGCTTCGGGCGTTGACTTCTTTGGCCCTAACAATTCGATCTGGTGGAGCAACGCCCTAGAGTGAAGCCTAGGTTGCCCGGAACGTAGAAATGACCATAACTTTTACACTGGTAGCAATTATTCGTTTTATACAATGGGAAAACTGTTCTATTTATTTTGTATTTTATGCTTCGGGCGTTGACTTCTAAGGACCTAACTGTTTGATCTGGTGGAGCAACGCCCTAGAGTGAAGCCTAGGTTGTTGGAACGTAGAAATGACAATTACTTTCACACTGTTTGCAATTATTCCTTTTATACGATTCAAAAGCTGTTGTATTTATATTGTATTTTATGCTTCTGGCGTTCACTTCTTAGGGCCTAACTATTCGATCTGATGGAACAATGCCCTAGGGTGAAGCCTAGGTTGCCCGCAACGTCGAAATGACCATAACTTTTACACTGGTAGCAATTATTCGTTTTATACAATGGAAAATCTGTTCTATTTATTTTGTATTTTATGCTTCGGGCGTTGACTTCTTTGGCCCTAACTATTCGATCTGGTGGAGCAACGCCCTAGAGTGAAGCCTAGGTTCCCTGGAACGTACAAATGACCATCACTTTCACACGGGTTGCAATTATTCCTGTTATAGGATGGAAAGACGGTTGTATTTTTATTGCATTCTATGCTTCTGGCGTTCACTTCTTAGGCCCTGACTATTCGATCTGGTGGAACAACGCCCTAGGGTGAAGCCTAGGTTGCCCGGAACGTAGAAATTACAATTACTTTCACACTGTTTGCAATAATTCCTTTTAAACGATGCAAAGGTTGTTGTATTTATATCGTATTTTATGCTTCTGGCGTTGACTTCTAAGGACCTAACTATTCGATCTGGTGGAGCAACGCCCTAGAGTGAAGCCTAGGTTGCTCGGAATGTAGAAATAAGCATAACTTTCACACTGGTTGCAATTATTCGTTTTTTACAATGGAAAAGCTGTTGTATTTATATTGTATTTTATGCCTATGGCGTTGTCTTCTAAGGCCCTAGCTATTCGATCTAGTGGAGCAACGCCCTAGAGTGAAGTCTAGGTTGCCCGGAACGTCGAAATGACCATCACTTTCAAACTGGTTGCAATTAACCCTGTTATACCATGGAAAAGCTGTTGTATTTATATCGGATTTTATGCTACTGGCGTTGACTTCTAAGGACCTAACTATTCGATCTGGTGGAGCAACGCCCTAGAGTGAAGCCTAGGTTGCTCGGAATGTAGAAATGACCATTACTTTCACACTGGTTGCAATTATTCGTTTTTTACAATGGAAAAGCTGTTGTATTTATATCGTATTTTATGCTTCTGGCGTTGACTTCTATGGCCCTAGCTATTCGATCTAGTGGAGCAACGCCCTAGAGTGAAGCCTAGGTTGCCCGGAACGTGGAAATGACCATCACTTTCAAACTGGTTGCAATTAACCCTGTTATACGATGGAAAAACTGTTGTATTTTCATTGCATTTTATGCTTCGTGCGTTGACTTCTAAGGCCCTAACTATTCAATCTGTTGGAGCAACGCCCTAGAGTGAAGCCTAGGTTGCTCGGAATGTAGAAATGACCATAACTTTCACACTGGCTGCAATTATTCGTTTGATACGATGGAAAAGCTGTTGTATTTATATTGTATTTTATGATTCTGACGTTCACTTCTTAGGCCCTAACTATTCGATCTGGTGGAACAACGCCCTAGGGTGAAGCCTAGGTTGCCGGAACGTAGAAATGACCTTAACTTTTACACTGGTAGCAATTATTCGTTTTATACAATGGAAAAACTGTTGTATTTATATTGTATTTTATGCTTCTGGCGTTCACTTCTAAGGCCCTAACTGTTTGATCTGGTGGAGCAACGCCCTAGAGTGAAGTCAAGGTTGCCCGGAACGTAGAAATGACCATAACTTTTACACTGGTAGCAATTATTCGTTTTATACAATGGGAAAACTGTTCTATTTATTTTGTATTTTATGCTTCGGGCGTTGACTTCTAAGAACCTAACTGTTTGATCTGGTGGAGCTACGCCCTACAGTGAAGCCTAGGTTGCCCGGAACGTAGATATGACCATAACCTTCACACAGGTTGCAATTATTCGTTTTATACGGTGTAAAGGCTGTTGTATCTATTTTGTATTTTATTCTTCTGGCGGTGACTTCTAAGGACCTAACTATTCGATCTGGTGGAGCAACGCCCTAGAGTGAAGCCTAGCTTGCTCGCAATGTAGAAATAACCATAACTTTCACACTGGTTGCAATTATTCGTTTTTTACGATGGAAAAGCTGTTGTATTTATATTGTATTTTATGACTCTGGCGTTGACTTCTAAGGCCCTAACTATTCAATCTGTTGGAGCAACGCCCTAGAGTGAAGCCTAGGTTGCTCGGAATGTAGAAATGACCATAACTTTCACACTGGCTGCAATTATTCGTTTGATACGATGGAAAAGCTGTTGTATTTATATTGTATTTTATGCTTCTGACGTTCACTTCTTAGGCCCTAACTATTCGATCTGGTGGAACAACGCCCTAGGGTGAAGCCTAGGTTGCCCGGAACGTAGAAATGACCATCACTTTTACACTGGTAGCAATTATTCGTTTTATACAATGGAAAAACTGTTGTATTTATATTGTATTTTATGCTTCTGGCGTTGACTTCTTAGGCCCTAACTATTCGATCTGGTGGAACAATGCCTCAGAGTTAAGTCTAGGATGCCCGAAACGCCGAAATGATCATTACTTTCACGCTTGTTGCAATTATTCCTGTTATACGATGAAAAGACCGTTGTATTTTTATTGTATTTTATGCTTCAGGCGTACGCTTCTAAGGCCGTAGCTATTCGACATGGTGGAGCACCGCCCTAGAGTGAAGACTAGGTTGCTCGGAATATACAAATGACCATAACTTTCACACTGGTTGCAATTATTCGTTTTCTACGATGGAAAAACTGTTGTATTTATATTGTATTTTATGCTTCTGGCGTTCACTTCTTAGGGCCTATCTGTTCGATCTGATGGAACAATGCCCTAGGATGAAGCCTAGGTTGCCCGGAACGTAGAAATGACCATAACTTTTACACTGGTAGCATTATCCGTTTTATACATAGGAAACACTGTTCTATTTATTTTGTAGTTTATGCTTCGGGCGTTGACTTCTTTGGCCCTAACAATTCGATCTGGTGGAGCAACGCCCTAGGGTGAAGCCTAGGTTGCCCGGAACGTAGAAATGACCATAACATTCACACAGGTTGCAATTATCCGTTTTATACGGTGTAAAGGCTGTTGTATCTATTTTGTATTTTATTCTTCTGGCGGTGACTTCTAAGGACCTAACTATTCGATCTGGTGGAGCAACGCCCTAGAGTGAAGCCTAGCTGGCTCGCAATGTAGAAATAACCATAACTTTCACACTGGTTGCAATTATTCGTTTTTTACGATGGAAAAGCTGTTGTATTTATATTGTATTTTATGACTCTGGCGTTGACTTCTAAGGCCCTAGCTATTCGATCTAGTGGAGCAACGCCCTAGAGTGAAGCCTAGGTTGCCCGGAGCGTAGAAATGACCATCACTTTCAAACTGGTTGCAATTAATCCTGTTATACGATGGAAAAACTGTTGTATTTTTATTGCATTTTATGCTTCGGGCGTTGACTTCTAAGGCCCTGACTATTCAATCTGTTGGAGCAACGCCCTAGAGTGAAGCCTAGGTTGCCCGGAACGTAGAAATGACCATAACTTTTACACTGGTAGCAATTACTCGTTTTATACAATGGAAAAACTGTTCTATTTATTTCGTATTTTATGCTTCGGGCGTTGACTTCTAACGCCCTAACTGCTTCATCTGGTGGAGCAACGCCCTAGAGTGAAGCCTAGGTTGCTCAGAATATAGAAATGACAATTACTTTCACACTGTTTGCAATTATGCGTTTTATACGATGCAAAAGCTGTTGTATTTATAACGTATTTTCTGCTTCTGGCGTTGACTTCTAAGGACCTAACTATTCGATCTGGTGGAACAACGCCCTAGAGTGAAGTCTAGGTTGCCCAGAACGTCGAAATGACCATCACTTTCAAACTGGTTGCAATTAATCCTGTTATACCATGGAAAAGCTGTTGTATTTGTATCGTATTGTATGCTTCTGGCGTTGACATCTAAGGACCTATCTGTTTGATCTGGTGGCGCAACGCCCTAGTGTGAAGCCTAGGTTGCTCAGAATATAGAAATGACCATAACTTTCGCACTGGCTGCAATTATTCGTTTTATACGATGGAAAAGCTGTTGTATTTATATTGTATTTTATGCTTCTGACGTTCACTTCTTAGGCCCTAACTATTCGATCTGGTGGAACAACGCCCTAGGGTGAAGCCTAGGTTGCCCGGAACGTAGAAATGACCATAACTTTTACACTGGTAGCAATTATTCGTTTTATACAATGGAAAAACTGTTCTATTTATTTTGCATTTTATGCTTCGGGCGTTGACTTCTAAGGCCCTAACTGTTTAATCTGGTGGAGCAACGCCCTAGGGTGAAGCCTAGTTTGCCCGGAACGTAGAAATGACCATTCCTTTCACACTGTTTGCAATTATTCCTTTTATACGATGGAAAAGCTGTTGTATTTATATTGTATTTTATGCTTCTGGCGTTGACTTCTAAGGCCCTAGCTATTCGATCTAGTGGAGCAACGCCCTAGAGTGATGCCTAGGTTGCCCGGAACGTAGAAATGACCTTCACTATCAAACTGGTTGCAATTAATCCTGTTATACGATGGAAAAACTGTTGTATTTTTATTGCATTTTATGCTTCGGGCGTTGACTTCTAAGGCCCTGACTATTCACTCTGTTGGACCAACGCCCTAGAGTGAAGCCTAGGTTGCTCGGAATGTACAAATGACCATAGCTTTCACACTGGTTGCAATTATTCGTTTTATACGATGGAAAAACTGTTGTATTTATATTGTATTTTATGCTTCTGGCGTTCACTTCTTAGGCCCTAACTATTCGATCTTGTGGAACAACGCCCTAGGGTGAAGCCTAGGTTGCCCGGAACGTAGAAATGACCATAACTTTTACACTGGTAGCAATTATTCGTTTTATACAGTGGAAAAACTGTTCTATTTATATTGTATTTTATGCTTCGGGCGTTGACTTCTAAGGCCCTAACTGTTTGATCTGTTGGAGCAACGCCCTAGAGTGAAGCCTAGGTTGCCCCGAACATAGAAATGACCATTACTTTCACACTGTTTGCAATTATTCCTTTTATACGATGGAAAAGCTGTTGTATTAATATCGTCTTTTATGCTTCTGGCGTTGACTTCTATGGCCCTAGCTATTCGATCTAGTGGAGCAACGCCCTAGAGTGAAGCCTAGGTTGCCCGGAACTTAGAAATGACCATCACTTTCAAACTGGTTGTAATTAATCCTGTTATACGATGGAAAAACTGTTGTATTTTTATTGCATTTTATGCTTCGTGCGTTGACTTCTAAGGCCCTAACTATTCAATCTGCTGGAGCAACGCCCTAGTGTGAAGCCTAGGTTGCTTGGAATGTAGAAATGACCATAACTTTCACACTGGCTGCAATTATTCGTTTTATACCATGGAAAAGCTGTTGTATTTATATTGTATTTTAGGCTTCTGACGTTCACTTCTTAGGCCCTAACTATTCGATCTGGTGGAACAACGCCCTAGGGTGAAGCCGAGGTTGCCCGGAACGTAGAAATGACCATAACTTTTACACTGGTAGCAATTATTCGTTTTATACAATGGAAAAACTGTTCTATTTATTTTGCATTTTATGCTTCGGGCGTTGACTTCTAAGGCCCTAACTGTTTAATCTGGTGGAGCAACGCCCTAGGGTGAAGCCTAGTTTGCCCGGAACGTAGAAATGACCATTACTTTCACACTGTTTGCAATTATTCCTTTTATACGATGGAAAAGCTGTTGTATTTATATTGTATTTTATGACTCTGGCGTTGACTTCTAAGGCCCTAGCTATTCGATCTAGCGGAGCAACGCCCTAGAGTGAAGCCTAGGTTGCCCGGAACGTAGAAATGACCATAGCTTTTACACTGGTAGCATTATTCGTTTTATACAATGGAAAAACTGTTCTATTTATTTTGTATTTTATGCTTCGGGCGTTGACTTCTTTGGCCCTAACAATTCGATCTGGTGGAGCAACGCCCTAGAGTGAAGTCTAGGTTGCCCGGAACGTAGAAATGACCATAACCTTCACACAGGTTGCAATTATTCGTTTTATACGGTGTAAAGGCTGTTGTATCTATTTTGTATTTTATTCTTCTGGCGGTGACTTCTAAGGACCTAACTATTCGATCTGGTGGAGCAACGCCCTAGAGTGAAGCCTAGCTTGCTCGCAATGTAGAAATAACCATAACTTTCACACTGGTTGCAATTATTCGTTTTTTACGATGGAAAAGCTGTTGTATTTATATTGTATTTTATGACTCTGGCGTTGACTTCTAAGGCCCTAGCTATTCGATCTAGTGGAGCAACGCCCTAGAGTGAAGCCTAGGTTGCCCGGAACGTAGAAATGACCATCCCTTTCAAACTGGTTGCAATTAATCCTGTTATACGATGGAAAAACTGTTGTATTTTTATTGCATTTTATGCTTCGGGCGTTGACTTCTAAGGCCCTGACTATTCAATCTGTTGGAGCAACGCCCTAGAGTGAAGCCTAGGTCGCTCGGAATGTACAAATGACCATAGCTTTCACACTGGTTGCAATTATTCGTTTTATAAGATGGAAAAACTGTTGTATTTATTTTGTATTTTATGCTTCGGGCGTTGACTTCTTTGGCCCTAACAATTCGATCTGGTGGAGCAACGCCCTAGAGTGAAGTCTAGGTTGCTCGGAATGTAGAAATGACCATAACTTTCACACTGGCTGCAATTATTCGTTTTATACGATGGAAAAGCTGTTGTATTTATATTGTATTTTATGCTTCTGACGTTCACTTCTTAGGCCCTAACTATTCGATCTGGTGGAACAACGCCCTAGGGTGAAGCCTAGGTTGCCCGGAACGTAGAAATGACCATAACTTTTACACTGGTAGCAATTATTCGTTTTATACAATGGAAAAACTGTTCTATTTATTTTGCATTTTATGCTTCGGGCGTTGACTTCTAAGGCCCTAACTGTTTAATCTGGTGGAGCAACGCCCTAGGGTGAAGCCTAGTTTGCCCGGAACGTAGAAATGACCATTCCTTTCACACTGTTTGCAATTATTCCTTTTATACGATGGAAAAGCTGTTGTATTTATATTGTATTTTATGCTTCTGACGTTCACTTCTTAGGCCCTAACTATTCGATCTGGTGGAACAACGCCCTAGGGTGAAGCCTAGGTTGCCCGGAACGTAGAAATGACCATAACTTTTACACTGGTAGCAATTATTCGTTTTATACAATGGAAAAACTGTTCTATTTATTTTGCATTTTATGCTTCGGGCGTTGACTTCTAAGGCCCTAACTGTTTAATCTGGTGGAGCAACGCCCTAGGGTGAAGCCTAGTTTGCCCGGAACGTAGAAATGACCATTCCTTTCACACTGTTTGCAATTATTCCTTTTATACGATGGAAAAGCTGTTGTATTTATATTGTATTTTATGCTTCTGGCGTTGACTTCTAAGGCCCTAGCTATTCGATCTAGTGGAGCAACGCCCTAGAGTGATGCCTAGGTTGCCCGGAACGTAGAAATGACCTTCACTATCAAACTGGTTGCAATTAATCCTGTTATACGATGGAAAAACTGTTGTATTTTTATTGCATTTTATGCTTCGGGCGTTGACTTCTAAGGCCCTGACTATTCACTCTGTTGGACCAACGCCCTAGAGTGAAGCCTAGGTTGCTCGGAATGTACAAATGACCATAGCTTTCACACTGGTTGCAATTATTCGTTTTATACGATGGAAAAACTGTTGTATTTATATTGTATTTTATGCTTCTGGCGTTCACTTCTTAGGCCCTAACTATTCGATCTTGTGGAACAACGCCCTAGGGTGAAGCCTAGGTTGCCCGGAACGTAGAAATGACCATAACTTTTACACTGGTAGCAATTATTCGTTTTATACAGTGGAAAAACTGTTCTATTTATATTGTATTTTATGCTTCGGGCGTTGACTTCTAAGGCCCTAACTGTTTGATCTGTTGGAGCAACGCCCTAGAGTGAAGCCTAGGTTGCCCCGAACATAGAAATGACCATTACTTTCACACTGTTTGCAATTATTCCTTTTATACGATGGAAAAGCTGTTGTATTAATATCGTCTATTATGCTTCTGGCGTTGACTTCTATGGCCCTAGCTATTCGATCTAGTGGAGCAA
Organism: Calliopsis andreniformis; assembly: GCF_051401765.1. Lineage (NCBI taxonomy): Eukaryota > Metazoa > Arthropoda > Insecta > Hymenoptera > Andrenidae > Calliopsis > Calliopsis andreniformis. The sequence continues at coordinate 25,519,871 of NW_027480423.1, forward strand.
CGCCCTAGAGTGAAGCCTAGGTTGCCCGGAACTTAGAAATGACCATCACTTTCAAACTGGTTGTAATTAATCCTGTTATACGATGGAAAAACTGTTGTATTTTTATTGCATTTTATGCTTCGTGCGTTGACTTCTAAGGCCCTAACTATTCAATCTGTTGGAGCAACGCCCTAGTGTGAAGCCTAGGTTGCTTGGAATGTAGAAATGACCATAACTTTCACACTGGCTGCAATTATTCGTTTTATACCATGGAAAAGCTGTTGTATTTATATTGTATTTTAGGCTTCTGACGTTCACTTCTTAGGCCCTAACTATTCGATCTGGTGGAACAACGCCCTAGGGTGAAGCCGACGTTGCCCGGAACGTAGAAATGACCATAACTTTTACACTGGTAGCAATTATTCGTTTTATACAATGGAAAAACTGTTCTATTTATTTTGCATTTTATGCTTCGGGCGTTGACTTCTAAGGCCCTAACTGTTTAATCTGGTGGAGCAACGCCCTAGGGTGAAGCCTAGTTTGCCCGGAACGTAGAAATGACCATTACTTTCACACTGTTTGCAATTATTCCTTTTATACGATGGAAAAGCTGTTGTATTTATATTGTATTTTATGACTCTGGCGTTGACTTCTAAGGCCCTAGCTATTCGATCTAGCGGAGCAACGCCCTAGAGTGAAGCCTAGGTTGCCCGGAACGTAGAAATGACCATAGCTTTTACACTGGTAGCATTATTCGTTTTATACAATGGAAAAACTGTTCTATTTATTTTGTATTTTATGCTTCGGGCGTTGACTTCTTTGGCCCTAACAATTCGATCTGGTGGAGCAACGCCCTAGAGTGAAGTCTAGGTTGCCCGGAACGTAGAAATGACCATAACCTTCACACAGGTTGCAATTATTCGTTTTATACGGTGTAAAGGCTGTTGTATCTATTTTGTATTTTATTCTTCTGGCGGTGACTTCTAAGGACCTAACTATTCGATCTGGTGGAGCAACGCCCTAGAGTGAAGCCTAGCTTGCTCGCAATGTAGAAATAACCATAACTTTCACACTGGTTGCAATTATTCGTTTTTTACGATGGAAAAGCTGTTGTATTTATATTGTATTTTATGACTCTGGCGTTGACTTCTAAGGCCCTAGCTATTCGATCTAGTGGAGCAACGCCCTAGAGTGAAGCCTAGGTTGCCCGGAACGTAGAAATGACCATCCCTTTCAAACTGGTTGCAATTAATCCTGTTATACGATGGAAAAACTGTTGTATTTTTATTGCATTTTATGCTTCGGGCGTTGACTTCTAAGGCCCTGACTATTCAATCTGTTGGAGCAACGCCCTAGAGTGAAGCCTAGGTCGCTCGGAATGTACAAATGACCATAGCTTTCACACTGGTTGCAATTATTCGTTTTATAAGATGGAAAAACTGTTGTATTTATATTGTGTTTAATGCTTCTGGCGTTCACTTCTTAGGCCCTAACTATTCGATCTGGTGGAGCAATGCCTCAGAGTTAAGTCTAGGATGCCCGAAACGCCGAAATGATCATTACTTTCACGCTTGTTGCAATTATTCCTGTTATACGATGAAAAGACCGTTGTATTTTTATTGTATTTTATGCTTCAGGCGTAGGCTTCTAAGGCCGTTGCTATTCGATATGGTGGAGCACCGCCCTAGAGTGAAGCCTAGGATGCCCGGAACGTAGAAATGACCATAACTTTTACACTGGTAGCAATTACTCGTTTTATACAATGGAAAAACTGTTCTATTTATTTCGTATTTTATGCTTCGGGCGTTGACTTCTAACGCCCTAACTGTTTCATCTGGTGGAGCAACGCCCTAGAGTGAAGCCTAGGTTGCTCAGGATATAGAAATGACAATTACTTTCACACTGTTTGCAATTATGCCTTTTATACGATGCAAAAGCTGTTGTATTTATAACGTATTTTATGCTTCTGGCGTTGATTTCTAAGAACCTAACTATTCGATCTGGTGGAACAACGCCCTAGAGTGAAGTCTAGGTTGCCCGGAACGTCGAAATGACCATCACTTTCAAACTGGTTGCAATTAATCCTGTTATACCATGGAAAAGCTGTTGTATTTGTATCGTATTGTATGCTTCTGGCGTTGACATCTAAGGACCTATCTGTTTGATCTGGTGGCGCAACGCCCTAGTGTGAAGCCTAGGTTGCTCAGAATATAGAAATGACAATTACTTTCACACTGTTTGTTATTATTCCTTTTATACGATGCAAAGGCTGTTGTATTTATAACGTATTTTATGCTTCTGGCGTTGACTTCTAAGGACCTAACTATTCAATCTGTTGGAGCAACGCCCTAGAGTGAAGCCTAGGTTGCTCGGAATGTAGAAATGACCATAACTTTCACACTGGCTGCAATTATTCGTTTTATACGATGGAAAAGCTGTTGTATTTATATTGTATTTTATGCTTCTGACGTTCACTTCTTAGGCCCTAACTATTCGATCTGGTGGAACAACGCCCTAGGGTGAAGCCTAGGTTGCCCGGAACGTAGAAATGACCATAACTTTTACACTGGTAGCAATTATTCGTTTTATACAATGGAAAAACTGTTCTATTTATTTTGCATTTTATGCTTCGGGCGTTGACTTCTAAGGCCCTAACTGTTTAATCTGGTGGAGCAACGCCCTAGGGTGAAGCCTAGTTTGCCCGGAACGTAGAAATGACCATTCCTTTCACACTGTTTGCAATTATTCCTTTTATACGATGGAAAAGCTGTTGTATTTATATTGTATTTTATGCTTCTGGCGTTGACTTCTAAGGCCCTAGCTATTCGATCTAGTGGAGCAACGCCCTAGAGTGATGCCTAGGTTGCGCGGAACGTAGAAATGACCTTCACCATCAAACTGGTTGCAATTAATCCTGTTATACGATGGAAAAACTGTTGTATTTTTATTGCATTTTATGCTTCGGGCGTTGACTTCTAAGGCCCTGACTATTCACTCTGTTGGAGCAACGCCCTAGAGTGAAGCCTAGGTTGCTCGGAATGTACAAATGACCATAGCTTTCACACTGGTTGCAATTATTCGTTTTATACGATGGAAAAACTGTTGTATTTATATTGTATTTTATGCTTCTGGCGTTCACTTCTTAGGCCCTAACTATTCGATCTGGTGGAACAACGGCCTAGGGTGAAGCCTAGGTTGCCCGGAACGTAGAAATGACCATAACTTTTACACTGGTAGCAATTATTCGTTTTATACAGTGGAAAAACTGTTCTATTTATTTTGTATTTTATGCTTCGGGCGTTGACTTCTAAGGCCCTAACTGTTTGATCTGTTGGAGCAACGCCCTAGAGTGAAGCCTAGGTTGCCCCGAACATAGAAATGACCATTACTTTCACACTGTTTGCAATTATTCCTTTTATACGATGGAAAAGCTGTTGTATTTATATCGTCTTTTATGCTTCTGGCGTTGACTTCTATGGCCCTAGCTATTCGATCTAGTGGAGCAACGCCCTAGAGTGAAGCCTAGGTTGCCCGGAACTTAGAAATGACCATCACTTTCAAACTGGTTGTAATTAATCCTGTTATACGATGGAAAAACTTTTGTATTTTTATTGCATTTTATGCTTCGTGCGTTGACTTCTAAGGCCCTAACTATTCAATCTGTTGGAGCAACGCCCTAGTGTGAAGCCTAGGTTGCTTGGAATGTAGAAATGACCATAACTTTCACACTGGCTGCAATTATTCGTTTTATACGATGGAAAAGCTGTTGTATTTATATTGTATTTTAGGCTTCTGACGTTCACTTCTTAGGCCCTAACTATTCGATCTGGTGGAACAACGCCCTAGGGTGAAGCCGAGGTTGCCCGGAACGTAGAAATGACCATAACTTTTGCACTGGTAGCAATTATTCGTTTTATACAATGGAAAAACTGTTGTATTTATATTGTATTTTATGCTTCTGTCGTTGACTTCTTAGGCCCTAACTATTCGATCTGGTGGAGCAATGCCTCAGAGTTAAGCCTAGGATGCTCGAAACGCCGAAATGATCATTACTTTCACGCTTGTTGCAATTATTCCTGTTATACGATGAAAAGACTGTTGTATTTTTATTGTATTTTATGCTTCAGGCGTAGGCTTCTAAGGCCGTAGCTATTCGATATGGTGGAGCACCGCCCTAGAGTGAAGACTAGGTTGCTCGGAATATACAAATGACCAAAACTTTCACACTGGTTGCAATTATTCGTTTTCTACGATGGAAAAACTGTTGCATTTATATTGTATTTTATGCTTCTGGCGTTCACTTCTTAGGCCTATCTGTTCGATCTGATGGAACAATGCCCTAGGATGAAGCCTAGGTAGCCCGGAATGTAGAAATGACCATAACTTTCACACTGGCTGCAATTATTCGTTTTATACGATGGAAAAGCTGTTGTATTTATATTGTATTTTATGCTTCTGACGTTCACTTCTTAGGCCCTAACTATTCCATCTGGTGGAACAACGCCCTAGGGTGAAGCCTAGGTTGCCCGGAACATAGAAATGACCATAACTTTTACACTGGTAGCAATTATTCGTTTTATACAATGGAAAAACTGTTCTATTTATTTTGCATTTTATGCTTCGGGCGTTGACTTCTAAGGCCCTAACTGTTTAATCTAGTGGAGCAACGCCCTAGAGTGAAGCCTAGGTTGCCCAGAATATAGAAATGACAATTACTTTCACACTGTTTGCAATTATGCCTTTTATACGATGCAAAAGCTGTTGTATTTATAACGTATTTTATGCTTCTGGCGTTGACTTCTAAGGACCTAACTATTCGATCTGGTGGAACAACGCCCTAGAGTGAAGCCTAGGTTGCCCGGAACGTCGAAATAACCATCACTTTCAAACTGGTTGCAATTAATCCTGTTATACCATGGAAAAGCTGTTGTATTTATATCGTATTTTATGCTTCTGGCGTTGACTTCTAAGGACCTAACCATTCGATCTGGTGGAGCAACGCCCTAGAGCGAAGCCTAGGTTGCTCGGAATGTAGAAATAACCATAACTTTCACACTGGTTGCAATTATTCGTTCTTTAAGATGGAAAAACTGTTCTATTTATTTTGCATTTTATGCTTCCGGCGTTGACTTCTAAGGCGCTAACTATTCAATCTGTTGGAGCAACGCCCTACGGTGTATCCTAGGTTGCCCGGAAAGTAGAAGTGACCATAACTTTCATACTGGTTGGAATTAATCGTTTTATATGATGGAAAATCTGTTGTATTTATGTTGTATTTTATGCTTCTGGCGTTCACTTCTTAGGCCCTAACTATTCGATCTGGTGGAACAACGGCCTAAAGTGAAGCCTAGCTTGCCCGCAACGTAGAAATGGCCATAACTTTTACACTGGTAGCAATTATTCGTTTTATACAATGGAAAAACTGTTCTATTTATTTTGTATTTAATGCTTCGGGCGTTGGCTTCTAAGGCCCTAACTGTTTGATCTGGTGGAGCAACGCCCTAGAGTGAAGCCTAGGTTGCCCGGAACGTAGAAATGACCATAACTATCACACTGGTTGCTATTATTCCTGCTATACGATGAAAAGACCGTTGTATTTTTACTGTATTTTATGCTTCAGGCGTAGGCTGCTAAGGCCGTAGCTATTCGATATGGTGGAGCACCGCCCTAGAGTGAAGCCTTGGTTGCACGGAACGTAGAAATGGCCGTAACTTTCACACTGGTCGCCATTATTCGTTTTATACGATGGAAAAGCTGTTGTATTTATATCGTATTTTATGCTTCTGGCGTTGACTTCGTAGGCCCTAACTATTCCATCTGGTGGAACAACGCCCTAGCGTGAAGACTAGGTTGCACGGAACGCAGAAATGACCATAACTCTCACACTGGTAGCAATTATTCGTTTTATACACGGAAAAACTGTTCTATTTATTTTGTATTTTATGCTTCGGGCGTTGACTTCTAAGGCCCTAACTATTCGATCAGGTGGAGCAACGCCCTAGAGTGAAGCCTAAGTTGCCCGGAACGTAGAAATGACAATTACTTTCACACTGTTTGCAATTATTCCTTTTATACGATGCAAAAGCTGTTGTATTTATATCGTATTTTAGGCTTCTGGCGTTGACTTCTAAGGACCTAACCATTCGATCTGGTGGAGCAACGCCCTAGAGTGAAGCCTAGGTTGCTCGGAATGTAGAAATAACCATAACTTTCACACTGGTTGCAATTATTCGTTCTTTAAGATGGAAAAACTGTTCTATTTATTTTGCATTTTATGCTTCCGGCGTTGACTTCTAAGGCCCTAGCTATTCCATCTGGTGGAGCAACACCCTAGAGTGCAGCCTAGGTTGCCGGAACGTAGAAATGACAATTACTTTCACACTGTTTGCAATTATTCCTTTTATACGATGCAAAAGCTGTTGTATTTATATCGTATTTTAGGCTTCTGGCGTTGACTTCTAAGGACCTAACCATTCGATCTGGTGGAGCAACGCCCTAGAGTGAAGCCTAGGTTGCTCGGAATGTAGAAATAACCATAACTTTCACACTGGTTGCAATTATTCGTTCTTTAAGATGGAAAAACTGTTCTATTTATTTTGCATTTTATGCTTCCGGCGTTGACTTCTAAGGCCCTAGCTATTCCATCTGGTGGAGCAACACCCTAGAGTGCAGCCTAGGTTGCCGGAACGTAGAAATGACCATAACTTTCACACTGGTTGCTATTATTCGTTTTATGCGATGGAAAAACTGTTCTATTTATTTTGTGTTTTATGCTTCGGGCGTTGACTTCGGAGGCCCTAACTGTTTGATCTGGTGGAGCAACGCCCTAGAGTGAAGCCGAGGTTGCCCGGAACGCAGAAATGACCATCACTTTCACACGGGTTGCTATTATTCCTGTTATAGGATGGAAAGACTGTTGTATTTTTATTGTATTTTATGCTTCAGGCTTTGACTTCTGAGGCTGTAGCTATTGGATGTGGTGGAAGAACGCCATAGAGTGAAGCCTAGGTTGCCCGGAACGTAGAAATGACCAGAACTTTCATACTGGTTGCAATTATTCGTTTTATATGATGGAAAAACTGTTGCATTCATATTGTATTTTATGCTGCTGGCGTTCACTTCTTAGGCCCTAACTATTCGATCTGGTAGAACAACGCCCTGGGGTGAAGCCTAGGTTGCCCGAAACGTAGAAATGACCATAACTTTCACGCTGGTTGCTATTATTCGTTTTATACGATGGAAAAACTGTTATATTTATATTGTATTTTATGCTTCTGGCGTTGATTTCTTAGGCCCTAACTATTCCATCTGGTGGAACAACGCCCTAGAGTGAAGCCTAGATTACCCGGAACGTAGTAATGACCAGTACTATCACACTGTTTGCAGTTATTCCTGTTATACGATGGAAAGCTGTTGCATCTTTATCGTATTTTATGCTTCTGGCGTTGACTTCTAAGGCCCTAACTATTCGATCTGGTGGAGCAAGCCCCTAGACTGAAGCCTAGGTTGCCCGGAACGTAGAAATGACCATAACATTCACACTGGTTGCCATTAATCGTTTTCTACGATGGAAAAGCTGTTGTATTTATATCGTATTTTATGCTTCTGGCGTTGACTTCTTAGGACCTAACTATTCGATCTGGTGGAGCAACGCCCTAGAGTGCAGCCTGGGTTCCTCGGAACGTAGAAATGGCCATTACCTTCACACTGTTTGCTATTATTCGATTTATACGATGGAAAAACTGTTCTACTTATTTTGTATTTTATGCCTCTGGCGTTGACTTCTAAGGCACTAACTATTCGATCTGGTGGAGCAACGCCCTAGAGTGAAGCCTAGATTACCCGGAACGTAGTAATGACCAGTACTATCACACTGTTTGCAGTTATTCCTGTTATACGATGGAAAGCTGTTGCATCTTTATCGTATTTTATGCTTCTGGCGTTGACTTCTAAGGCCCTAACTATTCGATCTGGTGGAGCAAGGCCCTAGACTGATGCCTAGGTTGCCCGGAACGTAGAAATGACCATAACATTCACACTGGTTGCCATTAATCGTTTTCTACGATGGAAAAGCTGTTGTATTTATATCGTATTTTATGCTTCTGGCGTTGACTTCTTAGGACCTAACTATTCGATCTGGTGGAGCAACGCCCTAGAGTGCAGCCTGGGTTCCTCGGAACGTAGAAATGGCCATTACCTTCACACTGTTTGCAATTATTCATTTTAAACGATGGCAAAGCTGTTGTACTTATATTGTATTTTATGCTTCGGGCGTTGACTTCTAAGGCCCTAACTATTCGATTTGGTGGAGCAACGCCCTACAGTGAAGCCTAGGTTGCCCGGAACGTATAAATGACCATTACTTTCACACTGTGTGCAATTATTCATTTTATACGATGGAAAAGCTGTTGTATTTATATTGTATTTTATGCTCCTGGCGTTGACTTCTAAGGCCGTAACTATTAGATGTGGTGGAGCAACGTCCTAGAGTGACACCTAGGTTGACCGGGACGTAGAAATGACCATTACTTTCACAATGTCTGCAATTATTCATTTTATACGATGGAAAAGCTGTTGTACTTATATTGTATTTTATCCTTCTGGCGTTGAATTCTAAGTCCCTAGCTATTCGATCTGGTGGAGCAACGCCCTAGTGTGAAACCTAGGTTACCCGGAACGTAGAAATGGCTATTACCTTCACACTGTTTGCAATTATTCATTTTATACGATGGCAAAGCTGCTGTACTTATATTGTATTTTATGCTTCGGGCGTTGACTTCTAAGGCCCTAACTATTCGATTTGGTGGAGCAACGCCCTACAGTGAAGCCTAGGTTGCCCGGAACGTAGAAATGACCAGTTCTTTCACACTGGTTACAGTTATTCGTTTTATACAATGGAAAAACTGTTCTATTTATTTTGCATTTTATGCTTCGGGCGTTGACTTCTAAGGCCCTAACTATTCGATCTGGTGGAGCAACGCCCTAGAGTGAAGCCTAGGTTGCCCGGAACGTAGAAATGACCGTAACCTTCACACTGTTGCTATTATTCGTTTTATACGATGGAAAAGCTGTTACATTTATATTGCATTTTATGCTTCTGGCATTGAATTCTAAGTCCCTATCTATTCCATCTGGTGGAGCAACACCCTAGAGCGCAGCCTAGGTTGCCCGGAACGTAGAAATGACCATTACTTTCACAATGTCTGCAATTATTCATTTCATACGATGGAAAAACTGTTGTACTTATATTGTATTTTATCCTTCTGGCGTTGAATTCTAAGTCCCTAGCTATTCGGTCTGGTGGAGCAACGACCTAGTGTGAAACCTAGGTTACCCGGAACGTAGAAATGACCATTACTTTCACAATGTCTGCAATTATTCATTTCATACGATGGAAAAACTGTGGACTTATATTGTATTTTATCCTTCTGGCGTTGAATTCTAAGTCCCTGGCTATTCGGTATGGTGGAGCAACGCCCTAGTGTGAAACCTAGGTTACCCGGAACGTAGAAATGACCAGTACTTTCAGTCTGGTTGCTGTTATTCGTTTCGTACGATGGAAAAGGTGTTATATTTATTTTGCATTTTCTGCTTCAGGCGTTGACTTCTAAGGCCATAGCTATTCCATCTGGTGGAGCAACACCCTAGAGTGCAGCCTAGGTTGCCCGGAACGTAGAAATGACCATTACTTTCACAATGTTCGCAATCATTCATTTTATACGATGGAAAAACTGTTGTACTTATATTGTATTTTATGCTTCGGGCGTTGACTTCTAAGGCCCTAACTATTCGATTTGGTGGAGCAACGCCCTACAGTGAAGCCTAGGTTGCCCGGAACGTAGAAATGACCAGTTCTTTCACACTGGTTACAGTTATTCGTTTTATACAATGGAAAAACTGTTCTATTTATTTTGCGTTTTATGCTTCGGGCGTTGACTTCTAAGGCCCTAACTATTCGATCTGGTGGAGCAACGCCCTAGAGTGAAGCCTAGGTTGCCCGGAACGTAGAAATGACCGTAACCTTCACACTGGTTGCTATTATTCGTTTTATACGATGGAAAAGCTGTTACATTTATATTGCATTTTATGCTTCTGGCATTGAATTCTAAGTCCCTATCTATTCCATCTGGTGGAGCAACACCCTAGAGCGCAGCCTAGGTTGCCCGGAACGTAGAAATGACCATTACTTTCACAATGTCTGCAATTATTCATTTCATACGATGGAAAAACTGTTGTACTTATATTGTATTTTATCCTTCTGGCGTTGAATTCTAAGTCCCTAGCTATTCGGTCTGGTGGAGCAACGACCTAGTGTGAAACCTAGGTTACCCGGAACGTAGAAATGACCATTACTTTCACAATGTCTGCAATTATTCATTTCATACGATGGAAAAACTGTGGACTTATATTGTATTTTATCCTTCTGGCGTTGAATTCTAAGTCCCTGGCTATTCGGTATGGTGGAGCAACGCCCTAGTGTGAAACCTAGGTTACCCGGAACGTTGAAATGACCAGTACTTTCAGTCTGGTTGCTGTTATTCGTTTCGTACGATGGAAAAGGTGTTATATTTATTTTGCATTTTCTGCTTCAGGCGTTGACTTCTAAGGCCATAGCTATTCCATCTGGTGGAGCAACACCCTAGAGTGCAGCCTAGGTTGCCCGGAACGTAGAAATGACCATTACTTTCACAATGTTCGCAATCATTCATTTTATACGATGGAAAAACTGTTGTACTTATATTGTATTTTATGCTTCGGGCGTTGACTTCTAAGGCCCTAACTATTCGATTTGGTGGAGCAACGCCCTACAGTGAAGCCTAGATTACCCGGAACGTAGTAATGACCAGTACTATCACACTGTTTGCAGTTATTTCTGTTATACGATGGAAAGCTGTTGCATCTTTATGGAATTTTATGCCTCTGGCGTTGACTTCTAAGGCCGTAGCTATTAGATGTGGTGGAGCAACGCCCTACAGTGACGCCTACGTTGACCGGAACGCAGAAATGACCATTACTTTCACAATATCTGCAATTATTCATTTTATACGATGGAAAAACTGTTGTACTTATATTGTATTTTATCCTTCTGGCGTTGAATTCTAAGGCCCTAACTATTCGATCTGGTGTAGCAAGGCCCTAGACTGAAGCCTAGGTTGCCCGGAACGTAGAAATGACCATTACTTTCACAATGTCTGCAATTATTCATTTCATACGATGGAAAAACTGTTGTACTTATATTGTATTTTATCCTTCTGGCGTTGAATTCTAAGGCCCTAGCTATTCCATCTGGTGGAGCAACACCCTAGCGAGAAGCCTAGGTTGCCCGGTACGTAGAAGTGACCATCACTATCAAACTGGTTGCAATTATTTGTTTTATACGATGGAAAAGCTGTTGTATTTATATCGTATTTTATGCTTCTGGCGTTGACTTCTTAGACCCTAACTATTCCATCTGGTGGAACAACGCCCTGGGGTGAAGCCTAGGTTGCCCGGAAAGTAGAAATGACCATAACTTTCACACTAGTAGCAGTTATTCGTTTTATACGATGGAAAAACTGTTGTATTTATATTGTATTTTATTCTTATGGCGTCGAATTCTTAGTCCGTAGCTATTCGATCTGGTGGAGCAACGCCCTAGAGTGAAACCTAGGTTACCCGGAACGTAGAAATGACAAGTACTTTCATACTGTTTGCAGTTATTCCTGTTATACGATGAAAAAACTTTTGCATCTTTATTGTATTTTATGCTTCTGGCGTTGACTTCTAAGGCCCTAGCTATTCGATTTGGTGGAGCACCGCCCCAGAGTGAAGCCTAGGTTGCCCGGAACGTAGAAATGACCATAACTTCCACACTGGTTGCAATTATTCGTTTTATACGATGGAAAAGCTGTTGTATTTACATCGTTTTTTATGCTCCTGGCGTTGACTTCTTAGGTCCTAACTATTCCATCTGGTGGAACAATGCACTAGGGTAAAGCCCAGGTTTCGCGGAACGTAGAAATGACCATAACTTTCACACTGGTAGCAATTTTTCGTTTTACACGATGGAAAAACTGTTCTATTTATTTTATATTTTATGCTTCGGGCGTTGACTTCTAAGGCCCTAACTATTCGCTCTGGTGGAGCAACGCCCTAGAGTGAAGCCTAGGTTGCCCGGTACGTAGAAATGACCATCACTATCAAACTGGTTACAAGTATTTGTTTTATACGATGGAAAAGCTGTTGTATTTATATCGTATTTTATGCTTCTGGCGTTGACTTCTTAGGACCTAACTATTCCATCTGGTGGAACAACGCCCTAGGGTGAAGCCTAGGTTGTCCGGAAAGTAGAAATGACCATAACTTCCACACTGGTTGCAATTATTCGTTTTATACGATGGAAAAGCTGTTGTATTTATATCGTATTTTATTCTTCTGGCGTTTACTTCTAAGGACCTAACTATTCGATCAGTGGAGCAACGCCCTAGAGTGAATCCTAGGTTGCTCGGAATGTAGAAATGACCATAACTTTCACACTGGTTGCAATTACTCGTTTTATACGATGCAAACGCTGTTGTATTTATATCGTATTTTATGCTTCTTGCGTTTACTTCTATGGACCTAACTATTCGATCTGTTGCAGCAACGCCCTAGAGTGAATCCTAGGTTGCTCGTAATGTAGAACAGACCATAACATTCACACTGGTAGCAATTATTCGTTTTATACGATGGAAACACTGTTGTATTTATATTGTATTTAAGCTTCTGGCGTTGACTTCTGAGGCCGTTGCTATTCGATGTGGTGGAAGAACGCCATAGAGTGAAGCCTAGGTAGCCCGGATCGTAGAAATGTCCATATCCTTCACACTGTTTGCAATTTTTCGTTTTATACGATGGAAAAACTGTTTTATTTATTTTGTATTTTATGTTTCGGGCGTTGACTTCTAAGGCCCTAACTATTCGATCTGGTGGAGCAACGCCCTAGAGTGCAGCCTAGGTTGCCCGTAACGTAGAAATGACCATAGCTTTCACACTGGTTGCTATCATTCGTTTTATATGATGGAAAAACTGTTGTATTTATATTGTATTTTATGCTTCTGGCGTTCACTTCTTAGGCCCTAACTATTCGATCTGGTGGAACAACGGCCCAGGGTGAAGCCTAGGTTGCCCGGAAAGTAGGAATGACCATAACTTTCACACCGGTAGCAATTTTTCGTTTTATACGATGGAAAAGCTGTTGTATTTACATCGTTTTTTATGCTCCTGGCGTTGACTTCTTAGGTCCTAACTATTCCATCTGGTGGAACAATGCACTAGGGTAAAGCCAAGATTTCGCGGAACGTAGAAATGACCATAACTTTCACACTGGTAGCAATTTTTCGTTTTACACGATGGAAAAACTGTTCCATTTATTTTATATTTTATGCTTCAGGCGTTGATTTCTAAGGCCCTAACTATTCGCTCTGGTGGAGCAACGCCCTAGAGTGAAGCTTAGGTTGCCCGGTACGTAGAAATGACCATCACTATCAAACTGGTTACAAGTATTTGTTTTATACGATGGAAAAGCTGTTGTATTTATATCGTATTTTATGCTTCTGGCGTCGACTTCTTAGGCCCTAACTATTCCATCTGGTGGAACAACGCCCTGGGGTGAAGCCTAGGTTGCCCGGAAAGTAGAAATGACCATAACTTTCACACTGGTTGCAATTATTCGTTTTATACGATGGAAAAGCTGTTGTATTTACATCGTTTTTTATGCTCCTGGCGTTGACTTCTTAGGTCCTAACTATTCCATCTGGTGGAACAATGCACTAGGGTAAAGCCCAGATTTCGCGGAACGTAGAAATGACCATAACTTTCACACTGGTAGCAATTTTTCGTTTTACACGATGGAAAAACTGTTGTATTTATATAGTGTTTTATGCCTCTGGCGTTGACTTCTAAGGCCCTAGCTATTCGATCTAGTGGAGCAACGCCCTAGAGTGAAGCCTAGGTTGCCCGGAACGTAGAAATGACCATCACCTTAAAACTGGTTGCAATTAATCCTGTTATACGATGGAAAAACTGTTGTATTTTTATTGCATTTTATGCTTCGGGCGTTGACTTCTAAGGCCCTAACTATTCAATCTGTTGGAGCAACGCCCTAGAGTGAAGCCTAGGTTGCTCGGAATGTAGAAATGACCATAACTTTCACACTGGTTGCAATTATTCGTTTTATACGATGGAAAGACTGTTGTATTTATATTGTATTTTATGCTTCTGGCGTTCACTTCTTAGGCCCTAACTATTCGATCTGGTGGAACAACGCCCTAGGGTGAAGCCTAGGTTGCTCGGAACGTAGAAATGACCATAACTTTTACACTGGTAGCAATTATTCGTTTGATACAATGGAAAAACTGTTGTATTTATATTGTATTTTATGCTTCTGGCGATGACTTCTTAGGCCCTAACTATTCGATCTGGTGGAGCAATGCCTCCGAGTTAAGTCTAGGATGCCCGAAACGCCGAAATGATCATTACTTTCACGCTTGTTGCAATTATTCCTGTTATACGATGAAAAGACCGTTGTATTTTAATTGTATTTTATGCTTCAGGCGTAGGCTTCTAAGGCCGTAGCTATTGGATATGGTGGAGCACCGCCCTAGAGTGAAGCCTAGGTTGCTCGGAATATAGAAATGACCATAACTTTCACACTGGTTGCAATTCTTCGTTTTCTACAATGGAAAAACTGTTGTATTTATATTGTATTTTATGCTTCTGGCGTTCACTTCTTAGGGCCTGACTATTCAATCTGTCGGAGCAACGCCCTAGAGTGAAGCCTAGGTTGCTCGGAATGTAGAAATCACCATAGCTTTCACACTGGTAGCAATTATTCGTTTTATACGATGGAAAAACTGTTGTATTTATATTGTATTTTAAGATTCTGGCGTTCACTTCCTAGGCCCTAACTATTCGATCTGGTGGAACAACGCCCTAGGGTGAAGCCTAGGTTGCCCGGAACGCAGAAATGACCATAACTTTTACACTGGTAGCAATTATTCGTTTTATACAATGGACAAACTGTTTTATTTATTTTGTATTTTATGCTTCGGGCGTTGACTTCTAAGGCCCTAACTATTCGATCTGGTAGAGTAACGCCCTAGAGTGAAACCTAGGTTACCCGGAACGTAGAAATGACAAGTACTTTCATACTGTTTGCAGTTATTCCTGTTATACGATGGAAAAACTGTTGTACTTATATTGTATTTTATTCTTCTGGCGTTGAATTCTAAGTCCCTAGCTATTCGATCTGATGGAGCAACGCCCTAGAGTGAAGCCTAGGTTGCTCGGAATGTAGAAATAACCATAACTTTCACACTGGTTGCAATTATTCGTTTTTTACGATGGAAAAGCTGTTGTATTTATATTGTATTTTATGCCTCTGGCGTTGACTTCTAAGGCCCTAGCTGTTCGATCTAGTGGAGCAACGCCCTAGAGTGAAGCCTAGGATGCCCGGATCGTAGAAATGACCATCACTTTCAAACTGGTTGCAATTAATCCTGTTATACGATGGAAAAACTGTTGTATTTTTATTGCATTTTATGCTTCGGGCGTTGACTTCTAAGGACCTGACTATTCAATCTGTCGGAGCAACGCCCTAGAGTGAAGCCTAGGTTGCTCGGAATGTAGAAGTGACCATAGCTTTCACACTGGTTGCAATTATTCGTTTTATACGATGGAAAAACTGTTGTATTTATATTGTATTTTATGCTTCTGGCGTTAACTTCTTAGGCCCTAAATATTCGATCTGGTGGAACAACGCCCTAGGGTGAAGCCTAGGTTGCTCGGCATGTAGAAATGACCATAACTTTCACACTGGTTGCTATTATTCGTTTTATATGATGGAAAAACTGTTGTATTTATATTGCATTTTATGCCTCTGGCGTTCACTTCTTAGGCTCTAACTATTCGACCTGGTGGAACAACGGCCTAGGGTGAAGCCTAGGTTGCCCGGAAAGTAGAAATGACCATAACTTTCACACTGGTTGCTATCATTCGTTTTATATGATGGAAAAACTGTTGTATTTATATTGTATTTTATGCTTCTGGCGTTCACTTCTTAGGCCCTAACTATTCCATCTGGTGGAACAATGCACTAGGGTAAAGCCCAGTCTTCGCGGAACGTAGAAGTGACCATAACTTTCACACTGGTAGCAATTTTTCGTTTTACACGATGGAAAAACTGTTCTATTTATTTTATATTTTATGCTTCGGGCGTTGACTTCTAAGGCCCTAACTATTCGCTCTGGTGGAGCAACGCCCTAGAGTGAAGCCTAGGTTGCCCGGTACGTAGAAATGACCATCACTATCAAACTGGTTACAAGTATTTGTTTTATACGATGGAAAAGCTGTTGTATTTGTATCGTATTTTATGCTTCGGGCGTTGACTTCTAAGGCCCTAACTATTCGATCTGGTGGAGCAACGCCCTAGAGTGAAACCTAGGTTACCCGGAACGTAGAAATGACAAGTACTTTCATACTGTTTGCAGTTATTCCTGTTATACGATGAAAAAACTTTTGCATCTTTATTGTATTTTATGCTTCTGGCGTTGACTTCTAAGGCCCTAGCTATTCGATTTGGTGGAGCACCGCCCCAGAGTGAAGCCTAGGTTGCCCGGAACGTAGAAATGACCATAACTTCCACACTGGTTGCAATTATTCGTTTTATACGATGGAAAAGCTGTTGTATTTACATCGTTTTTTATGCTCCTGGCGTTGACTTCTTAGGTCCTAACTATTCCATCTGGTGGAACAATGCACTAGGGTAAAGCCCAGGTTTCGCGGAACGTAGAAGTGACCATAACTTTCACACTGGTAGCAATTTTTCGTTTTACACGATGGAAAAACTGTTCTATTTATTTTATATTTTATGCTTCGGGCGTTGACTTCTAAGGCCCTAACTATTCGCTCTGGTGGAGCAACGCCCTAGAGTGAAGCCTAGATTGCCCGGTACGTAGAAATGACCATCACTATCAAACTGGTTACAAGTATTTGTTTTATACGATGGAAAAGCTGTTGTATTTGTATCGTATTTTATGCTTCGGGCGTTGACTTCTAAGGCCCTAACTATTCGATCTGGTGGAGCAACGCCCTAGAGTGCAGCCTAGGTTGCCCGTAACGTAGAAATGACCATAACTTTCACACTGGTTGCTATCATTCGTTTTATATGATGGAAAAACTGTTGTATTTATATTGTATTTTATGCTTCTGGCGTTCACTTCTTAGGCCCTAACTATTCGATCTGGTGGAACAACGCCCTAGGGTGAAGCCTAGGTTGCCCGGAACGTAGAAATGACCATAACCTTTACACTGGTAGCAATTATTCGTTTTATACAAGGGAAAAACTGTTCTACTTATTTTGTATTTTATGCTTCGGGCGTTGACTTCTAAGGACCTAACTATTCGATCTGGTGGAGCAACGCCCTAGAGTGAAGCCTAGGTTGCCCGGAACGTAGAAATAACCATTACCTTCAAACTGTTTGCAATTATTTTCTTTTATACGATGGAAAAGCTGTTGTATTTATATCGTATTTTATGCTTCTGTCGTTGACTTCTATGGCCCTAGCTATTCGATCTAGTGGAGCAACGCCCTAGAGTGAAGCCTAGGTTGCCCGGAACGTAGAAATGACCATCACTTTAAAACTGGTTGCAATTAATCCTGTTATACGATGGAAAAACTGTTGTATTTTTATTGCATTTTATGCTTCGGGCGTTGACTTCTAAGGCCCTAACTATTCAATCTGTTGGAGCAACGCCCTAGAGTGAAGCCTAGGTTGCTCGGAATGTAGAAATGACCATAACTTTCACACTGGTTGCAATTATTCGTTTTATACGATGGAAAGACTGTTGTATTTATATTGTATTTTATGCTTCTGGCGTTCACTTCTTAGGCCCTAACTATTCGATCTGGTGGAACAACGCCCTAGGGTGAAGCCTAGGTTGCCCGGAACGTAGAAATGACCATAACTTTTACACTGGTAGCAATTATTCGTTTTATACAATGGAAAAACTGTTGTATTTATATTGTATTTTATGCTTCTGGCGATGACTTCTTAGGCCCTAACTATTCGATCTGGTGGAGCAATGCCTCCGAGTTAAGTCTAGGATGCCCGAAACGCCGAAATGATCATTACTTTCACGCTTGTTGCAATTATTCCTGTTATACGATGAAAAGACCGTTGTATTTTAATTGTATTTTATGCTTCAGGCGTAGGCTTCTAAGGCCGTAGCTATTGGGTATGGTGGAGCACCGCCCTAGAGTGAAGCCTAGGTTGCTCGGAATATAGAAATGTCCATAACTTTCACACTGGTTGCAATTCTTCGTTTTCTTCAATGGAAAAACTGTTGTATTTATATTGTATTTTATGCTTCTGGCGTTCACTTCTTAGGGCCTAACTATTCGATCTGATGGAACAATGCCTTAGGGTGAAGCCTCGGTTGCCCGGAACGTAGAAATGACCATAACTTTTACACTGGTAGCAATTATACGTATTATGCAATGGAGAAGCTCTTGTATTTATATTGTATTTTATGCCTCTGGCGTTGACTTCTAAGGCCCTAGCTATTCGATCTAGTGGAGCAACGAGCTAGAGTGAAGCCTAGGTTGCCCGGAACGTAGAAATGACCATCACTTTCAAACTGGTTCCAATTAATCCTGTTATACGATGGAAAAACTGTTGTATTTTTATTGCATTTTATGCTTCGGGCGTTGACTTCTAAGGACCTGACTATTCAATCTGTCGGAGCAACGCCCTAGAGTGAAGCCTAGGTTGCTCGGAATGTAGAAATCACCATAGCTTTCACACTGGTAGCAATTATTCGTTTTATACGATGGAAAAACTGTTGTATTTATATTGTATTTTAAGATTCTGGCGTTCACTTCCTAGGCCCTAACTATTCGATCTGGTGGAACAACGCCCTAGGGTGAAGCCTAGGTTGCCCGGAACGCAGAAATGACCATAACTTTTACACTGGTAGCAATTATTCGTTTTATACAATGGAGAAACTGTTTTATTTATTTTGTATTTTATGCTTCGGGCGTTGACTTCTAAGGCCCTAACTGTTTGATCTGGTGGAGCAACGCCCTAGGGTGAAGCCTAGGTTGCCCGGAACGTAGAATTGACCATTACCTTCACACTGTTTGCAATTATTTTCTTTTATACGATGGAAAAGCTGTTGTATTTATATCGTATTTTATGCTTCTGGCGTTGACTTCTATGGCCCTAGCTATTCGATCTAGTGGAGCAACGCCCTAGAGTGAAGCCTAGGTGGCCCGGAACGTAGAAATGACCATCACTTTCAAACTGGTTGCAATTAATCCTGTTATACGATGGAAAAACTGTTGTATTTTTATAGCATTTTATGCTTCGGGCGATGACTTCTAAGGCCCTAACTATTCAATCTGTTAGAGCAACGCCCTAGAGTGAAGCCTAGGTTGCTCGAAATGTAGAAATGACCATAACTTTCACACTGGTTGCTATTATTCGTTTTATATGATGGAAAAACTGTTGTATTTATATTGTATTTTATGCCTCTGGCGTTCACTTCTTAGGCTCTAACTATTCGATCTGGTGGAACAACGGCCTAGGGTGAAGCCTAGGTTGCCCGGAAAGTAGAAATGACCATAACTTTCACACTGGTTGCTATCATTCGTTTTATATGATGGAAAAACTGTTGTATTTATATTGTATTTTATGCTTCTGGCGTTCACTTCTTAGGCCCTAACTATTCGATCTGGTGGAACAACGGCCTAGTGTGAAGCCTAGGTTGCCGGGAAAGTAGAAATGACCATAACTTTCACACTGGTAGCAATTTTTCGTTTTATACGATGGAAAAACTGTTCTATTTATTTTATATTTTATGCTTGGGGCGTTGACTTCTATGGCCCTAACTATTCGAACTGGTGGAGCAACGCCCTAGAGTGAAGCCTAGGTTGCCCGGTACGTAGAAGTGACCATCACTATCAAACTGGTTGCAATTATTTGTTTTATACGATGGAAAAGCTGTTCTATTTATTTTGTATTTTATGCTTCGGGCGTTGACATCTAAGGCCCTAACTATTCGATCTGGTAGAGTAACGCCCTAGAGTGAAGCCCAGGCAGCCCGGTACGTAGAAATGACCATAACTTTCACACTGGTTGCCAATATTCGTTTTATACAATGGAAAAACTGTTGTACTTATATTGTATTTTATTCTTATGGCGTTAAATTCTAAGTCCCTAGCTATTCGATCTGGTGGAGCAACGCCCTAGAGTGAAACCTAGGTTGCCCGGAAAGTAGAAATGACCATAACTTTCACACCGGTAGCAATTTTTCGTTTTATACGATGGAAAAGCTGTTCTATTTATTTTATATTTTATGCTTCGGGCGTTGACTTCTATGGCCCTAACTATTCGATCTGGTGAGCAACGCCCTAAAGTGAAGCCTAGGTTGCCCGGTACGTAGAAGTGACCATCACTATCAAACTGGTTGCAATTATTTGTTTTATACGATGGAAAAGCTGTTGTATTTATATCGTATTTTATGCTTCTGGCGTCGACTTCTTAGGCCCTAACTATTCCATCTGGTGGAACAACGCCCTGGGGTGAAGCCTAGGTTGCCCGGAAAGTAGAAATGACCATAACTTTTACACTGGTAGCAATTATTCGTTTTATACAATGGAAAAACTGTTGTATTTATATTGTATTTTATGCTTCTGGCGATGACTTCTTAGGCCCTAACTATTCGATCTGGTGGAGCAATGCCTCCGAGTTAAGTCTAGGATGCCCGAAACGCCGAAATGAGCATTACTTTCACGCTTGTTGCAATTATTCCTGTTATACGATGAAAAGACCGTTGTATTTTAATTGTATTTTATGCTTCAGGCGTAGGCTTCTAAGGCCGTAGCTATTGGGTATGGTGGAGCACCGCCCTAGAGTGAAGCCTAGGTTGCTCGGAATATAGAAATGACCATAACTTTCACACTGGTTGCAATTCTTCGTTTTCTTCAATGGAAAAACTGTTGTATTTATATTGTATTTTATGCTTCTGGCGTTCACTTCTTAGGGCCTAACTATTCGATCTGATGGAACAATGCCTTAGGGTGAAGCCTCGGTTGCCCGGAACGTAGAAATGACCATAACTTTTACACTGGTAGCAATTATACGTATTATACAATGGAGAAGCTCTTGTATTTATATTGTATTTTATGCCTCTGGCGTTGACTTCTAAGGCCCTAGCTATTCGATCTAGTGGAGCAACGAGCTAGAGTGAAGCCTAGGTTGCCCGGAACGTAGAAATGACCATCACTTTCAAACTGGTTCCAATTAATCCTGTTATACGATGGAAAAACTGTTGTATTTTTATTGCATTTTATGCTTCGGGCGTTGACTTCTAAGGCCCTAACTATTCAATCTGTTGGAGCAACGCCCTAGAGTGAAGCCTAGGTTGCTCGGAATGTAGAAATGACCATAACTTTCACACTGGTTGCAATTATTCGTTTCATACAATGGAAAAACTGTTGTATTTATATTGTATTTTATTCTTATGGCGTTGAACTCTTAGTCCGTAGCTATTCGATCTGGTGGAGCAACGCCCTAGAGTGAAACCTAGGTTACCCGGTACGTAGAAATGACCATCACTATCAAACTGGTTACAAGTATTTGTTTTATACGATTTAAAAGCTGTTGTATTTATATCGTATTTTATGCTTCTGGCGTTGACTTCTTAGGACCTAACTATTCCATCTGGTGGAACAACGCCCTAGGGTGAAGCCTAGGTTGTCCCGAAAGTAGAAATGACCATAACTTTCACACTGGTAGCAATTATTCGTTTTATACGATGGAAACACTGTTATATTTATATTGTATTTAAGCTTCTGGCGTTGACTTCTGAGGCCGTTGCTATTCGATGTGGTGGAAGAACGCCATAGAGTGAAGCCTAGGTAGCCCGGATCGTAGAAATGACCATAGCTTTCACACTGGTTGCTATCATTCGTTTTATATGATGGAAAAACTGTTGTATTTATATTGTATTTTATGCTTCTGGCGTTCACTTCTTAGGCCCTAACTCTTCGATCTGGTGGAACAACGGCCTAGGGTGAAGCCTAGGTTGCCCGGAACGTAGAAATGTCCATAACTTTTACACTGGTTGCAATTATTCGTTTCATATAATGGAAAAACTGTTCTATTTATTTTATATTTTATGCTTCGGGCGTTGACTTCTAAGGCACTAACTATTCGATCTGGTGGAGCAACGCCCTAGAGTGAAGCCTAGGTTGCCCGGTACGTAGAAGTGAACATCACTATCAAACTGTATCCAATTATTTGTTTTATACGATGGAAAAGCTGTTGTATTTATATCGTATTTTATGCTTCTGGCGTTGACTTCTAAGGCCCTAACTATTCCATCTGGTGGATCAACGCCCTGGGGTGAAGCCTAGGTTGCCCGGAAAGTAGAAATGACCATAACTTTCACACTAGTAGCAATTATTCGTTTTATACGATGGAAAAACTGTTGTATTTATATTGTATTTTATTCTTATGGCGTCGAATTCTTAGTCCGTAGCTATTCGATCTGGTGGAGCAACGCCCTAGAGTGAAACCTAGGTTACCCGGAACGTAGAAATGACAAGTACTTTCATACTGTTTGCAGTTATTCCTGTTATACGATGAAAAAACTTTTGCATCTTTATTGTATTTTATGCTTCTGGCGTTGACTTCTAAGGCCCTAGCTATTCGATTTGGTGGAGCACCGCCCCAGAGTGAAGCCTAGGTTGCCCGGAACGTAGAAATGACCATAACTTCCACACTGGTTGCAATTATTCGTTTTATACGATGGAAAAGCTGTTGTATTTACATCGTTTTTTATGCTCCTGGCGTTGACTTCTTAGGTCCTAACTATTCCATCTGGTGGAACAATGCACTAGGGTAAAGCCCAGGTTTCGCGGAACGTAGAAGTGACCATAACTTTCACACTGGTAGCAATTTTTCGTTTTACACGATGGAAAAACTGTTCTATTTATTTTATATTTTATGCTTCGGGCGTTGACTTCTAAGGCCCTAACTATTCGCTCTGGTGGAGCAACGCCCTAGAGTGAAGCCTAGGTTGCCCGGTACGTAGAAATGACCATCACTATCAAACTGGTTACAAGTATTTGTTTTATACGATGGAAAAGCTGTTGTATTTGTACCGTATTTTATGCTTCGGGCGTTGACTTCTAAGGCCCTAACTATTCGATCTGGTGGAGCAACGCCCTAGAGTGCAGCCTAGGTTGCCCGTAACGTAGAAATGACCATAACTTTCACACTGGTTGCTATCATTCGTTTTATATGATGGAAAAACTGTTGTATTTATATTGTATTTTATGCTTCTGGCGTTCACTTCTTAGGCCCTAACTATTCGATCTGGTGGAACAACGCCCTAGGGTGAAGCCTAGGTTGCCCGGAACGTAGAAATGACCATAACTTTTACACTGGTAGCAATTATTCGTTTTATACAAGGGAAAAACTGTTCTACTTATTTTGTATTTTATGCTTCGGGCGTTGACTTCTAAGGACCTAACTATTCGATCTGGTGGAGCAACGCCCTAGAGTGAAGCCTAGGTTGCCCGGAACGTAGAAATAACCATTACCTTCAAACTGTTTGCAATTATTTTCTTTTATACGATGGAAAAGCTGTTGTATTTATATCGTATTTTATGCTTCTGTCGTTGACTTCTATGGCCCTAGCTATTCGATCTAGTGGAGCAACGCCCTAGAGTGAAGCCTAGGTTGCCCGGAACGTAGAAATGACCATCACTTTAAAACTGGTTGCAATTAATCCTGTTATACGATGGAAAAACTGTTGTATTTTTATTGCATTTTATGCTTCGGGCGTTGACTTCTAAGGCCCTAACTATTCAATCTGTTGGAGCAACGCCCTAGAGTGAAGCCTAGGTTGCTCGGAATGTAGAAATGACCATAACTTTCACACTGGTTGCAATTATTCGTTTTATACGATGGAAAGACTGTTGTATTTATATTGTATTTTATGCTTCTGGCGTTCACTTCTTAGGCCCTAACTATTCGATCTGGTGGAACAACGCCCTAGGGTGAAGCCTAGGTTGCCCGGAACGTAGAAATGACCATAACTTTTACACTGGTAGCAATTATTCGTTTTATACAATGGAAAAACTGTTGTATTTATATTGTATTTTATGCTTCTGGCGATGACTTCTTAGGCCCTAACTATTCGATCTGGTGGAGCAATGCCTCCGAGTTAAGTCTAGGATGCCCGAAACGCCGAAATGATCATTACTTTCACGCTTGTTGCAATTATTCCTGTTATACGATGAAAAGACCGTTGTATTTTAATTGTATTTTATGCTTCAGGCGTAGGCTTCTAAGGCCGTAGCTATTGGGTATGGTGGAGCACCGCCCTAGAGTGAAGCCTAGGTTGCTCGGAATATAGAAATGACCATAACTTTCACACTGGTTGCAATTCTTCGTTTTCTTCAATGGAAAAACTGTTGTATTTATATTGTATTTTATGCTTCTGGCGTTCACTTCTTAGGGCCTAACTATTCGATCTGATGGAACAATGCCTTAGGGTGAAGCCTCGGTTGCCCGGAACGTAGAAATGACCATAACTTTTACACTGGTAGCAATTATTCGTTTTATACAATGGAGAAACTGTTTTATTTATTTTGTATTTTATGCTTCGGGCGTTGACTTCTAAGGCCCTAACTGTTTGATCTGGTGGAGCAACGCCCTAGGGTGAAGCCTAGGTTGCCCGGAACGTAGAATTGACCATTACCTTCACACTGTTTGCAATTATTTTCTTTTATACGATGGAAAAGCTGTTGTATTTATATCGTATTTTATGCTTCTGGCGTTGACTTCTATGGCCCTAGCTATTCGATCTAGTGGAGCAACGCCCTAGAGTGAAGCCTAGGTGGCCCGGAACGTAGAAATGACCATCACTTTCAAACTGGTTGCAATTAATCCTGTTATACGATGGAAAAACTGTTGTATTTTTATAGCATTTTATGCTTCGGGCGATGACTTCTAAGGCCCTAACTATTCAATCTGTTGGAGCAACGCCCTAGAGTGAAGCCTAGGTTGCTCGGAATGTAGAAATGACCATAACTTTCACACTGGTTGCTATTATTCGTTTTATATGATGGAAAAACTGTTGTATTTATATTGTATTTTATGCCTCTGGCGTTCACTTCTTAGGATCTAACTATTCGATCTGGTGGAACAACGGCCTAGGGTGAAGCCTAGGTTGCCCGGAAAGTAGAAATGACCATAACTTTCACACTGGTTGCTATCATTCGTTTTATATGATGGAAAAACTGTTGTATTTATATTGTATTTTATGCTTCTGGCGTTCACTTCTTAGGCCCTAACTATTCGATCTGGTGGAACAACGGCCTAGTGTGAAGCCTAGGTTGCCGGGAAAGTAGAAATGACAATAACTTTCACACTGGTAGCAATTTTTCGTTTTATACGATGGAAAAACTGTTCTATTTATTTTATATTTTATGCTTGGGGCGTTGACTTCTATGGCCCTAACTATTCGAACTGGTGGAGCAACGCCCTAGAGTGAAGCCTAGGTTGCCCGGTACGTAGAAGTGACCATCACTATCAAACTGGTTGCAATTATTTGTTTTATACGATGGAAAAGCTGTTCTATTTATTTTGTATTTTATGCTTCGGGCGTTGACATCTAAGGCCCTAACTATTCGATCTGGTAGAGTAACGCCCTAGAGTGAAGCCCAGGCAGCCCGGTACGTAGAAATGACCATAACTTTCACACTGGTTGCCAATATTCGTTTTATACAATGGAAAAACTGTTGTACTTATATTGTATTTTATTCTTATGGCGTTCAATTCTAAGTCCCTAGCTATTCGATCTGGTGGAGCAACGCCCTAGAGTGAAACCTAGGTTGCCCGGAAAGTAGAAATGACCATAACTTTCACACCGGTAGCAATTTTTCGTTTTATACGATGGAAAAGCTGTTCTATTTATTTTATATTTTATGCTTCGGGCGTTGACTTCTATGGCCCTAACTATTCGATCTGGTGGAGCAACGCCCTAAAGTGAAGCCTAGGTTGCCCGGTACGTAGAAGTGACCATCACTATCAAACTGGTTGCAATTATTTGTTTTATACGATGGAAAAGCTGTTGTATTTATATCGTATTTTATGCTTCTGGCGTCGACTTCTTAGGCCCTAACTATTCCATCTGGTGGAACTACGCCCTGGGGTGAAGCCTAGGTTGCCCGGAAAGTAGAAATGACCATAACTTTCACACTGGTAGCAATTATTCGTTTTATACGATGGAAAAACTGTTGTAATTATATTGTATTTTATTCTTATGGCGTTGAATTCTAAGTCCCTAGCTATTCGATCTGGTGGAGCAACGCCCTAGAGTGAAACCTAGGTTACCCGGAACGTAGAAATGACAATTACTTTCATACTGTTTGCAGTTATTCCTGTTATACGATGAAAAAACCTTTGCATCTTTATTATATTTTATGCTTCTGGCGTTGACTTCTAAGGCCCTAGCTATTCGATTTGGTAGAGCACCGCCCTAGAGTGAAGCGTAGGCTGCCCGGAACGTAGAAGTGACCATAACTTCGACACTGGTTGCAATTATTCGTTTTATACGATGGAAAAGCTGTTGTATTTATATCGTTTTTTATGCTCCTGGCGTTGACTTCTTAGGCCCTAACTATTCCATCTGGTGGAACAACGCACTAGGGTAAAGCCCAGATTGCGCGGACCGTAGAAATGACCATAACTTTCACACTGGTAGCAATTTTTCGTTCTATACGATGGAAAAACTGTTCTATTTATTTTATATTTTATGCTTCGGGCGTTGACTTCTAAGGCTCTAACTATTCGATCTGGTGGAGCAACGTCCTAGAGTTAAGCCTAGGTTGCCCGGTAAGTAGAAATGACCATAAGTTTCATACTGGTTGCAATTATTCGTTTTATACGATGGAAAAACTGTTTTATTTATTTTGTATTTTACGCTTCGGGCGTTGACTTCTAAGGCCCTAACTATTCGATCTGGTGGAGCAACGCCCTAGAGTGCAGCCTAGGTTGCCCGGAACGTAGAAATGACCATAGCTTTCACACTGGTTGCTATCATTCGTTTTATATGATGGAAAAACTGTTGTATTTATATTGTATTTTATGCTTCTGGCGTCCACTTCTTAGGCCCTAACTTTCGACCTGGTGGAACAACGGCCTAGGGTGAAGCCTAGGTTGCCCGGAACGTAGATATGTCCATAACTTTTACACTGGTTGCAATTATTCGTTTTATACGATGGAAAAGGTGTTGTATTTATATCGTTTTTTATGCTCCTGGCGTTGACTTCTTAGGCCCTAACTATTCGATCTGGTGGTACAACGCCCTAGGGTGAAGCCTAGGTTGCCCGGAACGTAGAAATGACCATAACTTTTACTCTGGCAGCAATTATTCGTTTTATACAATGGAAAAACCGTTCTATTTATTTTGTATTTTATGCTTCGGGCGTTGACTTCTGACGCCGTTGCTATTTGATGTGGTGGAAGAACGCCATAGAGGGAAGCCTAGGTAGCCCGGATCGTAGAAATGTCCATATCTTTCACACTGTTTGCAATTTTTCGTTTTATACGGTGGAAAAACTGTTTTATTTATTTTGTATTTTACGCTTCGGGCGTTGACTTCTAAGGCCCTAACTATTCGATCTGGTGGAGCAACGCCCTAGAGTGCAGCCTAGGTTGCCCGGAACGTAGATATGTCCATAACTTTTACACTGGTTGCTATTATTCGTTTTATACGATGGAAAAACTGTTGTACTTATATTGTATTTTATTCTTATGGCGTTGAATTCTAAGTCCCTAGCTATTCGATCTGGTGGAGCAACGCCCTAGAGTGAAACCTAGGTTACCCGGAACGTAGAAATGACAAGTACTTTCATACTGTTTGCAGTTATTCCTGTTATACGATGAAAAAACTTTTGCATCTTTATTGTATTTTATGCTTCTGGCGTTGACTTCTAAGGCCCTAGCTATTCGATTTGGTGGAGCACCGCCCTAGAGTGAAGCCCAGGTTGACCGGAACGTAGAAATGACCATAACTTCCACACTGGTTGCAATTATTCGTTTTATACGATGGAAAAGCTGTTGTATTTATATCGTTTTTTATGCTCCTGGCGTCGACTTCTTAGGCCCTAACTATTCGATCTGGTGGTACAACGCCCTAGGGTGAAGCCTAGGTTGCCCGGAACGTAGAAATGACCATAACTTTCACACTGGTAGCAATTATTCGTTCTATACGATGGAAAAACTGTTCTATTTATTTTGTATTTTATGCTTCGGGCGTTGACTTCTAAGGCCCTAACTATTCGATCTGGTGGAGCAACGCCCTAGAGTTAAGCCTAGGTTGCCCGGTACGTAGAAATGACCATCACTATCAAACTGGTTACAAGTATTTGTTTTATACGATGGAAAAGCTGTTGTATTTATATCGTATTTTATGCTTCTGGCGTCGACTTCTAAGGCCCTAACTATTCGATCTGGTAGAGCAACGCCCTAGAGTGAAGCCTAGGCTGCCCGGTAAGTAGAAATGACCATAAGTTTCATACTGGTTGCAATTATTCGTTTTATACGATGGAAAAACTGTTTTATTTATTTTGTATTTTACGCTTCGGGCGTTGACTTCTAAGGCCCTAACTGTTTGATCTGGTGGAGCAACGCCCTAGGGTGAAGCCTAGGGTGCCCGGAACGTAGAAATGACCATTACCTTCACACTGTTTGCAATTATTTTCTTTTATACGATGGAAAAGCTGTTGTATTTATATCGTATTTTATGCTTCTGGCGTTGACTTCTATGGCCCTAGCTATTCGATCTAGTGGAGCAACGCCCTAGAGTGAAGCCTAGGTGGCCCGGAACGTAGAAATGACCATCACTTTCAAACTGGTTGCAATTAATCATGTTATACGATGGAAAAACTGTTGTATTTTTATTGCATTTTATGCTTCGGGCGATGACTTCTAAGGCCCTAACTATTCAATCTGTTGGAGCAACGCCCTAGAGTGAAGCCTAGGTTGCTCGGAATGTAGAAATGACCATAACTTTCACACTGGTTGCTATTATTCGTTTTATATGATGGAAAAACTGTTGTATTTATATTGTATTTTATGCCTCTGGCGTTCACTTCTTAGGCCCTAACTATTCGATCTGGTGGAACAACGGCCTAGGGTGAAGCCTAGGTTGCCCGGAAAGTAGAAATGACCATAACTTTCACACTGGTTGCTATCATTCGTTTTATATGATGGAAAAACTGTTGTATTTATATTGTATTTTATGCTTCTGGCGTTCACTTCTTAGGCCCTAACTATTCGATCTGGTGGAACAACGGCCTAGGGTGAAGCCTAGGTTGCCGGGAAAGTAGAAGTAACCATAACTTTCACACTGGTAGCAATTTTTCGTTTTATACGATGGAAAAACTGTTCTATTTATTTTATATTTTATGCTTCGGGCGTTGACTTCTATGGCCCTAACTATTCGATCTGGTGGAGCAACGCCCTAGAGTGAAGCCTAGGTTGCCCGGTACGTAGAAGTGACCATCACTATCAAACTGGTTGCAATTATTTGTTTTATACGATGGAAAAGCTGTTCTATTTATTTTGTATTTTATGCTTCTGGCGTCGACTTCTTAGGACCTAAACATTCCACCTGGTGGTACAACGCCCTAGGGTGAAGCCTAGGTTGTCCGGAAAGTAGAAATGACCATAACTTTCACACTGGTGGCAATTATTCGTTTTATACGATGGAAAAACTGTTCTATTTATTTTGTATTTTATGCTTCGGGCGTTGACTTCTAAGGCCCTAACTATGCGATCTGGTAGAGCAACGCCCTAGAGTGAAGCCTAGGTTGCCCGGTAAGTAGAAATGACCATAAGTTTCATACTGGTTGCAATTATTCGTTTTATACGATGGAAAAACTGTTTTATTTATTTTGTATTTTACGCTTCGGGCGTTGACTTCTAAGGCCCTAACTATTCGAACTGGTGGAGCAACGCCCTAGAGTGCAACCTAGGTTGCCCGGAACGTAGAAATGACCATAGCTTTCACACTGGTTGCTATCATTCGTTTTATATGATGGAAAAACTGTTGTATTTATATTGTATTTTATGCTTCTGGCGTCCACTTCTTAGGCCCTAACTTTCGACCTGGTGGAACAACGGCCTAGGGTGAAGCCTAGGTTGCCCGGAACGTAGATATGTCCATAACTTTTACACTGGTTGCAATTATTCGTTTTATACGATGGAAAAGGTGTTGTATTTATATCGTTTTTTATGCTCCTGGCGTTGACTTCTTAGGCCCTAACTATTCGATCTGGTGGTACAACGCCCTAGGGTGAAGCCTAGGTTGCCCGGAACGTAGAAATGACCATAACTTTTACTCTGGCAGCAATTATTCGTTTTATACAATGGAAAAACCGTTCTATTTATTTTGTATTTTATGCTTCGGGCGTTGACTTCTGACGCCGTTGCTATTTGATGTGGTGGAAGAACGCCATAGAGGGAAGCCCAGGTAGCCCGGATCGTAGAAATGTCCATATCTTTCACACTGTTTGCAATTTTTCGTTTTATACGGTGGAAAAACTGTTTTATTTATTTTGTATTTTACGCTTCGGGCGTTGACTTCTAAGGCCCTAACTATTCGATCTGGTGGAGCAACGCCCTAGAGTGCAGCCTAGGTTGCCCGGAACGTAGATATGTCCATAACTTTTACACTGGTTGCTATTATTCGTTTTATACGATGGAAAAACTGTTGTACTTATATTGTATTTTATTCTTATGGCGTTGAATTCTAAGTCCTAGCTATTCGATCTGGTGGAGCAACGCCCTAGAGTGAAACCTAGGTTACCCGGAACGTAGAAATGACAAGTACTTTCATACTGTTTGCAGTTATTCCTGTTATACGATGAAAAAACTTTTGCATCTTTATTGTATTATATGCTTCTGGCGTTGACTTCTAAGGCCCTAGCTATTCGATTTGGTGGAGCACCGCCCTAGAGTGAAGCCCAGGTTGCCCGGAACGTAGAAATGACCATAACTTCCACACTGGTTGCAATTATTCGTTTTATACGATGGAAAAGCTGTTGTATTTATATCGTTTTTTATGCTCCTGGCGTCGACTTCTTAGGCCCTAACTATTCGATCTGGTGGTACAACGCCCTAGGGTGAAGCCTAGGTTGCCCGGAACGTAGAAATGACCATAACTTTCACACTGGTAGCAATTATTCGTTCTATACGATGGAAAAACTGTTCTATTTATTTTGTATTTTATGCTTCGGGCGTTGACTTCTAAGGCCCTAACTATTCGATCTGGTGGAGCAACGCCCTAGAGTTAAGCCTAGGTTGCCCGGTACGTAGAAATGACCATCACTATCAAACTGGTTACAAGTATTTGTTTTATACGATGGAAAAGCTGTTGTATTTATACCGTATTTTATGCTTCTGGCGTCGACTTCTAAGGCCCTAACTATTCGATCTGGTAGAGCAACGCCCTAGAGTGAAGCCTAGGCTGCCCGGTAAGTAGAAATGACCATAAGTTTCATACTGGTTGCAATTATTCGTTTTATACGATGGAAAAACTGTTTTATTTATTTTGTATTTTACGCTTCGGGCGTTGACTTCTAAGGCCCTAACTGTTTGATCTGGTGGAGCAACGCCCTAGGGTGAAGCCTAGGTTGCCCGGAACGTAGAAATGACCATTACCTTCACACTGTTTGCAATTATTTTCTTTTATACGATGGAAAAGCTGTTGTATTTATATCGTATTTTATGCTTCTGGCGTTGACTTCTATGGCCCTAGCTATTCGACCTGGTGGAACAACGGCCTAGGGTGAAGCCTAGGTTGCCCGGAACGTAGATATGTCCATAACTTTTACACTGGTTGCAATTATTCGTTTTATACGATGGAAAAGGTGTTGTATTTATATCGTTTTTTATGCTCCTGGCGTTGACTTCTTAGGCCCTAACTATTCGATCTGGTGGTACAACGCCCTAGGGTGAAGCCTAGGTTGCCCGGAACGTAGAAATGACCATAACTTTTACTCTGGCAGCAATTATTCGTTTTATACAATGGAAAAACCGTTCTATTTATTTTGTATTTTATGCTTCGGGCGTTGACTTCTGACGCCGTTGCTATTTGATGTGGTGGAAGAACGCCATAGAGGGAAGCCTAGGTAGCCCGGATCGTAGAAATGTCCATATCTTTCACACTGGTTGCTATTATTCGTTTTATATGATGGAAAAACTGTTGTATTTATATTGTATTTTATGCCTCTGGCGTTCACTTCTTAGGCCCTAACTATTCGATCTGGTGGAACAACGGCCTAGGGTGAAGCCTAGGTTGCCCGGAAAGTAGAAATGACCGTAACTTTCACACAGGTTGCTATCATTCGTTTTATATGATGGAAAAACTGTTGTATTTATATTGTATTTTATGCTTCTGGCGTTCACTTCTTAGGCCCTAACTATTCGATCTGGTGGAACAACGGCCTAGGGTGAAGCCTAGGTTGCCGGGAAAGTAGAAATAACCATAACTTTCACACTGGTAGCAATTTTTCGTTTTATACGATGGAAAAACTGTTCTATTTATTTTATATTTTATGCTTCGGACGTTGACTTCTATGGCCCTAACTATTCGATCTGGTGGAGCAACGCCCTAGAGTGAAGCCTAGGTTGCCCGGTACGTAGAAGTGACCATCACTATCAAACTGGTTGCAATTATTTGTTTTATACGATGGAAAAGCTGTTCTATTTATTTTGTATTTTATGCTTCGGGCGTTGACTTCTAAGGCCCTAACTATTCGATCTGGTAGAGCAACGCCCTAGAGTGAAGCCCAGGTTGCCCGGTACGTAGAAATGACCATAACTTTCACACTGGTTGCCATTATTCGTTTTATACGATGGAAAAACTGTTGTACTTATATTGTATTTTATTCTTATGGCGTTGAATTCTAAGTCCCTAGCTATTCGATCTGGTGGAGCAACGCCCTAGAGTGAAACCTAGGTTACCCGGAACGTAGAAATGACAAGTACTTTCATACTGTTTGCAGTTATTCCTGTTATACGATGAAAAAACTTTTGCATCTTTATTGTATTTTATGCTTCTGGCGTTGACTTCTAAGGCCCTAGCTATTCGATTTGGTGGAGCACCGCCCTAGAGTGAAGCCCAGGTTGCCCGGAACGTAGAAATGACCATAACTTCCACACTGGTTGCAATTATTCGTTTTATACGATGGAAAAGCTGTTGTATTTATATTGTTTTTTATGCTCCTGGCGTCGACTTCTTAGGCCCTAACTATTCGATCTGGTGGTACAACGCCCTAGGGTGAAGCCTAGGTTGCCCGGAACGTAGAAATGACCATAACTTTCACACTGGTAGCAATTATTCGTTCTATACGATGGAAAAACTGTTCTATTTATTTTGTATTTTATGCTTCGGGCGTTGACTTCTAAGGCCCTAACTATTCGATCTGGTGGAGCAACGCCCTAGAGTTAAGCCTAGGTTGCCCGGTACGTAGAAATGACCATCACTATCAAACTGGTTACAAGTATTTGTTTTATACGATGGAAAAGCTGTTGTATTTATATCGTATTTTATGCTTCTGGCGTCGACTTTTAAGGCCCTAACTATTCGATCTGGTAGAGCAACGCCCTAGAGTGAAGCCTAGGCTGCCCGGTAAGTAGAAATGACCATAAGTTTCATACTGGTTGCAATTATTCGTTTTATACGATGGAAAAACTGTTTTATTTATTTTGTATTTTACGCTTCGGGCGTTGACTTCTAAGGCCCTAACTATTCGATCTGGTGGAGCAACGCCCTAGAGTGCAGCCTAGGTTGCCGGGAACGTAGAAATGACCATAGCTTTCACACTGGTTGCTATCATTCGTTTTATACGATGGAAAAACTGTTTTATTTATTTTGTATTTTACGCTTCGGGCGTTGACTTCTAAGGCCCTAACTATTCGATCTGGTGGAGCAACGCCCTAGAGTGCAGCCTAGGTTGCCCGGAACGTAGATATGTCCATAACTTTTACACTGGTTGCTATTATTCGTTTTATACGATGGAAAAACTGTTGTACTTATATTGTATTTTATTCTTATGGCGTTGAATTCTAAGTCCCTAGCTATTCGATCTGGTGGAGCAACGCCCTAGAGTGAAACCTAGGTTACCCGGAACGTAGAAATGACAAGTACTTTCATACTGTTTGCAGTTATTCCTGTTATACGATGAAAAAACTTTTGCATCTTTATTGTATTTTATGCTTCTGGCGTTGACTTCTAAGGCCCTAGCTATTCGATTTGGTGGAGCACCGCCCTAGAGTGAAGCCCAGGTTGCCCGGAACGTAGAAATGACCATAACTTCCACACTGGTTGCAATTATTCGTTTTATACGATGGAAAAGCTGTTGTATTTATATCGTTTTTTATGCTCCTGGCGTCGACTTCTTAGGCCCTAACTATTCGATCTGGTGGTACAACGCCCTAGGGTGAAGCCTAGGTTGTCCGGAAAGTAGAAATGACCATAACTTTCACACTGGTGGCAATTATTCGTTTTATACGATGGAAAAACTGTTCTATTTATTTTGTATTTTATGCTTCGGGCGTTGACTTCTAAGGCCCTAACTATGCGATCTGGTAGAGCAACGCCCTAGAGTGAAGCCTAGGTTGCCCGGTAAGTAGAAATGACCATAAGTTTCATACTGGTTGCAATTATTCGTTTTATACGATGGAAAAACTGTTTTATTTATTTTGTATTTTACGCTTCGGGCGTTGACTTCTAAGGCCCTAACTATTCGAACTGGTGGAGCAACGCCCTAGAGTGCAACCTAGGTTGCCCGGAACGTAGAAATGACCATAGCTTTCACACTGGTTGCTATCATTCGTTTTATATGATGGAAAAACTGTTGTATTTATATTGTATTTTATGCTTCTGGCGTCCACTTCTTAGGCCCTAACTTTCGACCTGGTGGAACAACGGCCTAGGGTGAAGCCTAGGTTGCCCGGAACGTAGATATGTCCATAACTTTTACACTGGTTGCAATTATTCGTTTTATACGATGGAAAAGGTGTTGTATTTATATCGTTTTTTATGCTCCTGGCGTTGACTTCTTAGGCCCTAACTATTCGATCTGGTGGTACAACGCCCTAGGGTGAAGCCTAGGTTGCCCGGAACGTAGAAATGACCATAACTTTTACTCTGGCAGCAATTATTCGTTTTATACAATGGAAAAACCGTTCTATTTATTTTGTATTTTATGCTTCGGGCGTTGACTTCTGACGCCGTTGCTATTTGATGTGGTGGAAGAACGCCATAGAGGGAAGCCCAGGTAGCCCGGATCGTAGAAATTTCCATATCTTTCACACTGTTTGCAATTTTTCGTTTTATACGGTGGAAAAACTGTTTTATTTATTTTGTATTTTACGCTTCGGGCGTTGACTTCTAAGGCCCTAACTATTCGATCTGGTGGAGCAACGCCCTAGAGTGCAGCCTAGGTTGCCCGGAACGTAGATATGTCCATAACTTTTACACTGGTTGCTATTATTCGTTTTATACGATGGAAAAACTGTTGTACTTATATTGTATTTTATTCTTATGGCGTTGAATTCTAAGTCCTAGCTATTCGATCTGGTGGAGCAACGCCCTAGAGTGAAACCTAGGTTACCCGGAACGTAGAAATGACAAGTACTTTCATACTGTTTGCAGTTATTCCTGTTATACGATGAAAAAACTTTTGCATCTTTATTGTATTATATGCTTCTGGCGTTGACTTCTAAGGCCCTAGCTATTCGATTTGGTGGAGCACCGCCCTAGAGTGAAGCCCAGGTTGCCCGGAACGTAGAAATGACCATAACTTCCACACTGGTTGCAATTATTCGTTTTATACGATGGAAAAGCTGTTGTATTTATATCGTTTTTTATGCTCCTGGCGTCGACTTCTTAGGCCCTAACTATTCGATCTGGTGGTACAACGCCCTAGGGTGAAGCCTAGGTTGCCCGGAACGTAGAAATGACCATAACTTTCACACTGGTAGCAATTATTCGTTCTATACGATGGAAAAACTGTTCTATTTATTTTGTATTTTATGCTTCGGGCGTTGACTTCTAAGGCCCTAACTATTCGATCTGGTGGAGCAACGCCCTAGAGTTAAGCCTAGGTTGCCCGGTACGTAGAAATGACCATCACTATCAAACTGGTTACAAGTATTTGTTTTATACGATGGAAAAGCTGTTGTATTTATACCGTATTTTATGCTTCTGGCGTCGACTTCTAAGGCCCTAACTATTCGATCTGGTAGAGCAACGCCCTAGAGTGAAGCCTAGGCTGCCCGGTAAGTAGAAATGACCATAAGTTTCATACTGGTTGCAATTATTCGTTTTATACGATGGAAAAACTGTTTTATTTATTTTGTATTTTACGCTTCGGGCGTTGACTTCTAAGGCCCTAACTGTTTGATCTGGTGGAGCAACGCCCTAGGGTGAAGCCTAGGTTGCCCGGAACGTAGAAATGACCATTACCTTCACACTGTTTGCAATTATTTTCTTTTATACGATGGAAAAGCTGTTGTATTTATATCGTATTTTATGCTTCTGGCGTTGACTTGTATGGCCCTAGCTATTCGACCTGGTGGAACAACGGCCTAGGGTGAAGCCTAGGTTGCCCGGAACGTAGATATGTCCATAACTTTTACACTGGTTGCAATTATTCGTTTTATACGATGGAAAAGGTGTTGTATTTATATCGTTTTTTATGCTCCTGGCGTTGACTTCTTAGGCCCTAACTATTCGATCTGGTGGTACAACGCCCTAGGGTGAAGCCTAGGTTGCCCGGAACGTAGAAATGACCATAACTTTTACTCTGGCAGCAATTATTCGTTTTATACAATGGAAAAACCGTTCTATTTATTTTGTATTTTATGCTTCGGGCGTTGACTTCTGACGCCGTTGCTATTTGATGTGGTGGAAGAACGCCATAGAGGGAAGCCTAGGTAGCCCGGATCGTAGAAATGTCCATATCTTTCACACTGGTTGCTATTATTCGTTTTATATGATGGAAAAACTGATGGATTTATATTGTATTTTATGCCTCTGGCGTTCACTTCTTAGGCCCTAACTATTCGATCTGGTGGAACAACGGCCTAGGGTGAAGCCTAGGTTGCCCGGAAAGTAGAAATGACCGTAACTTTCACACTGGTTGCTATCATTCGTTTTATATGATGGAAAAACTGTTGTATTTATATTGTATTTTATGCTTCTGGCGTTCACTTCTTAGGCCCTAACTATTCGATCTGGTGGAACAACGGCCTAGGGTGAAGCCTAGGTTGCCGGGAAAGTAGAAATAACCATAACTTTCACACTGGTAGCAATTTTTCGTTTTATACGATGGAAAAACTGTTCTATTTATTTTATATTTTATGCTTCGGACGTTGACTTCTATGGCCCTAACTATTCGATCTGGTGGAGCAACGCCCTAGAGTGAAGCCTAGGTTGCCCGGTACGTAGAAGTGACCATCACTATCAAACTGGTTGCAATTATTTGTTTTATACGATGGAAAAGCTGTTCTATTTATTTTGTATTTTATGCTTCGGGCGTTGACTTCTAAGGCCCTAACTATTCGATCTGGTAGAGCAACGCCCTAGAGTGAAGCCCAGGTTGCCCGGTACGTAGAAATGACCATAACTTTCACACTGGTTGCCATTATTCGTTTTATACGATGGAAAAACTGTTGTACTTATATTGTATTTTATTCTTATGGCGTTGAATTCTAAGTCCCTAGCTATTCGATCTGGTGGAGCAACGCCCTAGAGTGAAACCTAGGTTACCCGGAACGTAGAAATGACAAGTACTTTCATACTGTTTGCAGTTATTCCTGTTATACGATGAAAAAACTTTTGCATCTTTATTGTATTTTATGCTTCTGGCGTTGACTTCTAAGGCCCTAGCTATTCGATTTGGTGGAGCACCGCCCTAGAGTGAAGCCCAGGTTGCCCGGAACGTAGAAATGACCATAACTTCCACACTGGTTGCAATTATTCGTTTTATACGATGGAAAAGCTGTTGTATTTATATCGTTTTTTATGCTCCTGGCGTCGACTTCTTAGGCCCTAACTATTCGATCTGGTGGTACAACGCCCTAGGGTGAAGCCTAGGTTGCCCGGAACGTAGAAATGACCATAACTTTCACACTGGTAGCAATTATTCGTTCTATACGATGGAAAAACTGTTCTATTTATTTTGTATTTTATGCTTCGGGCGTTGACTTCTAAGGCCCTAACTATTCGATCTGGTGGAGCAACGCCCTAGAGTTAAGCCTAGGTTGCCCGGTACGTAGAAATGACCATCACTATCAAACTGGTTACAAGTATTTGTTTTATACGATGGAAAAGCTGTTGTATTTATATCGTATTTTATGCTTCTGGCGTCGACTTTTAAGGCCCTAACTATTCGATCTGGTAGAGCAACGCCCTAGAGTGAAGCCTAGGCTGCCCGGTAAGTAGAAATGACCATAAGTTTCATACTGGTTGCAATTATTCGTTTTATACGATGGAAAAACTGTTTTATTTATTTTGTATTTTACGCTTCGGGCGTTGACTTCTAAGGCCCTAACTATTCGATCTGGTGGAGCAACGCCCTAGAGTGCAGCCTAGGTTGCCCGGAACGTAGAAATGACCATAGCTTTCACACTGGTTGCTATCATTCGTTTTATACGATGGAAAAACTGTTTTATTTATTTTGTATTTTACGCTTCGGGCGTTGACTTCTAAGGCCCTAACTATTCGATCTGGTGGAGCAACGCCCTAGAGTGCAGCCTAGGTTGCCCGGAACGTAGATATGTCCATAACTTTTACACTGGTTGCTATTATTCGTTTTATACGATGGAAAAACTGTTGTACTTATATTGTATTTTATTCTTATGGCGTTGAATTCTAAGTCCCTAGCTATTCGATCTGGTGGAGCAACGCCCTAGAGTGAAACCTAGGTTACCCGGAACGTAGAAATGACAAGTACTTTCATACTGTTTGCAGTTATTCCTGTTATACGATGAAAAAACTTTTGCATCTTTATTGTATTTTATGCTTCTGGCGTTGACTTCTAAGGCCCTAGCTATTCGATTTGGTGGAGCACCGCCCTAGAGTGAAGCCCAGGTTGCCCGGAACGTAGAAATGACCATAACTTCCACACTGGTTGCAATTATTCGTTTTATACGATGGAAAAGCTGTTGTATTTATATCGTTTTTTATGCTCCTGGCGTCGACTTCTTAGGCCCTAACTATTCGATCTGGTGGTACAACGCCCTAGGGTGAAGCCTAGGTTGCCCGGAACGTAGAAATGACCATAACTTTCACACTGGTAGCAATTATTCGTTCTATACGATGGAAAAACTGTTCTATTTATTTTGTATTTTATGCTTCGGGCGTTGACTTCTAAGGCCCTAACTATTCGATCTGGTGGAGCAACGCCCTAGAGTTAAGCCTAGGTTGCCCGGTACGTAGAAATGACCATCACTATCAAACTGGTTACAAGTATTTGTTTTATACGATGGAAAAGCTGTTGTATTTATATCGTATTTTATGCTTCTGGCGTCGACTTTTAAGGCCCTAACTATTCGATCTGGTAGAGCAACGCCCTAGAGTGAAGCCTAGGCTGCCCGGTAAGTAGAAATGACCATAAGTTTCATACTGGTTGCAATTATTCGTTTTATACGATGGAAAAACTGTTTTATTTATTTTGTATTTTACGCTTCGGGCGTTGACTTCTAAGGCCCTAACTATTCGATCTGGTGGAGCAACGCCCTAGAGTGCAGCCTAGGTTGCCCGGAACGTAGAAATGACCATAGCTTTCACACTGGTTGCTATCATTCGTTTTATATGATGGAAAAACTGTTGTATTTATATTGTATTTTATGCTTCTGGCGTTGACTTCTTAGGCCCTAACTATTCAATCTGGTAGAGCAACGCCCTAGAGTGAAGCCCAGGTTGCCCGGTACGTAGAAATGACCATAACTGTCACACTGGTTGCTATTATTCGTTTTATACGATGGAAAAACTGTTGTACTTATATTGTATTTTATTCTTATGGCGTTGAATTCTAAGTCCCTAGCTATTCGATCCGGTGGAGCAACGCCCTAGAGTGAAACCTAGGTTACCCGGAACGTAGAAATGACAAGTACTTTCATACTGTTTGCAGTTATTCCTGTTATACGATGAAAAAACTTTTGCATCTTTATTGTATTTTATGCTTCTGGCGTTGACTTCTAAGGCCCTAGCTATTCGATTTGGTGGAGCACCGCCCTAGAGTGAAGCCTAGGTTGCCCGGAACGTAGAAATGACCATAACTTCCACACTGGTTGCAATTATTCGTTTTATACGATGGAAATGCTGTTGTATTTATATCGTTTTTTATGCTCCTGGCGTTGACTTCTTAGGACCTAACTATTCCATCTGGTGGAACAACGCACTATGGTAAAGCCCAGATTGCACGGAACGTAGAAATGACCATAACTTTCACACTGGTAGCAATTTTTCGTTTTATACGATGGAAAAACTGTTCTATTTATTTTGTATTTTATGCTTCGGGCGTTGACTTCTAAGGCCCTAACTATTCGATCTGGTGGAGCAACGCCCTAGAGTGAAGCCTAGGTTGCCCGGAACGTAGAAATGACCATTACCTTCACACTGTTTGCAATTATTTTCTTTTATACGATGGAAAAGCTGTTGTATTTATATCGCATTTTATGCTTCTGGCGTTGACTTGCATGGCCCTAGCAATTCGATCTAGTGGAGCAACGCCCTAGAGTGAAGCCTAGGTGGCCCGGAACGTAGAAATGACCATCACTTTCAAACTGGTTGCAATTAATCCTGTTATACGATGGAAAAACTGTTGTATTTTTATTGCATTTTATGCTTCGGGCGTTGACTTCTAAGGCCCTAACTATTCGATCTGGTAGAGCAACGCCCTAGTGTGAAGCCCAGGTTGCCCGCTACGTAGAAATGACCATAACTTTCACACTGGTTGCTATTATTCGTTTTATACGATGGAAAAACTGTTGTATTTGTATTGTATTTCATGCTTCTGGCGTCCACATCTTAGTCCCTAACTTTCGATCTGGTGGAACGACGGCCTAGGGTGAAGCCTAGGTTGCCCGGAACGTAGAAATGTCCATAACTATTACACTGGTTGCTATTATTCGTTTTATACGTTGGAAAAACTGTTCTATTTATTTTGTATTTTATGCTTCGGGCGTTGACTTCTGACGCCGTTGCTATTTGATGTGGTGGAAGAACGCCATAGAGGGAAGCCCAGGTAGCCCGGATCGTAGAAATGTCCATATCTTTCACACTGTTTGCAATTTTTCGTTTTATGCGGTGGAAAAACTGTTTTATTTATTTTGTATTTTACGCTTCGGGCGTTGACTTCTAAGGCCCTAACTATTCGATCTGGTGGAGCAACGCCCTAGAGTGCAGCCTAGGTTGCCCGGAACGTAGATATGTCCATAACTTTTACACTGGTTGCTATTATTCGTTTTATACGATGGAAAAACTGTTGTACTTATATTGTATTTTATTCTTATGGCGTTGAATTCTAAGTCCTAGCTATTCGATCTGGTGGAGCAACGCCCTAGAGTGAAACCTAGGTTACCCGGAACGTAGAAATGACAAGTACTTTCATACTGTTTGCAGTTATTCCTGTTATACGATGAAAAAACTTTTGCATCTTTATTGTATTATATGCTTCTGGCGTTGACTTC
The DNA here is from genome assembly GCF_051401765.1 of Calliopsis andreniformis. NCBI lineage: Eukaryota > Metazoa > Arthropoda > Insecta > Hymenoptera > Andrenidae > Calliopsis > Calliopsis andreniformis. The sequence goes on from NW_027480423.1 coordinate 25,561,657, forward strand.
TAAGGCCCTAGCTATTCGATTTGGTGGAGCACCGCCCTAGAGTGAAGCCCAGGTTGCCCGGAACGTAGAAATGACCATAACTTCCACACTGGTTGCAATTATTCGTTTTATACGATGGAAAAGCTGTTGTATTTATATCGTTTTTTATGCTCCTGGCGTCGACTTCTTAGGCCCTAACTATTCGATCTGGTGGTACAACGCCCTAGGGTGAAGCCTAGGTTGCCCGGAACGTAGAAATGACCATAACTTTCACACTGGTAGAAATTATTCGTTCTATACGATGGAAAAACTGTTCTATTTATTTTGTATTTTATGCTTCGGGCGTTGACTTCTAAGGCCCTAACTATTCGATCTGGTGGAGCAACGCCCTAGAGTTAAGCCTAGGTTGCCCGGTACGTAGAAATGACCATCACTATCAAACTGGTTACAATTATTTGTTTTATACGATGGAAAAGCTGTTCTATTTATTTTGTATTTTATGCTTCGGGCGTTGACTTCTAAGGCCCTAACTATTCGATCTGGTAGAGCAACGCCCTAGAGTGAAGCCCAGGTTGCCCGGTACGTAGAAATGACCATAACTTTCACACTGGTTGCCATTATTCGTTTTATACGATGGAAAAACTGTTGTACTTATATTGTATTTTATTCTTATGGCGTTGAATTCTAAGTCCCTAGCTATTCGATCTGGTGGAGCAACGCCCTAGAGTGAAACCTAGGTTACCCGGAACGTAGAAATGACAAGTACTTTCATACTGTTTGCAGTTATTCCTGTTATACGATGAAAAAACCTTTGCATCTTTATTATATTTTATGCTTCTGGCGTTGACTTCTAAGGCCCTAGCTATTCGATTTGGTGGAGCACCGCCCTAGAGTGAAGCCTAGGTTGCCCGGAACGTAGAAGTGACCATAACTTCGACACTGGTTGCAATTATTCGTTTTATACGATGGAAAAGCTGTTGTATTTATATCGTTTTTTATGCTCCTGGCGTTGACTTCTTAGGCCCTAACTATTCCATCTGGTGGAACAACGCACTAGGGTAAAGCCCAGATTGCGCGGAACGTAGAAATGACCATAACTTTCACACTGGTAGCAATTTTTCGTTCTATACGATGGAAAAACTGTTCTATTTATTTTATATTTTATGCTTCGGGCGTTGACTTCTAAGGCTCTAACTATTCGATCTGGTGGAGCAACGCCCTAGAGTTAAGCCTAGGTTGCCCGGTAAGTAGAAATGACCATCACTATCAAACTGGTTACAATTATTTGTTTTATACGATGGAAAAGCTGTTGTATTTATATCGTATTTTATGCTTCTGGCGTCGACTTCTTAGGACCTAACCATTCCACCTGGTGGTACAACGCCCTAGGGTGAAGCCTAGGTTGTCCGGAAAGTAGAAATGACCATAACTTTCACACTGGTGGCAATTATTCGTTCTATACGATGGAAAAACTGTTCTATTTATTTTATATTTTATGCTTCGGGCGTTGACTTCTAAGGCTCTAACTATTCGATCTGGTGGAGCAACGCCCTAGAGTTAAGCCTAGGTTGCCCGGTAAGTAGAAATGACCATCACTATCAAACTGGTTACAATTATTTGTTTTATACGATGGAAAAGCTGTTGTATTTATATCGTATTTTATGCTTCTGGCGTCGACTTCTTAGGACCTAACCATTCCACCTGGTGGTACAACGCCCTAGGGTGAAGCCTAGGTTGTCCGGAAAGTAGAAATGACCATAACTTTCACACTGGTGGCAATTATTCGTTTTATACGATGGAAAAACTGTTCTATTTATTTTGTATTTTATGCTTCGGGCGTTGACTTCTAAGGCCCTAACTATGCGATCTGGTAGAGCAACGCCCTAGAGTGAAGCCTAGGTTGCCCGGTAAGTAGAAATGACCATAAGTTTCATACTGGTTGCAATTATTCGTTTTATACGATGGAAAAACTGTTTTATTTATTTTGTATTTTACGCTTCGGGCGTTGACTTCTAAGGCCCTAACTATTCGATCTGGTGGAGCAACGCCCTAGAGTGCAGCCTAGGTTGCCCGGAACGTAGAAATGACCATAGCTTTCACACTGGTTGCTATCATTCGTTTTATACGATGGAAAAACTGTTTTATTTATTTTGTATTTTACGCTTCGGGCGTTGACTTCTAAGGCCCTAACTATTCGATCTGGTGGAGCAACGCCCTAGAGTGCAGCCTAGGTTGCCCGGAACGTAGATATGTCCATAACTTTTACACTGGTTGCTATTATTCGTTTTATACGATGGAAAAACTGTTGTACTTATATTGTATTTTATTCTTATGGCGTTGAATTCTAAGTCCCTAGCTATTCGATCTGGTGGAGCAACGCCCTAGAGTGAAACCTAGGTTACCCGGAACGTAGAAATGACAAGTACTTTCATACTGTTTGCAGTTATTCCTGTTATACGATGAAAAAACCTTTGCATCTTTATTATATTTTATGCTTCTGGCGTTGACTTCTAAGGCCCTAGCTATTCGATTTGGTGGAGCACCGCCCTAGAGTGAAGCCTAGGTTGCCCGGAACGTAGAAGTGACCATAACTTCGACACTGGTTGCAATTATTCGTTTTATACGATGGAAAAGCTGTTGTATTTATATCGTTTTTTATGCTCCTGGCGTTGACTTCTTAGGCCCTAACTATTCCATCTGGTGGAACAACGCACTAGGGTAAAGCCCAGATTGCGCGGAACGTAGAAATGACCATAACTTTCACACTGGTAGCAATTTTTCGTTCTATACGATGGAAAAACTGTTCTATTTATTTTATATTTTATGCTTCGGGCGTTGACTTCTAAGGCTCTAACTATTCGATCTGGTGGAGCAACGCCCTAGAGTTAAGCCTAGGTTGCCCGGTAAGTAGAAATGACCATCACTATCAAACTGGTTACAATTATTTGTTTTATACGATGGAAAAGCTGTTGTATTTATATCGTATTTTATGCTTCTGGCGTCGACTTCTTAGGACCTAACCATTCCACCTGGTGGTACAACGCCCTAGGGTGAAGCCTAGGTTGTCCGGAAAGTAGAAATGACCATAACTTTCACACTGGTGGCAATTATTCGTTTTATACGATGGAAAAACTGTTCTATTTATTTTGTATTTTATGCTTCGGGCGTTGACTTCTAAGGCCCTAACTATGCGATCTGGTAGAGCAACGCCCTAGAGTGAAGCCTAGGTTGCCCGGTAAGTAGAAATGACCATAAGTTTCATACTGGTTGCAATTATTCGTTTTATACGATGGAAAAACTGTTTTATTTATTTTGTATTTTACGCTTCGGGCGTTGACTTCTAAGGCCCTAACTATTCGATCTGGTGGAGCAACGCCCTAGAGTGCAGCCTAGGTTGCCCGGAACGTAGAAATGACCATAGCTTTCACACTGGTTGCTATCATTCGTTTTATACGATGGAAAAACTGTTTTATTTATTTTGTATTTTACGCTTCGGGCGTTGACTTCTAAGGCCCTAACTATTCGATCTGGTGGAGCAACGCCCTAGAGTGCAGCCTAGGTTGCCCGGAACGTAGATATGTCCATAACTTTTACACTGGTTGCTATTATTCGTTTTATACGATGGAAAAACTGTTGTACTTATATTGTATTTTATTCTTATGGCGTTGAATTCTAAGTCCCTAGCTATTCGATCTGGTGGAGCAACGCCCTAGAGTGAAACCTAGGTTACCCGGAACGTAGAAATGACAAGTACTTTCATACTGTTTGCAGTTATTCCTGTTATACGATGAAAAAACTTTTGCATCTTTATTGTATTATATGCTTCTGGCGTTGACTTCTAAGGCCCTAGCTATTCGATTTGGTGGAGCACCGCCCTAGAGTGAAGCCCAGGTTGCCCGGAACGTAGAAATGACCATAACTTCCACACTGGTTGCAATTATTCGTTTTATACGATGGAAAAGCTGTTGTATTTATATCGTTTTTTATGCTCCTGGCGTCGACTTCTTAGGCCCTAACTATTCGATCTGGTGGTACAACGCCCTAGGGTGAAGCCTAGGTTGCCCGGAACGTAGAAATGACCATAACTTTCACACTGGTAGCAATTATTCGTTCTATACGATGGAAAAACTGTTCTATTTATTTTGTATTTTATGCTTCGGGCGTTGACTTCTAAGGCCCTAACTATTCGATCTGGTGGAGCAACGCCCTAGAGTTAAGCCTAGGTTGCCCGGTACGTAGAAATGACCATTACCTTCACACTGTTTGCAATTATTTTCTTTTATACGATGGAAAAGCTGTTGTATTTATATCGTATTTTATGCTTCTGGCGTTGACTTGCATGGCCCTAGCAATTCGATCTAGTGGAGCAACGCCCTAGAGTGAAGCCTAGGTGGCCCGGAACGTAGAAATGACCATCACTTTCAAACTGGTTGCAATTAATCCTGTTATACGATGGAAAAACTGTTGTATTTTTATTGCATTTTATGCTTCGGGCGTTGACTTCTAAGGCCCTAACTATTCGATCTGGTAGAGCAACGCCCTAGTGTGAAGCCCAGGTTGCCCGCTACGTAGAAATGACCATAACTTTCACACTGGTTGCTATTATTCGTTTTATACGATGGAAAAACTGTTGTATTTGTATTGTATTTCATGCTTCTGGCATCCACATCTTAGTCCCTAACTTTCGATCTGGTGGAACGATGGCCTAGGGTGAAGCCTAGGTTGCCCGGAACGTAGAAATGTCCATAACTATTACACTGGTTGCTATTATTCGTTTTATACGTTGGAAAAACTGTTCTATTTATTTTGTATTTTATGCTTCGGGCGTTGACTTCTGACGCCGTTGCTATTTGATGTGGTGGAAGAACGCCATAGAGGGAAGCCCAGGTAGCCCGGATCGTAGAAATGTCCATATCTTTCACACTGTTTGCAATTTTTCGTTTTATGCGGTGGAAAAACTGTTTTATTTATTTTGTATTTTACGCTTCGGGCGTTGACTTCTAAGGCCCTAACTATTCGATCTGGTGGAGCAACGCCCTAGAGTGCAGCCTAGGTTGCCCGGAACGTAGATATGTCCATAACTTTTACACTGGTTGCTATTATTCGTTTTATACGATGGAAAAACTGTTGTACTTATATTGTATTTTATTCTTATGGCGTTGAATTCTAAGTCCTAGCTATTCGATCTGGTGGAGCAACGCCCTAGAGTGAAACCTAGGTTACCCGGAACGTAGAAATGACAAGTACTTTCATACTGTTTGCAGTTATTCCTGTTATACGATGAAAAAACTTTTGCATCTTTATTGTATTATATGCTTCTGGCGTTGACTTCTAAGGCCCTAGCTATTCGATTTGGTGGAGCACCGCCCTAGAGTGAAGCCCAGGTTGCCCGGAACGTAGAAATGACCATAACTTCCACACTGGTTGCAATTATTCGTTTTATACGATGGAAAAGCTGTTGTATTTATATCGTTTTTTATGCTCCTGGCGTCGACTTCTTAGGCCCTAACTATTCGATCTGGTGGTACAACGCCCTAGGGTGAAGCCTAGGTTGCCCGGAACGTAGAAATGACCATAACTTTCACACTGGTAGAAATTATTCGTTCTATACGATGGAAAAACTGTTCTATTTATTTTGTATTTTATGCTTCGGGCGTTGACTTCTAAGGCCCTAACTATTCGATCTGGTGGAGCAACGACCTAGAGTTAAGCCTAGGTTGCCCGGTACGTAGAAATGACCATCACTATCAAACTGGTTACAATTATTTGTTTTATACGATGGAAAAGCTGTTCTATTTATTTTGTATTTTATGCTTCGGGCGTTGACTTCTAAGGCCCTAACTATTCGATCTGGTAGAGCAACGCCCTAGAGTGAAGCCCAGGTTGCCCGGTACGTAGAAATGACCATAACTTTCACACTGGTTGCCATTATTCGTTTTATACGATGGAAAAACTGTTGTACTTATATTGTATTTTATTCTTATGGCGTTGAATTCTAAGTCCCTAGCTATTCGATCTGGTGGAGCAACGCCCTAGAGTGAAACCTAGGTTACCCGGAACGTAGAAATGACAAGTACTTTCATACTGTTTGCAGTTATTCCTGTTATACGATGAAAAAACCTTTGCATCTTTATTATATTTTATGCTTCTGGCGTTGACTTCTAAGGCCCTAGCTATTCGATTTGGTGGAGCACCGCCCTAGAGTGAAGCCTAGGTTGCCCGGAACGTAGAAGTGACCATAACTTCGACACTGGTTGCAATTATTCGTTTTATACGATGGAAAAGCTGTTGTATTTATATCGTTTTTTATGCTCCTGGCGTTGACTTCTTAGGCCCTAACTATTCCATCTGGTGGAACAACGCACTAGGGTAAAGCCCAGATTGCGCGGAACGTAGAAATGACCATAACTTTCACACTGGTAGCAATTTTTCGTTCTATACGATGGAAAAACTGTTCTATTTATTTTATATTTTATGCTTCGGGCGTTGACTTCTAAGGCTCTAACTATTCGATCTGGTGGAGCAACGCCCTAGAGTTAAGCCTAGGTTGCCCGGTAAGTAGAAATGACCATCACTATCAAACTGGTTACAATTATTTGTTTTATACGATGGAAAAGCTGTTGTATTTATATCGTATTTTATGCTTCTGGCGTCGACTTCTTAGGACCTAACCACTCCACCTGGTGGTACAACGCCCTAGGGTGAAGCCTAGGTTGTCCGGAAAGTAGAAATGACCATAACTTTCACACTGGTGGCAATTATTCGTTTTATACGATGGAAAAACTGTTCTATTTATTTTGTATTTTATGCTTCGGGCGTTGACTTCTAAGGCCCTAACTATGCGATCTGGTAGAGCAACGCCCTAGAGTGAAGCCTAGGTTGCCCGGTAAGTAGAAATGACCATAAGTTTCATACTGGTTGCAATTATTCGTTTTATACGATGGAAAAACTGTTTTATTTATTTTGTATTTTACGCTTCGGGCGTTGACTTCTAAGGCCCTAACTATTCGATCTGGTGGAGCAACGCCCTAGACTGCAGCCTAGGTTGCCCGGAACGTAGAAATGACCATAGCTTTCACACTGGTTGCTATCATTCCTTTTATACGATGGAAAAACTGTTTTATTTATTTTGTATTTTACGCTTCGGGCGTTGACTTCTAAGGCCCTAACTATTCGATCTGGTGGAGCAACGCCCTAGAGTGCAGCCTAGGTTGCCCGGAACGTAGATATGTCCATAACTTTTACACTGGTTGCTATTATTCGTTTTATACGATGGAAAAACTGTTGTACTTATATTGTATTTTATTCTTATGGCGTTGAATTCTAAGTCCCTAGCTATTCGATCTGGTGGAGCAACGCCCTAGAGTGAAACCTAGGTTACCCGGAACGTAGAAATGACAAGTACTTTCATACTGTTTGCAGTTATTCCTGTTATACGATGAAAAAACTTTTGCATCTTTATTGTATTTTATGCTTCTGGCGTTGACTTCTAAGGCCCTAGCTATTCGATTTGGTGGAGCACCGCCCTAGAGTGAAGCCCAGGTTGCCCGGAACGTAGAAATGACCATAACTTCCACACTGGTTGCAATTATTCGTTTTATACGATGGAAAAGCTGTTGTATTTATATCGTTTTTTATGCTCCTGGCGTCGACTTCTTAGGCCCTAACTATTCGATCTGGTGGTACAACGCCCTAGGGTGAAGCCTAGGTTGCCCGGAACGTAGAAATGACCATAACTTTCACACTGGTAGCAATTATTCGTTCTATACGATGGAAAAACTGTTCTATTTATTTTGTATTTTATGCTTCGGGCGTTGACTTCTAAGGCCCTAACTATTCGATCTGGTGGAGCAACGCCCTAGAGTTAAGCCTAGGTTGCCCGGTACGTAGAAATGACCATCACTATCAAACTGGTTACAAGTATTTGTTTTATACGATGGAAAAGCTGTTGTATTTATATCGTATTTTATGCTTCTGGCGTCGACTTTTAAGGCCCTAACTATTCGATCTGGTAGAGCAACGCCCTAGAGTGAAGCCTAGGCTGCCCGGTAAGTAGAAATGACCATAAGTTTCATACTGGTTGCAATTATTCGTTTTATACGATGGAAAAACTGTTTTATTTATTTTGTATTTTACGCTTCGGGCGTTGACTTCTAAGGCCCTAACTATTCGATCTGGTGGAGCAACGCCCTAGAGTGCAGCCTAGGTTGCCCGGAACATAGAAATGACCATAGCTTTCACACTGGTTGCTATCATTCGTTTTATATGATGGAAAAACTGTTGTATTTATATTGTATTTTATGCTTCTGGCGTTGACTTCTTAGGCCCTAACTATTCAATCTGGTAGAGCAACGCCCTAGAGTGAAGCCCAGGTTGCCCGGTACGTAGAAATGACCATAACTTTCACACTGGTTGCTATTATTCGTTTTATACGATGGAAAAACTGTTGTACTTATATTGTATTTTATTCTTATGGCGTTGAATTCTAAGTCCCTAGCTATTCGATCCGGTGGAGCAACGCCCTAGAGTGAAACCTAGGTTACCCGGAACGTAGAAATGACAAGTACTTTCATACTGTTTGCAGTTATTCCTGTTATACGATGAAAAAACTTTTGCATCTTTATTGTATTTTATGCTTCTGGCGTTGACTTCTAAGGCCCTAGCTATTCGATTTGGTGGAGCACCGCCCTAGAGTGAAGCCTAGGTTGCCCGGAACGTAGAAATGACCATAACTTCCACACTGGTTGCAATTATTCGTTTTATACGATGGAAATGCTGTTGTATTTATATCGTTTTTTATGCTCCTGGCGTTGACTTCTTAGGACCTAACTATTCCATCTGGTGGAACAACGCGCTATGGTAAAGCCCAGATTGCGCGGAACGTAGAAATGACCATAACTTTCACACTGGTAGCAATTTTTCGTTTTATACGATGGAAAAACTGTTCTATTTATTTTGTATTTTATGCTTCGGGCGTTGACTTCTAAGGCCCTAACTATTCGATCTGGTGGAGCAACGCCCTAGAGTGGAGCCTAGGTTGCCCGGAACGTAGAAATGACCATTACCTTCACACTGTTTGCAATTATTTTCTTTTATACGATGGAAAAGCTGTTGTATTTATATCGTATTTTATGCTTCTGGCGTTGACTTGCATGGCCCTAGCAATTCGATCTAGTGGAGCAACGCCCTAGAGTGAAGCCTAGGTGGCCCGGAACGTAGAAATGACCATCACTTTCAAACTGGTTGCAATTAATCCTGTTATACGATGGAAAAACTGTTGTATTTTTATTGCATTTTATGCTTCGGGCGTTGACTTCTAAGGCCCTAACTATTCGATCTGGTAGAGCAACGCCCTAGTGTGAAGCCCAGGTTGCCCGCTACGTAGAAATGACCATAACTTTCACACTGGTTGCTATTATTCGTTTTATACGATGGAAAAACTGTTGTATTTATATTGTATTTCATGCTTCTGGCGTCCACATCTTAGTCCCTAACTTTCGATCTGGTGGAACGACGGCCTAGGGTGAAGCCTAGGTTGCCCGGAACGTAGAAATGTCCATAACTATTACACTGGTTGCTATTATTCGTTTTATACGTTGGAAAAACTGTTGTACTTATATTGTATTTTATTCTTATGGCGTTGAATTTTAAGTCCCTAGCTATTCGATCTGGTGGAGCAACGCGCTAGAGTGAAACCTAGGTTACCCGGAACGTAGAAATGACAAGTACTTTCATACTGTTTGCAGTTATTCCTGTTATACGATGGAAAAACTGTTGTATTTTTATTGCATTTTATGCTTCGGGCGTTGAATTCTAAGGCCCTAACTATTCAATCTGTTGGAGCAACGCCCTAGAGTGAAGCCTAGGTTGCTCGGAATGTAGAAATGACCATAACTTTCACACTGGTTGCTATTATTCGTTTTATACGATGGAAAAACTGTTATATTTATATTGTATTTAAGCTTCTGGCGTTGACTTCTGAGGCCGTTGCTATTCGATGTGGTGGAAGAACGCCATAGAGTGAAGCCTAGGTAGCCCGGATCGTAGAAATGTCCATATCTTTCACACTGTTTACAATTTTTCGTTTTATACGATGGTAAAACTGTTTTATTTATTTTGTATTTTATGTTTCGGGCGTTGACTTCTAAGGCCCTAACTATTCGATCTGGTGGAGCAACGCCCTAGAGTGCAGCCTAGGTTGCCCGTAACGTAGAAATGACCATAACTTTCACACTGGTTGCTATCATTCGTTTTATATGATGGAAAAACTGTTGTATTTATATTGTATTTTATGCTTCTGGCGTTCACTTCTTAGGCCCTAACTATTCGATCTGGTGGAACAACGGCCTAGGGTGAAGCCTAGGTTGCCCGGAAAGTAGAAATGACCATAACTTTCACACTGGTAGCAATTTTTCGTTTTATACGATGGAAAAACTGTTCTATTTATTTTATATTTTTTGCTTCGGGCGTTGACTTCTATGGCCCTAACTATTCGATCTGGTGGAGCAACGCCCTAGAGTGAAGCCTAGGTTGCCCGGTACGTAGAAGTGACCATCACTTCCATACGGGTAGCAATTATTCGTTTTATACGATGGAAAAACTGTTGTACTTATATTGTATTTTATGCTTCGGGCGTTGACTTCTAAGGCCCTAACTATTCGATTTGGGTGGAGAAACGCCCTACAGTGAAGCCTTGGTTGCCCGGAACGTAGAAATGACAATTACTTTCACAATGTCTGCAATTATTCATTTTATACGATGGAAAAGCTGTTGTATTTATATTGTATTTTATGCCCCTGGCGTTGACTTCTAAGTCCCTAGCTATTCGATCTGGTGGAACAACGTCCTAGTGTGAAACCTAGGTTACCCGGAACGTAGAAATGTCCAATACTTTCAGACTGGTTGCTGTTATTCGTTTCATACGATGGAAAAGCTGTTATATTTATTTTGCATTTTATGCTTCGGGCGTTGACTTCTAAGGCCCTAGCTATTCCATCTGGTGGAGCAACACCCTAGAGTGCAGCCTAGGTTGCCCGGAACGTAGAAATGACCATTACTTTCACACTGTATGCAATTATTCATTTTATACGATGGAAAAGCTGTTGTATTTATATTGTATTTTATGCTTCGGGTGTTGACTTCTAAGGCCCTAACTATTCCATCTGGTGGAGGAAGGCCCTAGACTGAAGCCTAGGTTTCCCGGAACGTAGAAATGACCATTACCTTCACACTGTTTGCAATTATTCATTTTATACGATGGCAAAGCTGTTGTATTTATATTGTATTTTATGCTTCTGGCGTTGACTTCTAAGGCACTAACTATTCGATCTGGTGGAGCAACGCCCTAGAGTGAATCCTAGATTACACGGAACGTAGTAATGACCAGTACTATCACACTGTTTGCAGTTATTCCTGTTACACGATGGAAAAACTGTTGCACCTTTATTGTATTTTAGCTTCTGGCGTTGACTTCATAGGCCCTAACTATTCGATCTGGTGGAGCAACGTCCTAGAGTGAAGCCTAGGTTGACCGGAACGTAGAAATGACAATAACCTTCACACTGGTTACCATTATTCGTTTTATACGATGGAAAAGCTGTTGTATATATATCGTATTTTATGCTTCTGGCGTTGACTTCTTAGGCCCTAACTATTCCATCTGGTGGAGGAACGCCCTAGAGTGAAGCCTAGGTTGCCCGGGAAGTAGAAATGACCATAACTTTCACACTGGTTGCTATTATTCGTTTTATACGATGGAAAAGCTGTTATATTTATATTGTATTTTATGCTTCTGGCGTTGATTTCTTAGGCCCTAACTATTCAATCTGGTGGAACAACACCCTAGAGTGAGGCCTAGGTTGCCCGGAACGTGGAAATGACCATCACTTCCATACGGGTAGCAATTATTCGTTTTATACGATGGAAAAACTGTTGTATTTATATTGTATTTTATGCTTCTGGCGTTGACTTCTAAGGCACTAACTATTCGATCTGGTGGAGCAACGCCCTAGTGTGAAACCTAGGTTACCCGGAACGTAGAAATGACCAGTACTTTCAGACTGGTTGCTGTTATTCGTTTCATACGATGGAAAAGCTGTTATATTTATTTGCATTTTATGCTTCGGGCGTTGACTTCTAAGGCCCTAGCTATTCCAACTGGTGGAGCAACACCCTAGAGTGCAGCCTAGGTTGCCCGGAACGTAGAAATGACCGTTACTTTCACACTGTTTGCAATTATTCATTTTATACGATGGAAAAGCTGTTGTACTCATATTGTAATTTATGCTTCTGGCGTTGACTTCTTAGGCCCTAACTATTTGATCTGGTGAAGCACCGCCCTAGAGTGAAGCCTAGGTTGCCCGGAACGTAGAAATGACCATTACTTTCACAATGTTTGCAAATATTCATTTTATACGATGGAAAAGCTGTTGTATTTATATCGTATTTTATGCTTCTGGCATTGACTTTGAAGGCCGTAGCTATTAGATGTGGTGGAGCAACGCCCTAGAGTGTCGCATGGGTTGCCCGGAACGTAGAAATGACCATCACTTTCACACGGGTTGCAATTATTCCTGTTATAGGATGGAAAGACTGTTGTATTTTTATTGTATTTTATGCTTCAGGCGTTGGCTTCTGAGGCCGTAGCTAATCGATGTGGTGGAAGAACGCCATAGGGTGAAGCCTAGGTTGCCCGGAACGTAGAAATGACCAGAACTTTCATACTGGTTGCAATTATTCGTTTTATATGATGGAAAAACAGTTGTATTTATATTGTATTTAATGCTGCTGGCGTTCACTTCTTCGGCCCTAACTATTCGATCTGGTGGAACAACGCCCTGGGGTGAAGCCTAGGTTGCCCGAAACGTAGAAATGACCATAACTTTCACGCTGGTTGCTATTATTCGTTTTATACGATGGAAAAACTGTTATATTTATATTGTATTTTATGCTTCTAGCGTTGATTTCTTAGGCCCTAACTATTCAATCTGGTGGAACAACACCCTAGAGTGAGGCCTAGGTTGCCCGGAACGTAGAAATGACCATCACTTCCATACGGGTAGCAATTATTCGTTTTATACGATGGAAAAACTGTAGTATTTATATTGTATTTTATGCTTCTGGCGTTGACTTCTAAGGCACTAACTATTCGATCTGGTGGAGCAACGCCCTAGAGTGAATCCTAGATTACACGGAACGTAGTAATGACCAGTACTATCACACTGTTTGCAGTTATTCCTGTTACACGATGGAAAAACTGTTGCACCTTTATTGTATTTTAGCTTCTGGCGTTGACTTCATAGGCCCTAACTATTCGATCTGGTGGAGCAACGTCCTAGAGTGAAGCCTAGGTTGACCGGAACGTAGAAATGACAATAACTTTCACACTGGTTACCATTATTCGTTTTATACGATGGAAAAGCTGTTGTATTTATATTGTATTTTATGCTTCTGGCGTTGACTTCTAAGGCACTAACTATTCGATCTGGTGGAGCAACGCCCTAGAGTGAAGCCTAGATTACACGGAACGTAGTAATGACCAGTACTATCACACTGTTTGCAGTTATTCCTGTTATACGATGGAAAAACTGTTGCACCTTTATTGTATTTTAGCTTCTGGCGTTGACTTCATAGGCCCTAACTATTCGATCTGGTGGAGCAACGTCCTAGAGTGAAGCCTAGGTTACCCGGAACGTAGAAATAACCAGTACTTTCAGACTGGTTGCAGTTATTCGTTTTATACAAAGGAAAAAGTGTTCCATTTATTTTGCATTTTATGCTTCGGGCGTTGAATTCTAAGTCCCTAGCAATTCCATCTGGTGGTGCAACACCCTAGAGTGCAGCCTAGGTTGCCCGGAACGTAGAAATGACCATCACTTCCATACGGGTAGCAATTATTCGTTTTATACGATGGAAAAACTGTAGTATTTATATTGTATTTTATGCTTCTGGCGTTGACTTCTAAGGCACTAACTATTCGATCTGGTGGAGCAACGCCCTAGAGTGAATCCTAGATTACACGGAACGTAGTAATGACCAGTACTATCACACTGTTTGCAGTTATTCCTGTTACACGATGGAAAAACTGTTGCACCTTTATTGTATTTTAGCTTCTGGCGTTGACTTCATAGGCCCTAACTATTCGATCTGGTGGAGCAACGTCCTAGAGTGAAGCCTAGGTTGACCGGAACGTAGAAATGACAATAACTTTCACACTGGTTACCATTATTCGTTTTATACGATGGAAAAGCTGTTGTATTTATATTGTATTTTATGCTTCTGGCGTTGACTTCTAAGGCACTAACTATTCGATCTGGTGGAGCAACGCCCTAGAGTGAAGCCTAGATTACACGGAACGTAGTAATGACCAGTACTATCACACTGTTTGCAGTTATTCCTGTTATACGATGGAAAAACTGTTGCACCTTTATTGTATTTTAGCTTCTGGCGTTGACTTCATAGGCCCTAACTATTCGATCTGGTGGAGCAACGTCCTAGAGTGAAGCCTAGGTTACCCGGAACGTAGAAATAACCAGTACTTTCAGACTGGTTGCAGTTATTCGTTTTACACAATGGAAAAAGTGTTCCATTTATTTTGCATTTTATGCTTCGGGCGTTGAATTCTAAGTCCCTAGCAATTCCATCTGGTGGAGCAACACCCTAGAGTGCAGCCTAGGTTGCCTGGAACGTAGAAATGACCATTACTTTCACATTGTTTGCAATTATTCATTTTATACGATGGAAAAGCTGTTGTATTTATATTGTATTTTATGCTCCTGGCGTCGACTTCTAAAGCCGTAGCTATTATATGTGGTGGAGCAACGCCCTAGAGTGACACCTGGGTTGACCGGAACGTAGAAATGGCCATTACTTTCACAATGTCTGCAATTATTCATTTTATACGATGGAAAAACTTTTGTACTTATATTGTATTTTATCCTTCTGGCGTTGAGTTCGAAGACCCTAGCTATTCGATCTGGTGGAGCAACGCCCTAGTGTGAAACCTAGGTTACCCGGAACGTAGAAATGACCAGTACTTTCAGACTGGTTGCAGTTATTCGTTTTATACAATGGAAAAACTGTTCTATTTATTTTGCATTTTATGCTTCGGGCGTTGAGTTCTAAGTCCCTAGCAATTCCATCTGGTGGAGCAACACCCTAGAGTGAAGCCTAGGTTGCCCGGAACGTAGAAATGACCATTACTTCCACACTGTTTGCAAATATACATTATATACAATGGAAAAGCTGTTGTACTTATATTGTAATTTATGCTTCTGGCGTTGACTTCTTAGGCCGTAACTATTTGATCTGGTGGAGCACCGCCCTAGGGTGAAGCCTAGGTTGCCCGGAACGAAGAACATACCATTACCTTCACACTGGTTGCAATTATTCCTGTTATACGATGGAAAAACTGTTGCACCTTTATTGTTTTTAATGCTTCTGGCGTTGACTTCACAGGCCCTAACTATTCTTTCTGGTGGAGCAACGTCCTAGAGTGAAGTCTAGGTTGACCGGAACGTAGAAATGACCATAACTTTCACACTGGTTACCATTATTCGTTTTATACGATGGAAAAGCTGTTGTATTTATATCGTATTTTATGCTTCTGGCGTTGACTTCTTAGGCCCTAGCTATTCCATCTGGTGGAACAACGCCCTAGGGTGAAGCCTAGGTTGCCCGGGAAGTAGAAATGACCATAACCTTCACACTGGTTGCTATTATTCGTTTTATACGATGGAAAAGCTGTTAGATTTCTATTGCATATTATGCTTCTGACATTGAATTCTAAGTCCCTAGCTATTCCATCTGGTGGAGCAACACCCTAGCGTTAAGCCTAGGTTGCCCGGAACGTAGAAATGTCCATTACTTCCACACTGGTTGTAAATATACATTACATACGATGGAAAAGCTGTTGTACTTATATTGTAATTTATGCTTCTGGCGTTGACTTCTTAGGCCCTAGCTATTTGATCTGGTGGCGCAACGCCCTAGAGTGAAGCCTAGGTTGCCCGGAACGTTGAAATGACCATTACTTTCACACTGTTTGCAATTATTCCTTTTATACGTTGGATAAGCTGCTGTATTTATATCGTATTTTATGCTTCTGGCGTTGACTTCTAAGGACCTAACTATTCGATCTGGTGGAGCGACGCCCTAGAGTGAAGCCTAGGTTGCTCGGAATGTAGAAATAACCATAACTTTCACACTGGTTGCAATTATACGTTCTTTACGATGGAAAAACTGTTGCATTTATATTGTACTTTATGCTTCTGGCGTTCACTTGTTAGGCCCTAACTATTCGATCTGGTGGAACAGCGCCCTAGGGTGAAGCCTAGGCTGCCCGGAACGTAGAAATGACCATCACTTTCACACGGGTTGCAATTATTCCTGTTATAGGATGGAAAGACTGTTGCACTTTTATTGTATTTTATGCTTCAGGCGTTGACTTCTGAGGCCGAAGCTATTCGAAGTGGTGGAAGAACGCCATAGAGTGAAGCGTAGGTTGCCCGGAACGTAGAAATGTCCATATCTTTCTCACTGTTTGCAATTGTTCATTTTATACGATGGCAAAGCTGTTGTATTTATATTGTATTTTATGCTTCCCGCGTTGACTTCTTAGGCCCTAACTATTCGATCTGGTGGAGCAATTCCTCAGAGTTAAGTCTAGGATGCCCGAAACGCCGAAATGATCATTACTTTCACGCTTGATGCAATTATTCCTGTTATACGATGAAAAGACCGTTGCATTTATATCGTATTTTATGCTTCTGGCGTCGTCTTCTAAGGCCCTAGCTATTCGATCTAGTGGAGCAACGCCTTAGAGTGAAGCCTAGGCTGCCCGGAACGTAGAAATGACCATTACATTCACACTGGTTGCAATTATTCGATTTATACGATGGACAAACTGTTGTATTTATATTGTATTTTATGCTTCTGGCGTTCACTTGTTAGTCCCTAACTATTCGATCTGGTGGAACAACGCCCTAGGGTGAAGCCTAGGTTACCCGGAAGGTAGAAATGACCACCACTCTCACACGGGTTGCAATTATTCCTGTTATAGGATGGAAAAGCTGTTGTATTTACATCGTATTTTATGCTTCTGGCGTTGTCTTCTAAGGCCCTAGCTATTCGATCTAGTGGAGCAACGCCCTAGAGTGAAGCCTATGTTGCCCGGAACGTAGAAATGACCATCACTTTCAAACTGGTTGCAATTAAACCTGTTATACGATGGAAAAACTGTTGTATTTTTATTGCATTTTATGCTTCGGGCGTTGACTTCTAAGGCCCTAACTATTCAATCTGTTGGTGCAACGCCCTAGAGTGAAGCCTAGGTTGCTCGGAATGTAGAAATGACCATTACTTTCACACTGGTTGCAATTACTCGTTTTATACGATGGAAAAAGTGTTGTATTTATATTGTATTTTATGCTTCTGGCGTTCACTTGTTAGGCCCTAACTATTCGATCTTGTGGAACAACGCCCTAGGGTGAAGCCTAGGCTGCCCGGAACCTAGAAATGACCATCACTTTCACACGGGTTGCAATTATTCCTGTTATACGATGGAAAAACTGTTGTATTTTTATTGTATTTAATGCTTCTGGCGTTCACTTCTTAGGCCCTAACTATTCGAGCTGGTGGAACAACGCCCTAGAGTGAAGCCTAGGTTGCTCGGAATGTAGAAATTACCATTACTTTCACACTGGTTGCAATTATTCGTTTTATACGATGGAAGAACTGTTGTATTTATATTGTATTTTATGCTTCTGGCGTTCACTTCTTAGGCCCTAACTATTCGATCTGGTGGAACAACGCCCTAGGGTGAAGCCTAGGTTGCCTGGAACGTAGAAATGACCATAACTTTTACACTGGTAGCAATTATTCGTTTTATACAATGGAAAAACTGTTCTATTTATTTTGTATTTTATGCTTCGGGCGTTGACTTCTAAGGCCCTAACTGTTTAATCTGGTGGAGCAACGCCCTAAGGTGAAGCCTAGGTTGCCCGGAACGTAGAAATGACCATTACTTTCACACTGTTTGCAATTATTCGTTTTATATGATTGAAAAGCTGTTGTATTTATATCGTATTTTATGCTTCTGGCGTTGACTTCTTAGGCCCTAACACTTCGATCTGGTGGAGCAACGCCCTACAGTGAAGCCTAGGTTGCCCGGAACGTAGGTATGAAAATAACCTTCACACAGGTTGCAATTATTCGTTTTATACGGTGTAAAGGCTGTTGTATTTATTTTGTATTTTATTCTTCTGGAGTTGACTTCTTAGGCCCTAACTATTCGATCTGGTAGAACAACGCCGTAGAGTGAAGCCTAGGTTGCCCGGAACGTAGAAATGACCATTACTTTCACACTGTTTGCAATTATTCCTTTTATACGATTGAAAAGCTGTTGTATTTATATCGTATTTTATGCTTCGGACATTGACTTCTAAGGCCCTAACTGTTTGATCTGGTGGAGCAACGCCCTAGAGTGAAGCCTAGGTTGCCCGGAACGTAGAAATGACCATTACTTTCACACTGTTTGCAATTATTCCTTTTATACGATGGAAATGCTGTTGTATTTATATCGTATTTTATGCTTCTGGCGTCGTCTTCTAAGGCCCTAGCTATTCGATCTGGTGGAGCAATGCCTCAGAGTTAAGTCTAGGATGCTCGAAACGCCCAAATGATCATTACTTTCACGCTTGTTGCAATTATTCCTGTTATACGATGAAAAGACCGTTGAATTTTTATTGTATTTTATGCTTCAGGCGTAGGCTTCTAAGGCCGTAGCTATTCGATATGGTGCAGCACCGCCCTAGAGTGAAGCATAGGTTGCCCGGAACGTAGAAATGACCATCACTTTGAAACTGGTTGCAATTAATCCTGTTATACGATGGAAAAACTGTTGTATTTTTATTGCATTTTATGCTTCGGGCGTTGACTTCTAAGGCCCTAACTATTCAATCTGTTGGTGCAACGCCCTAGAGTGAAGCCTAGGTTGCTCGGAATGCAGATATGACCATTACTTTCACACTGGTTGCAATTATTCGTTTTATACGATGGAAAAACTGTTGTATTTATATTGTATTTTATGCTTCTGGCGTTCACTTGTTAGGCCCTAACTATTCGATCTGGTGGAACAACGCCCTAGGGTGAAGCCTAGGCTGCCCGGAACGTAGAAATGACCATCACTTTCGCGCGGGTTGCAATTATTCCTGTTATAGAATGTAAAGACTGTTGCATTTTTATTGTATTTTATGCTTCAGGCGTTGACTTCTGAGGCCGTAGCTATTCGAAGTGGTGGAAGAACGCCATAGAGTGAAGCGTAGGTTGCCCGGAACGTAGAAATGTCCATATCTTTCTCACTGTTTGCAATTGTTCATTTTATACGATGGCAAAGCTGTTGTATTTATATTGTATTTTATGCTTCTGGCGTTGACTTCTTAGGCCCTAACTATTCGATCTGGTGGAGCAATTCCTCAGAGTTAAGTCTAGGATGCCCGAAACGCCGAAATGATCATTACTTTCACGCTTGATGCAATTATTCCTGTTATACGATGAAAAGACCGTTGTATTTTTATTGTATTTTATGCTTCAGGCGTAGGCTTCAAAGGCCGTAGCTATTCGATATGGTGGAGCACCGCCCTAGATTGAGGCCTAGGTTGCCCGGAACGTAGAAATGACCATCACTATCAAACTGGTTGCCATTATTTGTTTTATACGATGGAAAAGCTGTTGTATTTATATCGTATTTTATGCTTCTGGCGTTGACTTCTTAGGCCCTAACTATTCCATCTGGTGGAACAACGCCCTAGGGTGAAGCCTAGGTTGCCCGGGACGTAGAAATGACCATAACTTTTACACTGGCAGCAATTATTCGTTTTATACAATGGAAAAACCGTTCTATTTATTTTGTATTTTATGCTTCGGGCGTTGACTTCTAAGGCGCTAACTATTCGATCTGGTGGAGCAACGCCCTAGAGTGAAACCTAGGTTGCTCGGAAAGTACAAATGACCATAACTTTCACACTGGTAGCAATTATTCGTTTTATACGATGGAAAAACTGTTGTATTTTTATTGCATTTTATGCTTCGGGCGTTGACTTCTAAGGCCCTAACTATTCAATCTGTTGGAGCAACGCCCTAGAGTGAAGCCTAGGTTGCTCGGACTGTAGAAGTGACCATAACTTTCACACTGGTTGCAATTATTCGTTTTATACGATGGAAAAACTGTTGTATTTATATTGTATTTTATGCTTCTGGCGTTCACTTCTTAGGCCCTAACTATTCAATCTGGTGGAACAACGCCCTAGGGTGAAGCCTAGGTTGACCGGAACGTAGAAATGACCATCACTTTGAAACTGGTTGCAATTAATCCTGTTATACGATGGAAAAACTGTTGTATTTTTATTGCATTTATGCTTCGGGCGTTGACTTCTAAGGCCCTAACTATTCAATCTGTTGGTGCAACGCCCTAGAGTGAAGCCTAGGTTGCTCGGAATGCAGATATGACCATTACTTTCACACTGGTTGCAATTATTCGTTTTATACGATGGAAAAACTGTTGTATTTATATTGTATTTTATGCTTCTGGCGTTCACTTGTTAGGCCCTAACTATTCGATCTGGTGGAACAACGCCCTAGGGTGAAGCCTAGGCTGCCCGGAACGTAGAAATGACCATCACTTTCGCGCGGGTTGCAATTATTCCTGTTATAGAATGTAAAGACTGTTGCATTTTTATTGTATTTTATGCTTCAGGCGTTGACTTCTGAGGCCGTAGCTATTCGAAGTGGTGGAAGAACGCCATAGAGTGAAGCGTAGGTTGCCCGGAACGTAGAAATGTCCATATCTTTCTCACTGTTTGCAATTGTTCATTTTATACGATGGCAAAGCTGTTGTATTTATATTGTATTTTATGCTTCTGGCGTTGACTTCTTAGGCCCTAACTATTCGATCTGGTGGAGCAATTCCTCAGAGTTAAGTCTAGGATGCCCGAAACGCCGAAATGATCATTACTTTCACGCTTGATGCAATTATTCCTGTTATACGATGAAAAGACCGTTGTATTTTTATTGTATTTTATGCTTCAGGCGTAGGCTTCAAAGGCCGTAGCTATTCGATATGGTGGAGCACC
Organism: Calliopsis andreniformis; assembly: GCF_051401765.1. Classification (NCBI taxonomy): domain Eukaryota; kingdom Metazoa; phylum Arthropoda; class Insecta; order Hymenoptera; family Andrenidae; genus Calliopsis; species Calliopsis andreniformis. Next base: position 25,582,764 of record NW_027480423.1, read on the forward strand.
GCCCTAGATTGAGGCCTAGGTTGCCCGGAACGTAGAAATGACCATCACTATCAAACTGGTTGCCATTATTTGTTTTATACGATGGAAAAGCTGTTGTATTTATATCGTATTTTATGCTTCTGGCGTTGACTTCTTAGGCCCTAACTATTCCATCTGGTGGAACAACGCCCTAGGGTGAAGCCTAGGTTGCCCGGGACGTAGAAATGACCATAACTTTTACACTGGCAGCAATTATTCGTTTTATACAATGGAAAAACCGTTCTATTTATTTTGTATTTTATGCTTCGGGCGTTGACTTCTAAGGCGCTAACTATTCGATCTGGTGGAGCAACGCCCTAGAGTGAAACCTAGGTTGCTCGGAAAGTACAAATGACCATAACTTTCACACTGGTAGCAATTATTCGTTTTATACGATGGAAAAACTGTTGTATTTTTATTGCATTTTATGCTTCGGGCGTTGACTTCTAAGGCCCTAACTATTCAATCTGTTGGAGCAACGCCCTAGAGTGAAGCCTAGGTTGCTCGGACTGTAGAAGTGACCATAACTTTCACACTGGTTGCAATTATTCGTTTTATACGATGGAAAAACTGTTGTATTTATATTGTATTTTATGCTTCTGGCGTTCACTTCTTAGGCCCTAACTATTCAATCTGGTGGAACAACGCCCTAGGGTGAAGCCTAGGTTGACCGGAACGTAGAAATGACCATAACTTTTACACTGGTAGCAATTATTCGTTTGATACAATGGAAAAACTGTTGTATTTATATGGTATTTTATGCTTCTGGCGTTGACTTCTTAGGCCCTAACTATTCGATCTGGTGGAGCAATGCCTCAGAGTTAAGTCTAGGATGCCCGAAACGCCGAAATGATCATTACTTTCACGCTTGTTGCAATTATTCCTGTTATACGATGAAAAGACCGTTGAATTTTTATTGTATTTTATGCTTCAGGCGTAGGCTTCTAAGGCGGTAACTATTCGATATGGTGGAGCACCGCCCTAGAGTGAAGCCTAGGTTGGCCGGAACGTAGAAATGACCATAACTTTTACACTGGTAGCAATTATTCGTTTTATACGATGGAAAAGCTGTTGTATTTATATTGTATTTTATGCTTCTGGCGTTCACTTCTTAGGCCCTAACTATTCGATCTGGTGGAACAACGCCCTAGGGTGAAGCCAAGGTTTCCCGGAACGTAGAAATGACCATCACTTTCAAACTGGTTGCAATTAATCCTGTTATACGATGGAAAAACTGTTGTATTTATATTGTATTTTATGCTACTGGCGTTGACTTCTAAGGACCTAACTATTCGATCTGGTGGAGCAACGCCCTAGAGTGAAGACTAGGTTGCCCGGTACGTAGAAGTGACCATCACTATCAAACTGGTTGCAATTATTTGTTTCATACGATGGAAAAGCTGTTGTATTTATATCGTATTTTATGCTTCTGGCGTTGACTTCTTAGGCCCTAACTATTCCATCTGGTGGAACCACGCCCTAGGGTGAAGCCTAGGTTGCCCGGAAAGTAGAAATGACCATAACTTTCACACTGGTAGCAATTATTCGTTTTATACGATGGAAAAACTGTTCTATTTATTTTGTATTTTACGCTTCGGGCGTTGACTTCTAAGGCCCTAACTATTCGATCTGGTGGAGCAACGCCCTAGAGTGAAGCCTAGGTTGCCAGGTACGTACAAATGACCATCACTATCAAACTGGTTGCAATTATTTGTTTTATACGATGGAAAAGCTGTTGTATTTATATCGTATTTTATGCTTCTGGCGTTCACTTCTTAGGCCCTAACTATTCGATCTGGTGGTACAACGACCTAGGGTGAAGCCTAGGTTGCTCGGAAAGTAGAAATGACCATAACTTTCACACTGGTAGCAATTATTCGTTTTATACAATGGAAAAACTGTTGTATTTATATGGTATTTTATGCTTCTGGCGTTGACTTCTTAGGCCCTAACTATTCGATCTGGTGGAGCAATGCCTCAGAGTTAAGTCTAGGATGCCCGAAACGCCGAAATGATCATTACTTTCACGCTTGTTGCAATTATTCCTGTTATACGATGAAAAGACCGTTGTATTTTTATTGTATTTTATGCTTCAGGCGTAGGCTCCTAAAGCCGTAGCTATCCGATATGGTGGAGCACCGCCCTAGAGTGAAGCCTAGGTCGCCCGGAACGTAGAAATGACCATAACTTTTACACTGGTAGCAATTATTCGTTTTATACGATGGAAAAGCTGTTGTATTTATATTGTATTTTATGCTTCTGGCGTTCTCTTCTTAGGCCCTAACTGTTTGATCTGGTGGAGCAACGCCCTAGAGTGAAGCCTAGGTTGCCCGGAACGTAGAAATGACCATTACTTTCACACTGTTTGCAATTATTCCTTTTATACGATGGAAAAGCTGTTGTATTTTTATTGCATTTTATGCTTCGGGCGTTGAATTCTAAGTCCCTAGCAATTCCATCTGGTGGAGCAACACCCTAGAGTGAAGCCTAGGTTGCCCGGAACGTAGAAATGACCATTACTTCCACACTGTTTGCAAATATACATTATATACAATGGAAAAGCTGTTGTACTTATATTGTAATTTATGCTTCTGGCGTTGACTTCTTAGGCCGTAACTATTTGATCTGGTGGAGCACCGCCCTAGGGTGAAGCCTAGGTTGCCCGGAACGAAGAACATACCATTACCTTCACACTGGTTGCAATTATTCCTGTTATACGATGGAAAAACTGTTGCACCTTTATTGTTTTTAATGCTTCTGGCGTTGACTTCACAGGCCCTAACTATTCTTTCTGGTGGAGCAACGTCCTAGAGTGAAGTCTAGGTTGACCGGAACGTAGAAATGACCATAACTTTCACACTGGTTACCATTATTCGTTTTATACGATGGAAAAGCTGTTGTATTTATATCGTATTTTATGCTTCTGGCGTTGACTTCTTAGGCCCTAGCTATTCCATCTGGTGGAACAACGCCCTAGGGTGAAGCCTAGGTTGCCCGGGAAGTAGAAATGACCATAACCTTCACACTGGTTGCTATTATTCGTTTTATACGATGGAAAAGCTGTTGTATTTATATTGTATTTTATGCTTCTGGCGTTCACTTCTTAGGCCCTAACTATTCGATCTTGTGGAACAACGCCCTAGGGTGAAGCCTAGGTTGCCCGGAACGTAGAAATGACCATAACTTTTACACTGGTAGCAATTATTCGTTTTATACAGTGGAAAAACTGTTCTATTTATATTGTATTTTATGCTTCGGGCGTTGACTTCTAAGGCCCTAACTGTTTGATCTGTTGGAGCAACGCCCTAGAGTGAAGCCTAGGTTGCCCCGAACATAGAAATGACCATTACTTTCACACTGTTTGCAATTATTCCTTTTATACGATGGAAAAGCTGTTGTATTAATATCGTCTTTTATGCTTCTGGCGTTGACTTCTATGGCCCTAGCTATTCGATCTAGTGGAGCAACGCCCTAGAGTGAAGCCTAGGTTGCCCGGAACTTAGAAATGACCATCACTTTCAAACTGGTTGTAATTAATCCTGTTATACGATGGAAAAACTGTTGTATTTTTATTGCATTTTATGCTTCGTGCGTTGACTTCTAAGGCCCTAACTATTCAATCTGTTGGAGCAACGCCCTAGTGTGAAGCCTAGGTTGCTTGGAATGTAGAAATGACCATAACTTTCACACTGGCTGCAATTATTCGTTTTATACCATGGAAAAGCTGTTGTATTTATATTGTATTTTAGGCTTCTGACGTTCACTTCTTAGGCCCTAACTATTCGATCTGGTGGAACAACGCCCTAGGGTGAAGCCGAGGTTGCCCGGAACGTAGAAATGACCATAACTTTTACACTGGTAGCAATTATTCGTTTTATACAATGGAAAAACTGTTCTATTTATTTTGCATTTTATGCTTCGGGCGTTGACTTCTAAGGCCCTAACTGTTTAATCTGGTGGAGCAACGCCCTAGGGTGAAGCCTAGTTTGCCCGGAACGTAGAAATGACCATTACTTTCACACTGTTTGCAATTATTCCTTTTATACGATGGAAAAGCTGTTGTATTTATATTGTATTTTATGACTCTGGCGTTGACTTCTAAGGCCCTAGCTATTCGATCTAGCGGAGCAACGCCCTAGAGTGAAGCCTAGGTTGCCCGGAACGTAGAAATGACCATAGCTTTTACACTGGTAGCATTATTCGTTTTATACAATGGAAAAACTGTTCTATTTATTTTGTATTTTATGCTTCGGGCGTTGACTTCTTTGGCCCTAACAATTCGATCTGGTGGAGCAACGCCCTAGAGTGAAGTCTAGGTTGCCCGGAACGTAGAAATGACCATAACCTTCACACAGGTTGCAATTATTCGTTTTATACGGTGTAAAGGCTGTTGTATCTATTTTGTATTTTATTCTTCTGGCGGTGACTTCTAAGGACCTAACTATTCGATCTGGTGGAGCAACGCCCTAGAGTGAAGCCTAGCTTGCTCGCAATGTAGAAATAACCATAACTTTCACACTGGTTGCAATTATTCGTTTTTTACGATGGAAAAGCTGTTGTATTTATATTGTATTTTATGACTCTGGCGTTGACTTCTAAGGCCCTAGCTATTCGATCTAGTGGAGCAACGCCCTAGAGTGAAGCCTAGGTTGCCCGGAACGTAGAAATGACCATCCCTTTCAAACTGGTTGCAATTAATCCTGTTATACGATGGAAAAACTGTTGTATTTTTATTGCATTTTATGCTTCGGGCGTTGACTTCTAAGGCCCTGACTATTCAATCTGTTGGAGCAACGCCCTAGAGTGAAGCCTAGGTCGCTCGGAATGTACAAATGACCATAGCTTTCACACTGGTTGCAATTATTCGTTTTATAAGATGGAAAAACTGTTGTATTTATTTTGTATTTTATGCTTCGGGCGTTGACCTCTTTGGCCCTAACAATTCGATCTGGTGGAGCAACGCCCTAGAGTGAAGTCTAGGTTGCTCGGAATGTAGAAATGACCATAACTTTCACACTGGCTGCAATTATTCGTTTTATACGATGGAAAAGCTGTTGTATTTATATTGTATTTTATGCTTCTGACGTTCACTTCTTAGGCCCTAACTATTCGATCTGGTGGAACAACGCCCTAGGGTGAAGCCTAGGTTGCCCGGAACGTAGAAATGACCATAACTTTTACACTGGTAGCAATTATTCGTTTTATACAATGGAAAAACTGTTCTATTTATTTTGCATTTTATGCTTCGGGCGTTGACTTCTAAGGCCCTAACTGTTTAATCTGGTGGAGCAACGCCCTAGGGTGAAGCCTAGTTTGCCCGGAACGTAGAAATGACCATTCCTTTCACACTGTTTGCAATTATTCCTTTTATACGATGGAAAAGCTGTTGTATTTATATTGTATTTTATGCTTCTGACGTTCACTTCTTAGGCCCTAACTATTCGATCTGGTGGAACAACGCGCTAGGGTGAAGCCTAGGTTGCCCGGAACGTAGAAATGACCATAACTTTTACACTGGTAGCAATTATTCGTTTTATACAATGGAAAAACTGTTCTATTTATTTTGCATTTTATGCTTCGGGCGTTGACTTCTAAGGCCCTAACTGTTTAATCTGGTGGAGCAACGCCCTAGGGTGAAGCCTAGTTTGCCCGGAACGTAGAAATGACCATTCCTTTCACACTGTTTGCAATTATTCCTTTTATACGATGGAAAAGCTGTTGTATTTATATTGTATTTTATGCTTCTGGCGTTGACTTCTAAGGCCCTAGCTATTCGATCTAGTGGAGCAACGCCCTAGAGTGATGCCTAGGTTGCCCGGAACGTAGAAATGACCTTCACTATCAAACTGGTTGCAATTAATCCTGTTATACGATGGAAAAACTGGTGTATTTTTATTGCATTTTATGCTTCGGGCGTTGACTTCTAAGGCCCTGACTATTCACTCTGTTGGACCAACGCCCTAGAGTGAAGCCTAGGTTGCTCGGAATGTACAAATGACCATAGCTTTCACACTGGTTGCAATTATTCGTTTTATACGATGGAAAAACTGTTGTATTTATATTGTATTTTATGCTTCTGGCGTTCACTTCTTAGGCCCTAACTATTCGATCTTGTGGAACAACGCCCTAGGGTGAAGCCTAGGTTGCCCGGAACGTAGAAATGACCATAACTTTTACACTGGTAGCAATTATTCGTTTTATACAGTGGAAAAACTGTTCTATTTATATTGTATTTTATGCTTCGGGCGTTGACTTCTAAGGCCCTAACTGTTTGATCTGTTGGAGCAACGCCCTAGAGTGAAGCCTAGGTTGCCCCGAACATAGAAATGACCATTACTTTCACACTGTTTGCAATTATTCCTTTTATACGATGGAAAAGCTGTTGTATTAATATCGTCTTTTATGCTTCTGGCGTTGACTTCTATGGCCCTAGCTATTCGATCTAGTGGAGCAACGCCCTAGAGTGAAGCCTAGGTTGCCCGGAACTTAGAAATGACCATCACTTTCAAACTGGTTGTAATTAATCCTGTTATACGATGGAAAAACTGTTGTATTTTTATTGCATTTTATGCTTCGTGCGTTGACTTCTAAGGCCCTAACTATTCAATCTGTTGGAGCAACGCCCTAGTGTGAAGCCTAGGTTGCTTGGAATGTAGAAATGACCATAACTTTCACACTGGCTGCAATTATTCGTTTTATACCATGGAAAAGCTGTTGTATTTATATTGTATTTTAGGCTTCTGACGTTCACTTCTTAGGCCCTAACTATTCGATCTGGTGGAACAACGCCCTAGGGTGAAGCCGAGGTTGCCCGGAACGTAGAAATGACCATAACTTTTACACTGGTAGCAATTATTCGTTTTATACAATGGAAAAACTGTTCTATTTATTTTGCATTTTATGCTTCGGGCGTTGACTTCTAAGGCCCTAACTGTTTAATCTGGTGGAGCAACGCCCTAGGGTGAAGCCTAGTTTGCCCGGAACGTAGAAATGACCATTACTTTCACACTGTTTGCAATTATTCCTTTTATACGATGGAAAAGCTGTTGTATTTATATTGTATTTTATGACTCTGGCGTTGACTTCTAAGGCCCTAGCTATTCGATCTAGCGGAGCAACGCCCTAGAGTGAAGCCTAGGTTGCCCGGAACGTAGAAATGACCATAGCTTTTACACTGGTAGCATTATTCGTTTTATACAATGGAAAAACTGTTCTATTTATTTTGTATTTTATGCTTCGGGCGTTGACTTCTTTGGCCCTAACAATTCGATCTGGTGGAGCAACGCCCTAGAGTGAAGTCTAGGTTGCCCGGAACGTAGAAATGACCATAACCTTCACACAGGTTGCAATTATTCGTTTTATACGGTGTAAAGGCTGTTGTATCTATTTTGTATTTTATTCTTCTGGCGGTGACTTCTAAGGACCTAACTATTCGATCTGGTGGAGCAACGCCCTAGAGTGAAGCCTAGGTTGCTCAGGATATAGAAATGACAATTACTTTCACACTGTTTGCAATTATGCCTTTTATACGATGCAAAAGCTGTTGTATTTATAACGTATTTTATGCTTCTGGCGTTGATTTCTAAGAACCTAACTATTCGATCTGGTGGAACAACGCCCTAGAGTGAAGTCTAGGTTGCCCGGAACGTCGAAATGACCATCACTTTCAAACTGGTTGCAATTAATCCTGTTATACCATGGAAAAGCTGTTGTATTTGTATCGTATTGTATGCTTCTGGCGTTGACATCTAAGGACCTATCTGTTTGATCTGGTGGCGCAACGCCCTAGTGTGAAGCCTAGGTTGCTCAGAATATAGAAATGACAATTACTTTCACACTGTTTGTTATTATTCCTTTTATACGATGCAAAGGCTGTTGTATTTATAACGTATTTTATGCTTCTGGCGTTGACTTCTAAGGACCTAACTATTCAATCTGTTGGAGCAACGCCCTAGAGTGAAGCCTAGGTTGCTCGGAATGTAGAAATGACCATAACTTTCACACTGGCTGCAATTATTCGTTTTATACGATGGAAAAGCTGTTGTATTTATATTGTATTTTATGCTTCTGACGTTCACTTCTTAGGCCCTAACTATTCGATCTGGTGGAACAACGCCCTAGGGTGAAGCCTAGGTTGCCCGGAACGTAGAAATGACCATAACTTTTACACTGGTAGCAATTATTCGTTTTATACAATGGAAAAACTGTTCTATTTATTTTGCATTTTATGCTTCGGGCGTTGACTTCTAAGGCCCTAACTGTTTAATCTGGTGGAGCAACGCCCTAGGGTGAAGCCTAGTTTGCCCGGAACGTAGAAATGACCATTCCTTTCACACTGTTTGCAATTATTCCTTTTATACGATGGAAAAGCTGTTGTATTTATATTGTATTTTATGCTTCTGGCGTTGACTTCTAAGGCCCTAGCTATTCGATCTAGTGGAGCAACGCCCTAGAGTGATGCCTAGGTTGCGCGGAACGTAGAAATGACCTTCACCATCAAACTGGTTGCAATTAATCCTGTTATACGATGGAAAAACTGTTGTATTTTTATTGCATTTTATGCTTCGGGCGTTGACTTCTAAGGCCCTGACTATTCACTCTGTTGGAGCAACGCCCTAGAGTGAAGCCTAGGTTGCTCGGAATGTACAAATGACCATAGCTTTCACACTGGTTGCAATTATTCGTTTTATACGATGGAAAAACTGTTGTATTTATATTGTATTTTATGCTTCTGGCGTTCACTTCTTAGGCCCTAACTATTCGATCTGGTGGAACAACGGCCTAGGGTGAAGCCTAGGTTGCCCGGAACGTAGAAATGACCATAACTTTTACACTGGTAGCAATTATTCGTTTTATACAGTGGAAAAACTGTTCTATTTATTTTGTATTTTATGCTTCGGGCGTTGACTTCTAAGGCCCTAACTGTTTGATCTGTTGGAGCAACGCCCTAGAGTGAAGCCTAGGTTGCCCCGAACATAGAAATGACCATTACTTTCACACTGTTTGCAATTATTCCTTTTATACGATGGAAAAGCTGTTGTATTTATATCGTCTTTTATGCTTCTGGCGTTGACTTCTATGGCCCTAGCTATTCGATCTAGTGGAGCAACGCCCTAGAGTGAAGCCTAGGTTGCCCGGAACTTAGAAATGACCATCACTTTCAAACTGGTTGTAATTAATCCTGTTATACGATGGAAAAACTGTTGTATTTTTATTGCATTTTATGCTTCGTGCGTTGACTTCTAAGGCCCTAACTATTCAATCTGTTGGAGCAACGCCCTAGTGTGAAGCCTAGGTTGCTTGGAATGTAGAAATGACCATAACTTTCACACTGGCTGCAATTATTCGTTTTATACGATGGAAAAGCTGTTGTATTTATATTGTATTTTAGGCTTCTGACGTTCACTTCTTAGGCCCTAACTATTCGATCTGGTGGAACAACGCCCTAGGGTGAAGCCGAGGTTGCCCGGAACGTAGAAATGACCATAACTTTTGCACTGGTAGCAATTATTCGTTTTATACAATGGAAAAACTGTTGTATTTATATTGTATTTTATGCTTCTGTCGTTGACTTCTTAGGCCCTAACTATTCGATCTGGTGGAGCAATGCCTCAGAGTTAAGCCTAGGATGCTCGAAACGCCGAAATGATCATTACTTTCACGCTTGTTGCAATTATTCCTGTTATACGATGAAAAGACTGTTGTATTTTTATTGTATTTTATGCTTCAGGCGTAGGCTTCTAAGGCCGTAGCTATTCGATATGGTGGAGCACCGCCCTAGAGTGAAGACTAGGTTGCTCGGAATATACAAATGACCAAAACTTTCACACTGGTTGCAATTATTCGTTTTCTACGATGGAAAAACTGTTGCATTTATATTGTATTTTATGCTTCTGGCGTTCACTTCTTAGGCCTATCTGTTCGATCTGATGGAACAATGCCCTAGGATGAAGCCTAGGTAGCCCGGAATGTAGAAATGACCATAACTTTCACACTGGCTGCAATTATTCGTTTTATACGATGGAAAAGCTGTTGTATTTATATTGTATTTTATGCTTCTGACGTTCACTTCTTAGGCCCTAACTATTCCATCTGGTGGAACAACGCCCTAGGGTGAAGCCTAGGTTGCCCGGAACATAGAAATGACCATAACTTTTACACTGGTAGCAATTATTCGTTTTATACAATGGAAAAACTGTTCTATTTATTTTGCATTTTATGCTTCGGGCGTTGACTTCTAAGGCCCTAACTGTTTAATCTGGTGGAGCAACGCCCTAGGGTGAAGCCTAGTTTGCCCGGAACGTAGAAATGACCATTACTTTCACACTGTTTGCAATTATTCCTTTTATACGATGGAAAAGCTGTTGTATTTATATTGTATTTTATGACTCTGGCGTTGACTTCTAAGGCCCTAGCTATTCGATCTAGCGGAGCAACGCCCTAGAGTGAAGCCTAGGTTGCCCGCAACGTAGAAATGACCATAGCTTTTACACTGGTAGCATTATTCGTTTTATACAATGGAAAAACTGTTCTATTTATTTTGTATTTTATGCTTCGGGCGTTGACTTCTTTGGCCCTAACAATTCGATCTGGTGGAGCAACGCCCTAGAGTGAAGTCTAGGTTGCCCGGAACGTAGAAATGACCATAACCTTCACACAGGTTGCAATTATTCGTTTTATACGGTGTAAAGGCTGTTGTATCTATTTTGTATTTTATTCTTCTGGCGGTGACTTCTAAGGACCTAACTATTCGATCTGGTGGAGCAACGCCCTAGAGTGAAGCCTAGCTTGCTCGCAATGTAGAAATAACCATAACTTTCACACTGGTTGCAATTATTCATTTTTTACGATGGAAAAGCTGTTGTATTTATATTGTATTTTATGACTCTGGCGTTGACTTCTAAGGCCCTAGCTATTCGATCTAGTGGAGCAACGCCCTAGAGTGAAGCCTAGGTTGCCCAGAATATAGAAATGACAATTACTTTCACACTGTTTGCAATTATGCCTTTTATACGATGCAAAAGCTGTTGTATTTATAACGTATTTTATGCTTCTGGCGTTGACTTCTAAGGACCTAACTATTCGATCTGGTGGAACAACGCCCTAGAGTGAAGCCTAGGTTGCCCGGAACGTCGAAATAACCATCACTTTCAAACTGGTTGCAATTAATCCTGTTATACCATGGAAAAGCTGTTGTATTTATATCGTATTTTATGCTTCTGGCGTTGACTTCTAAGGACCTAACCATTCGATCTGGTGGAGCAACGCCCTAGAGCGAAGCCTAGGTTGCTCGGAATGTAGAAATAACCATAACTTTCACACTGGTTGCAATTATTCGTTCTTTAAGATGGAAAAACTGTTCTATTTATTTTGCATTTTATGCTTCCGGCGTTGACTTCTAAGGCGCTAACTATTCAATCTGTTGGAGCAACGCCCTACGGTGTATCCTAGGTTGCCCGGAAAGTTGAAGTGACCATAACTTTCATACTGGTTGGAATTAATCGTTTTATATGATGGAAAATCTGTTGTATTTATGTTGTATTTTATGCTTCTGGCGTTCACTTCTTAGGCCCTAACTATTCGATCTGGTGGAACAACGGCCTAAAGTGAAGCCTAGCTTGCCCGCAACGTAGAAATGGCCATAACTTTTACACTGGTAGCAATTATTCGTTTTATACAATGGAAAAACTGTTCTATTTATTTTGTATTTAATGCTTCGGGCGTTGGCTTCTAAGGCCCTAACTGTTTGATCTGGTGGAGCAACGCCCTAGAGTGAAGCCTAGGTTGCCCGGAACGTAGAAATGACCATAACTATCACACTGGTTGCTATTATTCCTGTTATACGATGAAAAGACCGTTGTATTTTTACTGTATTTTATGCTTCAGGCGTAGGCTGCTAAGGCCGTAGCTATTCGATATGGTGGAGCACCGCCCTAGAGTGAAGCCTAGGTTGCACGGAACGTAGAAATGGCCGTAACTTTCACACTGGTCGCCATTATTCGTTTTATACGATGGAAAAGCTGTTGTATTTATATCGTATTTTATGCTTCTGGCGTTGACTTCGTAGGCCCTAACTATTCCATCTGGTGGAACAACGCCCTAGCGTGAAGACTAGGTTGCACGGAACGCAGAAATGACCATAACTCTCACACTGGTAGCAATTATTCGTTTTATACACGGAAAAACTGTTCTATTTATTTTGTATTTTATGCTTCGGGCGTTGACTTCTAAGGCCCTAACTATTCGATCAGGTGGAGCAACGCCCTAGAGTGAAGCCTAAGTTGCCCGGAACGTAGAAATGACAATTACTTTCACACTGTTTGCAATTATTCCTTTTATACGATGCAAAAGCTGTTGTATTTATATCGTATTTTAGGCTTCTGGCGTTGACTTCTAAGGACCTAACCATTCGATCTGGTGGAGCAACGCCCTAGAGTGAAGCCTAGGTTGCTCGGAATGTAGAAATAACCATAACTTTCACACTGGTTGCAATTATTCGTTCTTTAAGATGGAAAAACTGTTCTATTTATTTTGCATTTTATGCTTCCGGCGTTGACTTCTAAGGCCCTAGCTATTCCATCTGGTGGAGCAACACCCTAGAGTGCAGCCTAGGTTGCCGGAACGTAGAAATGACAATTACTTTCACACTGTTTGCAATTATTCCTTTTATACGATGCAAAAGCTGTTGTATTTATATCGTATTTTAGGCTTCTGGCGTTGACTTCTAAGGACCTAACCATTCGATCTGGTGGAGCAACGCCCTAGAGTGAAGCCTAGGTTGCTCGGAATGTAGAAATAACCATAACTTTCACACTGGTTGCAATTATTCGTTCTTTAAGATGGAAAAACTGTTCTATTTATTTTGCATTTTATGCTTCCGGCGTTGACTTCTAAGGCCCTAGCTATTCCATCTGGTGGAGCAACACCCTAGAGTGCAGCCTAGGTTGCCGGAACGTAGAAATGACCATAACTTTCACACTGGTTGCTATTATTCGTTTTATGCGATGGAAAAACTGTTCTATTTATTTTGTGTTTTATGCTTCGGGCGTTGACTTCGGAGGCCCTAACTGTTTGATCTGGTGGAGCAACGCCCTAGAGTGAAGCCGAGGTTGCCCGGAACGTAGAAATGACCATCACTTTCACACGGGTTGCTATTATTCCTGTTATAGGATGGAAAGACTGTTGTATTTTTATTGTATTTTATGCTTCAGGCGTTGACTTCTGAGGCTGTAGCTATTGGATGTGGTGGAAGAACGCCATAGAGTGAAGCCTAGGTTGCCCGGAACGTAGAAATGACCAGAACTTTCATACTGGTTGCAATTATTCGTTTTATATGATGGAAAAACTGTTGCATTCATATTGTATTTTATGCTGCTGGCGTTCACTTCTTAGGCCCTAACTATTCGATCTGGTAGAACAACGCCCTGGGGTGAAGCCTAGGTTGCCCGAAACGTAGAAATGACCATAACTTTCACGCTGGTTGCTATTATTCGTTTTATACGATGGAAAAACTGTTATATTTATATTGTATTTTATGCTTCTGGCGTTGATTTCTTAGGCCCTAACTATTCCATCTGGTGGAACAACGCCCTAGAGTGAAGCCTAGATTACCCGGAACGTAGTAATGACCAGTACTATCACACTGTTTGCAGTTATTCCTGTTATACGATGGAAAGCTGTTGCATCTTTATCGTATTTTATGCTTCTGGCGTTGACTTCTAAGGCCCTAACTATTCGATCTGGTGGAGCAAGCCCCTAGACTGAAGCCTAGGTTGCCCGGAACGTAGAAATGACCATAACATTCACACTGGTTGCCATTAATCGTTTTCTACGATGGAAAAGCTGTTGTATTTATATCGTATTTTATGCTTCTGGCGTTGACTTCTTAGGACCTAACTATTCGATCTGGTGGAGCAACGCCCTAGAGTGCAGCCTGGGTTCCTCGGAACGTAGAAATGGCCATTACCTTCACACTGTTTGCAATTATTCATTTTAAACGATGGCAAAGCTGTTGTACTTATATTGTATTTTATGCTTCGGGCGTTGAATTCTAAGGCCCTAACTATTCGATTTGGTGGAGCAACGCCCTACAGTGAAGCCTAGGTTGCCCGGAACGTATAAATGACCATTACTTTCACACTGTGTGCCATTATTCATTTTATATGATGGAAAAACTGTTGTATTTATATAGTGTTTTATGCTTCTGGCGTTGACTTCTTAGTCCCTAACTATTCGATCTGGTGGAGAAACGCCCTAGAGTGAAGCCTAGGATGCCCGGAAAGTAGAAATGACCATAACTTTCACACCGGTAGCAGTTATTCGTTTTATACGATGGTAAAACTGTTCTGTTTATTTTTATTTTATGATTCGGGCGTTGACGTCTAAGGCCCTAGCTATTCAAGCTGTTGGTGCAACGCCATAGGGTGAAGCCTAGGTTGCCCGGAAAGTAGAAATGACGTTAACTTTCATACTGGTTGCAATTATTCGTTTTATACGATGGAAAAACTGTTGTATCTATATTGTATTTTAGGCTTCGGGCTTTGACCTCTAAGGCCCTAACGACTCAATCTGTTGGAGCAACGCCCTAGGGGGAAGCCTAGGTTGCCCGGAAAGTAGAAATGGCCATAAATTTAATCCTGGTTGCAATTATTCGTTTTATATGATGGAAAAACTGTTGTATTTATATAGTGTTTTATGCTTCTGGCGTTGACTTCTTAGGCCCTAACTATTCCATCTGGTGGAACAACGCCCTAGGGTGCAGCCAGGTTGCCCGGAACGGAGAAATGACCATAACTTCCACACTGTTTGCAGTTATTCCTGTTATACGATGGAAAAATTTTGCATCTTTATTGTACTTTATGCTTCAGGCGTTGACTTCTAAGGCCCTAGCTATTCGATTTGGTGGAGCAACGCCCGAGAGTGAAGCCTAGGTTGCCCGGAACGTAGAAATGACCATAACTTACACACTGGTTGCTATCATTCGTTTTATACGATGGAAAAACTGTTAGATTTATATTGTATTTTATGCTTCTGGCGTTGACTTCTTAGGCCCTAACTGTTCGATCTGGTGGAACAACGTCCTAGGGTGAAGCCTAGGATGCCCGGAAAGTGGAAATGACCATAACTTTCACACTGGTAGGAATTATTCGTTTTATACGATGGAAAAACTGTTTTATTTATTTTGTATTTTATGCTTCTGACGTTGACTTCTAGGGCCCTAACTATTCGATCTGGTGGAGCAACGCCCTAGAGTAAAGCCTAGGTTGCCCGGAACGGAGAAATGACCATAACTTTCACACCGGTAGCAATTATTCGTTTTATACGATGGTAAAACATTTCTGTTTATTTTGTATTTTATGCTTCGGGCGTTGACTTCTAAGGCCCTAACTATTCAATCTGTTGGTGCAACGCCCTAGGGTGAAGCCTATGTTGCACGGAAAGTAGAAATGACGTTAACTTTCACACTGTTTGCAGTTATTCCTGTTATATGATGGAAAAACTGTTGCATCTTTATTGTATTTTATGCTTCTGGCGTTGATTTGAAAGGTCCTAACAATTAGACCTGGTGGAGCAACGCCCTAGAGTGAAGCCTAGGTTGCCCGGAACGTAGAAATGACCATTACATTCACACTGGTTGCAATTATTCGTTTTATACGATGGAAAAGCTGTTTTATTTATTTTGTATTTTATGCTTCGGGCGTTGACTTCTAAGGCCCTAACTATTGGATCTGGTGGAGCAACGCCCTAGAGTGAAGCCTAGGTTGCCCGGAACGTAGAAATGACCGTAACCTTCACACTGGTTGCTATTATTCGTTCTATACGATGGAAAAGCTGTTACATTTATATTGCATTTTATGCTTCTGGCATTGAATTCTAAGTCCCTATCTATTCCATCTGGTGGAGCAACACCCTAGAGCGCAGCCTAGGTTGCCCGGAACGTAGAAATGACCATTACTTTCACAATGTCTGCAATTATTCATTTCATACGATGGAAAAACTGTTGTACTTATATTGTATTTTATCCTTCTGGCGTTGAATTCTAAGGCCCTAGCTATTCCATCTGGTGGAGCAACACCCTAGCGAGAAGCCTAGGTTGCGCGGAACGTAGAAATGACCAGTACTTTCACACTGGTTGGAGTTATCCGTTTTATACAATGGAAAAACTGTTCCATTTATTTCGCATTTTATGCTTCGGGCGTTTACTTCTAAGGCCCTAGCTATTCCATCTGGTGGAGCAACGCCCTAGTGTGAAGCCTAGGTTGCCCGGAACGTAGAATCGGCCATCACTTTCAAACTGGTTGCAATTATTCCTGTTATATGGTGGAAACACTGTTGTACTTTTATTGCATTTTATGCTTCGGGCGTTGACTTCTGAGGCCCTAACTATTGGATCTGGTGGAGCAACGCCCTAGAGTGAAGCCTAGGTTGCCCGGAACGTAGAAATGACCGTAACCTTCACACTGGTTGCTATTATTCGTTCTATACGATGGAAAAGCTGTTACATTTATATTGCATTTTATGCTTCTGGCATTGAATTCTAAGTCCCTATCTATTCCATCTGGTGGAGCAACACCCTAGAGCGCAGCCTAGGTTGCCCGGAACGTAGAAATGACCATTACTTTCACAATGTCTGCAATTATTCATTTCATACGATGGAAAAACTGTTGTACTTATATTGTATTTTATCCTTCTGGCGTTGAATTCTAAGGCCCTAGCTATTCCATCTGGTGGAGCAACACCCTAGCGAGAAGCCTAGGTTGCGCGGAACGTAGAAATGACCAGTACTTTCACACTGGTTGGAGTTATCCGTTTTATACAATGGAAAAACTGTTCCATTTATTTCGCATTTTATGCTTCGGGCGTTTACTTCTAAGGCCCTAGCTATTCCATCTGGTGGAGCAACGCCCTAGTGTGAAGCCTAGGTTGCCCGGAACGTAGAATCGGCCATCACTTTCAAACTGGTTGCAATTATTCCTGTTATATGGTGGAAACACTGTTGTACTTTTATTGAATTTTATGCTTCGGGCGTTGACTTCTGAGGCCGTAGCTATTCGATGTGGTGGATGAACGCCATAGAGTGAAGCCTAGGTTGCTCGGAACGAAGAAATGACCATAACTATCATACTGGTTGCAATCATTCGTTTTATATGATGGAAGAACTGTTGTATTTATATTGTATTTTATGCTGCTGGCTTTCACTTCTTAGGCCCTAACTATTCAGTCTGGTGGAACAACGCCCTGGGGTGAAGCCTAGGTTGCCCGGAACGTAGAAATGACCATAACTTTCACACTGGTTGCTATTATTCGATTTATACGATGGAAAAACTGTTCTACTTATTTTGTATTTTATGCCTCTGGCGTTGACTTCTAAGGCACTAACTATTCGATCTGGTGGAGCAACGCCCTAGAGTGAAGCCTAGATTACCCGGAACGTAGTAATGACCAGTACTATCACACTGTTTGCAGTTATTCCTGTTATACGATGGAAAGCTGTTGCATCTTTATCGTATTTTATGCTTCTGGCGTTGACTTCTAAGGCCCTAACTATTCGATCTGGTGGAGCAAGGCCCTAGACTGATGCCTAGGTTGCCCGGAACGTAGAAATGACCATAACATTCACACTGGTTGCCATTAATCGTTTTCTACGATGGAAAAGCTGTTGTATTTATATCGTATTTTATGCTTCTGGCGTTGACTTCTTAGGACCTAACTATTCGATCTGGTGGAGCAACGCCCTAGAGTGCAGCCTGGGTTCCTCGGAACGTAGAAATGGCCATTACCTTCACACTGTTTGCAATTATTCATTTTAAACGATGGCAAAGCTGTTGTACTTATATTGTATTTTATGCTTCGGGCGTTGACTTCTAAGGCCCTAACTATTCGATTTGGTGGAGCAACGCCCTACAGTGAAGCCTAGGTTGCCCGGAACGTATAAATGACCATTACTTTCACACTGTGTGCAATTATTCATTTTATACGATGGAAAAGCTGTTGTATTTATATTGTATTTTATGCTCCTGGCGTTGACTTCTAAGGCCGTAACTATTAGATGTGGTGGAGCAACGTCCTAGAGTGACACCTAGGTTGACCGGGACGTAGAAATGACCATTACTTTCACAATGTCTGCAATTATTCATTTTATACGATGGAAAAGCTGTTGTACTTATATTGTATTTTATCCTTCTGGCGTTGAATTCTAAGTCCCTAGCTATTCGATCTGGTGGAGCAACGCCCTAGTGTGAAACCTAGGTTACCCGGAACGTAGAAATGGCTATTACCTTCACACTGTTTGCAATTATTCATTTTATACGATGGCAAAGCTGCTGTACTTATATTGTATTTTATGCTTCGGGCGTTGACTTCTAAGGCCCTAACTATTCGATTTGGTGGAGCAACGCCCTACAGTGAAGCCTAGGTTGCCCGGAACGTAGAAATGACCAGTTCTTTCACACTGGTTACAGTTATTCGTTTTATACAATGGAAAAACTGTTCTATTTATTTTGCATTTTATGCTTCGGGCGTTGACTTCTAAGGCCCTAACTATTCGATCTGGTGGAGCAACGCCCTAGAGTGAAGCCTAGGTTGCCCGGAACGTAGAAATGACCGTAACCTTCACACTGTTTGCTATTATTCGTTTTATACGATGGAAAAGCTGTTACATTTATATTGCATTTTATGCTTCTGGCATTGAATTCTAAGTCCCTATCTATTCCATCTGGTGGAGCAACACCCTAGAGCGCAGCCTAGGTTGCCCGGAACGTAGAAATGACCATTACTTTCACAATGTCTGCAATTATTCATTTCATACGATGGAAAAACTGTTGTACTTATATTGTATTTTATCCTTCTGGCGTTGAATTCTAAGTCCCTAGCTATTCGGTCTGGTGGAGCAACGACCTAGTGTGAAACCTAGGTTACCCGGAACGTAGAAATGACCATTACTTTCACAATGTCTGCAATTATTCATTTCATACGATGGAAAAACTGTGGACTTATATTGTATTTTATCCTTCTGGCGTTGAATTCTAAGTCCCTGGCTATTCGGTATGGTGGAGCAACGCCCTAGTGTGATACCTAGGTTACCCGGAACGTAGAAATGACCAGTACTTTCAGTCTGGTTGCTGTTATTCGTTTCGTACGATGGAAAAGGTGTTATATTTATTTTGCATTTTCTGCTTCAGGCGTTGACTTCTAAGGCCATAGCTATTCCATCTGGTGGAGCAACACCCTAGAGTGCAGCCTAGGTTGCCCGGAACGTAGAAATGACCATTACTTTCACAATGTTCGCAATCATTCATTTTATACGATGGAAAAACTGTTGTACTTATATTGTATTTTATGCTTCGGGCGTTGACTTCTAAGGCCCTAACTATTCGATTTGGTGGAGCAACGCCCTACAGTGAAGCCTAGGTTGCCCGGAACGTAGAAATGACCAGTTCTTTCACACTGGTTACAGTTATTCGTTTTATACAATGGAAAAACTGTTCTATTTATTTTGCGTTTTATGCTTCGGGCGTTGACTTCTAAGGCCCTAACTATTCGATCTGGTGGAGCAACGCCCTAGAGTGAAGCCTAGGTTGCCCGGAACGTAGAAATGACCGTAACCTTCACACTGGTTGCTATTATTCGTTTTATACGATGGAAAAGCTGTTACATTTATATTGCATTTTATGCTTCTGGCATTGAATTCTAAGTCCCTATCTATTCCATCTGGTGGAGCAACACCCTAGAGCGCAGCCTAGGTTGCCCGGAACGTAGAAATGACCATTACTTTCACAATGTCTGCAATTATTCATTTCATACGATGGAAAAACTGTTGTACTTATATTGTATTTTATCCTTCTGGCGTTGAATTCTAAGTCCCTAGCTATTCGGTCTGGTGGAGCAACGACCTAGTGTGAAACCTAGGTTACCCGGAACGTAGAAATGACCATTACTTTCACAATGTCTGCAATTATTCATTTCATACGATGGAAAAACTGTGGACTTATATTGTATTTTATCCTTCTGGCGTTGAATTCTAAGTCCCTGGCTATTCGGTATGGTGGAGCAACGCCCTAGTGTGAAACCTAGGTTACCCGGAACGTTGAAATGACCAGTACTTTCAGTCTGGTTGCTGTTATTCGTTTCGTACGATGGAAAAGGTGTTATATTTATTTTGCATTTTCTGCTTCAGGCGTTGACTTCTAAGGCCATAGCTATTCCATCTGGTGGAGCAACACCCTAGAGTGCAGCCTAGGTTGCCCGGAACGTAGAAATGACCATTACTTTCACAATGTTCGCAATCATTCATTTTATACGATGGAAAAACTGTTGTACTTATATTGTATTTTATGCTTCGGGCGTTGACTTCTAAGGCCCTAACTATTCGATTTGGTGGAGCAACGCCCTACAGTGAAGCCTAGATTACCCGGAACGTAGTAATGACCAGTACTATCACACTGTTTGCAGTTATTCCTGTTATACGATGGAAAGCTGTTGCATCTTTATGGAATTTTATGCCTCTGGCGTTGACTTCTAAGGCCGTAGCTATTAGATGTGGTGGAGCAACGCCCTACAGTGACGCCTACGTTGACCGGAACGCAGAAATGACCATTACTTTCACAATATCTGCAATTATTCATTTTATACGATGGAAAAACTGTTGTACTTATATTGTATTTTATCCTTCTGGCGTTGAATTCTAAGGCCCTAACTATTCGATCTGGTGTAGCAAGGCCCTAGACTGAAGCCTAGGTTGCCCGGAACGTAGAAATGACCATTACTTTCACAATGTCTGCAATTATTCATTTCATACGATGGAAAAACTGTTGTACTTATATTGTATTTTATCCTTCTGGCGTTGAATTCTAAGGCCCTAGCTATTCCATCTGGTGGAGCAACACCCTAGCGAGAAGCCTAGGTTGCCCGGTACGTAGAAGTGACCATCACTATCAAACTGGTTGCAATTATTTGTTTTATACGATGGAAAAGCTGTTGTATTTATATCGTATTTTATGCTTCTGGCGTTGACTTCTTAGGCCCTAACTATTCCATCTGGTGGAACAACGCCCTGGGGTGAAGCCTAGGTTGCCCGGAAAGTAGAAATGACCATAACTTTCACACTAGTAGCAATTATTCGTTTTATACGATGGAAAAACTGTTGTATTTATATTGTATTTTATTCTTATGGCGTCGAATTCTTAGTCCGTAGCTATTCGATCTGGTGGAGCAACGCCCTAGAGTGAAACCTAGGTTACCCGGAACGTAGAAATGACAAGTACTTTCATACTGTTTGCAGTTATTCCTGTTATACGATGAAAAAACTTTTGCATCTTTATTGTATTTTATGCTTCTGGCGTTGACTTCTAAGGCCCTAGCTATTCGATTTTGTGGAGCACCGCCCCAGAGTGAAGCCTAGGTTGCCCGGAACGTAGAAATGACCATAACTTCCACACTGGTTGCAATTATTCGTTTTATACGATGGAAAAGCTGTTGTATTTACATCGTTTTTTATGCTCCTGGCGTTGACTTCTTAGGTCCTAACTATTCCATCTGGTGGAACAATGCACTAGGGTAAAGCCCAGGTTTCGCGGAACGTAGAAATGACCATAACTTTCACACTGGTAGCAATTTTTCGTTTTACACGATGGAAAAACTGTTCTATTTATTTTATATTTTATGCTTCGGGCGTTGACTTCTAAGGCCCTAACTATTCGCTCTGGTGGAGCAACGCCCTAGAGTGAAGCCTAGGTTGCCCGGTACGTAGAAATGACCATCACTATCAAACTGGTTACAAGTATTTGTTTTATACGATGGAAAAGCTGTTGTATTTATATCGTATTTTATGCTTCTGGCGTTGACTTCTTAGGACCTAACTATTCCATCTGGTGGAACAACGCCCTAGGGTGAAGCCTAGGTTGTCCGGAAAGTAGAAATGACCATAACTTTCACACTGGTAGCAATTATTCGTTTTATACGATGGAAACACTGTTGTATTTATATTGTATTTAAGCTTCTGGCGTTGACTTCTGAGGCCGTTGCTATTCGATGTGGTGGAAGAACGCCATAGAGTGAAGCCTAGGTAGCCCGGATCGTAGAAATGTCCATATCCTTCACACTGTTTGCAATTTTTCGTTTTATACGATGGAAAAACTGTTTTATTTATTTTGTATTTTATGTTTCGGGCGTTGACTTCTAAGGCCCTAACTATTCGATCTGGTGGAGCAACGCCCTAGAGTGCAGCCTAGGTTGCCCGTAACGTAGAAATGACCATAACTTTCACACTGGTTGCTATCATTCGTTTTATATGATGGAAAAACTGTTGTATTTATATTGTATTTTATGCTTCTGGCGTTCACTTCTTAGGCCCTAACTATTCGATCTGGTGGAACAACGGCCCAGGGTGAAGCCTAGGTTGCCCGGAAAGTAGGAATGACCATAACTTTCACACCGGTAGCAATTTTTCGTTTTATACGATGGAAAAGCTGTTGTATTTACATCGTTTTTTATGCTCCTGGCGTTGACTTCTTAGGTCCTAACTATTCCATCTGGTGGAACAATGCACTAGGGTAAAGCCAAGATTTCGCGGAACGTAGAAATGACCATAACTTTCACACTGGTAGCAATTTTTCGTTTTACACGATGGAAAAACTGTTCCATTTATTTTATATTTTATGCTTCAGGCGTTGATTTCTAAGGCCCTAACTATTCGCTCTGGTGGAGCAACGCCCTAGAGTGAAGCTTAGGTTGCCCGGTACGTAGAAATGACCATCACTATCAAACTGGTTACAAGTATTTGTTTTATACGATGGAAAAGCTGTTGTATTTATATCGTATTTTATGCTTCTGGCGTCGACTTCTTAGGCCCTAACTATTCCATCTGGTGGAACAACGCCCTGGGGTGAAGCCTAGGTTGCCCGGAAAGTAGAAATGACCATAACTTTCACACTGGTTGCAATTATTCGTTTTATACGATGGAAAAGCTGTTGTATTTACATCGTTTTTTATGCTCCTGGCGTTGACTTCTTAGGTCCTAACTATTCCATCTGGTGGAACAATGCACTAGGGTAAAGCCCAGATTTCGCGGAACGTAGAAATGACCATAACTTTCACACTGGTAGCAATTTTTCGTTTTACACGATGGAAAAACTGTTGTATTTATATTGTATTTTATGCCTCTGGCGTTGACTTCTAAGGCCCTAGCTATTCGATCTAGTGGAGCAACGCCCTAGAGTGAAGCCTAGGTTGCCCGGAACGTAGAAATGACCATCACCTTAAAACTGGTTGCAATTAATCCTGTTATACGATGGAAAAACTGTTGTATTTTTATTGCATTTTATGCTTCGGGCGTTGACTTCTAAGGCCCTAACTATTCAATCTGTTGGAGCAACGCCCTAGAGTGAAGCCTAGGTTGCTCGGAATGTAGAAATGACCATAACTTTCACACTGGTTGCAATTATTCGTTTTATACGATGGAAAGACTGTTGTATTTATATTGTATTTTATGCTTCTGGCGTTCACTTCTTAGGCCCTAACTATTCGATCTGGTGGAACAACGCCCTAGGGTGAAGCCTAGGTTGCTCGGAACGTAGAAATGACCATAACTTTTACACTGGTAGCAATTATTCGTTTGATACAATGGAAAAACTGTTGTATTTATATTGTATTTTATGCTTCTGGCGATGACTTCTTAGGCCCTAACTATTCGATCTGGTGGAGCAATGCCTCCGAGTTAAGTCTAGGATGCCCGAAACGCCGAAATGATCATTACTTTCACGCTTGTTGCAATTATTCCTGTTATACGATGAAAAGACCGTTGTATTTTAATTGTATTTTATGCTTCAGGCGTAGGCTTCTAAGGCCGTAGCTATTGGATATGGTGGAGCACCGCCCTAGAGTGAAGCCTAGGTTGCTCGGAATATAGAAATGACCATAACTTTCACACTGGTTGCAATTCTTCGTTTTCTACAATGGAAAAACTGTTGTATTTATATTGTATTTTATGCTTCTGGCGTTCACTTCTTAGGGCCTGACTATTCAATCTGTCGGAGCAACGCCCTAGAGTGAAGCCTAGGTTGCTCGGAATGTAGAAATCACCATAGCTTTCACACTGGTAGCAATTATTCGTTTTATACGATGGAAAAACTGTTGTATTTATATTGTATTTTAAGATTCTGGCGTTCACTTCCTAGGCCCTAACTATTCGATCTGGTGGAACAACGCCCTAGGGTGAAGCCTAGGTTGCCCGGAACGCAGAAATGACCATAACTTTTACACTGGTAGCAATTATTCGTTTTATACAATGGACAAACTGTTTTATTTATTTTGTATTTTATGCTTCGGGCGTTGACTTCTAAGGCCCTAACTATTCGATCTGGTAGAGTAACGCCCTAGAGTGAAACCTAGGTTACCCGGAACGTAGAAATGACAAGTACTTTCATACTGTTTGCAGTTATTCCTGTTATACGATGGAAAAACTGTTGTACTTATATTGTATTTTATTCTTCTGGCGTTGAATTCTAAGTCCCTAGCTATTCGATCTGATGGAGCAACGCCCTAGAGTGAAGCCTAGGTTGCTCGGAATGTAGAAATAACCATAACTTTCACACTGGTTGCAATTATTCGTTTTTTACGATGGAAAAGCTGTTGTATTTATATTGTATTTTATGCCTCTGGCGTTGACTTCTAAGGCCCTAGCTGTTCGATCTAGTGGAGCAACGCCCTAGAGTGAAGCCTAGGATGCCCGGATCGTAGAAATGACCATCACTTTCAAACTGGTTGCAATTAATCCTGTTATACGATGGAAAAACTGTTGTATTTTTATTGCATTTTATGCTTCGGGCGTTGACTTCTAAGGACCTGACTATTCAATCTGTCGGAGCAACGCCCTAGAGTGAAGCCTAGGTTGCTCGGAATGTAGAAGTGACCATAGCTTTCACACTGGTTGCAATTATTCGTTTTATACGATGGAAAAACTGTTGTATTTATATTGTATTTTATGCTTCTGGCGTTAACTTCTTAGGCCCTAACTATTCGATCTGGTGGAACAACGCCCTAGGATGAAGCCTAGGTTGCTCGGAATGTAGAAATGACCATAACTTTCACACTGGTTGCTATTATTCGTTTTATATGATGGAAAAACTGTTGTATTTATATTGCATTTTATGCCTCTGGCGTTCACTTCTTAGGCTCTAACTATTCGACCTGGTGGAACAACGGCCTAGGGTGAAGCCTAGGTTGCCCGGAAAGTAGAAATGACCATAACTTTCACACTGGTTGCTATCATTCGTTTTATATGATGGAAAAACTGTTGTATTTATATTGTATTTTATGCTTCTGGCGTTCACTTCTTAGGCCCTAACTATTCGATCTGGTGGAACAACGGCCTAGGGTGAAGCCTAGGTTGCCGGGAAAGTAGAAATGACCATAACTTTCACACTGGTAGCAATTTTTCGTTTTATACGATGGAAAAACTGTTC
This sequence comes from Calliopsis andreniformis, assembly GCF_051401765.1. Lineage (NCBI taxonomy): Eukaryota > Metazoa > Arthropoda > Insecta > Hymenoptera > Andrenidae > Calliopsis > Calliopsis andreniformis. The sequence goes on from NW_027480423.1 coordinate 25,608,242, forward strand.
TATTTATTTTATATTTTATGCTTGGAGCGTTGACTTCTATGGCCCTAACTATTCGATCTGGTGGAGCAACGCCCTAGAGTGAAGCCTAGGTTGCCCGGTACGTAGAAGTGACCACCACTATCAAACTGGTTGCAATTATTTGTTTTATACGATGGAAAAGCTGTTCTATTTATTTTGTATTTTATGCTTCGGGCGTTGACATCTAAGGCCCTAACTATTCGATCTGGTAGAGTAACGCCCTAGAGTGAAGCCCAGGTTGCCCGGTACGTAGAAATGACCATAACTTTCACACTGGTTGCCAATATTCGTTTTATACAATGGAAAAACTGTTGTACTTATATTGTATTTTATTCTTATGGCGTTGAATTCTAAGTCCCTAGCTATTCGATCTGGTGGAGCAACGCCCTAGAGTGAAACCTAGGTTGCCCGGAAAGTAGAAATGACCATAACTTTCACACCGGTAGCAATTTTTCGTTTTATGCGATGGAAAAACTGTTCTATTTATTTTATATTTTATGCTTCGGGCGTTGACTTCTATGGCCCTAACTATTCGATCTGGTGGAGCAACGCCCTAAAGTGAAGCCTAGGTTGCCCGGTACGTAGAAGTGACCATCACTATCAAACTGGTTGCAATTATTTGTTTTATACGATGGAAAAGCTGTTGTATTTATATCGTATTTTATGCTTCTGGCGTTGACTTCTTAGGCCCTAACTATTCCATCTGGTGGAACAACGCCCTGGGGTGAAGCCTAGGTTGTCCCGAAAGTAGAAATGACCATAACTTTCACACTGGTAGCAATTATTCGTTTTATACGATGGAAACACTGTTATATTTATATTGTATTTAAGCTTCTGGCGTTGACTTCTGAGGCCGTTGCTATTCGATGTGGTGGAAGAACGCCATAGAGTGAAGCCTAGGTAGCCCGGATCGTAGAAATGACCATAGCTTTCACACTGGTTGCTATCATTCGTTTTATATGATGGAAAAACTGTTGTATTTATATTGTATTTTATGCTTCTGGCGTTCACTTCTTAGGCCCTAACTCTTCGATCTGGTGGAACAACGGCCTAGGGTGAAGCCTAGGTTGCCCGGTACGTAGAAATGACCATCACTATCAAACTGTATCCAATTATTTGTTTTATACGATGGAAAAGCTGTTGTATTTATATCGTATTTTATGCTTCTGGCGTTGACTTCTTAGGCCCTAACTATTCCATCTGGTGGAACAACGCCCTGGGGTGAAGCCTAGGTTGCCCGGAAAGTAGAAATGACCATAACTTTCACACTAGTAGCAATTATTCGTTTTATACGATGGAAAAACTGTTGTATTTATATTGTATTTTATTCTTATGGCGTCGAATTCTTAGTCCGTAGCTATTCGATCTGGTGGAGCAACGCCCTAGAGTGAAACCTAGGTTACCCGGAACGTAGAAATGACAAGTACTTTCATACTGTTTGCAGTTATTCCTGTTATACGATGAAAAAACTTTTGCATCTTTATTGTATTTTATGCTTCTGGCGTTGACTTCTAAGGCCCTAGCTATTCGATTTGGTGGAGCACCGCCCCAGAGTGAAGCCTAGGTTGCCCGGAACGTAGAAATGACCATAACTTCCACACTGGTTGCAATTATTCGTTTTATACGATGGAAAAGCTGTTGTATTTACATCGTTTTTTATGCTCCTGGCGTTGACTTCTTAGGTCCTAACTATTCCATCTGGTGGAACAATGCACTAGGGTAAAGCCCAGGTTTCGCGGAACGTAGAAGTGACCATAACTTTCACACTGGTAGCAATTTTTCGTTTTACACGATGGAAAAACTGTTCTATTTATTTTATATTTTATGCTTCGGGCGTTGACTTCTAAGGCCCTAACTATTCGCTCTGGTGGAGCAACGCCCTAGAGTGAAGCCTAGGTTGCCCGGTACGTAGAAATGACCATCACTATCAAACTGGTTACAAGTATTTGTTTTATACGATGGAAAAGCTGTTGTATTTGTATCGTATTTTATGCTTCGGGCGTTGACTTCTAAGGCCCTAACTATTCGATCTGGTGGAGCAACGCCCTAGAGTGCAGCCTAGGTTGCCCGTAACGTAGAAATGACCATAACTTTCACACTGGTTGCTATCATTCGTTTTATATGATGGAAAAACTGTTGTATTTATATTGTATTTTATGCTTCTGGCGTTCACTTCTTAGGCCCTAACTATTCGATCTGGTGGAACAACGCCCTAGGGTGAAGCCTAGGTTGCCCGGAACGTAGAAATGACCATAACCTTTACACTGGTAGCAATTATTCGTTTTATACAAGGGAAAAACTGTTCTACTTATTTTGTATTTTATGGTTCGGGCGTTGACTTCTAAGGACCTAACTATTCGATCTGGTGGAGCAACGCCCTAGAGTGAAGCCTAGGTTGCCCGGAACGTAGAAATAACCATTACCTTCAAACTGTTTGCAATTATTTTCTTTTATACGATGGAAAAGCTGTTGTATTTATATCGTATTTTATGCTTCTGTCGTTGACTTCTATGGCCCTAGCTATTCGATCTAGTGGAGCAACGCCCTAGAGTGAAGCCTAGGTTGCCCGGAACGTAGAAATGACCATCACTTTAAAACTGGTTGCAATTAATCCTGTTATACGATGGAAAAACTGTTGTATTTTTATTGCATTTTATGCTTCGGGCGTTGACTTCTAAGGACCTGACTATTCAATCTGTCGGAGCAACGCCCTAGAGTGAAGCCTAGGTTGCTCGGAATGTAGAAATCACCATAGCTTTCACACTGGTAGCAATTATTCGTTTTATACGATGGAAAAACTGTTGTATTTATATTGTATTTTAAGATTCTGGCGTTCACTTCCTAGGCCCTAACTATTCGATCTGGTGGAACAACGCCCTAGGGTGAAACCTAGGTTACCCGGAACGTAGAAATGACAAGTACTTTCATACTGTTTGCAGTTATTCCTGTTATACGATGGAAAAACTGTTGTACTTATATTGTATTTTATTCTTCTGGCGTTGAATTCTAAGTCCCTAGCTATTCGATCTGATGGAGCAACGCCCTAGAGTGAAGCCTAGGTTGCTCGGAATGTAGAAATAACCATAACTTTCACACTGGTTGCAATTATTCGTTTTTTACGATGGAAAAGCTGTTGTATTTATATTGTATTTTATGCCTCTGGCGTTGACTTCTAAGGCCCTAGCTGTTCGATCTAGTGGAGCAACGCCCTAGAGTGAAGCCTAGGATGCCCGGATCGTAGAAATGACCATCACTTTCAAACTGGTTGCAATTAATCCTGTTATACGATGGAAAAACTGTTGTATTTTTATTGCATTTTATGCTTCGGGCGTTGACTTCTAAGGACCTGACTATTCAATCTGTCGGAGCAACGCCCTAGAGTGAAGCCTAGGTTGCTCGGAATGTAGAAGTGACCATAGCTTTCACACTGGTTGCAATTATTCGTTTTATACGATGGAAAAACTGTTGTATTTATATTGTATTTTATGCTTCTGGCGTTAACTTCTTAGGCCCTAACTATTCGATCTGGTGGAACAACGCCCTAGGATGAAGCCTAGGTTGCTCGGAATGTAGAAATGACCATAACTTTCACACTGGTTGCTATTATTCGTTTTATATGATGGAAAAACTGTTGTATTTATATTGCATTTTATGCCTCTGGCGTTCACTTCTTAGGCTCTAACTATTCGACCTGGTGGAACAACGGCCTAGGGTGAAGCCTAGGTTGCCCGGAAAGTAGAAATGACCATAACTTTCACACTGGTTGCTATCATTCGTTTTATATGATGGAAAAACTGTTGTATTTATATTGTATTTTATGCTTCTGGCGTTCACTTCTTAGGCCCTAACTATTCGATCTGGTGGAACAACGGCCTAGGGTGAAGCCTAGGTTGCCGGGAAAGTAGAAATGACCATAACTTTCACACTGGTAGCAATTTTTCGTTTTATACGATGGAAAAACTGTTCTATTTATTTTATATTTTATGCTTGGAGCGTTGACTTCTATGGCCCTAACTATTCGATCTGGTGGAGCAACGCCCTAGAGTGAAGCCTAGGTTGCCCGGTACGTAGAAGTGACCACCACTATCAAACTGGTTGCAATTATTTGTTTTATACGATGGAAAAGCTGTTCTATTTATTTTGTATTTTATGCTTCGGGCGTTGACATCTAAGGCCCTAACTATTCGATCTGGTAGAGTAACGCCCTAGAGTGAAGCCCAGGTTGCCCGGTACGTAGAAATGACCATAACTTTCACACTGGTTGCCAATATTCGTTTTATACAATGGAAAAACTGTTGTACTTATATTGTATTTTATTCTTATGGCGTTGAATTCTAAGTCCCTAGCTATTCGATCTGGTGGAGCAACGCCCTAGAGTGAAACCTAGGTTGCCCGGAAAGTAGAAATGACCATAACTTTCACACCGGTAGCAATTTTTCGTTTTATGCGATGGAAAAACTGTTCTATTTATTTTATATTTTATGCTTCGGGCGTTGACTTCTATGGCCCTAACTATTCGATCTGGTGGAGCAACGCCCTAAAGTGAAGCCTAGGTTGCCCGGTACGTAGAAGTGACCATCACTATCAAACTGGTTGCAATTATTTGTTTTATACGATGGAAAAGCTGTTGTATTTATATCGTATTTTATGCTTCTGGCGTTGACTTCTTAGGCCCTAACTATTCCATCTGGTGGAACAACGCCCTGGGGTGAAGCCTAGGTTGTCCCGAAAGTAGAAATGACCATAACTTTCACACTGGTAGCAATTATTCGTTTTATACGATGGAAACACTGTTATATTTATATTGTATTTAAGCTTCTGGCGTTGACTTCTGAGGCCGTTGCTATTCGATGTGGTGGAAGAACGCCATAGAGTGAAGCCTAGGTAGCCCGGATCGTAGAAATGACCATAGCTTTCACACTGGTTGCTATCATTCGTTTTATATGATGGAAAAACTGTTGTATTTATATTGTATTTTATGCTTCTGGCGTTCACTTCTTAGGCCCTAACTCTTCGATCTGGTGGAACAACGGCCTAGGGTGAAGCCTAGGTTGCCCGGTTAGTAGAAATGACCATCACTATCAAACTGTATCCAATTATTTGTTTTATACGATGGAAAAGCTGTTGTATTTATATCGTATTTTATGCTTCTGGCGTTGACTTCTTAGGCCCTAACTATTCCATCTGGTGGAACAACGCCCTGGGGTGAAGCCTAGGTTGCCCGGAAAGTAGAAATGACCATAACTTTCACACTAGTAGCAATTATTCGTTTTATACGATGGAAAAACTGTTGTATTTATATTGTATTTTATTCTTATGGCGTCGAATTCTTAGTCCGTAGCTATTCGATCTGGTGGAGCAACGCCCTAGAGTGAAACCTAGGTTACCCGGAACGTAGAAATGACAAGTACTTTCATACTGTTTGCAGTTATTCCTGTTATACGATGAAAAAACTTTTGCATCTTTATTGTATTTTATGCTTCTGGCGTTGACTTCTAAGGCCCTAGCTATTCGATTTGGTGGAGCACCGCCCCAGAGTGAAGCCTAGGTTGCCCGGAACGTAGAAATGACCATAACTTCCACACTGGTTGCAATTATTCGTTTTATACGATGGAAAAGCTGTTGTATTTACATCGTTTTTTATGCTCCTGGCGTTGACTTCTTAGGTCCTAACTATTCCATCTGGTGGAACAATGCACTAGGGTAAAGCCCAGGTTTCGCGGAACGTAGAAGTGACCATAACTTTCACACTGGTAGCAATTTTTCGTTTTACACGATGGAAAAACTGTTCTATTTATTTTATATTTTATGCTTCGGGCGTTGACTTCTAAGGCCCTAACTATTCGCTCTGGTGGAGCAACGCCCTAGAGTGAAGCCTAGGTTGCCCGGTACGTAGAAATGACCATCACTATCAAACTGGTTACAAGTATTTGTTTTATACGATGGAAAAGCTGTTGTATTTGTATCGTATTTTATGCTTCGGGCGTTGACTTCTAAGGCCCTAACTATTCGATCTGGTGGAGCAACGCCCTAGAGTGCAGCCTAGGTTGCCCGTAACGTAGAAATGACCATAACTTTCACACTGGTTGCTATCATTCGTTTTATATGATGGAAAAACTGTTGTATTTATATTGTATTTTATGCTTCTGGCGTTCACTTCTTAGGCCCTAACTATTCGATCTGGTGGAACAACGCCCTAGGGTGAAGCCTAGGTTGCCCGGAACGTAGAAATGACCATAACCTTTACACTGGTAGCAATTATTCGTTTTATACAAGGGAAAAACTGTTCTACTTATTTTGTATTTTATGCTTCGGGCGTTGACTTCTAAGGACCTAACTATTCGATCTGGTGGAGCAACGCCCTAGAGTGAAGCCTAGGTTGCCCGGAACGTAGAAATAACCATTACCTTCAAACTGTTTGCAATTATTTTCTTTTATACGATGGAAAAGCTGTTGTATTTATATCGTATTTTATGCTTCTGTCGTTGACTTCTATGGCCCTAGCTATTCGATCTAGTGGAGCAACGCCCTAGAGTGAAGCCTAGGTTGCCCGGAACGTAGAAATGACCATCACTTTAAAACTGGTTGCAATTAATCCTGTTATACGATGGAAAAACTGTTGTATTTTTATTGCATTTTATGCTTCGGGCGTTGACTTCTAAGGACCTGACTATTCAATCTGTCGGAGCAACGCCCTAGAGTGAAGCCTAGGTTGCTCGGAATGTAGAAATCACCATAGCTTTCACACTGGTAGCAATTATTCGTTTTATACGATGGAAAAACTGTTGTATTTATATTGTATTTTAAGATTCTGGCGTTCACTTCCTAGGCCCTAACTATTCGATCTGGTGGAACAACGCCCTAGGGTGAAGCCTAGGTTGCCCGGAACGCAGAAATGACCATAACTTTTACACTGGTAGCAATTATTCGTTTTATACAATGGAGAAACTGTTTTATTTATTTTGTATTTTATGCTTCGGGCGTTGACTTCTAAGGCCCTAACTGTTTGATCTGGTGGAGCAACGCCCTAGGGTGAAGCCTAGGTTGCCCGGAACGTAGAATTGACCATTACCTTCACACTGTTTGCAATTATTTTCTTTTATACGATGGAAAAGCTGTTGTATTTATATCGTATTTTATGCTTCTGGCGTTGACTTCTATGGCCCTAGCTATTCGATCTAGTGGAGCAACGCCCTAGAGTGAAGCCTAGGTGGCCCGGAACGTAGAAATGACCATCACTTTCAAACTGGTTGCAATTAATCCTGTTATACGATGGAAAAACTGTTGTATTTTTATAGCATTTTATGCTTCGGGCGATGACTTCTAAGGCCCTAACTATTCAATCTGTTGGAGCAACGCCCTAGAGTGAAGCCTAGGTTGCTCGGAATGTAGAAATGACCATAACTTTCACACTGGTTGCTATTATTCGTTTTATATGATGGAAAAACTGTTGTATTTATATTGTATTTTATGCCTCTGGCGTTCACTTCTTAGGCTCTAACTATTCGATCTGGTGGAACAACGGCCTAGGGTGAAGCCTAGGTTGCCCGGAAAGTAGAAATGACCATAACTTTCACACTGGTTGCTATCATTCGTTTTATATGATGGAAAAACTGTTGTATTTATATTGTATTTTATGCTTCTGGCGTTCACTTCTTAGGCCCTAACTATTCGATCTGGTGGAACAACGGCCTAGTGTGAAGCCTAGGTTGCCGGGAAAGTAGAAATGACCATAACTTTCACACTGGTAGCAATTTTTCGTTTTATACGATGGAAAAACTGTTCTATTTATTTTATATTTTATGCTTGGGGCGTTGACTTCTATGGCCCTAACTATTCGAACTGGTGGAGCAACGCCCTAGAGTGAAGCCTAGGTTGCCCGGTACGTAGAAGTGACCATCACTATCAAACTGGTTGCAATTATTTGTTTTATACGATGGAAAAGCTGTTCTATTTATTTTGTATTTTATGCTTCGGGCGTTGACATCTAAGGCCCTAACTATTCGATCTGGTAGAGTAACGCCCTAGAGTGAAGCCCAGGCTGCCCGGTACGTAGAAATGACCATAACTTTCACACTGGTTGCCAATATTCGTTTTATACAATGGAAAAACTGTTGTACTTATATTGTATTTTATTCTTATGGCGTTCAATTCTAAGTCCCTAGCTATTCGATCTGGTGGAGCAACGCCCTAGAGTGAAACCTAGGTTGCCCGGAAAGTAGAAATGACCATAACTTTCACACCGGTAGCAATTTTTCGTTTTATACGATGGAAAAGCTGTTCTATTTATTTTATATTTTATGCTTCGGGCGTTGACTTCTATGGCCCTAACTATTCGATCTGGTGGAGCAACGCCCTAAAGTGAAGCCTAGGTTGCCCGGTACGTAGAAGTGACCATCACTATCAAACTGGTTGCAATTATTTGTTTTATACGATGGAAAAGCTGTTGTATTTATATCGTATTTTATGCTTCTGGCGTCGACTTCTTAGGCCCTAACTATTCCATCTGGTGGAACTACGCCCTGGGGTGAAGCCTAGGTTGCCCGGAAAGTAGAAATGACCATAACTTTCACACTGGTAGCAATTATTCGTTTTATACGATGGAAAAACTGTTGTACTTATATTGTATTTTATTCTTATGGCGTTGAATTCTAAGTCCCTAGCTATTCGATCTGGTGGAGCAACGCCCTAGAGTGAAACCTAGGTTACCCGGAACGTAGAAATGACAATTACTTTCATACTGTTTGCAGTTATTCCTGTTATACGATGAAAAAACCTTTGCATCTTTATTATATTTTATGCTTCTGGCGTTGACTTCTAAGGCCCTAGCTATTCGATTTGGTGGAGCACCGCCCTAGAGTGAAGCGTAGGCTGCCCGGAACGTAGAAGTGACCATAACTTCGACACTGGTTGCAATTATTCGTTTTATACGATGGAAAAGCTGTTGTATTTATATCGTTTTTTATGCTCCTGGCGTTGACTTCTTAGGCCCTAACTATTCCATCTGGTGGAACAACGCACTAGGGTAAAGCCCAGATTGCGCGGACCGTAGAAATGACCATAACTTTCACACTGGTAGCAATTTTTCGTTCTATACGATGGAAAAACTGTTCTATTTATTTTATATTTTATGCTTCGGGCGTTGACTTCTAAGGCTCTAACTATTCGATCTGGTGGAGCAACGGCCTAGAGTTAAGCCTAGGTTGCCCGGTAAGTAGAAATGACCATAAGTTTCATACTGGTTGCAATTATTCGTTTTATACGATGGAAGAACTGTTTTATTTATTTTGTATTTTACGCTTCGGGCGTTGACTTCTAAGGCCCTAACTATTCGATCTGGTGGAGCAACGCCCTAGAGTGCAGCCTAGGTTGCCCGGAACGTAGAAATGACCATAGCTTTCACACTGGTTGCTATCATTCGTTTTATATGATGGAAAAACTGTTGTATTTATATTGTATTTTATGCTTCTGGCGTCCACTTCTTAGGCCCTAACTTTCGACCTGGTGGAACAACGGCCTAGGGTGAAGCCTAGGTTGCCCGGAAAGTAGAAATGACCATAACTTTCACACTGGTTGCTATCATTCGTTTTATATGATGGAAAAACTGTTGTATTTATATTGTATTTTATGCTTCTGGCGTTCACTTCTTAGGCCCTAACTATTCGATCTGGTGGTACAACGCCCTAGGGTGAAGCCTAGGTTGCCCGGAACGTAGAAATGACCATAACTTTTACTCTGACAGCAATTATTCGTTTTATACAATGGAAAAACCGTTCTATTTATTTTGTATTTTATGCTTCGGGCGTTGACTTCTGACGCCGTTGCTATTTGATGTGGTGGAAGAACGCCATAGAGGGAAGCCTAGGTAGCCCGGATCGTAGAAATGTCCATATCTTTCACACTGTTTGCAATTTTTCGTTTTATACGGTGGAAAAACTGTTTTATTTATTTTGTATTTTACGCTTCGGGCGTTGACTTCTAAGGCCCTAACTATTCGATCTGGTGGAGCAACGCCCTAAAGTGAAGCCTAGGTTGCCCGGTACGTAGAAGTGACCATCACTATCAAACTGGTTGCAATTATTTGTTTTATACGATGGAAAAGCTGTTGTATTTATATCGTATTTTATGCTTCTGGCGTCGACTTCTTAGGCCCTAACTATTCCATCTGGTGGAACAACGCCCTAGAGTGAAGCCCAGGCTGCCCGGAAAGTAGAAATGACCATAACTTTCACACTGGTTGCCAATATTCGTTTTATACAATGGAAAAACTGTTGTACTTATATTGTATTTTATTCTTATGGCGTTCAATTCTAAGTCCCTAGCTATTCGATCTGGTGGAGCAACGCCCTAGAGTGAAACCTAGGTTGCCCGGAAAGTAGAAATGACCATAACTTTCACACCGGTAGCAATTTTTCGTTTTATACGATGGAAAAGCTGTTCTATTTATTTTATATTTTATGCTTCGGGCGTTGACTTCTATGGCCCTAACTATTCGATCTGGTGGAGCAACGCCCTAAAGTGAAGCCTAGGTTGCCCGGTACGTAGAAGTGACCATCACTATCAAACTGGTTGCAATTATTTGTTTTATACGATGGAAAAGCTGTTGTATTTATATCGTATTTTATGCTTCTGGCGTCGACTTCTTAGGCCCTAACTATTCCATCTGGTGGAACTACGCCCTGGGGTGAAGCCTAGGTTGCCCGGAAAGTAGAAATGACCATAACTTTCACACTGGTAGCAATTATTCGTTTTATACGATGGAAAAACTGTTGTACTTATATTGTATTTTATTCTTATGGCGTTGAATTCTAAGTCCCTAGCTATTCGATCTGGTGGAGCAACGCCCTAGAGTGAAACCTAGGTTACCCGGAACGTAGAAATGACAATTACTTTCATACTGTTTGCAGTTATTCCTGTTATACGATGAAAAAACCTTTGCATCTTTATTATATTTTATGCTTCTGGCGTTGACTTCTAAGGCCCTAGCTATTCGATTTGGTGGAGCACCGCCCTAGAGTGAAGCGTAGGCTGCCCGGAACGTAGAAGTGACCATAACTTCGACACTGGTTGCAATTATTCGTTTTATACGATGGAAAAGCTGTTGTATTTATATCGTTTTTTATGCTCCTGGCGTTGACTTCTTAGGCCCTAACTATTCCATCTGGTGGAACAACGCACTAGGGTAAAGCCCAGATTGCGCGGACCGTAGAAATGACCATAACTTTCACACTGGTTGCAATTTTTCGTTCTATACGATGGAAAAACTGTTCTATTTATTTTATATTTTATGCTTCGGGCGTTGACTTCTAAGGCTCTAACTATTCGATCTGGTGGAGCAACGGCCTAGAGTTAAGCCTAGGTTGCCCGGTAAGTAGAAATGACCATAAGTTTCATACTGGTTGCAATTATTCGTTTTATACGATGGAAAAACTGTTTTATTTATTTTGTATTTTACGCTTCGGGCGTTGACTTCTAAGGCCCTAACTATTCGATCTGGTGGAGCAACGCCCTAGAGTGCAGCCTAGGTTGCCCGGAACGTAGAAATGACCATAGCTTTCACACTGGTTGCTATCATTCGTTTTATATGATGGAAAAACTGTTGTATTTATATTGTATTTTATGCTTCTGGCGTCCACTTCTTAGGCCCTAACTTTCGACCTGGTGGAACAACGGCCTAGGGTGAAGCCTAGGTTGCCCGGAACGTAGATATGTCCATAACTTTTACACTGGTTGCAATTATTCGTTTTATACGATGGAAAAGGTGTTGTATTTATATCGTTTTTTATGCTCCTGGCGTTGACTTCTTAGGCCCTAACTATTCGATCTGGTGGTACAACGCCCTAGGGTGAAGCCTAGGTTGCCCGGAACGTAGAAATGACCATAACTTTTACTCTGGCAGCAATTATTCGTTTTATACAATGGAAAAACCGTTCTATTTATTTTGTATTTTATGCTTCGGGCGTTGACTTCTGACGCCGTTGCTAGTTGATGTGGTGGAAGAACGCCATAGAGGGAAGCCTAGGTAGCCCGGATCGTAGAAATGTCCATATCTTTCACACTGTTTGCAATTTTTCGTTTTATACGGTGGAAAAACTGTTTTATTTATTTTGTATTTTACGCTTCGGGCGTTGACTTCTAAGGCCCTAACTATTCGATCTGGTGGAGCAACGCCCTAAAGTGAAGCCTAGGTTGCCCGGTACGTAGAAGTGACCATCACTATCAAACTGGTTGCAATTATTTGTTTTATACGATGGAAAAGCTGTTGTATTTATATCGTATTTTATGCTTCTGGCGTCGACTTCTTAGGCCCTAACTATTCCATCTGGTGGAACAACGCCCTGGGGTGAAGCCTAGGTTGCCCGGAAAGTAGAAATGACCATAACTTTCACACTGGTAGCAATTATTCGTTTTATACAAAGGAAAAACTGTTGTATTTATATTGTATTTTATGCTTCTGGCGATGACTTCTTAGGCCCTAACTATTCGATCTGGTGGAGCAATGCCTCCGAGTTAAGTCTAGGATGCCCGAAACGCCGACATGATCATTACTTTCACGCTTGTTGCAATTATTCCTGTTATACGATGAAAAGACCGTTGTATTTTAATTGTATTTTATGCTTCAGGCGTAGGCTTCTAAGGCCGTAGCTATTGGATATGGTGGAGCACCGCCCTAGAGTGAAGCCTAGGTTGCCCGGAACGTAGAAATGACCATAACTTCCACACTGGTTGCAATTATTCGTTTTATACGATGGAAAAGCTGTTGCTTTTATATCGTTTTTTATGCTCCTGGCGTTGACTTCTTAGGCCCTAACTATTCGATCTGGTGGTACAACGCCCTAGGGTGAAGCCTAGGTTGCCCGGAACGTAGAAATGACCATAACTTTTACACTGGCAGCAATTATTCGTTTTATACAATAGAAAAACCGTTCTATTTATTTTGTATTTTATGCTTCGGGCGTTGACTTCTAAGGCCCTAACTGTTTGATCTGGTGGAGCATCGCCGTAGAGTGAAGCCTAGGTTGCCCGGAACGTAGAAATGACCAGAACTTTCACACTGGTTGCTATTATTCGTTGTATACGATGGAAAAACTGTTATATTTATATTGTATTTAAGCTTCTGGCGTTGACTTCTGAGGCCGTTGCTATTCGATGTGGTGGAAGAACGCCATAGAGGGAAGCCTAGGTAGCCCGGATCGTAGAAATGTCCGTATCTTTCACACTGTTTGCAATTTTTCGTTTTATACGATGGAAAAACTGTTGTATTTATATTGTATTTTATGCTTCTGGCGTTCACTTCTTAGGCACTAACTATTCGATCTGGTGGTACAACGCCCTAGGGAGAAGCCTAGGTTGCCCGGAACGTAGAAATGTCCATAACTTTTACACAGGTTGCAATTATTCGTTTCATACAATGGAAAAACTGTTCTATTTATTTTATATTTTATGCTTCGGGCGTTGACTTCTAAGGCCCTAACTATTCGATCTGGTGGAGCAACGCCCTAGAGTGAAGCCTAGGTTGCCCGGTACGTAGAAGTGACCATCACTATCAAACTGGTTGCAATTATTTGTTTTATACGATGGAAAAGCTGTTGTATTTATATCGTATTTTATGCTTCTGGCGTTGACTTCTTAGGCCCTAGCTATTCCATCTGGTGGAACAACGCCCTGGGGTGAAGCCTAGGTTGCCCGGAGAGTAGAAATGACCATAACTTTCACACTAGTAGCAATTATTCGTTTTATACGATGGAAAAACTGTTGTATTTATATTGTATTTTATTCTTATGGCGTTGAACTCTTAGTCCGTAGCTATTCGATCTGGTGGAGCAACGCCCTAGAGTGAAACCTAGGTTACCCGGTACGTAGAAATGACCATCACTATCAAACTGGTTACAAGTATTTGTTTTATACGATTTAAAAGCTGTTGTATTTATATCGTATTTTATGCTTCTGGCGTTGACTTCTTAGGACCTAACTATTCCATCTGGTGGAACAACGCCCTAGGGTGAAGCCTAGGTTGTCCCGAAAGTAGAAATGACCATAACTTTCACACTGGTAGCAATTATTCATTTTATACGATGGAAACACTGTTATATTTATATTGTATTTAAGCTTCTGGCGTTGACTTCTGAGGCCGTTGCTATTCGATGTGGTGGAAGAACGCCATAGAGTGAAGCCTAGGTAGCCCGGATCGTAGAAATGACCATAGCTTTCACACTGGTTGCTATCATTCGTTTTATATGATGGAAAAACTGTTGTATTTATATTGTATTTTATGCTTCTGGCGTTCACTTCTTAGGCCCTAACTCTTCGATCTGGTGGAACAACGGCCTAGGGTGAAGCCTAGGTTGCCCGGAACGTAGAAATGTCCATAACTTTTACACTGGTTGCAATTATTCGTTTCATATAATGGAAAAACTGTTCTATTTATTTTATATTTTATGCTTCGGGCGTTGACTTCTAAGGCACTAACTATTCGATCTGGTGGAGCAACGCCCTAGAGTGAAGCCTAGGTTGCCCGGTACGTAGAAGTGAACATCACTATCAAACTGTATCCAATTATTTGTTTTATACGATGGAAAAGCTGTTGTATTTATATCGTATTTTATGCTTCTGGCGTTGACTTCTAAGGCCCTAACTATTCCATCTGGTGGATCAACGCCCTGGGGTGAAGCCTAGGTTGCCCGGAAAGTAGAAATGACCATAACTTTCACACTAGTAGCAATTATTCGTTTTATACGATGGAAAAACTGTTGTATTTATATTGTATTTTATTCTTATGGCGTCGAATTCTTAGTCCGTAGCTATTCGATCTGGTGGAGCAACGCCCTAGAGTGAAACCTAGGTTACCCGGAACGTAGAAATGACAAGTACTTTCATACTGTTTGCAGTTATTCCTGTTATACGATGAAAAAACTTTTGCATCTTTATTGTATTTTATGCTTCTGGCGTTGACTTCTAAGGCCCTAGCTATTCGATTTGGTGGAGCACCGCCCCAGAGTGAAGCCTAGGTTGCCCGGAACGTAGAAATGACCATAACTTCCACACTGGTTGCAATTATTCGTTTTATACGATGGAAAAGCTGTTGTATTTACATCGTTTTTTATGCTCCTGGCGTTGACTTCTTAGGTCCTAACTATTCCATCTGGTGGAACAATGCACTAGGGTAAAGCCCAGGTTTCGCGGAACGTAGAAGTGACCATAACTTTCACACTGGTAGCAATTTTTCGTTTTACACGATGGAAAAACTGTTCTATTTATTTTATATTTTATGCTTCGGGCGTTGACTTCTAAGGCCCTAACTATTCGCTCTGGTGGAGCAACGCCCTAGAGTGAAGCCTAGGTTGCCCGATACGTAGAAATGACCATCACTATCAAACTGGTTACAAGTATTTGTTTTATACGATGGAAAAGCTGTTGTATTTGTATCGTATTTTATGCTTCGGGCGTTGACTTCTAAGGCCCTAACTATTCGATCTGGTGGAGCAACGCCCTAGAGTGCAGCCTAGGTTGCCCGTAACGTAGAAATGACCATAACTTTCACACTGGTTGCTATCATTCGTTTTATATGATGGAAAAACTGTTGTATTTATATCGTATTTTATGCTTCTGTCGTTGACTTCTATGGCCCTAGCTATTCGATCTAGTGGAGCAACGCCCTAGAGTGAAGCCTAGGTTGCCCGGAACGTAGAAATGACCATCACTTTAAAACTGGTTGCAATTAATCCTGTTATACGATGGAAAAACTGTTGTATTTTTATTGCATTTTATGCTTCGGGCGTTGACTTCTAAGGCCCTAACTATTCAATCTGTTGGAGCAACGCCCTAGAGTGAAGCCTAGGTTGCTCGGAATGTAGAAATGACCATAACTTTCACACTGGTTGCAATTATTCGTTTTATACGATGGAAAGACTGTTGTATTTATATTGTATTTTATGCTTCTGGCGTTCACTTCTTAGGCCCTAACTATTCGATCTGGTGGAACAACGCCCTAGGGTGAAGCCTAGGTTGCCCGGAACGTAGAAATGACCATAACTTTTACACTGGTAGCAATTATTCGTTTTATACAATGGAAAAACTGTTGTATTTATATTGTATTTTATGCTTCTGGCGATGACTTCTTAGGCCCTAACTATTCGATCTGGTGGAGCAATGCCTCCGAGTTAAGTCTAGGATGCCCGAAACGCCGAAATGATCATTACTTTCACGCTTGTTGCAATTATTCCTGTTATACGATGAAAAGACCGTTGTATTTTAATTGTATTTTATGCTTCAGGCGTAGGCTTCTAAGGCCGTAGCTATTGGGTATGGTGGAGCACCGCCCTAGTGTGAAGCCTAGGTTGCTCGGAATATAGAAATGACCATAACTTTCACACTGGTTGCAATTCTTCGTTTTCTTCAATGGAAAAACTGTTGTATTTATATTGTATTTTATGCTTCTGGCGTTCACTTCTTAGGGCCTAACTATTCGATCTGATGGAACAATGCCTTAGGGTGAAGCCTCGGTTGCCCGGAACGTAGAAATGACCATAACTTTTACACTGGTAGCAATTATACGTATTATACAATGGAGAAGCTCTTGTATTTATATTGTATTTTATGCCTCTGGCGTTGACTTCTAAGGCCCTAGCTATTCGATCTAGTGGAGCAACGAGCTAGAGTGAAGCCTAGGTTGCCCGGAACGTAGAAATGACCATCACTTTCAAACTGGTTCCAATTAATCCTGTTATACGATGGAAAAACT